>NC_135576.1:27503335-28117621 GCF_965152235.1 Eretmochelys imbricata | reverse complement strand
ATACGTTATATACCATAGTGAGTTGCTCTGCAATTTCAAATTTGAATTCCTTCAGAACTCTTGGGTGAATATCCTCTGGTTCTGGTGACCTACTACTGTTTACTTTATCAATTCATTCCAAAACCTTCGCTATTGATATCTAGGGCACTACCTCAGATTTGTCACCTAGAAAGAATGGTTTGGGTATGTGGGTCTCCCGCATAGCCTCTACAGTGAAGACTGGTGCAAACAATTCATTTAGCATCTTTGCAAGGGCCTTGTCTTCTTTGAATGTTCCTCAAATCACTTAGTGGTCCCACTGACTGTTTGGCAGACTTCCTGCTTCTGATATTCTTTAAAAAAAGAAAAAAAAACTGTTACATTGTCCTTAGCTAGTTGCTCTTCAAATTCTTTCTTGGGGTGTCTTATCATACTTTTACACTTGACTTGCCAGAGTTTATGCTCTATTCTATTTTCCTCACAAGGATTTGACTTCCAATTTTTAAATGATTCCTTTTTGTCTCTAACTACTGTTTTACTATGTTGTTTAGCTATGATGACTTTATTGGTCCTCTTACTGTTTTTATTTGGAGTATACATTTAGCTGAAACCTCCATGGCATTTTTAAATAGCCGCCATGCAGTTTGCAGGCATTTCACCCTTGTAACTGTTCCATTTAACTAGCTTCCCCCTTTTAAAGTTAAATGCTACTGTGGTGGGTTTCTCTGGCACTTTTCCTCCTAGAAGGATGTTAAATTTAATTAGATTGTGGTCACTATTACCAAGCAGTTCAGTTATATTCACGTCCTGAACCAGATCTTTTGTTCCACTTAGTATTAAATCAAGAATTTATCTTCCCTCATGGGTTACAGGACAAGCTTCTCTTAAAAGAAGTCATTCAACATGTCTAGACATTTTATCTCTACATCCCTTCCTTAGGTGACATATACCAGTCAATATGAGGATAGTTTAAATCCCCTATTATTGAGTTTTCTCCCTTTGCAGCCTCTCATCTCCCTAAGCATTTCACAATCACTGTTACCATCTGGGTAGTATAACTGGTAGAATATTTCTATGCTAATTAAGGACCATCACAAAGCTCCCCACTCCCACTCCAAGTGCAAGGAGCACTTCTTTGACCGGTCTTCTCTAACGTAAACATAGAAAAATATACTTAAAAAAAAAAAACTATCCAAACAAAATGCTCTACTGCATCCACAATTCTTCCCCTGGGGAGAGCATGACAGAAAAAATAACCACACATGACCGACGTTCGTCACATCACTTAATGCATGACTGGAAGGCGCTCAGATACAGCAGTGGTTTAAGAAACTGTATAGAATCAAATACAGTTCTCTAAAGTCAACTGATTTAACCACAAGGCCAAACTTTCTCTTTCTACAATCCCCTGCTTCATTTACTACTCATCTTCTGACTTCTAAGACTTTGATTATGAGCTAAATCAGCTGAGAGGAAGAATTCAGTCAAAAATGTGAATGATATTTGGGAACCATTTAAGAACACTTACTAGATGATCAAAAAGTCACTGTCCCACAATTGAGGAAGAAGGCCATACTGGTTTCAAAAAAATCAATTTGGGCTAAAGGAAGAGTGAAGGCAGCTCTAAAATATAACAAATGGAAGAAAGGTAAAGGTAAATCAAATTAATCAAATATAAAGAAGTTAGGAATCGTAGAAAATTGACAAGGGAAGCAAAGGAACACAAGGAGAAACCTATAGCCAGCAGAGTGAAGGACAATAAGGAGGAGTTTTTAAAATATATTAGGAACAAAAAGAATCCTGACAATGGTATTTGTCCGTTGCTAGGTAGAAAAGGCAGAAGTGTTCAATAAATATTTTTGTTCCGTATTTGTGGAAATAAATAGATCTAGTCTCATTATATGGGGATAATATTCTTTCCATCACACTAGTATCTCCTGGAGGATGTTAAAACCGAAGCTACTAAAAAGCTACATTTTTAAAATCAGTAAGTACAGTTAGCTTGCATTCAAGAGTTTTAAAGAAGCTGACTGAGGAACTCGCTGGATCATTAATGTTGATTTTCAATAAGTCTAGGAGCACTGGGGAAGTTCCAGAAGACTGAAAGAAAGAGTTTAGGGTAAACCAGATGACCTGGGTAATTATAAACCTGATAGATAGCCTAACATCAATCCTGGTCAAGATAATGCAGCAACTGATATGGGACTCAATTAACCAAGAATTAAAGGAAGATAAACTCATGTTGATTTGCAAAAGTTAGGTTATGGAAAACCGATCCTGTCAAATTAATTTTTGTGGGGATAAGATTACAAGTTTGGTTGATAAATGTAATAGCATTGGTATAATATACTTAGATTTCTGTAAGGTTTTTGATTTGGTACCATACAAAATTTTTATTTAAATTCTAGAATGCTGTAAAATTAACAAGGCACATACTACATGGATTACTGGCTAACTGAAAGGTCTCAAAATGTAACTGTAAACAGGGAAACATCACCAAGTGGGTGTGTTTCCATTGGGGTCCCACAGAGATCAGCCCTTGGCCCTATATTTAACATTTTTTATCAATGCCCTGGAAGAAAACTAAATAATCACTGAAAGATTGCAGATGACACAGAAATTGGAGGAGTGGTAAATAATGAAGAGGACAGATCACTGGTTCAGAGCAATCTGGATTGCTTAGTAAAGTGGGCAAAAGCAAACAATACACATTTTATTATGACTAAATGCATACAACTGGGAACACAGAACGTAGGCCATATTTACAGAATGGGGGACCCTATCCTGGGAAGCAGTGACTTTGAAAAATATTTCACTGTTGTGGTGGATAATTAACTAAACATGAACTCCCACTGTGACATTATGGCCAAAAGAGCTAAGGTGATTTTGGGAGAATCAGGGGAATCTCAAGTAGGAGTAAAGAGGTTATTTTACTTGGTTTGGTACTGTGTGACCTCTGCCAGAATACTGTGTCCAGTTCTGCATATTACATTTCAAGAAGGATGTTGAAAAATTGGAGAGAGTTCAGAGGAAACTAAAAGAATGATTCAAGGATTAGAAAACAAATATAGTGATAGACACAAGTACCTCAATCTATTTATCTTAACAAAGAGAAGTGATGATTTGATTACAGTTTATTAGTATCTACATGGGGAACAAATATTTGATAATGGGCTCTTCAATCTACTGGAGAAAGGTATAACACAATCCAATGGATGGAAGTTGAAGCTAGAGAAATTCAGACTGGAAATAAAGTGTTCATTAACCAATGGAACAATTTACTAAGGGTTATGGTGGGTACTCCATCACTGACAATTTTTAAATCAAGATTGACTGTTTTTCTAAAAGATGTGATCTAGGAATTATTTTGGGAAGTTCTAAGGCCTCAGAAGTTACATTAGATGAGATGATCACAATGGTTCCAGCTGGCCTTGGTATTTATGAATCAGCAGGGAGTGAACCCAAGACCTTCAGCACTGCAGCACAGACCTGTGTCACTTGAGCTAAAGTATACCTCCATCAGCTGGTGTCAGAAATATGTTAATCTCTGCCTATCAGACATTAACGGGGGTGTGTTACATGCTGAGATGTGACCTCATGGTCACATCTCAGGCCTCATGGTCTCCTGGCTGCCAGACAAGTGTGCCTTCCTGCCCTGAACCACAGGTTATTATCAGGAGTAGGATTAATTTTGTCTGTGCACCTAAAGTGCTAGAGCTCTTTTGAAAAAGTAAAAAAAAAAAAAAAAAAAGTTAACATTGGTAATACCTCCTCTTTTCCTTTGACCTCATTCTGCAAAACAAAAACAAAAAGTGGCACTATTTTCATTGGACCGGTTAAAAATATCCACTGTGAGGTAGAGACCAACCTTCGAAAATGCCCTCCAAACAGTTAAAGCTTGGAACCAGGAAGTGAGGCAGCCTTAAACTAGGGGTTACTACCAGTTTCCTCTAATATTAATTACCATTAATACTATGCATTATATGGAGATATACAATATTCAACCTGCAAATTTTATCTAAAACTCATACATATATTGGCTAACTTCTCTTTTTCACCCTTGTCATGATCATGAAATAAGTGACTTTTGGATGGGAAATGATGAGGCACAAGTGAAATTTGACGTTAAGAGGAGATAACTAACATATTAAATGATTTTTCCCACTCTGTTCAAAATGGAAAGAATGAGAACTAGCAGGGAAAATATATCATTGTCATGGCTCATTTCAAGGTCAAGAAAGCAGAAGTCCTAACTAAACAGAAATAAATCATTAGGACCAGTTGGAATTTCTCTCTAGTTTTATCTTTTGGGAAGACCAGAGAAGAAATTTATGAGACAGCTGAAAGTGAAGAGTCCATAAATGTAAGCAAAATGCAGGCAGATTTAAAATGAGTAGACACACGCCAACAGATTGAATTATGGAGCCATCATCTAAATAATATCAATAAACCAATAGAGGGACTAATCACAGGACTTTCATTGGTATAGAAGTAGAAGATCTGTAACTGCCTAGCTAATGTTGGCCCAACCCATAACCTTGGTTCCTTAATGCCTAGTCTGGATGAAATTTGGGAAAGTTCAGATCTTGATCCATGTCCAAACTTTTGCAGACTTCATCTCTTCTATGTAGTTACATCAGCACGTGCTCAGCTTCTCTATACCTGCAATCATAAAAATGTCATCTCTCTGCCACACCAAAAAAACCCTATAAAAAGAGGGCCGGGGCGGGGTGGACCGGGGGGGGGGAAGAAACCCTGGCTAATGGTTCTATGTACAGCTGTGTGTTTGGTCCGAATGCATTGCAATGCAATCTTTAAAAATGATTCAGAGGGATAGGGAAGCTGAGTTTGAGATTAGATCAAACCATTTCTGAGTTTCTTCATCTCTCTCTGATTACAGCTGTGAATCCCTGTATCTCCATAAAACACACATGCTAAACCCACAGAAGAAACTAAGTCGTGTGAAAGGAAGGATGGGAAATTTATTTCCGGTTCTCTGACCAGATGCCAAGTAGGATAATTACATTCTGCCTAACTATATTTCCTGTGCAATTTCAAATAGAGACAGTTTTTTCCTTTCACCTCTTTCCCTAAACTGATGAGTAACATGCACTGTTAAATATTGTCACTTTCCACTGCAGAAGTGGTCTTCTAGAGGTTGGCTGATGAAATGACTAACAAAATAGCCCAACAAAGAGCAAGAGTCTTATTGTCTGTCAGATGGTAATGACTTCAGTCCTTTACCAACCTGGGCTGAACCAGTGACCTAGGTGTGAATAATGTACACCTTCCTGTGCTAGCTAGCTCAGTCAATTCACCCACAGGACAAGAACAGGCAGTGTCACCCCACTCTTCGGGCTCCTTACAGGGGTAGCAAATGTAAGTGATAAGTGGGTTCCACAACATCCTGCATGACACATTGTCTACAGGAGACAGGCTGAATCAGAACATCCCTTGTTTGCCCTGACCACATCCCCTTCCTGACCAGCACTGCCCACTTTGGAGGCAACGCTGGCTCCTGAAGGCACCTCAGTTGAGATGAGGAAGTAGTAGGATTCCACTCGTCCCTTCTTGGAGAACTTTACAACACTGGTCTCAGTACTTGTCTACAGAGTTGCAGAAATGGGCATAGACCTGAGAATGCATCAGGGCTGGAGATTACAATAGCATGGGTGGTACAGAAAGACAGAACAAGGAGTAATGGTCTCAATTTGCAGTGGGGGAGGTTTAGGTTTGATATTAGGAAAAACTTTTTCTCTAGGAGGGTGGTGAAGCACTGGAATGGGTTACCTAGGGAGGTGATGGAATCTCCTTCCTTAGAGGTTTTTAAGGTCAGGCTTGACAAAGCCCTAAGATGATTTAGTTGGGGATTGGTCCTGACTGGGGAAGGGGGTTGGACTAGATGACCTCTTGAGTGAGGGGGGATTTGATAGCAGCCTTTAACTATCTGAAGGGGGATTCCAAAGAGGATGGAGCTCAGCTGTTCTCAGTGGTGGCGGATGACAGAACAAGGAGCAATGATCTCAAGTTGCAGTGGGGGAGGTCTAGGTTGGATATTAGGAAAAATTAGGAGGGTGATGAAGCACTGGAATGAGTTACCTAGGGAGGTGGTGGAATCTTCCTTAGATATTTTTAAGGTCAGGCTTGACAAAGCCCTGGCTGGGATGATTTAGTTGGGGATTGGTCCTGCTAGTCCAACCCCCTGCTCAAAGATGACCTTCTGAAGTTCCTTCCAACCCTGATATTCTATGAGAATCATAACACAAAATGAATTAAACAGATGGACTGTCCTAGAACTTAACAGCGTCTTAGTTTCAATTAAGCCTGGTAAATTGAGCCTTGCAGTAACTGGCAGGCTGATTAGGCAAAGCGTTATCTTTAGCCTGATTCATGCTGAACGGACTATATGAAAATGCCATTTAAACAGGGCTGGATGAAAACAGGATAAGTTTTGCAAAACATTTGTCCGTTTTTTGTTAAATTTGAAAAAAAAATTGAATAGCTCTACATTTAAATAACAAAGGATGTGTTTTGAACTTCCATGGACAGTTTAAAAGGATTCTGTAATCACAGAAGTCTATTTGAGTTTCCGTACACATAGGTAATTACTGTTAAATTTAATGGATAATGATCAAGTCCTTCCTGTAAATTTCAGTCCAGAGAAAGGTGACAAATTCAAGATCATTTTGGTTTTCTGAAAAAAATAAGTTACTGGCATGTGTTTCCCATAGAAGAGAAACTCCACCATTTATATCCCTGTAACAATGTCAGGTAATTTAAAAAAAAAAAAAAAAAAAAAACCAACCTACACATACAACCAAGTATCCAGATTTAAGTATTTAGTAATATTTTGTGTCATGGGGAACTCTTTGTTTTTAGCAAATGACAAAAAGTATGGTTAAAGTTAGTGCCTGATTAGCCATAGACAATTATTACTCAATGCCCTCAAATTGGGCCAAAAAGAGAGGGCATGTCCATCTTCTGCCATAGTTGTGAGTATGAGCGGCTTTATGGTGAAGTAGAGAAGTGTGATTACTACATACCTACCCCAAAAACTTCAACACAGGGAAAGTTGCGTATGTACATTCTCTATGACACTGAAAACCCAGCAAGACACCCTTAAAACAACATTCACATCCAAAGCAACCTAGACTCATATGCCTTAGCCCCCAAACAAACATTCTCATACCCAACACACACAAATTCCTCCACTCTACAGTTAAATCCTGGGATTGTTTGGGTTGGAGTGCAGAAAGGGAAAGCTTGGTTCAGGTACAGGGATGGGCAGTGGAACTCCCCACTGCCTTCCTGACCCCTGCTGCCAGCTACACATAGCCCTGCTGCCTAGAGAAGCTCCCAAAGGCCAGCTCATCTCCCAGTTTTTATGTCCTCCTTTCCCTCTACCCTACCTATCCTCCGCCCCTTTGTACCAAACACCCATCTTTATTAACTCATTATTTATACTATGCTACTGCCCAGCGGCCCCACTATGATATGCACTGTATAAACAGACAGATCTAAACTCTGTGGAAGGGGGTTGTAACATAAATTTAATTCAAGACACAAGTGGGTGTAATGAACAAGGAGTGGGCAGTAATAGCAACATGTATTCTGTGAGCAGCTCATTATGGTTATTACGAATTGTAGGCACTATGAATAGACCTGAGAAGAAAAGAAGTCTTTGGGCTATATTAACATGGCAAAGGGCTCAATGCAAGTCTTGGATAGATAAATTAGGACTTGGTCCTGCCCCCATTCATGGCAATGGAGAAATCTGAATGATAGAGGATCAAATCCCTATTGCTTTTCTCAATGTTTGAATTTCCAAGGCAGATTACAGGGTAGGCACATGGAGTATTTATACATGATCTAAGATTCACTTCTTTTTCCAGATGGAACCAAGAACTAGTATTTAGCTCAGCCATTGGTATAAACCACAAAGTGCTGTGTACACTATTGGTGAAGAAACTTTCGTTACATTACTTTTTAAAATAAATGTTACCATGAAAACAACCACATTTGTGAAGTTCACATTGCAAAAGCAATGGGAGATTGTGTGAAATGAGGAAAAAGTATAAAGAAAGAGATTATTGATTTAAGGCTATCCCACAGTTTTGTAAAAAAAAAAATTCCTTCAGGGCTCAAATTTCTCATGTTTAATCTCAGCACAAAGGTTTGTGATGGAGTTGTTTCATTTTGTATTTTTACAGTGTTAAGAAAAATCAAGTGAGCTTGGTTTGAATCATGTGAGGATAAAAATTTACATTTTAAAATAGAAAGTGTTCCCATTTTTTAAATGCATGGGTAACTCAAAGGTCTTGATTTTAAGATAAACTTGCCCTGGACTTTAGTTACTGATAAGGCGAGGGAAAGGATTTGAAATTGAAAGAAGAAACTTAGAGATGTCTGAAATCATTACCTTTTTTTATTATGCCAGCTTTGACTAATTGCAATAGCAGATCAAATATGTTCATGCATCTCCTAATGCTCCTAGCACAGGTGTATACATTCAAGAATTCTCACATTCTTTACTGAGCCACCTCTCCTGGAGTTGTGGACTAATTCAAAGCATGATCCTGCAATTGGAACTATCTTATGCACATACTGTCTCATTGACTTCCAGGAGGTGCCACATGTTTGCAAGGGTCTCACCAGGCAGATCCAACAACAGGATCACAGTTGATTTAAGGACATAAGAGAATTACTGAACTTCTTCTTTTCTCATTCTACAAGCACAAGACCTTTCCACTTTGCATAATCTCTAAGAAAATTATTAAGCACCAACAAATATATTATGCATGAGACTCCATATGAGTCGTCTCCCATAAGTCCCATAAGTCCATAAAGTTCTTAACTTTTTGCAAAAAGAGTGTAGTTCCATTGACTTCAAGGCAGCTGTGCATAAGGTAAAATCCTGACCCCTTTGAAGTCAGTGACAAAACAAGCACATCCTTGCAATATTAGGGCATATATAATTAATGCCAACTAGCTACTTATTCCCAACACCCTCAATTTGCAGAATCCATACCAAAATGTGGATAAAAATGAGTGAATTTGTGAATTACAGTCAAACAAATTATAGCACAGAACATGTTTCATTTCCAAATATCTACAATGACTATGGCACCATCTAGTGGACTCATAAGAGCTATACAATTTGAGTACTAATGGAAATTAAAGGAATCTACAGGTCACCTGGAAAAAGAAAATAAGAAAAAAGAAAAAGCTGTATCCTTTCCTCTTTATCTACTCAGTCTGTGGTTTTGGAGTTTTTTTCCCTACTGGTCTTGGCTACTCTTTGCTGAATAATGGAGGATACACAACAAAAGAAGTATGTTTCAGAGCCTGTCTTCCAGTTCTACTATGCAGACACCTGCACAGCAAAAAACAGAATCACACTTACCCAAGAATTGCCCAAAAGGGGATGATCACTCAATCTTGCAATACACAGTATTGTTCTTATGATAGCAAAGTTTGCAAAAAGTTTCCTAAACTGCACTTTTGGTATGCAAAAAAAATTCAGACTCCCAAGATAACTAGACAGATTAAAAATGAAGTGTCAGTATTACCTGTGATACCACAGATGCCAGAAATCACTGTGCAAAACATGCAACTGATGGCACTTTTTTTATACCATCACAAATGCTATGATACGTCAGAGGGGAAAAAGGAAGTAAAAATCAGGTTTGTTAAAACTTATTGCTGTGCTGAAAACATCCCATGGCTGGATCAATAAGGGCATGCAGCATATAAATCAGTGCTTGACTGCATTTTAATTTTAGTTTTGCAGTTTGCCTTTAAGCAAGACTTGGGGAGGGGAAACTCCCATTATTGAAACACTCTTTTCCTGGCCCCTAAAATAAGCAGGAAAACCCTCCTTTAACTTTTTGACTTCCATATATTCATCCATTTGTTTTACTAGATTCGACTCCACCATCCCAACCGCAAGTGTGTTCCAGTTCTTCACTTCTCTCTAATAGATAGAAGGAGAGAGAGACAGAGACAGAGACACATACTAACACTATTCTTTTGCTGGATGGATCAACACCATCCTTCCAGGGAGATGCACTTTAATCATTTAGGCAAGGAGTGGGCCTTTAAAGAACTAGCTTGATAGTTCTTATTTGGGATTTAAAGGATTGCTATAAATATTATGTCTGGATAGGATAGAAGCAAATGGGACTGAAAACACAGATTTCTGCCAGCAGGTGTCTGGGATTTTCTCTCTTGTCTGGCCAGCAGATTTTTCTTTTGCTCAGGCATGACCTGGGTTAATCCTGAAAAATGCAAGTTTTACTATGAAAGAAAAAGTGCCCTGAGAAAAGAAGAATGTTTAATTAGCTCTGACCCTTTAAAAATATTTGATTATATATGGAGAAAAGTAAATATTGTAGAGAGATCTGTGATACAGCCCAGAGAAGAAGGTGAAATATACATTTTAAGAGTTAAAATGCACCAAATTGGTTACAAGTAAAAAGCATATTTTGTATAAAGCATAATCAGTGAGAGCCTGAACATTGGAACATGCCCTCCTGGCACTTACAAATCCTCTTTATTATAACAGAGGTATGCTGAAGCTGGGACTTTTTCCACTTTGGAAGTTTGGTGAACCTTGACCTTAGGCTTGTGGTGTTCTCAGAAATGTAGCTCAGCAATCAGGTGGCCATTTTGTGACAGGCACTTTTGTTTACGAATAGGGTTGATTTGTGGATGTGTTCTTTAATAGTTTGCACTGTAACATACTGATACCTGGTTAGTTTTATCACATGTAAATTAACTGACTGGTTTGACTTGTTTTTTAATAAAAATACAACAGAACTGAATAGCTAAATAGACATCTCCTGTTGGGCAGCCTGGTAGTAGTATGAGAATCTAGATCCAGATGTGAGCTATACCCTTATATTGTTTATTATTTGTACTATAAAGGTGCTTAGAGGCCTAGCCAAAATCAGAGTCCCATTATGCTAGGTGCTGTATAAACACATCTTAAGTGGCTGTCTGTGCTCTGAAGAGTGTGTCATTTAATTGGCAAGACAGAAAAAAGGTAGGGGAACATAAGCATAATCCTCAAGGGAAACAAAGGCACAGTGATTATACACACCGGAGGTCTGTGGTAGAGCTGGGAATTGAATCCAGATTTCCTCATCCCACTCCAGTGCCTTAAACATGAGGATGCAAGGGTATTTTTTTTTGGGGGGGGGGGGAGGGGTTGTACCTTTCATTTTTTAAATCATTTCTAGTTTTGATTCAGTCCCATCTGTTGATTAATGTGCATAGGCTGATATTGAAAACAAATAACTCAGGGGGAGTATGAAAATCGATTGCACATGAGATGAACTAATCTGTAAAATCAAAAAAATAAGGCAAGATGTTACTCCCCCACCACACACACACACACCCCTACCTTATTTTTAAAGCATTCAAAATGAAGCTATGAGGTTCTAAGTTATTCTAGAAACTTCTTCATCTTGGCAAATCTGTGCATTTCTAGGTAGGACTATTTTATTTAGGTTCTTCTACTGCCTCATCTACTATGGTATGAGAATACCTTCTAGTCATGCATTAAGTGATGACTAACATCTGTTGTGTGTGGTTTGTTTTCTCTCTAACCCTCTCCCCCATGAGGAGAATTGTGTGCACATTGTTTTGTTTTGGTCTGGGTTTTTAAATATCTATGCTGCTGTAAGTTTGTTAGAAGGCAGGACAAAGAAGTGTGTCTTGCACTTGGAGCAGAAGGCGGTAAAGTTTAGTTCCTGGGCAGCACCAAAAGAGTGCATCAGATAAGCTGTTGTCACTCTATTTCTAGCCAGGACTAGGCCCAGATCATTAGACAGTCTGTTCTTGTAAAATTTCCACTTAGTTTTATAGACTCAAGAGGGTCAGGTAGTTCATACAAGCAGCCAAAATGAACTCTTAATAACTTGAGTCTTTCCTATCACTATATAAACAATGGGCCCAATATCTACTCTCATCTGTCTTCTATCTAAGCATTGGTAAAACTCTGTTGACTTTTGCATATAAGGATTTACTCTGCCTGTAGCATGCACTTCTACTGCATAAGAAATGAGGATTTGTGGGTATGACTGAGAGCAGAATCTATCAAAATCTGGCCCTGGCATTTGCCAGGGGTGATAATGTTTGAACATCTGGAGTATGACTGGCTGAAATTCTTTTCTTGCATAACTAGTTAACTTACAGCCACCAAATGCTGCCACTATTTGTCAATTAGCTTTGTATGGAATGTATAAAAGTTAATACTTTACAGTACCACATGAAACCCCTAGGTGGTGCCTTTGGATAACCATGATACAGATTTCAGAGTAGCAGCCATGTTAGTCTGTATCTGCAAAAGAACAAGAGTACTTGTGGCACTTTAGAGACTAACAAATTTATTCGAGCATAAGCTTCGTGGGCTACAGCCCACTTCATCAGATGCATAGAATGGAACATATAGTAAGAAGATTGTATATATATATATATGTGTGTGTGTGTGTGTATATACACATATATACACACATACAGAGAAGTTGGAAGTTTCCATACAAACTGTAAGAGGCTAATTAGTTAAGATGAGCTATTACAACTAATTAGCCTCTTACAGTTTGTATGGCAACTTCCACCTTCTCTGTATATATATCTATATCTTCTTACTATATGTTCCATTCTATGCATCCGATGAAGTGGGCTGTAGCCCACGAAAGCTTATGCTCTAATAAATTTGTTAGTCTCTAAGGTGCCACAAGTACTCCTGTTCTTTTTGCATGATACAGATGGCAGTTTAAAACAACATCATGATGCTATAATTTATCCGCGCTTTTTATAGCGAGTAGAATATATTTACTGTAATTCTACTTCATTCTGTGTTGTTTGCTTAAAATAGGTCATATAAAACATGGAGTTACTGAAAGTGCTCTACCCGAAAGTACAGAAAACCATTTATAATTCCAGATCAACAGAAATCTACAACCTATCCTGAAGGATGACCTATCACTCTCACAGATCTTGGAAGACAGGCCAGTCCTTGCTTACAGACCGCACCCCAGCCTGAAGCAAATACTCACCAGCAACCACACACCAAACAACAAAAACACTAACCCAGGAACCTATCCTTGCCACAAAGCCACATCAGCCACACTATCAGAGGCTCATTCACCTGCACATCTACCAATGTGATATATGCCATCATGTGCCAGCAATGCCCCTCTGCCATGTACATTGGCCAAACTGGACAGTCTCTACGTAAAAGAATAAATGGACACAAATCAGACATCAGGAATTATAACATTCAAAAACCAGCTGGAGAACACTTCAATCTCTCTGGTCACTCGATTACAGACTAAAAGTTACAATTCTTCAACAAAAAAACTTCAAAACCAGACTCCAATGAGAGACTGCTGAATTGGAATTAATTTGCAAACTAGACACCATTACATTAAGCTTGAATAAAGACTGGGAGTGGATGTGTCATTACACAAAGTAAAACTATTTCCCCATGTTTATTTTTCCCCCCTACTGTTCCTCACACGTTCTTGTCAACTGCTGGAAATGGCCCATCTTGATTATCACTACAAAAGGTTTTTTTTCTCTCCTGCTGGTAATAGCTCACCTTAACTGATCACTCTCGTTATAGTGTGCATGGTAACACCCATTGTTTCATGTTCTCTGTGTATATAAAATCATCCTACTGTATTTTCCACTGCATGCATCTGATGAAGTGGGCAGTAGCCCATGACAGCTTATGCTCAAATAAATTCGTTAGTCTCTAAGGTGCCACAAGTACTCCTGTTCTTTTGCAGATACAGACTAACATGGCTGCTACTCTGAAACCAGAAATCGAAAATGTTTCTTAAAGATTTGCATTGACACTTTAGTTTTAGTAAGAAAGTTACCAGTATGGCAATTCCTATGTTCCCAGACTGGGCATAAGGGGTCCTGAAATATCAAATGGAGTATAGATTGGTGACTTGTTTATGCTTCCTTGCTAGATGGTATGCAGAGCTATTTACTAAATAACTCAGTTAGGGTCTGATCCTGAGATGCAAAGTGCTCTAAATCCCATTAAATCCAATGGGAGTTAAGGCTGATGAACTTCTTGAAGCTACAAAGCTTTCTGTAGACTTGTAGCCAGTCACAGACAAAGAAATACACTTTCCCATTGTGACACTCTGTACCTCAAAGAAGCACCCTGGAACCCCCATATTCACCACTGTCACATAATTATATGTTTTGTACAAAGTATGCCTTGTGAGGTATCATTTTAAAAGTCTTGATCTGTTGAACATTAATATCCCATTGGACTGTATGTGCGGTCATTATACATGAAGTTATGACGCATTGTTGTGTGTGTTACTGAGATATGTTGTGAGGTTGGAAGAGGCCCACAGCCAACCTTTCAATTGCAACAAAGGACCAGCCAGACATGCTGATGGCCCCTTAAAGGGAATCCACTCTCCCCATGGCTTATCATAGAAAGCACATAGGCAATGGAGACTGCTTGACCAATGGGCGCTGCCTAACCCCCATGTCACAGAAAAGATCTTTCCAGCATGTTGGAAGAAAATATAAAAGAGGAGAAGTGACATCACTTGTCATCTCTCCACCCCAGCTCAACACCTGGAGGAATGTCTGGAAGACATAGATCAAATTTCCCCTGTAGTGTAGACAAGGCCTAAGCCACACAATTTGAGTTACATGAATAGCATAACTCAAATTGACATAGCTTAGACCTACTTATTGGAGAAGCTCCCCCTACTCTTCTGTACTCCACCGGATCAAGGAGTTGACAGGAGAGTGATCGGCGGTCGAGTTAGCAGGTCTTCACTAGACCTACTAAATCGACTGCCAATGCATTGATCACGGCTCATTAATCCCCTGGTAAGTGTAGACAAGTCTTTGAACTGGGGAAGGGTGGTTCCAGGCTAGAAGGCAATCCCAGCCTGTGTACTGAGGCTTTGTAACCTGCTTGTACCCTCTGCCAGGGTGAGACACTGCTTGATTCAAATCCTGTTTAGTTTGTACCCTGCAAATTTAATTTTTATTTTTCTTAAGTAACCAACTTTGATTTCTACAGTTGCTACTTATCACTTAAAAAAAAAAATTTATCTTTTATATTTTACCTAAAACTGTGTGTTTTGGTTTAAGTGCTGGGGAAATCCCAGCTCAGTTTACAAAGGCTAGCGTGAGTCCACTCCACACTGAGGGAGTGATGAAGTATTTAATGAATTTGCACTGCCCAAGGGAGCCTTGAGCAGTATAAGACAGTACAGTCCTGGGGTGTGGGCTGGAGTCTGTCTATTGATGGTTCATGAGTGGCTAGAAGAACATTCATGTAACTCAACTGTCTGTGGACGTCTGTGTAAGTGCAGTGCCTGTCAGAGGTTTGTAACTTGACATCAGCATCACCCTGAGATAGGCAATGCAGGTTGATGGGGTTTGGAAGGCTCAGTGGTCTCACAGTCCATGTTGCACCCTGGGGTCCCTGTCACACCCACCTGCATCACCACGCTGACATGCCTTATGCATTCCCAGTGGCCTCAATTCTGTAGGTGGAGCTTGTGTCACAGTGACATCACACCTGATGGGTAACATTCATTTTGTACAAGGTGCTCCCCCTGCCCCCATTTTACCACCATGTTAATGAGTAGCCTCTCACTCCATCAGCAGTAATAGCAGTGGCTAATATCAGCATATTATGAGAAGGACTATTCTATTGTTGTCTTCATGCAAAAGGCATAATAAGTCTGACCTTCTTTAGCTTTCTGACAGGTACATCTACTTGGATTTTATATGGACATGTCTGACAAATGTAACATTGTTTGCTATAGTATTCATATACTGCTGCTTCTCCATGCACATTTACTGCATAACTGGCACTGTATATTAATTTACTAACACTTAAAAGCTTTAAAAAAAACTATTCTATTTTATTGTTGATCTGATATCTTCCATTGAATTCCTGCTTAGCTCCCTGTAGGGCCAGTACTGTCCTTGCATTATACTGTACCCCAAAATCTGCATGTGGAATCTCACACTTTCCTTACAGAAGGAGAGTCGTCAGCTGCCTCCATGGCACCATATTATTCTGAGACGCTACCAGATCAGAATCAGCTAGAAGGGAGCAGGCAGGGGGTGGAGAATGAGTGGCTCTGCTTTCAAGGGCCAGGGGTAGCTAATAAGATATCCACCCCATGGAGAGTCCCTAGGAAAAGTTGTACAGCCTGGAATTATTACTGTTCTGTGCAGACTCTGCTGATGCAGAAAGAGATGTGGACAGCACGAGTCCCTCCTTGGGAGCAGGGAGGGTACTGCTAGGGAAATAGAGTCTGTACTTTCTGTGCTCTGGTTAGTGTTGTCAACCCTCCTGGAGTATCCAGGAATTAAAGATTATGATGAAGCCTCCAGGAATACACCCAACCAAAGATGTCAACCCTAGCCCACTCAACTCCCTCCCACAGGAAGGGATGATCCTATACTCTGAGCAGCTGATGGAGTAGCTCCTCTTTCATACCCTCCTACCACCTCTGGAGCAGAACTTTTCCCTGCAAGGTGTCTCACTAATATATGTAACATGAAGGTTATCATGGACATAGAGTAGCCTGACAGAATTATGTCAGGCTGGGTTTGGTTCATGAAGTTAAAATGGTTTGAAGAAGATGTAGACTATAACTAGGAAATTGTGAAATCTGCAGGAAGAAGAGCTGTATGTGCATGATAACTAGGAATCTATAACCACAGCGAGCCAAATACACTGATGGGACAAGAACCCAAAAATAAGTAGGGGGAACTAGACCATCTCTTATGGACTTATGGGCAGCCATAGACTAGGCGTGATAAACTGATCCAGCAGGTAATGTAGACAAGTCCTAAGTGCCAGTTCTGCCACTGGCTCTATGCTGGTGAATGTCTGTATAGGATAGAAGCTACACTGAAGGCAACAGGGCTCCCTGCAGGTGCAGAGATCTCCCTGCATGGCTGTATTAGCAGAAGAGGGGCCCTGGTTAGTAACTAAATAGTACATACCAGGGTTTTCAAACATAACTGTATAATGCACCATACAGGCACCAAATAGTTACCTGCGCCTAAAGTGTACAGTTTAATCAAAAAAAAAAAATCCATTACAAACAGTTAATATAAACACACAAGAATAAGCAACTCAGAGTAAGAAGCGTTTTTAATATATATATATATATATATATATATATATATATATATATATATTTACTGATGTTATCAAATAAATTTAATAACTGATGTATGGTAGAAAAATTAAGTGACCACTGGATTGGTCACATCTAAAACACAATAGTGTATATTGTTCAAAGCATAAAGGAAATCACTGACTGTTTTGGCACCAGAGTGATAAGGACAAAGTTCAGCTAACAAATTAACAAAAGAAACTCAATCTTTTCTTAATCCTTTTAAAACCCAGAATCCTTTAAAGCTATAGCTGTTCCTTTTTGAAGTTGCTTAAGGCTGTTGTAAACGTTGACCATATAAAGCATTTCTTCACTAGGTTTGAAATGCAGGCTCAGAAATAAGGACTCGCAGTAGGTCTCTGGAGATGCTCAACACCTTCCAAGATCAGGCTCTTTGTCCTCTTATATCTTTCCAGTGTCAAAAATCCACCAGTTAAGTTCAGTAAAACCCATTTGGACTTTGTATTTTAGCTGTCAGATACTGAGATTCTTGGACTGCAGTCTGAAGGAGACAACCACCACCAGAAGAATTAGAGACTGATCCTGCAAACCTTCATTTTGTATCTTAAATTGAACACGCAAAGATGGAGACACACAAAATCAAAGCCCATGTCTAAAAGTTTGGGAATTAAGATTAGCCCAAGGTCATACAGATGATTGGACAGAGCCAGGAAGAGAGCTCAGGTCCTCACTGCCAGTCCAGTGCTATACCCCAAATATTAGATACAGACGCACGCTTCTCATTGCCCCCTTCAGATTTTGCAGAAATGAAGAGAAATGTTACGATTTATTTGGGCTAGATGTTGTAGCCCTTACAGTGAGCACATCTTGAATAAGCTCATTGGGCACAATTCTGATACTTATTCAAAACTGAGTACTATCTTACTCTGAGCAGTGCCGTTGATTTCAGTAAGGATATTCATAGAGAAAAATATTATTCAATAAGAGTTAGGTCAGTGGTTCCCAAATTTGGTCCGCCGCTTGTGCGGGGAAAGCCCCTGGCAGGCCGGGCCAGTTTGTTTACCTGCCGCTTCTGCAGGTTCAGCCGATTGCAGCTCCCAGTGGCTGCGGTTTGCTGCTCCAGGCCATTGGGAGCTGCTGGAAGTGGCGGCCAGTATGTCCCTTGGCCCGCGCCGCTTCCAGCAGCTCCCATTGGCCTGGAGCAGCGAACCACAGCCACTGGGAGCCACTATCGGCCAAACCTGCAGACACGGCAGGTAAACAAACTGGCCCAGCCCGCCAGGGGCTTTCCTTGCACATGCGGCAGAACAAGTTTGGGAACCACTGAGTTAGGGTAGTGGAATCTGACCTTTGATTTTTAAATAACCTATTTATTGTAGTTTGAGGTCTCATTTTTTGTAAAGATCCAAGAGCAAGAAAAACCATGTATGAGCTCTTTCAATAATACGTACATAGAGGAGTGCATAGCTCAATTAAATCCACTGGAGTGCATAGAATTTCATCTTATCATTGCCTAGTTTAATTCTGATCAAATACAACTATTATTCAACTAAATTAAAGGGTAGATCCAAATTCAAGTTTTTCTTAGAAATTTGCTCAGACTGTAATAGAGGCCTTGTTAAAGAATGTTAGGGACACACACAATGGTTCTAAGTAGCAGAGAAAATACTAACTTGGAAAACAAATGTACTTTAAAAATTGATATTGCAGATACACAGAGGAAAAGGAGAGAGGTGATTCAAACCAACCAGCTCAGTACAAACTGAGAGTTAAACTGTACCCCCTCCTCAAAAACAGCAGCATGATGAGGACTCTGTGATAATGTTCCCCTCAATTTCCTACAAATTCTTCCCCAAGGGAAATGAGCTTTGTCCCTCATGAAAGGAAATAGGAAAGCCATTAGATCCAGCCCCCAAATCCTGAGATCCTGTGGTATACACCAGAAGCATAAGGCCATCCACTCTGAGATCCTGATCCTCTACAGTAGCTCCTACTCCCACTGTGGATCTGCTCGGACTTCCTGGGTGTGCAGTCCACTAAAGCTATGGTTTCTACTCCCAGAGAGTTCCTGTCTGTGGGACTCCCCTTTGAGAAGCCTCCACAGGAAATTTAATGCTTTCCTCTGTATGCACCATAGGGAATGATGCATACATCTTTAGCTTCGCTCCTGCTCCTTTCCATTGAAAGGCTCAGAGGATGGATGGACACATGGGTCCCTGCCCCCTTTCACACATGGAGACTGGGATCCATGCATGGAGGGATCCCTCTGCTGCCGACTTAAGAAGAGGGTTCATATTCTCAGTGTAAGAAAAGGGTATATTCTACCTACAGACTTTAAAAAAGGTCACCTTCATAAGTGTGCTAGAACGGATTCTGCATTCCTGTTGAAGGTGCTGCTGTTAATACATAGATCATATCAAAGATTGCAATGCTTCTAAACAACATTCAAGATGTTTCAAATCATCCCCTACATGAAGAAAACCTGCATAATGGATGCAAAAGTCTGTGATAGCTTTCACTGAATGGTCCCACCAGGTGAAAAATGGATTCCCCTCAGCCCTAGAATTGGCAAGGTGTTGAGCCATCCTAGCCCACAGATTCCCACTATCCATTGAACCTCTGTGTTTTTACATCCACCCCCTATGGCAACATATTTCTGCTCTAGTCTCCACCACCGGTGTCAGCAGATACATGTAGGAGTGCAGCAACTGCAGATCCTGGTATCCTCTGCTCAAGGAGGGGACAATACAGTGCTTCCATAGGGCTTAGTTATTCTGTGGGGGCAGAAATCAAGTTTAAGACATTGCTAGAGACTTGCACTAAAACAGAGATAAATGTACAGGTACTGATGAACCACTAATCTGTCAGGTTTCCTGGGAGCTTCAGCAATCAATATCCTTCTCCAGCTCTCTGTGAAGAATCCAGTTCATTCCCTGCTCTGTTGTGCTCAAACGTTTGAGCTGTTAACTGTGTGCCTGATTCAGAGTGAGCTTTGAAAGTGTTAATTATGTGGTCAGAAAGACTGTATCACAGATCACCAGGATGGCTGGTCAGCTGGCTACATTTTAGTTGCTTTTTTCTGAAAACCAGGTAGGAAAAGAATATTGTTAAACCCCAGCTCAGTCTGGCAGCTCCCAGGTACCTGTGTCCTGGTTACTGCAATAATATTTTGCTTTTTCATGGGGCACAGTGTTAACATATTCCATCCATAATTTGAAACACTTGTGAATCCCAATTTAGTACCTGATCTTATCCAGGAGAGAAGCTGCAGTTCCTCGTTCCAGATGAATACTATAATAAAGAGGGCAAGTTGTAACTTCATTGAGGATAAGGACAAAGGATCTGTTCATATGTTTTTCCCAGTTCCCAAAGAGTGTCCTGTAACCCTTTGTCTGCTACAAACATCTGTAGATTGATGTCCAAAGGGCAAGTTTTACTCTATTACTTGAATGTAAACCTGGAAAAACTGCATTTATTCTAGTGACATTATCCATGTAAACCTGGGTTATATACAAGAGCAACATGTAGCCTAAAGATTTAATTTGCAGAGTATAGTGGACCAAATCTGGCCCTGAAATACACTGTTTGTAGCCCTATTGAAGTCAAGACATGGCAGGATTTGACGCAGGGAGGTATACTTTTGGGCCTTTTCTCCTTTACTCAAAGTGAGCAAGTACCAGAGAATGAACAATGCTATTGTTATGTCAGGGCACTAGTACTACAAGTTCTTTTTTCTTAGTGACCAAATCTTTAGTCTTCAGAGAAATTGCTGTGATCAGATTCCTGAAGGGGGACTGCCTGCATACTGTTTGAGACCACCACTGTTCCAGGACTCATGTGAATAGTGTAAAATAAACAAGTTGCACTAAGAATATACCCAGACTCTGCACCATTGATTTCTCCTCCAATAGAAAGCAGACCTGCAAGGCCTGACATTCCCTCTTACTCAGTTGAGGGACAATTTCAGATTACTGTAGTACTGTGATGGGGAGACTCTCCTCTCGTGAGCACTTCCTGACAATTGGGTGTGACCTCACTCACTCTCATTCATTCACTCTGCCTCCCTCCCTCCCTCCTGTGGGCTGTTGCCCTCATCAGGCAGGTCTTCAGTGGCTCTGCTCTCTGGCTGAGTTTCATACAGTCTAAACACATGAAGGAATCCCTGTCCCTGTGCCCTTTAGCCCTGTCTCTGGGCTCAGTTCTCAGCCCCCTTCTGGGCTAGCTTTAAGTCAGTGTCTGCCCTGGTATAGCAGTGCCTCCTGGGCTTTCTCCCTGGAGACTCTAAATCCTGCCCTTAACTTGGGCCTCTAAACAAGCCTTATTCCTTTTTCAGGGCTTATGCCACCCTGCCAGTGGGATGACCCAGGCCTTCCCACTATTCTGAGTGCCAACCCAGGGACCCTATAAATAGCCACAACACGCTGCTTCCTGTAATAGTTGCTGCTGCTATTCCCTGGGCCATTTTCCACATAGCTCCTTCCTCTTCACCATTACCTGACTGTTCTCTGCTTGAGCAGGGCCTCTTACAGGCCTCTTTACTTGTGAAGTTTGGTAGCCTTTCAGTCCTTCTTCCCCCTCATGGTCCCAGCCAGCAACTGATGTGCTCAGCCTCTGCAGCTCCTTTTATCAGAGTCTGCTGTGCTTCATTTGGCTGCTTCCCTGCAGCCTTTCTAGGCAAGCCTGGGGGACCCACCTTTACTGCTCCTTTTCCTGGGGCAGGGTGTGGTAAGCCGTGAGGCCTCCAGCAGAGCGCCTATGTAACCCTTCTGCCAGGCCAAGTTGATAGCAGCAAGGGCCGGGTTCAGTACACAGGGGTTCCCTCTCATCAAAGCAAATGCAAAACTGGCTTGAGCCCCCACCCACTGACCTGGGAAAATCTTACACACCCCGTGGGTGCCTCAAAGAGGCAATACTTCCCCTCTCCCAAGCACAGAGTCTTGGTGTAGTAGAGAATCTTTAATAACATGAGGTAAACGACATCAGCATTAAATTGGGGAAACACCACAACTAGTGTTCATTAACCAAACCATGAGCAAAGACCCACCCCAGAAAATTGGGCCACATCCTTTCCCTCGAATTCTTGAGTCCCAGAACCCAAACGTCTCGAGTCCAGCAATCCGCAAGTCACCCAAAGTTCAAAAAATCCAGCCCCAGAGTTCAAAAGTTCATCTGCAGAGTGTTGCTCCCCAGTCTGGCTAAAATGTGCCTGTGTGGGGGGGGAAAGAGGTAAGGGGTACCTTACGTGTCCTGAGGCTGACTGCCCCACAGGGCTCTGCTCTGCTGTCTCACGAACGTCCGCTCCACCACGACCGGCTCCGCTCTGCACAGCTTGCGGTCTTACGAACACTTCACTCCGCCGCCTCACGAACAGCTCTGCTCAGCTCGCCGTCTCACAAACACACCGCTCTCTCACGAATGGCTCCGCCCTGCACAGCTCACCTTGCCGTCTCACAAACACTCCGCCAGCCTATCCACGAACAGCACCACTGCACTCCAGTTCTTCCAGCTCCCCACTACTTGACACAGTGCTCAGTGATTCCAGCTCATAGTAGTGGGAGCCTTAGTGCTGGTGCACCATAAGGCCAAAGTGAATTCAACACAGTACCTGTAGCAAGACTCTTAATAGACCCAAAATTAGCTCTGACATTCCACAGTGGAGAGAGACAGAGGTACAATTGGTGTTTCAGGCCCTCACAAAGGGACCCACACCACTAGGTACAAATACCTGTCTTAAGCCTCTCTCAATTCACAGAGTTTTGGAACCCACTTCCCTTGCCTAGCGAGTGCTACTTAGTTGATGGTGAGTCCCTCCATCATAACAAAAGGCCAAGTACAGTTCCAAGCACAGTTCCCATAATCAGGGTAATAACAATTTATTCTTCCCTCCCCAATAACAGAGACACTGGGGATCCCACAACAGCCAAAGTGACCATTTGGGCAGTTATGGCCTCATTCTAGGAGGGGTGGGTGTGCCTATGCAAATGAGATCAGCCCCTGAAGTTCTTTTCCACAACTTGCCACACTTCACCACCAGATGTCAGGGTGGAGCTCATCCTGACTCTGCTTACACCTAAAAGGGCCTGGTACACCCTATTACAAGCACCTAGACTCCTCAAGCAAGACTAGGGCTCCATTGCACTAGGTGCTGTACAGACACATAGTGAGTCCCAGATTTAAGTAGTTTATAGTGTAAAAATAAATATTTATGGGAAAAAATTGAGATTATTGGCATTTTACTAAAACCTGGTGGCATGATTCACATGACTAATGCTAAATAAGGTGCATCCAGTGATTTTTAAATAAGATAGAAGAGCAGTAGGGATGGCATTCTACATTAAAGCAGGTAAGGGTACCTTTAGAGTTGCTGACAGATCAGGAGGACCAGACCTGGAATGTTTATGGATCAATGTACTAAGTGATAAATCACAAGGTGATGTACTGCTGGGGATCTGCTATAGACCCCCAAATGAGACTTGGAACAGGGATAGCAAGCTGCTCATCTGTAGATATAGAAAGAAAAAACTGCATTAACAGGGGGGTTCAATCTTGGATACACATGCTGGAGGTTCCATATTGCTACTAGATCATCATCTTTGAAGTTTCTAAAAATCATAGGTAACTTTCTAAAACAAGAAGTGTTGTAATAGTTTTATATTGGACCTCTGCTGGAAAAGGTTACAATCACTGAATTACAAATTGATGGTTGCCTAAATGCAAGATTACAAACAAAATATAGTTCTGACCAGTAATATTATATTATACACACACAGCACTTTATAAAGGGCCTATGTGCAAACTATTATAACCTCATAATTGAGTGGGAAGAAGTATTTAAACAAAAATGTGAATAATTGGAAATTGTTTAAGCATTCTTAAACACAATTCCACAGTTACAGAAGGCAGCTTTGGTTAAAAGTCATCCTGATTAGGAGGGGAAGGAAAGGCTGTATCAACACACTCGGAAATATGGGGAAGCTGACAGCAATCAGTACAAATTGGTAGGAAATACAGACATATAATAAGGAAAGTTAAAGGTATTAATGAAAAATGTATGACCAGATGAATTAAGGACAATAAGGAGGAATTCTGTAAACCTAAACATACTAGAAATGGTATAGGTCTCCTACTAGACAAAAGTAAAGTTATCAAGTAATGATATTTGACAGCTAAGATGCAGAAAAAGCAGAAGTGTTCAATAAACATTTCTGAATTGTACTTGAAAAGAAGCAGGATGTTGTATTCATATTTTACCGTGAAAATGAAATTGGTTCTGTTCCATCAGTAATGAGGGAAGATCTGAAACAGCAATTAAAGTTAAACATTTTGAAACTTGCATCCAAGAGTATTACAAAAATAGACTGATGAGCTCTTTGAATCATTAAGGTTGATTAACAAATCTTGGCAAACTTGGAAAGTTTCAGAGAGCCGGAGAAAAGCTAACGTGTCAATATTTAAATAGCCTGACAGATTCCTGGTTTTTAAAAAAATAAATAAATAAATAAATAATAATCACAGAAAGGCAGATATGGGATGCGGTTAGTAAGTAATTAAGAGATGGTGGCATAGTTAATGCCAACCAAAAAAACCTGGCATTTGACATGATCCCACATGACATTCTGATTTAAAAAAAAAGGAGCACTATACAAAATAAATCAATGCAGCCCACATTAAGTGTATTAAAAACTGGTTAACTCAGATTGCAAAAATTAATTGTAACTGGGGAATAGTCATCTAGTGGGTGTGTTTCTACAAGGGTCCAGCAGGAACCTTGTTTCTTGGCCCAATGCTACTCAATATCTTTATCAATGATATGGAAGAAAACATAAGTCAGTATTGTTTGCAAATTTTATCAGTAAATCTTGCAATAGTTAAACTTGGACCCATGGGGATGGGTCAGTTATACAGACAGAATTGGACCATTTAAAGGTGGGCAGTCACTTTAACAGAACCGAATGCAAGGTCATACATATGTAAGCAGAGGTCATGGTGAGGATTGAAGGGGTGGAGTGTAAAGCAGTGCTTGACACTGGATCTCAAGTTACTATTATATTTTAGTCATTCTACCAACAGATGCTTAGGCACCTGCCTATACAGCCACTGACTGGCCTTGGCCTGTGTGGCCTAAGCATGGATGAATACCCCTGCCAAGGGTATGTCGTAGTGCACCTGGAATTCCCAGAGGAGGTTGCTGGGGTAAGAGAAGAGGTAGACACAGCTGCCTTAATATGCCCTGACCCTAAAGGGACCTCTGATGTGTCTGTGCTGATAGGGACCAACTCCAGTCTCTTCAAGGCACTCAAGGATTACTGCAGAAGGCGGGCTGGGGACCAGTACCTGAATACCCTGATGATCCATATGCTTTGTGCTGAAGCCTATAGGAAAATTGAGAGTGCTAAAAGGGACACATCTGAGCTACCAATTGGGGCACTGAAGTATGCGGGCATGACCCCCTTAGTAGTGCCTGAAAGGACAGAGCAAGAAGTGCTTGTCATGAGTACCTGGCTGAAAGGCAGTAAAGGGATGCTAGCAATGATAGAGCAGCCGATGGGAGGAGAGCTCGTCCCCAGTGGAGTCATAACCCTACCTGCTGAAGCCCAAGAAAGGGTGACTATACTGATTGCTAATGAAACAAGTTGTGATGTTGTTGTGAAGCAAGGACAAAAGACAGCAGACCTCTCTGAGCCTGAGTCTATTGTAAAACCCCAGTGTGAAACTCAAGTTCGTTAATAGACCCAGCAAAGTTTAACTTTGGAGATTCACCAGTGTCCGAGGAGTGGAAAGATCACCTGAGGAAGAAACTTTGTGAAAGATCCAAGGTATTCTCACTGCATGAGTGGGATGTGCAAAAGGAGTAGAGCACAATATCAGACTACATGACTCTCGACCTTTCAGGGAGAGATCTAGGAAGATTGCTCTCTCTGAGATGGAAGGTGTGTGACATCATCTTCAGGAGCTGGCTGCGAATGGCATCATTACAGATGATGCAGCCCATACGCCTCACCCATTGTGGTGGTCCATAAAAAGAATGGGAAAATCCGGATGTGTATTGACTACTGCACCCTAAACAGCTGTACTGTGGTCGACCAGTACACTATGCCTCGAGTGCAAGATGCCTTAGACTGTTTGCTGGGAAGCCAGTGGTTCTCTGTGTTGGATCTTCGAAGTGGATACTACCAGATCCCTCTGGGAGAAGAAGATAAGGAGAAGACAGCCTTCATCTGCCCATTAGGGTTTTATCAGTTTGAAGGCATGCCCCAAGGGATTTCTGAAGCACCTGCCACCTTTCAACGTCTCATGGAGAAAGTTGTGGGAGACATGAATTTACTGCAAGTGTTAGTTTATTTGGATGATCTGATTGTGTTTGGAAGAACCTTAGAGGAGCATGAAGAAAGACTTCTTAAAGTGCTTGATAGGTTGGAGGATTATGGTCTGAAGTTTTCAGTTGACAAATGCCAGTTCTGCAGAACCTCAGTGAAGTCTGTGGGTCACGTCGTGTCCCAAGAGGGTGTGAGTACTGATCCAGATAAAATAGAAGCATTCAC
This sequence comes from Eretmochelys imbricata, assembly GCF_965152235.1. Lineage (NCBI taxonomy): Eukaryota > Metazoa > Chordata > Testudines > Cheloniidae > Eretmochelys > Eretmochelys imbricata. Next base: position 28,090,944 of record NC_135576.1, on the reverse strand, counting down.
TACATGGCCATGTTCAAGTAACTACAGAGAACTCAAGACCTTTTTTGGATTTAGTGGCTACTACCGCAGATTTGCGAAAAAACTATGCTACGATTGTAAAGCCTCTGAATGATCTTACCAGGGGACACCAGTCCAGCAAGAACAAATCTAAGACCAAGAATAAGGGGAGGTCCCCAAAGCTTCCTGTGCAGAGACACTATGGCCCCTTCGAACCATTTGGGCTACGGTGGGATGAGAGATGTGAAAGGGCTTTTCGAGAAATCATTACTTGCCTAACATGCTCCAGTCCTAGTCTTTGCTGACCCAAGCAAACCATTTATCCTGCATACTGATGCCAGTTTGGAGGGTCTGAGAGCAGTCCTGTACCAGGAAGTGGAAGGCAAATGTAAACCTGTAGCCTTTGCTAGCCGAGGATTGTCTGATAGTGAAACTCACTATCCCACCCACAAGCTGGAATTCTTGGCCTTGAAATGGGCCATCCCTGAGAAATTTCGAGACTACTTGTATGGTGCTCAGTTCCAGGTGTGGACAGACAACAATCCACTGACTTATGTCTTAAGAAGTGCTAAGCTGGATGCTACAGGGCAGAGATGGGTGGCCACCTTGGCTAGCTATGAGTTCAGCATTCAATATCGATCAGGGAGAAGCAATGTAGATGCAGATGCATTGTCCAGGTGTCCGCAGGCACCAGAAGTTGCTGTGATACCCACGGATGGAGTGAGAGCTATTTGCAGTGTGAGTCGCTGAGAGCCAGAGGCCCGTGAGAGCCTTCAGGGAGGTGTTGCAGAAGCTTTGGGCCTGCCCCCTGAATGCATGCCTTCTGCTTCAGTGAACTATATTGCATTGGACCAATCTCCCTTGCCCATGCTCAATGCGGCTGACTGGCAAGAAGCCCAGCTGCAAGATATTGACATTCATGATACACTGCTTGCCAAAAGGGAGGGGCAAAGCCCAGCTTCGGTTGTCCCACCTAACTCGGAGGGTAAACTACTATTGAGAGAATGGACCAAACTAAAACTGATTCAGGGAGTGCTACACCAAATGACCACCAACCCTTTACAAAAGCAACGAGCACAACTAGTGCTGCCAAAAGAGTACAGAGCCCTGGCCATGAGGGCCCCGCATGATGATTTTGGACATTTAGGGATGGAGAGGACCCTGGAACTTATTCGTAGTAGGTTCTATTGGCCCCGAATGGCTGAAGATGTTCGCAGGAAATGTGAGACTTGTGCTCGATGTGTTCAAAGGAAAACTCTGCCCACGAGGGCTGCATATCTCAAGAACATCACCAGCAACAAACCTTTGGAACTGGTATGCATTGATTTCTTGTCTTTAGAGGTAGACAAGAGGAATGTTGGGAACATTCTAGTAGTGACTGACCATTTTACACAGTATGCCCAGGCATATCCCACATGTGATCAGAGGGCCACCACCGTCGCACGAGTATTGTGGGACAAATATTTCTCAGTCTATGGATTCCTGGCTCGGATACACTCTGATCAGGGGCGGGATTTTGAGAGTCACCTTCTGAAGGAGGTGCTGAAGATAGCAGGAATTAAAAAGTCTAGGACAACGCCTTATCACCCCCAAGGTGATCCTCAGCCAGAGAGGTTCAACCGAACCCTATTAGATATGTTGGGAACTTTGCGACCAGAGCAGAAGGCAACCTGGAGCCAGCACGTCACATTTCTGGTGCATGCCTACAATGCCACAAAGAACGATGCCATGGGAGTCACCCCATATCTCTTGATGTTTGGGTGAGAACCAAGATTACCCACAGACTTGTGCTTTGGTGTATCAGAGGATGGAGATAGCTATGAAACTCATCAGCAATATGTATCCCGACTAAGAGAAAAGCTGCGGGATGCTTATCACTTAGCTACCTCTGCGGCTCGGAAGAACGCAGACCGCAACAAACATCGATACAATGCTAGAGTGCGTTCACAGGAGCTCCAGCCGGGGGACAGAGTGCTGCTGCAAAATTTGGGTATTGCTGGCAAACACAAGATAGCTGAAAGATGGAAGGCAATACCTTACCTGGTGATGGAAAAGCTGGGAGATCTGCCAGTCTACAAGATCAAACCTGAAGACGGTCCAGGGCAAATAAAGACGGTGCATAGAAACCTTTTGCTCCCTGTAGGGGAATTGGTAAGCACTCCAACTGGGGGCCACGACAGGGCAGCCAGGCAGAACAGAAGTGCTAGACCAAAGCCGCCATCCAACACGGACAGCGGGCCCCCTGCAGCTAACGTACCCATATTCAGCACATCAGAGAGTGAGTCTGAGGAGGAACACACAACCATGACGTATCCTGGAATGGAGACAAGATTTCAGTCTCGATCAGCTGAACCAAGAGAGAGCTCCCCCTCCTCCGCCCTAAACCCCATGGCAGAGGTATTTAGGCCCGTTACTGGCACCCCTGTGCCGCCGATGGGACCCCCCGTGATGATGAACACAGGTTATGGGACAGTGGAGACATCCAGGGGGGAGGCGGCCCTAGTCACATTGGACCTTCCATGGTCAGAACTGGAGATGCAGGGGCCTATGCCAGTAGCCGAGGGATCCTCAAAGGAAACCTCTCCAGCCATCGCTCAAGAAGATGTCCTGCCTACCCCGCAACAGAAATTCTCAATAGACGAGAGAGTAATAAGACCACTAAAACGGTTAACTTATGAAGCACCTGGGGTGACTAGTGAGGAGCCAATACACTTAGCACACAGGCTTGTGAAAGTTGAAGTGGGCTTTCTGAGGCCCTTTGGAGGGAACCAGTGAATTGGTATAATAGGGAGTGTGATTTGTCGGGACGACAAATTCTCGGCTTGGGGGAGGATGTAAGCAGAGTCAGGATGAGCTCTACCCTGACATGTGGTGGCGAGTCATGGTGGGTTGTGGAAAAGAACTTCAGGGGCTGATCTCATTTGCATAGGCACACCCACCCTGCTTAGATGGTCACTTTGGCTGCTGTAGGAGCCCCAGTTTCTCTGTTATTGGGGCAAGAATAAACTGTTATTATCCTGATTATGTGAATCAAGGACAGTGGAACTGTACTTGGCCTTTTGTTATGATGGAGGGACTTACTAAGCAGCACTCGCTAGGCAAGGGTCATGGGTTCCAAAACCCAGTGAATGGAGAGAGGCTGTGGACAGGTATTAATACTTGGTGGTATGGGCCCCCTGATGAGGGTCTTACATGCTAATTGTACTTCTTCCTCTCTCCAACGTGGAATATCAGAGCTAATTTTGATTCCATTAGGAGTCTAGTTACAGGCTGCTGAGCTGAATTCACTTTGGGCTAATGGTGCACAAGCACTGAGGCTCCCCTACTACAAGCTGAAATCACAAAAGAGCTAAACCTACTAAGAGCTAAAATCACTGAGTGTTGTGTTAAGTAGTGGGAGAGCCTGAAGATATATTGCAGAGCCGTTTGCAGGACAGCTGGCAGAGCAGCTGGTGAAGCAGAGCTGCTTGCGGGACGGCTAGCAGAGCAGAGCAGTTTGTCGGATGCCTGGAGCAGCTCATGCGGGCGGGGGGGGCTGGCAGAGCAGAGCCCCATGGAGATGTGGGGCAATCAGCTTTGGACCACGTACGGTGCCCCTTAACCACCCCCCCATCTCCACCCAGGTTGGGAGGTAAAACTCTGCAGATAAACTTTCAAAGTCTGGGGCTGCCCTGACCAGGGACAGAGATTTTTGGTTTCAGAGTAACAGCCGTGTTAGTCTGTATTCGCAAAAAGAAAAGGAGTACTTGTGGCACCTTAGAGACTAACCAATTTATTTGAGCATAAGCTTTCATGGGTAAAAAACCCACTTCTTCAGATGCATGGAGTGAAAATTACAGATACAGGTATAAATATAAAAGGAGGACTTGTGGCACCAAAGTCCTCCTTTTATATTTATACCTGTATCTGTAATTTTCACTCCATGCATCTGAAGAAGTGGGTTTTTTACCCATGAAAGCTTATGCTCAAATAAATTGGTCAGTCTCTAAGGTGCCACAAGTACTCCTTTTCTTTTTTAGAGATTTTTGGGTTGTTGGACTTTTGGGACTTTGGGTTGCTGGACTCAAGAACCAAAGGGAAAGGACACGCCCCAATTTGCTTGGGGTGGGTTTTTTGCTCATGGGTTGTGTTATGAATCCTGTTGGTGGTGTTTCCCCCAACATAATGCCACATTGTTTCTCTCTGTTATTAAAAGGCTTTTTGCTACACTCAGACTCTGTGCTTGCAAGAGGGGAAGTATTGCCTCTTGGAGGCGCCCAGCGGGGGTGGTATATATTTGTCCCAGGTCACTGGGTGGGGGCTTGAGCCGGTTTTGCATTATGTTATTGGAATGGAACCCCTAGATACTGAACCCGGCCCTTGTTGCTGCCAACTCTGACGGACAGAAGGGTTACATATATAAGAACAAAGAATGCAGGTCACACTTAACCTGGGGACTTTACCCTGGAATGTAGTGACACTGAAAAAGGGTATAATAGATGGTCAGCTGAATGTGAGCTCCCAGCACAATGTGGTAGCTAAGAGGGCAAACAATCTTCATCTGCTTAAGTTTTATCTCTGTATACAACATTCGTGAGACCATTACCGGCATACTGAGTTCAGTTCTGGTTTCAATTCTTCAAAAAGGAAATTGAGAAATCAGAAGGTGTTCAGAAGAGACAAGAAAAATTCAAGGTCTGGAAGACACACCTTGTAGTAAGAGATTAATGAAGCTCAATCTATGTAGTTATCCACGAGAAAATTAAGAGTACGTCTGGTCCAAAACTTCCATCAAAATGTTTTTCACTTTGGCCAGGGACTCACACGTGGGTGACTGTGGGGTGTCATGGTGTAGTCTGAGTAGGGACCCCAGCCTATATTTAGGGGAACTCACAACACCTGAACTACAGCTCCTGTGAGGAGCCACAACAGCTCAAAGTTTGTTTAATTTCTACTGAAAACAATCCAAAGCTTTTGTGAAAGAAAATACATATATATATATTTTGACCAGCTCTAATAAAGAGATAAGTTGATTGCAGTCTAGACATACCTACAGGGGAAAAAAGATTTCTGATAGTAGATGGCTCTTTAACCTTGCAGAAAAAGGCATAACAAAAATCCAAAAATAAAGGATTTCTCCCTTTTGTGGCCTCGTTGTAAAAATGACAGCAAATACCAAGTTCACTTTGTGGAAAGCTCAAAGAGAAGTTGCAGAAACGTTAGTGCAACTGCTGCCCTACTTATACCCCATGCACTCCCACAGAATTTGTCTTTAATATAGATTTGACATACTTACCCTTGAAAATCCCTTTAAAGAAAACTTAGAGTAACAGCCATGTTAGTCTGTATTCGCAAAAAGAAAAGGAGTACTTGTGGCACCTTAGAGACTAACCAATTTAAGGTGCCACAAGTACTCCTTTTCTTTTTTTAGAGGACTTGGAATGTCAAACATAGCCTAAGAGGTGCGATAAAGAGGGTGACTATGCTCTATGAATTATTTCAGGAATGTCCTATACCTTGCATTATACAGGAGGTCAGATTAGACATTCACAGTGATCCTTTCTGGGCTTGGGGTCTAGGTATCCCTCTGTATAGACAGCTACTTCCTCTGCTCCTCACCGAGGTTGGCTCCTTACCCTGCCCCCCAGAGTGTATCTCCTCCCTGGTGTTCTCCAACATGCACCTTTCCTCAGCCAGCTGAAAACAGTATCTAAACTGCCTAGCAGCCAATCAGTTGCTCTAATTTCTAAGCAGAGTCCCTGTTTCTATTCTGTTATGTCTCCACCTCTCCAGTGCTGTCCTGCCCCCTCCATTCTTTCAGGCATCTTTCCCACTCTTGGTTACTGGGAGAAAAATTCAGAAGTGAAGAATTTAAAATTACATATTCATAATATGCCAGCAGCTACTCATGTGGCAGTCCTTTTTGCAGGGAATGAAGGTGTGGTAGGTATTTTTCAGACCTTCAAGACAGACTAAAATAGAATTTTGTTTTCTTCAGGGCCTCTGTTATTCAAGATCACAACAATTTAGCTCATTTATACGATTAAGCCCACACAGGGCAAATGTACCTCACAATAAGCAAATGTAACACAATTAGTGTTAAATGGGCCACGTTGCTGTATATAAAAAGTTATCCAGTATGTTAATCAAAGGATTTGAAGGATTATTGAAGTCAAGTCATTGATACCTGTCCACCAAAGTTTAAACAAAAACATAATGCTAGGCTTGTACTCAGGTGAGCTCCCTTACCAGGCAGGATGAATTCAGGTCACCCCCCCAAGACCCTTTTGGGCCCTTCCCAGAAGGCATAATTTATTAATTCCAGCACAAAACACAGCTATGCCCCGGAGCAAAACAGGCTTCAGGGGCCTCTCTTTTGTACTCCCCCGAGCCACACTCTTTCCTATAAAGCTCTGCTGAATCATTGTCCAGATCATAGTGGTACTCAGACAAAATGCCAAACTGAAGAGGTGGTGTAGAGCTAAAGTCTGCTCTCAGGTATACAGATGTAAATCCAAAGTTACATTGATTTACATCCAGGGTAACAGAGCAGATTTTGGTTCAAAGTGTTTTATTAAGAACAGGTACTCCGGGGGGGGGAGAGGGGGAGGAAATTGTCTTGGCAGCAGTAGCACCATCTGCTAGCAGCTTTGGAAAATGTAAGACCCCCTTCATCTCAATTTAATACAGCTAACAAGGATTGGAAAAGAATCCCAGTGTATCACAGACTTTTTGTGGGACCTTAAGTAAGTTACTTAGGCCCACAGCCTCAAAGATATTTAGGTGTCTTTCTCTACACCTAAAATACAGGTAAGGCTTCCTTACCTCCACGGAGTGCTGTGAGGCCTTGCACATTAGCACAGCAAACAAATTCTTGGGTAGCAGGTGCAGCAGAAATGCAGGGCAGGAGAGTGGAATCAGAGAATACTAATGGAGACCTAACAGAAATACGTATTATGGTGGTCACTGTCACAGTTCAGGGCAACTGCACCTCTATCCCCTATCCATGGTCCAGCAAGGGCACCCACCCTCAGGTTTCTGGCTTCCCAGCTGTCACCTCTCTTGGGTGGGGAGACACATATCTCCCCATCCTGACAGAGCTATTTCCAGGTTGCACAGTTCCCTGTTTACACTGTGAATTCCTGTGCCGTCAGGCCTGTTTTACCTTCTCCTCAGAGAACTTAATTCGGTAACTGCCGAATTAAGATACCACACAACTCTTTCTACACAAGTACATTTACTCTTAAGGAAAGAACGTTACAGAGAACACATACTAAGAACAAGGAAAGAATCTGCATGCATGCTAATAACCTTACCAGCAATCACCCCTTCCCCTCCCTTCTCCATAAGGGCTGTGCACAATGGCCATCCTTCCAACCCATCCCTAAGGACTCGTGGGCCCCCCCTTGGACAGATGGTCCTGTCCACTTGCTAGGTCAAAAAGAAGGCCCATAACCAGCTTAATCTCAGGCAATGGATCCAAAAATCCTTTCTTCGGGTATGTCTACACCGGAAACTTCAAAGCGCTGCTGTGGGAATGCTCCCACAGCAGCGCTTTGAAGTGTGAGTGTGGTTGTGCGCAAGCGCTGGGAGAGAGCTCTCCCAGCGCCCCTGGTAATCCACCTCCATGAAGGTATTAGCTCTGAGCACTGGGAGTGTGGCTCCCAGCACTCGGAGCCTGTCTACACTAGTGCTTTAAAGTGCTCAGACTTGCTATGTTCAGGGGGGTGATTTTTCACACCCCTGAGCCAGCAAGTTAGAGCACTATAAAATGTAAGTGTAGACATACCCTTTGTCTGCTGGTCTTTAGAGTATCCAGCTTGAACCAGCATATGCATGTCCCTCTAAGTGCCGGTAGGAGGTGTTAAACCTGAGTGAATTTGCCTACTTACCGCTCACTGTTCTTTGTCCCTGGAGCTATGGTAACCTTCTCCATGGAATTACATACAATCTCTGGCCCACAGCGATACATAAACTTAATATGGTAAGACTGCATTTACTTCAGTAAAGTTTCCTCCAGGGAACTGCAGGAAATTGCCATACCGTCACAGTCACTAACAGAACAAATGCAAAAAGAAAAGGAGTACTTGTGGCACCTTAGAGACTAACCAATTTATTTGAGCATGAGCTTTCGTGAGCTACAGCTCACTTCATCGGATGCATACCGTGGAAACTGCAGCAGACATTATATACACACAGAGAACAAATGCAATTACAGTAAATACCTAGCAACGTGTTTTAATTAAAAGTCTGATAAAAAAAATGGTCACAATATATATTAAAGATGCAACTATAAATGTAAATGATTAATACATTAAGTGTTTTTATAAATGGCTTAAACTGTAGTGAGTCCAAGTGCCCAATAGGTTGCTTAGATCTATTATGTAACACTGATGTGCATTAGATAGCTGCAAGTACAACTCCTCCATCCAACATGTATTAATCATTTATTAACCCTTTATAAACTATTATAAATGTACCCTTATCACTGACTAACACATGTTAACACCAATAAATTGGTGCCATCGGTTTGATGGTGTTTCCTTGGTGTATTTGTAGGCGTGGCCAAAAATTTTTTTTAGAATTTTGATGGATACTATCAATGTTTATTTAAGCATTTTTTCAATTCTTGGCAAAATTTACATTTTCACTAATTTAATGACAGTAGACACAGTATAGCGAAGCGATGACTCACCGGTGCAGTGCCTCCTGCTGGTTGTCCTGGGAATTAGCTCAATTCCAGCCCGGAGCGCCCTCTGCAGGTTGGTGGCTCAGCTGCCTCAGGCCCCCCATGTCCTTCCTGGACCCCGGTGCCCCTTTACCTCAGGGTTCTGCCCTCAGCAGTAACCCACAGTCTGAGTTTCCCCTCCCAGGAGAACCCCCAACCCTCTATCCCCACCTTGCTTAGAATCATAGAATCATAGAATATCAGGGTTGGAAGGGACCCCTGAAGGTCATCTAGTCCAACCCCCTGCTCGAAGCAGGACCAATTCCCAGTTAAATCATCCCAGCCAGGGCTTTGTCAAGCCTGACCTTAAAAACTTCCAAGGAAGGAGATTCCACCACCTCCCTAGGCAACGCATTCCAGTGTTTCACCACCCTCTTAGTGAAAAAGTTTTTCCTAATATCCAATCTAAACCTCCCCCACTGCAACTTGAAGCCATTACTCCTCGTTCTGTCATCTGCTACCATTGAGAACAGTCTAGAGCCATCCTCTTTGGAACCCCCTTTCAGGTAGTTGAAAGCAGCTATCAAATCCCCCCTCATTCTTTTCTTCTGCAGGCTAAACAATCCCAGCTCCCTCAGCCTCTCCTCATAAGTCATGTGTTCTAGACCCCTAATCATTTTTGTTGCCCTTCGCTGGACTCTCTCCAATTTATCCACATCCTTCTTGTAGTGTGGGGCCCAAAACTGGACACAGTACTCCAGATGAGGCCTCACCAATGTCGAATAGAGGGGGACGATCACGTCCCTCGATCTGCTCGCTATGCCCCTACGTATACATCCCAAAATGCCATTGGCCTTCTTGGCAACAAGGGCACACTGCTGACTCATATCCAGCTTCTCGTCCACTGTCACCCCTAGGTCCTTTTCCGCAGAACTGCTGCCTAGCCATTCGGTCCCTAGTCTGTAGCGGTGCATTGGATTCTTCCGTCCTAAGTGCAGGACCCTGCACTTATCCTTATTGAACCTCATCAGATTTCTTTTGGCCCAATCCTCCAATTTGTCTAGGTCCTTCTGTATCCTATCTACCACTCCTCCCAGTTTAGTATCGTCCGCAAATTTGCTGAGAGTGCAATCCACACCATCCTCCAGATCATTTATGAAGATATTGAACAAAACCAGCCCCAGTAGCTTAAGTGGCTACTGCCAGTCATCATCTTGCCCCCGCTTACTGGGGCAGACTGCAGTCTATAAACCACTCATCACAGGCAAGGGGGTTTGGACCAGCTGCTGCTGCCTCTGCCTAACCCCGGACTGTACCTCTGCAGCCTCAGTACCTTCTTTAGGCCTTGCACAAGGCCTGCAGCCTGGGGAGTTACCTGGCTAGAGCTCCCCAGCTCCTCTTGCCTTTCCCCAGCACTAATCTATCTTAGGTACCCTTCTGTCCCAGGCAGCCAGGTCCTTCTCTCTCCAGAGCTAGAGAGACTTCTACAGCTCCTGGCCCACAGCCCTCTTATCAGGGCCAGCCTGGCCTTAATTGAGCTGGCCACAGCTGTGGCTGCTTCCCCAGTCAGCCTATCTGGACTGCTTTTAACCCCTGTTTTACTGGAGTGAGGCAGCTGCTCCACTACACACAGATTCAAAAAAGTTATAAAGCTTTGTAACTGTTCAATTACAAGTTGTCAACATCACATGCCAAAATATACAAAGTAAATATCCTTAAATCAAGCTCTAATAAGTTCTCAAGCAGAATTCTTCCTTCTTGGCCTATGTGTAAATTGTAATGATCATCGGTGGAAATATTTTTCATGAGTTTGCGTATGTGTGGTGAAATCGATGTTTACAGACATTTACTGATAAAACGCTAATCCTGCCATACCTATGTATATGGCATCTGCCACCTATGTTCAGGGCTCAAAGGGAGGCAAAGATTTGAACATATGGAAGCATCAATTCTACCAAGGCTGGAACAAAAAGTAACATGAGTTGCCCCTTTGAAATGTTCCGTACTTTAACTTGCTATCTGAGGCTATTATGTGCAGTATTGCAGTGATTTTCTATGAGGACTTTAAACTGTGGGTTCTTCATGCTGGGATTTGGAATGCCATTGGCATTTTCATTGCTTACATTTAAAAAAAAGTAAAAAAAAAAAAAACCACACTACATTAACACCACAGAATTACGATTTCCTGCTACATACTCTTGCTTACCACTTCTAAATCTCTTCTCTGTGAGAAAAGAACATGAGTACATGCTTTTCACACATCTTTTAAAACAAATGGATTTTCAGATTAACAATACTATGGAAGAGAACATCTATCTTTAAAAAAATATATATATGAAAAGGCTCATTAGTAAACCTTCAGAGGGAGATAACAGGAAGGTTTTCCTGTGTAGGAAATAGCTAAAAGGGATCCAGGAAAAATTATCTGCTGAGAGTATACTCACATGATTCTCAAAAGGAAGGAAAAAAACGGTTTGTTTAAGGTCACAATTCAAGAAATAGAGCAGCTGATGTCTATACTTTGAGATTCTCTGTTTCAAACACACAGTTTCAGCTAGTGGCCCACAAAAAAAAAAACAAAAAAACAAAAAAAAACAAAACCACCAAAGTTGCATTGAGCTCTTGAGGTAAGCATAATTATGTATAACTGCATGTGTGTGTCACAAGGATATGAAAAGCCACACTTAAATGTCAAGTCAGATTGTTCCTTGGGGCAGTGAACTGTTAGCTATGCAACACTGGGTGTCATAAGGTAGGGATTCAAGTTTAACATTAGCCATTGTATTCATTAATGAATTCACACACACAAGGAGTAACATTATTGGAATTGGATTGTGAAAGAACTATAAAAGTTAGGAAATTCACCTTGAGGGGACAGTTGGGCCATACATCTCTCCACATAATGGCACAATGGGTAACGTTAGGGAAATAGTTCTAATCTCACAAGTCATAGTTATACTTTAAAAATTGTTATGTTTAAAAATAGCTGCAAACTGTTCGAGGAACTTGCCTGGAAACATTTTGCTTTATATTTTACACTATGCTTCATGTATGGATTTTAGACAGTTAATATATATTCCCTTGATAGAAGCAAAGCTTCATTCAGCTGCATATAATTATTCTTATACAATATAATTCTTCTGTATATAATAGTTCTTAAGTCCATCAAGGGTGCTCTGGTGACATCATAGACGGCTTGAGAGTTTTAGTAACATCACCAGAACGTAAAGTAGAATTAGCACTTTACGCCGTATATGGAGTTTTGGTGGATGCTGCACTGTTTGGTAAATAAGGACTAAATGTTTTCATTGGTAATACACAAATAAAATGTTGAGCCAGATCCTCAGCTAGTGTAAATAAGCATAGCTTCCCTGAAGTCACCTGCTTAGATGTACACTGGCCCATTATATCTAGATCAATTTTAGGACTCTGCAAGAATGAGATAGGAGAATAGAGATGGGACTCTCGACCTTGTTCTGGGCTGATGATCTTTAAAAGTGTGCTCCTCACTTCATCCCAAAGCCAACGCAAGTGTTAATACTGACACAGGGAAGAAAGGTAAGCAGCAGAATATGGACCCTGGACTTCAGGAAAGCAGACTTCGACTCCCTCAGGGAACTGATGGGTAGGATCCCCTGGGGGAATAACATGAAGGGGAAAGGAGTCCAGGACAGCTGGCTGTATTTCAAGGAATCCCTATTGAGGTTACAGGGACAAACCATTCCGATGTGTCAAAAGAATAGTAAATATGGCAGGCGAACAGCTTGGCTTAACGGTGAAATCCTTGCGGATCTTAAGCATAAAAAAGAAGCTTACAAGAAGTGGAAGATTGGACAAATGACCAGGGAAGAGTATAAAAATATTGTTTGGGCATGTAGGAATGAAATCAGGAGGGCCAAATCACACCTGGAGCTGCAACTAGCAAGAGATGTTAAGAGTAACAAGAAGAATTTCTTCAGGTACGTTGGCAACAAGACGAAAGCCAAGGAAAGTGTGGACCCCTGACTGAATGAGGGAAGCAACCTAGTGGCAGAGGATGTGGAAAAAGCTAATGTACTCAATGCTTTTTTTTGCCTCTGTCTTCACGAACAAGGTCGGCTCCCAGACTGCTGCGCTGGGCATCACAGCATGGGGAGTAGGTGGCCAGCCCTCTGTGGAGAAAGAGGTGGTTAGGGACTATTGAGAAAAGCTGGACAAGCACAAGTCCATGGGGCCGGACGTGTTGCATCTGAGAGTGCTAAAGGAATTGGCGGCTGTGATTGCAGAGCCATTGGCTATTATCTTTGAAAACTCGTGGCGAACGGGGGAAGTCCCGTATGACTGGAAAAAGGCTAATGTAGTGCCAATCTTTAAAAAAGGGAAGAAGGAGGATCCTGGGAACTACAGGCCAGTCAGCCTCACCTCAGTCCCTGGAAAAATCATGGAGCATGTCCTCAAGGAATCAATCCTGAAACACTTACATGAGAGGAAAGTGATCAGGAACAGTCAGCATGGATTCACCAAAGGAAGGTCATGCGTGACTAATCTAATCGCCTTCTATGATGAGATTACTGGTTCTGTGGATGAAGGGAAAGCAGTGGATGTATTGTTTCTTGACTTTAGCAAAGCTTTTGATATGGTCTCCCACAGTATTCTTGTCAGCAAGTTAAAGAAGTATGGGCTGGATGAATGCACTATAAGGTGGATAGAAAGTTGGCTAGATTGTCGGGCTCAATGGGTAGTGATCAATGGCTCCATGTCTAGTTGGCAGCTGGTATCAAGTGGAGTGCCCCAAGGGTCAGTCCTGGGGCCGGTTTTGTTCAATATCTTCATAAATGATCTGGAGGATGGTGTGGATTGCACTCTCAGCAAATTTGCAGATGATACTAAACTAGGAGGAGTGGTAGATATGCTGGAGGGTAGAGATAGGATGCAGAGGGACCTAGACAAATTGGAGGATTGGGCCAAAAGAAATCTGATGAGGTTCAACAAGGATAAGTGCAGGGTCCTGCACTTAGGACGGAAGAACCCAATGCACCGCTACAGACTAGGGACCGAATGGCTAGGCAGCAGTTCTGCAGAAAAGGACCTAGGGGTGACTGTTGACTCATATCCAGCTTCTCGTCCACTGTGTGCCCTTGTTGCCAAGAAGGCCAATGGCATTTTGGGATGTATAAGTAGGGGCACAGCCAGCAGATCGAGGGACGTGATCATTCCCCTCTATTCGACATTGGTGAGGCCTCGTCTGGAGTACTGTGTCCAGTTTTGGGCCCCGCACTACAAGAAGGATGTGGATAAATTGGAGAGAGTCCAGCGAAGGGCAACAAAAATGATTAGGGGTCTGGAACACATGACTTATGAGGAGACGCTGAGGGAACTGGGATTGTTTAGTCTGCAGAAGAGAAGAATGAGGGGGGATTTGATAGCTGCTTTCAACTGCCTGAGAGGTGGTTCCAAAGAGGATGGTTCTAGACCATTCTCAGCAGTAGAAGAGGACAGGACAAGGAGTAATGGTCTCAAGTTGCAGTGGGGGAGGTTTAGGTTGGATATTAGAAAAAACTTTTTCACTAGGAGGGTGGTGAAACACTGGAATGCGTTACCTAGGGAGGTGGTGGAATCTCCTTCCTTAGAAGTTTCTAAGGTCAGGCTTGACAAAGCCCTGGCTGGGATGATTTAATTGGGGATTGGTCCTGCTTTGAGCAGGGGGTTGGACTAGATGACCTCCTGAGGTCCCTTCCAACCCTGATATTCTATGATTCTATGTTCCTAAGAAACAGGCCCAACTTGATGCCTTTGATTCCTGCTCTTCTTGCAACATTGTTCAGTGACTAAAACAATATTCAGAGTAGAGAGAGGCATGTGGGACAAAGTCAGTGTAGTAATGTGGTCCATAGGGCATTGTAGGAACATCCTCAGTGCTTCAAGTATCTGTAACCTCATGACATTCTTCACACTTCCATTCTTGATTATCTGTTCCATTGCTAAGTGTCTCTTCCTCTGGATTCTCACTTTGTAGGTCACATTTATAACATAAGGAGGGTAGTATCATCCATATATTTTCCAATACTGCTTCAATTTCATTTGAAGAGAGAGTGGGAACCAATAAAGTGATTGAAGGAGGAAAGTGACATGATTGCAGCAATGAAATCGGGGACCGGAGGGACCAGAGAAGAGAAGCAGAGAAGGAAGAGAGAAGTTTTGAAGCAAGAAATGACCAAAGGCTACACAAGGATTTTAGTAGAGGGAATAGGGGAGAAACTGCTGCTTAAAACAAAAACTATACTAAGCAACAGTTCTTATCAAGGGCCTCAATATGTGGGTAGAAGAAGAGAGAAAAGTCAAAGATGGCACAGGTTGCAAGCCTGAGAGACAAGGAGTATAGATGAGTTGTAAAAAAAGGAAGGTGGAGGAGGAGATAGAGATGAAGATAAGACATTCCCTTTTAGAGGTTGGGTTTGAGAAAGCAGAAGGGCAACAAATAGAGGATGTTAGAGAAGATGGAAACGCAAGATCGAAGAGAAAGAAGATATTGTGCCTGGTCTTCAGCGGATGTAAAATTCATATTCTATTGCCTTCGATTGCACTAGCCAAGTTTATACAACTAAAGATCCAGCCACTGGATGTGAGAAAGGTAAGGAATCAACACAGAGATGAAGGAGTGGGATCTCAATCTCAGCCCAAACTTCATAACTCAGCATCACTGAATATTCTATCTGAATCCCTTCGTCTTGTTTGCATATGAACCTGATTTAGCATCTCAGCTTTGTGACTGTCCCACGGTTGCTTAAGAATAGGAAAGATGGAGAGAGTTATTAGGGCAAGATTTTTAATAATAAAATTGAGAGGCTCGACACAAACAAGGAAAGGAGGAGTGCACATAGAAAAAAAATACCTAGCATCCTAGAAAAATTTCCAGAATCATTCATTTTATAAATGTCAACTTCTGGCACCATGTCTATGCATCAGTGCAGAATGTTTAATACACACCATCTGAATACACTTTGATAATGTCCGGTCTCACAAAGCACTGAAACATTAGTTAATAGGACAGTAGAATCAAACAAGACTGATCTACATCACTACTTGCTGTATTGTTCTACTTTATTTTGTTTTCTACGAGTACATTTGGCAGCTTGGACTGTTCTTGGGGGAAATTTCCAAAAGTCATTCTCTCTGCAAGCACAGTGTTTATATTCATCCTAGAAACTGACATTGGATATCAAGTATTATGAAAGTCAACAGGTGCATTGTGTCTTAAATGGAAGAGAGTCAAACAGGACAGATGCACAGAGAATTATTCTTTATTTTTTGTCTTAATTTGACTGTAGATTCCTATCTTTGTTCTACAACGTGGAGGAATTTGGGTTCTTGGTAACAGCTCAGCAACCAGATGAACATTGTAGCAACACACGTTCATTGATCTTGGAAAACAATGATCCCACCATTGAGCTGTAGGTTGAAGCTGTGATTCACTTTTTACTCAATCCTTATTCAAGCAAACTCCCACTGACTGGAACTGGCGTTTGAATGAGTAAGGACCTCAGAATAGGAGCAAGTTCTCTCCCAGGATTCATTCTAGTTGTTCAGCAGAAGGAAGGGAAGGAATCCTCTTTCCTTCCCATGGAGTGGCAGCAGAGCCACTTTGCATTAAGTATCATCACTGAAGTATTCTTTAGATTGCAACAGTATCCAGTGTGCTAGGCACGTACCAAGTACAGAAGACAAAAGCTGTGCCCCAAGAAGCATCTCGGCCATTTTATGTGAAGTCCTACTAAGGCTTGTCAACTTTCCTAAAAAAAATAAAATAAATTATCTTGTGCTTAACTTGATACCATGTTCCTTGATTCAGCTTAGCAGAAGGCTATAAAAGTCCAGCCATCTTACGTACTCAACCAGAAAGCACTACCATTTTGGATTCCTAGAGATAACTGGTGCCTTCAGGAGTTACATAAGAGCAACAGACAACATTTACTGGTGAAGGACATAATTTCACAAAAGTACAGCTTCCTTGAAGTAGTATTACAGGAAAAGCCACAAATGTATGCATCATCACTAATGTCCACCGGTTGATAGGTAAGGGGAATACCCCTCATTATTATTTATATTACAGTAGCATCTAGGAGCTTTAATTGTGGAGTGCTAGGCACTGTACAACCAGAACAAAAAACACTATCCCTGCCTCAAAGAGCTGACTTAACGGGTATATCCTTCTTTGACCACTCCAATGTTGAAATACATGCTTGACTTAAGGAGCAGAACAAGGACATCAATTGGATTTGAAAATATAAACATACTGAATAGATCTTTGCTCTATTCATGAATAATTGTAAAAGATCCAAGTGTATTTTTCTTCACAGCCTAGGAACCTGTTCTACTGTTGATATACTACTACTTTAGAACAAAGAAAGCTGATGACATAAACATATCCTTTTCCCAAACACATGGGTTGTGTGTGATTTAACCTTTAACTCCGGCTTGTTGATGTAGGTGAGATGTCAAATATTTCTAGTGAGTTTTTGGCAAGGATTTGAATATGTTTTCATCACTCTTCCACTAAGCAATGGAGTTTGTAGTCAGAAAAGTAACAGTAGAGCAGCTTCCCTCCCCCCACCATCCTGGCCACTTCCTTCAGGCTGAGACAGGAAAGCCAGGACAATGAAGAGGGATCAGCCATGTACCCACAGTAAATCTGTACTTACTTGAAATGTCACTTCCTGTTTTTGAAAGTATACACTGGAATACTCTCCTGTGCTGCATTACAAAGCCAAGAGGCCCAGTGCACAAGAGCACTAGAGGAACGCAGAACCCCTGTTGCTCAGCCAAACATTCTGAAGCTTCCAGTGGAGAGAAGCAAACCATACTTTGCATGTTTACATTGTAAAGTTCATTTGAAATTAAAGATTTGGGGACTGAAGTGTATGGACCACATTTTCATTTAAATCTAACGCTCCTTTATATTACTTTGGCAATGGCCACGTTTTTGACTAGTCATGTACAGTAAGTTATGGCACCAAAAGAATGAGCTTCCACTGTTGTGACATTATAAACTAAATTTCCATTCTGTTTTAACAATGTGCAAAAGAGCTTTTCTGTGTAATATCTCAAGTGCTGTTCAACTCAGTGTAATCAGTGATTCCACCTTAATTGTCTCCCAAACGTATCAAGATCAAACATGCTTAGAAAAAAAATTCTTCCTTTGTCAACTAACTACAACCTCAACCTGGGATCTGAGAATCAAGCTGGGTTCTTCACTTCTCACAAATCATCGTCAGTAATAAAGCGTTCATGGGGAAATCATACTTTTAGTAGTACCTATGAATGTCATGGTCTTACTAAAAGGCAACTGTGAAACCCCACTGCCTTCAATGACTTTGCAAAGATGTAATGGCTTGGCACTTCAGGTGGAACTTAGGAACAGGGCTTTGGAGCGGAGCCCGGAGCTAGAGCGCAGAGCAGCTCCAGAGCAGTGGAGCTGCAGGTTTTTGCCTGGAGCTGGAATGGATCCGGAGCACAGCTCCAAAGCCCTACTTAGGAAACAATTCTTTAGATGATAAACAAGAATAAATAGAATTCAGCTCATTCTGTTTTAGCTGTGGCCATGTCTACACTACCACTTACGTTGGCAAAACTTATGTCGCCGAGGGGTGTAAAAAACCACACACCCCTCAGTGACATACATTTTTGCCGGCATAAACAGTAGTATGCCCAGTGCTATGTTGATGAGAGATGCTCTACCCCATCAGCATAGACTGGCTGCACAAGCGATCTTACAATGGCGCAGCTGCATCGATACAGCTATGGCTCTGTAAGGTCTCTAGTGTAGTTAGCCTATGTTGACTCTGCAGGACTAACAGGAGTAAAATCCAGTAAGCCTTTTTATCACTAAAAGGAGCAGATATAAATGAGTAAAGGCAAAGAACAGCTCTGTTGAGTAAGAATTATTACCTAGTCTATTTTCAGAGAACTGCATTTTAAGTCAATGCCTTAAACTTTGAGGGATTTAGGAACATTTTCTAAACTACATATCCACAGGAACCATGTAACATTCAGTCACCACAATCGCTCCTAAGGAGGACTTCTGATCTTGATCATTTAAAAATAATCCCCAAATCTGTCCCTTGTTAACTTAACCTAAATGGCCATTAAAAAGGAGAAAAATGCACAGAGCTGATTGGAAAATATTCTCATAAAACATTCTCATCAAAATTTTCCAGTACATCAAAATCAAAACATTCTGTGGAAAAAGTTTAATTTTGACTAAATTCTGACTGAATCCATGCAGGATTGAAAAATCTCTCCCAAATTAGATACAATCTAAATCTACAGTAGGGTGACCAGATAGAAAGTGTGAAAAATTGGGATGGGGAGGGGGGCTAATAGGCACCTCTAGAAGAAAAAGCCCCAAATATCAGGACTGTCCCTATAAAATCAGGACATCTGGTCACCCTAATCTACAATCAATCAATCACCTGTGTGACTTCCTGCCACATCAGCTGCCCAGTTCCTCAGCAGCCCAACTGGTGGGCTGATGAGGACCCAAGAACATGGAAGCTTTGGGGACCCCCAGGTCCATGGCTCCTTGACAGCCTGGGCTGCCAGGGTTTCCAGGGACTGCAGCTCCATGACAGCCCTCCAGGCTGACTGCCTCAGAATCAGGGACCCCAGGGTTTATGTCATCTGTGGCTTTGGGGCATCCCCCTAGGCAGGCTGCCCCAGAACTGGGGCTCCATTCCCTTTTATGAAAGATTTCAAAAATTTTGGTTTTGTTCCTAATATTGATGTCCTCTGCAAAACAGAATTTCCTTTCTCTGCCCAGCTCTAGACAGATACACCCCCATTATCCAAAACTATCTCTACAGCTACTATTAAACTAACCTAAATATATAATGGATTCAGAAATACATGGTGGACTGACTATTTTGGATATAGAATCACCACTCCACTTCTCAGTTACATTTTCACCTGCTCACACGTGGCCAGGGTCTGTTATGCTTACTTGCATTGAATGTTAACTTACTTCACCAGTAACCCCACTGAAATTAATAGCACTAACTACTTTGAACGGGCTAGATTTTACACTCAGCCATGCAGGGGAGCAAGGACACATCTTTCCTTACTTGGCCTGCTCATATTGTAACTACAGCCATAGTATAGGGAGCATGGGCTATTTCAGTAGAAATTCCTGAATGGTCAACACTTTTGAAAACCAAACCAGTGACTTAGGAACATAAATCAGGAACTAGAGGTCACACTTGAGGCTTCTGTTTTTGAAAATCTTGGTCTAAAAGTTTTGACTGAACCCTTATCCCTATGTGCTTTACACTGCACTGCACCCCGGCACGCAATCAGACTACACAGTTAAAAGGAGAAACTTAGGCTAAAATTTTAAAAAGTGAGCATGTAACTGGGCAGGTCACCTCCCTGTGGTCAGGGATGGCTTAACAGCATCCTGCCTCAGTTTCCCGTGTCATACAGCAGCCCCATCCAGAGCACCCTTCTGCTGCAGGCCTTGGCATGATATGCCTGCTTCAGTTTCCCCTCTCAGGCAACCCAATAACTTCACTTCAGACTTTCTTGTCTCTATATTTCTCCTTGGGGCTGGAGCATAACAATGTAGTCCATAACAAAAGTCCCAAAACATGTAGTCTATTTCTCACCACAGTACAAGTAGTTATTAAAGCTCAAGACATCTCACCCCTTGGTGCCCCACATACCATTCAGCAGTACCTTCAACCCAGACTCTCTGTCAGTCCTCTTCTGTCTTTGTACAGGACAGCCTCCCCAGTCTCTCCAAGTGAAGTACAACCCCACTCTTCCCAGCAGGAACCCCCATAGCCTGTCCGCTAGGAGCCTCCTTCACTCCTGCCAACCATCTCTTGGTTCCCTGGGTTCAGCTTTCTAGCCCTGCGAATGTCAGCAGGTAAGTGCCGCTTCTGCTCCCAGACTTCAGCCCTTGGATCCAGCTTATCACTGGCAGACAACTCCTGCTGCTGCCACCACCTTCGGTCCTGCCAGCAAACCCCTCTTGCTACTCTCCTACCTTCAGCCTTCTCCCAGGAAATACTTCCTGCTTCCTTCCAGGCTCCTCTTTTCTCCAGTCTCTGCCAGCTCTCAATTCCTCTAGTTAGGAAGGGCAGAGGTTACTCAAACACTCACTCACTAGCTTTGTCAGTGATTCTTTATAGCCCCAAGGTGCTACCCCTCTGTCTTAATTAGTCAAATAGGAGTACCTGGTCTGGTACGGCGCACTGGAACTGCTTCATTTACTAGGGCAAGCCAGCCTGTGACACCCCCTTCAAGAGGCTCACAAACCCTTCTGTCCATTCACAGCCCTTCACCAGTTCTGGGTTATTAAATTAACAAACATTCAAAATAAAGTTCTCAAGTCCCTCCATTTACCTCCTTTCAGGTCACTCCGAGGCCTTTCCTGCCTGTAGTCTCACTCCCCAAGTTCCAGGTTTCTCTGCTGGAGCCTGCTTTTCCCCAGCAGCCTCCATTCTCCCTGAGAACTCTCCCACTGCAGCTTCCTGCTGATCCCTACTGAGGTGTAGCTACCTAGGAACTAGGGTTGGCTGGCCCTAGGCCTCTTGCTCTTAAAGGGGCAAGTCACCCTGTTACAGGATGCTTCAATATTTGAATGTCTGACATGAGACACCTTGGGCTTGTTTATCATAGGTGAAAAAAATCTGCAGCTTCCATTGACCTCAGAAGGCATTCCATATGGTCATCAATGCTGAAATCAGGCCCATTGTATTCCAAATTAAGCCACCAATAAATGAGGAATCCAGATTAGGTATTGGGCTCTTAAAACCGATTTCTGTACTCCTCCCCGACGAGGGGATTAGTGCTGAAATCGACATCACCGTTTTGAATTAGGGTTAGTGTGGACACAATTCGAAGGTATTGGTCTCCAGGAGCTATCCCACAGTGCACCATTGTGACCACTCTGGACAGCACTCTGAACTCGGATGCACTGGCCAGGTGTACAGGAAAAGCCCCGGGAACTTTTGAATCTCATTTCCTGTTTGGCGAGGTGAGCTCATCAACACAGGTGACCATGCAGTCCCAGAATCAAAAAAGAGCTCCAGCATGGACCGAACGGGAGATACTGGATCTGATCGCTCTGTGGGGAGAGGAATCCATGCTATCAGAACTCCATTCCAAAAGACAAAATGCCAAAACATTTCAAAAAATCTCCAAGGCCATGAGGGACAGACGCTACAGCAGGGACGCAACACAGTGCCACGTGAAACTTAAGGAGCTCAGACAAGCGTCCCAGAAAACCAAAGAATCAAATGGACACTCTGGGACAGAGCCCCAGACATGCCACTTCTATGCTGACTGCATGCAATTCTAGGGGGGGCCGCCACCACTACCCCACCCCTGTCCATTTTTTGGACGGGGAAGATGTTGAGGAGGAGGATGAGCTTGAGGAGAGCACACAGTTCTCCCCGACAGCCAGGATCTTTTTATCACCCTGACTGAAATA
This sequence comes from Eretmochelys imbricata, assembly GCF_965152235.1. Lineage (NCBI taxonomy): Eukaryota > Metazoa > Chordata > Testudines > Cheloniidae > Eretmochelys > Eretmochelys imbricata. Next base: position 28,068,832 of record NC_135576.1, on the reverse strand, counting down.
CCCTCCCAACCCAACCAAGATGGAGAAGGGACCTCTGGTGAGTGTAACTTTTTAAATATAATACATGTTATAAAAGCAAGCGTTTTTTAATTATTAAGTTGCCCTGAGGACTTGGGATGCATTCGTGGCCAGTACAGCTGCTGGAAAAGTCTGTTAACATATCTGGGGATGGAGCAGAAATCCTCCAGGGACATCTCCATGGAGCTCTCCTGGAGGTATTGTAAAAGCCTTTGCAGAAGGTTTCTGGGGAAAGCAGCCTTATTCTGTCCTCCATGGTAGGACACTTTACCACACCATGCTAGTAGCAAGTAATCTGATATCATTGCATGACAAAGCCTGTCAGCATATGGTCCCGGTGTTTGCTGGCATTCAAGCAACATCCATTCTTTATCTCTCTGTGTTATCCTCAGGAGAGTGATATCATTCATGGTAACCTGGTTGAAATAGGGGAATTTAATTAAGGGGACATTCAGAGGTGGCCGTTCCTACTGGGCTGTTTGCCTGTGGCTGAAAAGAAATCCTCCCTGTAGTTAGCCACACGGTGTGTGGGGGGGGGCATTGGCGCTGAGCTGTTCGCGTTTTGCTAGCAGGGATCTTCCCTGATACCAGCCACACGGTGGGGTGAGGGGTAAAGCAATCATCCCAGAGAATTGGATGGGGGAGGGAGGGTTAGTTTGGTGTCTGCTGCTGCACGTTAACAGGAAAACTGCAGCGCTAAATGGCCAACTCAATGTGCTTTGCCGGGCATGGGAGAGTAGGGTGCTGCTGTTTATGAAGGTTGCAGAAGCTGAAAGACTATGGCTTACCATGGCCGCCTGCAAGCCGAATTCTGTTGCCCGGCACTGCATGTGTGATCTCTGACGCCAAAGCCACAGGCACTCAATATAAGATGCAAAATGCGACCTCGTACCAAAATCGAATGTGCTGTGCAATGTGAATAGTGTTGTTCACCGAGAAAGAGTATAGCCATTGTTCTGTAAAATGTATCTTTTTAAATACTTCACTCCCTTTTTCCCTCCAGCAGCTGCAAATGTTTCAAGCCTCCCTCCTCCGTCCCAAAGGCTATCTCAAATAAGGCAGCGAAAAAAACACACGCGCGATGAAATGTTCTCTGAGCTCATGCAGTCGTCCGGCACTGACAGAGCTCAGCAGAATGTGTGGAGGGACACAATAGCAGAGTACAGGACAGTGGCTAATGAACGTGAGGAGAGGTGGCAGCAGGAAGATCAGAGGAGGTATGAGGTAATGCTGGGGCTACTGCGGGATCAAACAGACATGCTCTGGCGTCTGGTGGAGGTTCATGAACGGCAGCAGGATCACAGACTGCCTCTGCAACCCCTGCTTAACTGCCCTCCGTCCTCCCCAAGTTCCATAGCCTCCTCACCCAGATGCCCAAGAACGCCGGGCGGGGGGAGGCTCTGGGCACCCAACCACTCCACCCCAGTGGACAGCCCAAGCAACAGAAGGCTGTAATTCAACAAGTTTTGAAGTGACCTTTTCCTTCCCTCCTACCCTCCTCCCAGACCCCACCCAGGCTACCTTGTGAGTTATTTCCCCTTTTTTATAATCAATTAATAAAGAACAGATGTTTTTTAAACGATAGTGACTTTATTTCCTTTGCAAGCAAGCTGTGATCGAAGTGGGGAGGGTGGGTGGCTTACAGAGAATTTAGAGGCAACCAAGGGTGTGGGTTTTCATCAAGGAGAAACAAACAGAAGTGTCACACAGTACCCTCGCCAGTCATGAAACTGGTTTTCAAAGCTTCTCTGATGCGCAGCGTGCCCTCCTGTGCTCTCCTAACTGCCCTGGTGTTTGGCTGCACGTATTCAGTGGCCAGGCGATTTTCCTCAACCTCCCAACCCACCATAAACGTCTCCCCCTTACTCTCACAGAGATTGTGGAGCACACAGCAAGCAGCAATAACAATGGGAATATTGGTTTCGCTGAGGTCTGAGCAAATCAGTAAACTGCACCAGCGACCCTTTAAACATCCAAATGCACACTCTACCACCATTCTGCACTTGCTCAGCCTATAGTTGAATAGCTCCTTACCACTGTCCAGGGTGTCTGTGTATATCTTCATGAGCCAGGGCATTAAGGGGTAGGCTGGGTCCCCAAGGATAACTATAGGCATTTCAACATCCCCAACAATTATTTTATGGTCTGGGAAGTAAATCCCTTCCTGCAGCCGTTTAAACAGACCAGAGTTCCTGAAGACACAAGCATCATGAACCTTTTCCGGCCACCCCACGTTGGAGTTGGTGAAACATCCCTTGTGATCCACCAGTGTTTGCAGCACTATTGAAAAGTATCCCTTGCGGTTTATGTACTGGCTGCCCTGGTGCTCCAGTCCCAAGATAGGGTTACGCGTTCCTTCTATAGCCCCACCACAGTTAGGGAATCCCATTACAGCAAAGCCATCTAGTATGACCTGCACATTTCCCAGAGTCATTACCTTTGATAGCAGCAGCTCAATGATTGTGTTGGCTACTTGCATCACAGCAACCCTCACAGTAGATTTGCCCACTCCAAATTGATTCCCAACTGACCGGTAGCTGTCTGGTGTTGCAAGCTTCCACAGGGCTATTGCCACTCGCTTGTGAACTGTGAGGGCTGCTTTCATCTTGGTATTCTTGTGCTTCAGGGCAGGGGAAAGCAAGTCACACAGTTGCATGAAAGTGCCCTTAAGCATGCAAAAGTTTCGGAGCCACTGGGAATCATCCCAAACCTGCAACACTATGCAGTCCCACCACTCTGTGCTTGTTTCCTGGGCCCAGAATCAGCATTCCGCGGCATGAGCCTGCCCCAGTTACACCATGATCTCCAAATTGCCGGGGACAACAGTTTTAGAGAAATCTGTGTTCATGTCCTCATCACCGTGCTGCCGTCGCCTCTTCACCTGGTTTTTCAGGTGCTGGTTCTGTATAAACTGCACAATAATGCGCAAGGTGTTTACAATGGTCATAACTGCTGCGGTGAGCTGAATGGGCTCCATGCTTGCCATGCTATGGTGTCTGCTCAGGCAATCCAGGGAAAAGGGCGTGAAATGATTTTCTGCTGTTGCTTTCACGGAGGGCGGGGGGTTGACTGACAACATTTACCTATAACCACCTGCGACAAATTTTTGGCCCCATCAGGCTTTGAGAGCTCAGCCCAGAATTCCAGTGGGCAGCGGGGACTGCGGGAACTGTGGGATAGCTACCCACAGTGCACTGCTCGGAATGTCAATGCTTGCGACGGTACTGTGGATGCACACCGCTGAATTAATGTGCTTAGTGTGGACACATGCACTCGACTTTATATAATCTGTTCCCAAAAATCGACTTCTGTAAAATCGGAGTACTTTCGTAGTGTAGACATGGCCTTAATACCTTTGTGGACAAAGCCCAAGCTCTTGTTGCCACCCATGTGGGGTAATAGACTCAAATGTACACACTGGGCTGAACTAAGGAATAGTAGTTGGCTCAACATTGACTTGATATTGGCTCATTAATTTTACTATTATACTGACTGCGCTTCTTTGTTTTTCTAGCTGCATTTCTTTCTTGATGCTTTGGTGGGGAAAAAAGCACATGAAAAAATAAAGGGGGGGGGGTTTACTTTGAAGTCTCCCATGCAGCAGTCAAGGTCATTGCCAACATGACACAGAAATACATGGCCTGAGCAGGTCAAAGGAAACCTTTTTGGGCAGTGTAATATGTTTCTAATAGTACTAAATCTGAACAAGGGTGGTTGGATTTTTTTTAAATATAAGCAAAAAATAATCAGAAATTTTCGAAAAATTGTCATTTTTTGACCAGATATGAAAGTAGTCAATAAAAAAAATCTTGACATATAGTAAACATTTATAGTAACTTTGCTGGTTTTTGACTGGCTTTAACCTGAATCGACTTTGGTCTTTTGGGGAATCTGAAGGAAAGTTTCAGGTTCCCTTTTCTCACCCTGAATTCCTCAGGACAGAACCAATTTGTATTATACCTGGATATGTCTACACTGCAAACGTGTATAAGCATCATGTGTACGCTTGATCAAGCTAGCTCACTAAAAAGCCAGCATTGCATGGGCAGCGGATATCTGAGTACAATCCCACGGAGGACCCTGGGTCTGTACTCAGGCAGCTAGTCCATGGCACAGCCTGGGCCACTGCGGCTACACTGCTATTTTTCGGGAACTAATTTGACCATAATTAGTTTGGGTTTGCAATCAAACCTCCGAGCTGAAGTGTAGCCATATCTATAGATCTAAGATCTATTGGGACCTCTTGCACTGGACTGTGACAATGAAATCAACTGACTAGCTAACTCAAATTAAAGAACAGAATCAGATATGTACCAAGTAGAAAGGAGGGAGGCCTGGGGTCATTGACTGGAATTTATTGGAATGAAGACCTTTAAAAGGATTTTTATTTCTTTTTCATAATGTCATCCCTAGGTTGCACAGGTCTATTAAGCTAGACCACAAACATTTTTCACTTGGGAGGCAAAAAAAATCTGATTTGTGTTTAGTTCAACATTAATTTTTAGGAGTTTGACCAAACCTGAATCCAAACTTTAGAGCATTCCCCTAAGTCTAAAAATATGTTCATTATCGGGTATTGTTGACTCTTCAGCATGAAGTTATTCTGGAGACTGAGTGATTCAAGGGGTTGATCACCATTTTAAAATATGAGAATTAGCACTTGTAAAGAAAATTTTACTGCAGTATTCCTACAGTTAAAATGTTCAATACCACAAATACAGCAGTAAATATTGTGTTTTTCATGTTAGGTTCAGCAAATGGACATAGAAGCTTTCACTTCTAGGCTACTGCTCTGTATTTTGTTCAGGTCAGTAATTGGTATCATTTTTGGATGCACTAGAAGTCCTTAATTCACTAAGTAATTTAATTATTTCCTGTGAGGAAGCAAGCAAAAATGACAAAAACAAAGGCATGACCATGGTCTGCACATAAGATAAAAGTCCAAAACCTACTGGCCAGATGTAGGCCAATGTAAATCTTCATTGAAGCCAATGGAGCTGAGCTGATTTCCACCAATTGGGAACGTTTATAGCGAGGCTAGCACTAAAAGCAAGTAACTCAGTACCTAGGCAATGTGAAAGTGGTTTACTGCTGTATGTGAAGCCTAGTAACATAAATGTTCTTTTTGTTTAAATCCTAATATGGATAAAGAAAAGGAGTACTTGTGGCACCTTAGAGACTAACCAATTTATTTGAGCATGAGCTTTCGTGAGCTACAGCTCACTTCATCAGATGCATACCGTGGAAACTGCAGCAGACTTTATATATACACAGAGAATATGAAACAATACCTCCTCCCACCCCACTGTCCTGCTGGTAATAGCTTATCTAAAGTAATCTTCAGGTTAGGCCATTTCCAGCACAAATCCAGGTTTTCTCACCCTCCACCCCCCGACACAAATTCACTCTCCTGCTGGTGATAGCCCATCCAAAGTGACAACTCTTTACACAATGTGCATGATAATCAAGTTAGGCCATCACCAGCAGGAGAGTGAATTTGTGTCGGGGGGTGGAGGGTGAGAAAACCTGGATTTGTGCTGGAAATGGCCTAACCTGAAGATTACTTTAGATAAGCTATTACCAGCAGGACAGTGGGGTGGGAGGAGGTATTGTTTCATATTCTCTGTGTATATATAAAGTCTGCTGCAGTTTCCACGGTATGCATCTGATGAAGTGAGCTGTAGCTCACGAAAGCTCATGCTCAAATAAATTGGTTAGTCTCTAAGGTGCCACAAGTACTCCTTTTCTTTTTGCGAATACAGACTAACACGGCTGTTACTCTGAAACCTAATATGGATGTGATCTAAAGTGATTAGGTGAAATACAGCTCTAGTTTAACTCATGTTAATGGAATTATATGAGAGTTAGACATTCCATGTTATTTCAGACATGCTGTTCTTTTCTTGCCATAAAAATATACGAATTCTTTACCCTGTGAATTTATGACACAGCTGTACTTCTGTAACATGTATTGAGTTCCCTAAGTAGGCACTTGCAGTGACACTCAGTCAGGAATACAGTGGCTTTGTCTTAGATCAGTTCTTTCTGTAAGGCACAGATTGTCTCACTTGTTTTCATGTCAGCAAATATTTGTTAGGCATAATGGTTCGGATTCCATTCTCACTTACCGCATGTGTAAAGTCCAAGTGAAATGAATGGAGTTTCCTTAGTTTTAAACCAGTGTGAAAGCAAACTCAGATCAACATGGAGAGGTAACCTACTGTAAAAGGAAAATTACATTTAAAAATAAAGTTTCTATTTATTGTCCATTTTATTTCTTTAGGTTTGGCATTGCTCATATTCTTCAGGAAACTCAGTGATGTCATTTCCTTTCAACGGCCCCGTTACATAAATGCTGGAAAACAGCCATTTCAAACAGCCTTCAAACAGATGGCCATGTGTGTAAATGCCAGAAAGTGAGAGCAGCCACTTGCAGTAAAAAATGTTACTCCACACATGGTACAGGGTTTATTTTATAACATCTCTCATGGACTTACGTGGCTCATTCTTCTAATTTTTCCAGGCACGAATCCCTTTAGAATACCAAAATACAACAATTACAATTATGTAAATAAGAGAACTTGAGCATAACAAAGCTTAGTGACTCAATGGCTATTAATCACAACAGAGAATTGAACAGGAAGATTTCAGTATCAAGTGTTTCATTTGTTTTGTTACTCCAGGACTGAATTTTAAATACCAAACCAGTGAGGCTTAAGAAGAGCTGATTCAAATTGCTTCATGAAACTAAAAAAGGAACTTTAGTGAGACTTTAAATAGCGGTGTGTTAGCTGAATCCCTCAAACACAAACCTTGTAGCAAAGGGGCATGGCCTCCCTCAGAGACTGACAGCGAGGGAGAGCCAGACGCCCCCTGGTGGGCAAAACCTGGAAGGTCTAGGCCGCCACCCCAGAAACGGAAGGGCAGGACAGAAACAGGAAGTATAAGAGGTGGGCCCTGCAACTCAGTTGAGGAGCAGCTGCTGAGGAAGGTAGATGCTTCCAACCCACTGCTGGAGCTGGAACCTGCAGAAGACTTTGGCTGTCCTGAGGCAACTGCTCAGGTACCAGGACTGCCTGACATGCCAGACACTGAGGAGTTGCTGGGACTGCTGCTTGCAGTGTACCCCAGGGAGATGGAGGATGACCCTTGGATGCAGGTACACCTGAGGGGAGGGAGGAGAAGAAGCAACCCAGGGGAGCCAGAGCACTGTCTGGCTGTGGTGCTGCCAGAGAAATGGTCAGTGTGTTCTGGGTGAATTTCCCAGTGACAGACCACTCTGCTGCTGTTAGGGCCCTGGGCTGGGATGTGGTACAGTTGCGTGGCCCTGTGTCCGTCCCCCCTGCCACTCCACCTCTGGGGTGGCAGTACTCTCCCTCCTTAAGCCAGGAGGCCTTTTCTCCTTGGACACCCCCTGCCGGCACCCTCCCTACACTGCTTGCTGGGTGCTCAACCCCCTGCTGGTGCCCTTTGTTTGATGAGGCACTTGTCCTGGCTGAGGACTGGGGCCCCTGAACTATTGGCAGCCCTACCCTGCCTATGGGTTGGGGCTGGAGACTGCTAATTTCCCTCACTTACTTAGCCTACCTTTTCAGGAGTGTGTATAGCAAAGGGGTGTGGCTTCCCTAAGAGATGATAGTGAGGGAGAGGCACACCCACCTAAAAACCTATATTTAGTGCCGCAAATAAAATTTCACAAGGCAGTCACCTTGAGCTTGATGGTCCACTTTGCATGGAGAGGAGGAGTAAAAGATAAGCGCAAGGAGGAGCTTGGCCCTTTAGCCACAGAAAGTGGGAGCAGAGACAATAGTGCATGATTCACCCTTCCATGGGCTCATTCATGTCACCACTGCAGAGCCTGGGGCTATATAGGTTTGGAGGTGCATGGTAGAACACAGAGGGATGTTGTCCCTTGCCAGAAGCTGGGAATGGACAAAAGGAGATTGATCACTTAATTATCTGTTCTGTTCATTCCCTCTGGGGCACCTGGCATTGGCCACTTTTGGAAGACAGGACACTGGGCTATATGGACCTCTGGTCTGAGTGAGTATGGCCACTCTTATGTTCTTATATGACATGCTGCCCTCCAAACCCAGTGAAAATACAGCTGGCAAAGCTGTTGGGTCTTAATGCTGCTTATCTTCCACGTTACCCCACATACTCTCAAAGTAGAAGAAGCAGGCACATGTAGGGAGCCAATGGCATCACAACCCTTTACTGTGTTGTGCTACCAGGGAACCCTCGAAGAGAAATGGGGCACAAGGAGAAGCATGAAGAGAAACATCCAACTTGCGGAATCAATGGGGTCAGACCTAGAGTTCATGGATGACACCACTTAGCAGTGCCAAAGCCCTCCATCTTAATAAACACAAATATGGGATTAAACTGCATGGGGGACTTACAAAAGTACTCAGCTTTGGCCTATTACTGTTCCCTTTGAAGTCAATGAGGCTTTTATCATTGACTTCAATAACAGAGTTAGGCCAATTGAACCCTTTTGAAAGTCCCGCCTTCAGAATTTTGTGACTACTTTTTCAGTTGATTGAGTTATAGGTAAATACTAGTGGCCCTTGTTGAACACCAGACTCAATGATATGGAGTCTGGGTATACCTAAGTATTACTTTATTTACACATCTATATTAATCCTGGAACTGAGGCAGTCACAAACAACATAGGAATTTCCTCTTCCAGAAACCCCAGCACACACAATGCCCAGTTCCCAGGAAGTTATTCTGTCCTGAGAATGGCCTCCAAATACAAAGAATAGGCCACAAACTTTCTGCAATCTGTTACAGCTTCTGTCAAAGGACCACCACCTAACAAAACTAACAACAATACAGCATTTCTTCAGACTAAAAACTTGCTCACACGTTAGCAAAAAGAAGTTTGTAAGATTACAGGTAATAGTACCACCTTACATTGCTAATTATTTCAGTGAGTTCATGGAGTACATTATTTATGCATAAAAAGTTAACAGTAAAATTTTAAGCCTTTTCATCCTCAGGACTTCAAGCCCAATTACTGTCCCACATATTCTGCAATCACACTGCAATGGAGTTCCTCCTGACTTACACCTGTGGACATGAGAACAGAATAAAACCTGTAATCTTAGTTGTAGATATTTTTAAGTAACTGATAAAATTGGTCAAATATCTGTAAATTTTTTTTAAAACACCATTATTTCTGGAAAGAGTATCAACTGTAGTCTTCTGTCTTGCTGATGTAGTTATTAACATTATCTGCACCCCTTTTATTATCTGGTGAATGTGCCCAAACAAGGGGCAAAAAGCAGCCATTTTATCCCCTATTGCTGGCTATCCATGTCGCAGGTAGAAGCATGAAATGGAGGACAGTCTCCACGGGCTCACTGCTGTGTGGTCAGTGGGAAGGCAGGGGTTGAGGGTAGGTAGAGCCAGGTACAGGGTTGGCACAGGTTACTTCCCTGCAACCCTTACCTCAAAGTCACATTCTGGCTCCTTGTCTTCTCCAGGGGCAACATAACTCTGCGGTCCCTCCCTCAGGACTTCTGACAAAGCCACAATTTAGCCAAAACCAAGTAATTTTTGCAGTTTCCCATTCAAATTTCACACCTTCCTTGTTTAAGTGTGCAAAAGGAGGATACATTTGGTGTGCCATAGTTCTGTGTCCTCAGTGATATATGAAGTAGGACTCAATTGGAAGAAGGTACAGGCAGGTGCTGGATAACTGCAGCTCAGTTGTGTCTCTCTTCTGTTGCAACTGTCTTTTTCATCTCCAAGGAGACTAATTGATCCTCACTGTCAATGCACCAGAGATACAGAAACACACTGCACTGAAACTGAGTTGTAGCTCCTAGATACAACTTGAACGTATGCCACTAAAGTGCAGGATCAATGTACTTAACCAGGGGAATGCTGCAGCGAAGGGCCAAATGTTCCAGCCATTTTTAGGGTTGAAATGCTCCTTTTTTAATCCTACTGTGTGTTCCATATGTCAGTTTTTCTGACTGTGTTTTGAAAGACAAGCATCCACTCATGCGATGTTACTCGCAAGTATTTTGTATGTGTTTGATCGCAAAAGAACAGTTTTAGAGATTCTGTTACCTTAAGGTAGGATTGTGTCCTTGAATGTTTTTATGCTTATTTTGGGCTCTGCTGCCTGAACTCCACCAAATAGACTAATAAGTTCCATATGCCCATATTTTTAAAGAACACATTTTCAAAGCAGCAAATGTTTTGACGGATTGGCTCAGAGAGAGCCTGAATACTGTTATACACATCATTTAGCATTTCACAAGGCCCCCACTGTTAAATTCTGGGAATGTGGCCAGACTGACCTACCTAATACTGCACTAACTAGCTTTAACAAAAAAAAAAAAAAAGACAGAATTCTTAACCATTGTGCTGCACTAAAGCATATTTGGAATTTGAACATTGGTGTCTGCTGTGGGAATTGGACTGGCACCTAACTGGACTGAAGGAAAGAAAGCTTTGTGTAAAAACCAGAAACATCTTTTTAAAGCAGCTCAAACACTTCATCTACAGCTTTAATTTAGGCCCCCGTGTGACAGGATGCTAAACACCACCTGAGAATTAAGCCCCTTACCCAATTGAGTTCAAAAGGCATTAAGTGTGCCCAGCACTAACCAAGGAGGCAACCAGCAACTTGTGGAATTAGGCAGTTAATTCTGAGCACAATGCAATATTTAAGAGGTATGCGATAAAAACAATGTGCCTGTAATGTCGCTATATATGTTCTGTGCATCAGAGATTGAAAAGAAAATGCCCCATGTATTTTTGGTTAAAAAAAGTTGTCAGATATTTTTTTAAAGATATCATCACCTGCCTTGCTTTTCCATCCAATTTCTTTTGAATGGATTTGTTCAGTTACATGCATGCTGTAGTCCCAGGTCAGGTATTCTGGAGAGCAGGTATAATTCTATTTCCTTCGCAAGTCAAAGACAAACAGAGATTGAACCAGCCAAGAGACTTGAATGAACTGAGAAAGGTGTGATCAGTGAAACAATGTGGAGGTAAATGCTGCCCTCATACTGTTCATCTCTATTTAAGTCAAATGGTGCCCACAGCATTTTTTAACTAGGAAAAGAAAAAAGAGTATTATACTGTACTGGTTTATTAGCAATGGGAACCATCTTGCGCTAACCTATTCATACCATATGCTACTTAAAAATGCATCCCAGGTACACATGGACCACAGTAAGAAATTGTTTTTCAAAACAAAGGGAAGTACATTCACACTAAGAGTGGCAGGTAAAGTAAATGTACGGTTTTCACCCATGCAGTTATTCTAATACAATGGCACTATTAATTTTACTGCTACAGTAACTGAAAGACAGAAGTAACCTCCTTACCCAGCTATTCTTTTAGCCCCACTTTGTATTCAGACATGTGCAACAATAAGAGCCTTTCAGAACGTCCTTTGACATACAGACAACTGCTTTGGGCAGAACACCAAACTAATGTAACACGCATCTAACGTACGGAGAAGACTCGGGGAACTTTCCTTTCCCTGGGTTTATGAATACAGGCAGGGCACACACAATCCTCGCTTTTCAACCCACAACCCACGGTTTTAGCTGAGCTTTCATTTAAAGCTGGGTGGGTGGTTAAAACCCCGTACACCACTTTTCAAAAATGATAGGCGGGATGTTTTACTGTGATCTGGCCAGTGCAAAAGAGCCAGAAAGGAGCAGATCTCGCTAGCTGGAAATTCCCTCACCAGGGGAATGTTCCTAGGAAGCAGAGAATGGGCATAGCCATCTTCTACGCTACCCCATTCAATCCCCATCTATGGGGCTAGACAACACCATGGCTAAAACTCACCCTGTTTCTGTAATTCCTGGCTGGTGGATGGCCTCTCCAGGTCCATAATCAGCCCAGTCAGCGGAGATTAGAGCAGCTTCCCAGGCTGTTCTGATCTAAGATGACTCTGGATTTGAAACAGCTCCAGAATCAGAAAGCTGCAAGTAGGTCTCTTCAGTGTCCTCCATGGAGTTATACCCAGCAGAAGCTGAGAACCTGGGCCTTTCTTGGAATGCTTGAAGAGGAGGAAAGGAAAATTGGTTTGATTTTATTTTTTAACTGAGTACATACAAGATTGGAAAAAATATATAATGAAGGAAACATTTTAAGGTTAGCACAGGATATTTATGGACCAATGATGGGGAAGAGATGTGGAAAGTGTTTGCTTTACTACAGTAGCAAAATGTACAGCAAGATGCAATTCTGTCACTATATTGTCTGCTATTCCTCGACCAAATGCCTTTGCCATTCTGGGAATTAAGTTTTACCAGATGCTTTGCTAGTAGTTTGTTATCACTGTAGCAAGTGTATGAGTCATTCATAAAAGCACCTAGTTCTGGGCGGAGATAAACACCCTCATCTCCCGGTACTAACAGACAAACATCACCTTGCAGAATAAGGCCTTTCATTACAAAAATGTTATTTGTACTTGTTTGGTTTGTACAGTCGGCTTTTCTGCAGAAAGAGCAGCTTTAATAATACATTTGTCAATGTCCTTTACAACAATGCATGGAGCATGTAAGAGAAACCAAACAGGATCTGTGTCCTCCATGGCCTATTTTATCAGGGCGTTCACTTTGTCAGAATTTAATGTAAATAATGGTCACTTCCTCTTGCTGGCAGCTCTGAGTGTGTTTCTGCTTAATCAGCAGTAATAGGGGAAAGAGAGACCAAGTGATCAGGTCACTGAGAGAAATTATACATACGTTACCGCCCAGGAGCATCGGTCCATCAAAGCAGATAATAGAACTGATTGTTTCTTCAGCATTTTGGGCCTAGAGATTATCTCAGCAATAGAAGATGCACAGGCAGTTACCTACAGCACCCGTGAGTATATTGATTTGCAGTGTGTGGATGTTAGAAGCAGGACTCCATTTTCCGCAGTGTGGAAGGCCAGTACAAGGCACATGGCACCTCTTAAGCCTTACAAATTGGGCTCAGCAGGGGGAGCCATGACTGGAGCAGTCATGCAGGGAATAGAAATAGGCTGGTCCAGAAGAGGATTTTGGTGGCAGGATGGAAGTAACTATGCTGATCCAGCGGTTCAAGACCTTTATATGTACAGCACGCAAAGTTAGTGGCAGTTCTTGCAGCCACTTTGGCTGGAATTGCAGCTGGGGAGGGGCCCTGTCAGAGCATTGATTAGAAGAGTGACTACGCCCCTGCTAAGATTCCCACACAAACACAGGTTTAGAGTAGCAGCTGTGTTAGTCCGTATCCGCAAAAAAAAACAGGAGTACTTGTGGCACCTTAGAGACAAACAAATTTATTAGAGCATAAGCTTTTGTGGGCTACAGCCCACTTCATCAGATGCATAGAATAGAAATATATGTATATACACAGAGAAGGTGGAAGTTGCCATACAAACTGTAAGAGGCTAATTATGATGAGCTGTTATCAGCAGGAGAAAACCTTTTGTAGTGATAATCAAGATGGCCCATTTAGACAGTTAACAACAAGGTGTGAGGATACTTAACATAGGGAAATAGATTCAATATGTGTAATGACCCAGCCACTCCCAGTCTCTATTCAAACCCAAGTTAATGGTATCTAGTTTGCATATTAATTCAAGCTCAGCAGTTTCTCGCTGGAGTCTGTTTTTGAAGCTTTTCTGTTGCAAAATTGCCATCCTTAAATCTTTTACTGAGTGGCCAGAGAGGTAGAAGTGTTCTCCTACCGGTTTTTGAATGTTATGATTCCTGATGTCAGATTTGTGTCCATTTATTCTTTTGCGTAGAGACTGTCCAGTTTGGCCAATGTACATGGCGGAGGGGCATTGCTGGCACATGATGGCATATATCACATTGGTAGATGTGCAGGTGAACGAGCCCCTGATGGTGTGGCTAATGTGATTAGGTCCTATGGTGTCACTTGAATAAATTTGTGGACAGAGTTGGCATTGGGCTTCGTTGCAAGGATAGGTTCCTGGGTTAGTGTTTTTGATGTGTGGTTGCTGGCAAGTATTTGCTTCAGGTTGGGGGGCTGTCTGTGAGGACTGGTCTAACTTCACCCTGACTGCCTACATGCTCTGTGACATGATCTTTCAATTTGCTTGTGGGATTCAACTCTGTTATCCCTAGCCTTAGCATGGGTGTGCAGGAGGGCTGGGTGCAAGGACCTTACCACCTCACACTGCACAAGGGACAGTCAGTCACAGATTCCGGCAGGCACAGGGGTTGCTTTCCTCTGATGTTTGACAGAGAGAGCGAGTCATGCTGCAGGGAATAGGCCAGGCCTTCCTGGAGCTCTCCAGTGAAATATAAGTCCATACCTCCCGTACTCAGGGATGTAGCTAAGTACCACAAAGTAACCATTCAGCATCACTACTGTCTGCATACTGTAAAGTCTTTTGAAATGAAACAGTATGCTAGGGTAATAAAATTAGAGAATCAAGAAGAGAAAAATGGTTTCCTAGCAGTAAAGTAGAGCTGAGTGATGGCATGGGAAAAGTTCTGAGCCTTTCCCGAACAGCTCCGCTCATATCCACCCAACTTAACCTTGAATGTATCAGGTTTGGGTTGAAAAATACATATGTATCAAGACATAAACTCGCATTGCAAGAAGTGCGTCAAGACACCAACAGCAAGATATAACCATGTTGTGACACAAGCCAAGAAAAGCCCAGCCACCAGGAAAGCATTCCCAGAGCAGAAGTGGCCTGAAAGAGGTCTAACTTCATAAAGATGTATCCAGCCAAGAAAAGCTGTGTGCACAGAATTCCAGAGTACAGGAAGAAGGGGCAGGCTGCTGTTTGCCTGTGCATGGGACCCACTGAGATAGCATTATGACACGATTGCAGTACAGTGTTGTCATGCAGCTGGGGTTCCATTTCACCTCAACTCAAATATGGACCGAAACTTTGTAGGGTGTGCTCCTCCCTTTGTTGGTGCTTTTCTCTCTCTGTCTCTCTCTCTCTAATTAATGCCTCTTAACCTATTCTAATTCCAGCAACTAACATGTAATATGTTTTGGCAGATGATCCATCAGTGACAAAAATACAGTTGTTGGTATATCTTACAGGTGTCAGAGCTTCTATTTGCCCTACAGCAATCCAGGAGTCATATTTCTTGGGTGATAATAGCTAAGCCCCCTAGTTTACTACTGTCCCTCAGCAAAAGCCACAGAACTTTATTATTAAAAGGCAGCAATACTCAGCTGATTCTCCTGCCTGTCCTTTCCTCCCCTCTCCTTCCCACTCACTCTCCCACTCCTTCCTGCCTTGACTCTTCCTTTGTTTGTTTTGGAGACACTCATTAACATGTGCTAACATACCACAGAAATTGGTAGTGACATGCTGCAGGATTCTAAGAGCCCTGGAAATAACTCATAAATATTGCAAAGGAGGGGAATGCTGTCCAGTTCCAACCCACTGGCACCAATTACAACACAATAAAATTCATCTCCATAATAGACCTGGTGCTTGAGCCAAAGTCATTACACTCATTCTCTACCATTACCACCATTCATCCCGTCCCCTGATTCTGAATCTCTAATATCCTTCAGCCTTCTCCACTAATAGCTGACAAATAGTATAGAGTAGGAGAAAGAGAGAGTAATTATCAGTGGTTCACACTCAAGCAGGAGGCCACATTGAGTGAGGTCCAGGGGTCAGTTCTGGGTCCAATTCTGTTCAGTATCTTCATCAGTGATTTAGATAACGGCATAGAGAATACACTTATAAAGTTTGAGGATGATACCAAGGTGGGAGGGGGTTGCAAGTGCTTTGGAGGATAGGATTAAAATTCAAAATGATCTGGACATACTGGAGAAATGGTCTGAAGTAAATAGGATGAAATTCAATAAGGACAAATGCAAAATACTCCACTTAGGAAGGGAAAATCAGCTGCACACCTACAAAATGGGAAATGACTGCCCGGGAAGGAGTGCTGTAGAAAGGGATCTGGGGATCATAGTGGATCACAAGCTATATATGAGTGAACAGTGTAACACTGTTGCAAAAAAACAACCCCATTCTGCGATGTATTAGCAAGGGTGTTGTAAACAAGACATAAGAAGTAATTCTTCGGCTCTACTTCATGCTGATTAGGCCTCAACTGGATTATTGTGTCCAGTTCTGGGTGCCACATTTCAGGAAAGATGTGGACAAATAGGAGAAAGTCCAGAGAAGAGCAACAAAATTGATTAAAAATCTAGAAAAGATGACCTGTGAGGGAAGATTGAAAAAATTGGGTTTGTTTAGTCTGGAGAAGAGAAGACTGAGAGGGGACATGATAACAATTTTCAAGTACATAAAAGGTTGTTACAAGGAGGAGTGTAGCAGGGTGGTCACCTGCTTCTGCCTTAAAAGGCTTAAAACAGCCCAGGGAGAGGGCTGTGGCAGGGAAGGAAAAGCGGGGCTGATTGGGAGAGGCAGCCTCAGCTGGGGGCCGTGCCCCAATCAGGTCGCAGCTGGCTTAATCAGGGCCCAGCTGGCCCTTATAAGAGGGCAGTGGGCCAGGAGCACATAGAGTCTCCTCTAGCTGTGGTGGGAGATGTCCCTGGTTGCTGGGGAGTGTATGAGGGTACCGGAGGTGAAGCAGGGCTGGGGAAGGCCAGAGGAGCTGGGAGGCTCCAGACTGGAAAAGCCCCAGGCTGCAGATCTGGCAGATGACCTAAGACAGGGTACTGGGATTACAACTGGGCAGCCCAAGGGTAGGTGGAGGCAGCAGGTCCAAACCCCCCTTGCCTATGATGACTGGCTTATACAGATGGCAGTCAGCCCCAGTGAAAGGGGGCTAGATGGTGACTGGCAATAGCCCATAGGCTGAGGCAAGGTGGGGATAGAGGGTGGGGGGTTCCCTGGGGAGGGGAGACCCAGATCTGTGGGGTATTGCATGGAAGGGCAGCACCCCAGGAAAAAGGGCACTGGGGTCCAGGAGGGACATGGGGGGCCAGTGATGGTGAGACACCAGCAGAGGGTGCTCTGGAGTTGATAAAAAGAGCTAATTCCCAGACAGCCAGCAGGAGGTGCTGCTGGGTGAGTCGTTGCCCCATTACAAGGAGGGAGAAAAATTGGTCTCCTTAACTGTTGAGGGTAGGACAAGAAACAATGGGCTTAAACTGCAGCAAAGGTGGTTTCGTTTGGACATTAGAAAAAACTTCCTAACTGTCAGTGTGGTTAAGCACTGGAATAAATCGCCTAGGGCGGTTGTGGAATCTCCATTATTGGAGACTTTTAAGAGCAGGTTGGATGAACACCTGTCAGGGATGGTCTAGATAATACTCAGCCCTGCCAGGAGTGCAGGGGACTGGACTAGATGACCTCTTGAGATGCCTTCCAGTCCTACAATGCTATGAATTCAACCATCAGCAAGGCAGTAACCCAGATGCAAGGTCCTGAGTTCTGCTGCCAATACAGCAGCCCAGGGTCTTGGGACTGTATCAATTCACTAAGTTGAGAACGAAGAGAAAGTAAGAGGTTTCCAAGTTCCAGCATTGGTGCTAGTCAATGGTATGACTGGGTCCTTAAAATGGCAGCAGGTACTGACTCTATCCCATGTTGAGGAGGGTTTCTAAGGATGATACTCTGGTGGCATTGGATATGAATCATCAGCAGTGCAAGTAGTGGAAGCGTGCTTGTCTGAACACAGGTTCAGGTAATGAACCAGAAGAACAAGAAACTATAGGCCCAAATCTCCTGCCTCTACAATCAGTGGGAATTCTTCCATTGGCTGCAGTCAGGCCCCATAAGAGTAGGATCCTTATAAAGGTCTGTGGTCAGCTTTCCTCTTTTCATTACTATAGGTCTGAAATTTCAGAGGGTGAGGGTCATTATACACTATTAGCTTGTGAAAGCATGTTGGCAAGGTGCAGGACTGGACATAGAACATGATATTTGAAATGACAACCTTTTTGAGGACAGAAAATAGATTGAGGATCAGGTTTTCCATAGCCCTTGTTAGGAGGGCACATGAGTCTTCTACCCAAGAACCAGGAACTATTGCTATCATTGCAATCAGTGAGCTCAGGGACTCTGCATCTTGCATACTACTGAGATTCAGGAGAAAAATCCCAAATGATTTAATTCACAGAGGGTATTTTGTTTTATATAGTCTTGTTGACCCTTCTCCCATGTGCTCCCTCATTTTTCAGCACTGTTCATTATAAAAGCAGGACCAATCCCACAATTTTTGCCCCAGATCCTTAAATGGCCCCCCTCAAGGATTGAACTCACAACCCTGGGTTTAGCAGGCCAGTGCTCAAACCACTGATACTTGCTCAATCAGTGCTTAAATTAGGATTAACTGCATATAAATCAATGGAGGTATGGTCTGCATAAAACTGATGTGTTGGTGAAAAGGGAATGTGGACTCAAGTGTTTTAAAAAAAAAAATCACAGGTTTTGATTTTGCTCACATACACTGGAGTAATCCATTGAAATTAGTGGAGTCACACTGGAATAAAACCAGTGCAAGATCAAAATCGGGTCCATGGATTTTTCAAAGAAAGAAAGCTATCATAGCATCTAAAATTAAAATGCCTTTACATGCACGCTTCTTTAGTCATTCCTTGAAAATGGGAGTTTAGGCATTGTCGTTTTCATAACATTTTTTTCAACTTGATACCAGAAATTAGCTCTCTTTCCAGCTTCTCAAATTGAGCACTTAAAGAATGATAAGATGGCACAATTAGAGTCAATTAATAGTAATAATCACCTGCTTCCCAGATTGTTTTGAAATACTAAAAACAATTTTAAAGTGCTTTTCAGGTCTTAGGAAGAATTCTCTGACTCAGCCAACAGCCCTCCAGGTTTGCAATATTTATCTAATTTCACTTAATGTTATTCAAGCACATTATCATGCAGGCTGCTGAAAATCATAAGCAATGTCCTGGCAGGATGGGCACTCCTGTCTACTGGAACAAATCCCTCTCTGAATACTTAGAAAAACAAATCTTGTATTATTTTTAACAGCTGCACCTATACTGGCCTGCTGCAAGAAAATCCTGGCTGCTTCTCAGATTCTTCAAAGGCAGAAAGTCTGCTTTTCATTTTAAAATATTTTTCACCAACTTGATGGTAAAATAGACAGTCTGGGAGCCATTGTGACACAAATCCCCCTCCTTCCCCCCGCCACCCCCCGCCCGATCTGGATATTAACAATTATAAATTATTAGAGAAGCTACTCAAAGAGCTTAGAAATGAGTCTGAACCCTCAATTAATGAGAACTACAGTGAGGAGGTGTGAATAGGTACTGGTAGCCTGGGGAGTCCGTTCCTAGTAGTTGAAAGACTCTGCCATCAACTTGCTGTGAAACTTTGAGCAAGCCACTTCACTGCCCTGCACTTCAGTTTCCCCATCTGTAAAATGAGGATTATAAGGTTCACCCACTTTTATAAAGCATATTGGGGGTCTATAGATGAAAAGTACTATTGTGACCAAATGCACCCCTGTATTCACACCCTACACACTATTGTAATAGTCTTTATACAAAATATGCCTTGTGAGGTATCATTTGAAAATTAGTCACTGATCAATAATACCATGGTGAAATGTGCATAGCAACATTATATGTAACATTATGACCATAAGCTGAAAATATAACTGAAATATTTTTACCAGACAAACTGGGGGGAGGAAAGGGAGGGAACCAGTTTCTCAAGGACAAAGGACAAGCTGATGCCTCTAGCCAAGTGTCATCAAAGTTAATTGGCAATCTCCTGTCAAATGGCAATTCTTTGGCAATGAAGGGGCAGGAATAGATTGATGTGCATTTTAGCAAACAACCTGGAACCTCTTTCACCATGAGGCTCCATGTCTCCATCCTCACAGCAGGAAGGAACTTTATCTAGGGGGAACCCTCAGGAAGATGCATTTCAAAGGGTGCCTGGACTATAAAAGTGAGGGGCAAAAACACCCCTGGGTCTGTCTCCCTCTCTTTCACATAAAAAGACAAAGGAGCCAGCCCTTTGACTTTTGGGGTGCATCCTGACTTGAGAATGTGGTCAGTAACGTTGCTGGGAGCATGTAGTAAGGATTTACATTGAACCAAGACTAGTTTGTTACGTTTTAGCTACTAGAAAGTGTTTTATCTTCATTTCTCTCATAACCATTTCTGACTTTTAATACCTTGTATTCACTTAAAATCTCTCTCTTTGTAGTTAAATAAACTTATTTTATAAATCTAAAGTACCCCAGTGTTGTGGTTCAACGGAACTGTTTGGGTAACTCCAATTAAAGTAGCAAACTGTTGGATATTAACCCTTTACAAGGGCAATGGTCCTGTTATATATGGACTGTCCAAGAGAGGGCTGGACAGTGCAGAACACATGTTTTAGAGGAAAATTCAGAAGTGGGAGTGTGTTGGGGTCACCCTGCAAGTAATAACCAAAGCTGCTGGAAGCCAGTGTGGCTGGTGTGTTGCTGGGAAGCTGCTGGGGTCATTGAACTTGGAAGCAGTCACATAGTTCCAGTGACAATTACTGAATTACCCTATTAGAATTAAACCCTGTTTTCTTCACTTACTCAGATAGTCCCACTGAGACCAATACAGCTCCTCATGTGAGGAGGGAAAACAGGATTTGGCCATGAAAAGAAAGTGGTGCTTCATAAACATCTAATAATTCTTTTAGCTCCATTGCTCAAAAGTTTGTTGTCATTTAAATAAATAAAGTCCATTTTCAGTACAAATCTTTGCGTTTCAAGATAAAGGAATAATAATTGGAAGTGGTAGGAGGGCCTCATTCTCTCCTATATAGAAAAAACCCATATATGGGTATGGCAGCTCCTAGAGGTTTAGCTTGGGGAGTTTTATGTGAATTTTTCCAACAGAAACCAACAACCCCCTCAACTGGGACTTGTTCTTCCATGTTTTCTCAATCTCAGCACCACACTGTCGGTTTCCCTAGTACTTGAAATCAAGAATGTACCCTGTCTTTCCACCACTATATATAAAAAACATACAATGGTATCTACAGCCCACATTTCTACATTCTCTTTAAAATTCAGTAGCCCAAACCACATCAGAATCCCTGCTGTAGTCTGTAGTGTTCTGTAACATTACAGTTGAATATTCTCATGCTTTTTACCATAGTGATTCTCCACATCAGATGGTGAACTGTCAGGTGCAAGTATGAGTGACAATTCAGGGTAACACTGGTGCTCAGTGGTGACAACGCTAAAATAGCTCTGGGGATCCTGACTCAAATAGTGCCTCTGCAATGCAGCACTGGGAAGCCCAGAGATTAAGAGATCCTTTCCTATTTTCATATATTTGGTCATTTTGCTTTCAACTGTTCTTTATAGTCTTTATACAAACATTAAAAAGGGGTGCTGGGGGCGGCGGGGGGCGGGAGACCTGGTGATGATAGGCCATGTAATTGGCAAACCTATGACTGATACAAGGGTATATTTATAAAATTACAGAGGTGATAATCTAATCCTCAAATTGCTCATCCCAGTAACCCAGCGCAAATAATTATAATAAACAAATTACCAATTCCCCAATTAAAACAATTATTAGAAGGTTTAAAAAAAACCAGCCCGGAAGTTGTTAGCTTATTTGCACTTTCACTGGATTCTGCATAATTGTTAAAAATAGCTCATGTTTTATTGTAATGCATTTATTTTCAGATGTCTACATTTTTCCCTCACTAGGTCATCCCAGATTTTATTAGACCCTCCATCCATGTTAGGAACATATAGATTGTGCCAGGCACCAGCAATGGATACATAGGTTGTGCTCAAAAGAAATCTCAGAAAATAGTCTGCTTTTACTTCAGAAGATTATTTACAACTGACAGATAGAGTGGGCCAAATTCATCTCTGGTATAACTCTAGGAATGAATCTAGCCCTTCGACGTTGGGTGTAAAGTCCAATATTTTCTGCATTTGTTGGGGGTGCATTGCCAAACCTATGATCTGGGGGATGTAATACGAACCAGTAACAATTTGTTTCCAGGCTTCAGAGTAGCAGCCGTGTTAGTCTGTATTCGCAAAAAGAAAAGGAGTACTTGTGGCACCTTAGAGACTAACAAATTTATTTGAGCATAAGCTTTGGTGAGCTACAGCTGACTTCATCAGGTGCCTATGCTCAAATAAATTTGTTAATCTCTAAGGTGCCACAAGTACGCCTTTTGTTTTTGCGAATTTGTTTCCAGTTCAACAACTTTGGCATAGCTTTGTAGAACATATTGCATATGTGGTGTTGAACGTTCAAATGATTTGTACATAATAGAGAGACAAGGTACTTAAGGTCATATCTTTTATTGGACTAACTTGTGTTGGTGAAGATACAGAACTTCTTCAGGTCTGGGTAAAGGTATGTATGTATGTACATAATAGATACTTTCAAAGTAGCTTTCCAAATCTTCCCATCATATATATTAGATCTCTTTGTCAATATTAAGAAACCCATTTCCCCCTTTGTTTACATAGTCCTTACTCTGTCAGTTCATGACACTTACTCTACTGGTATTTAGTATTTGATGTCAAGATTTTAAATACTAGGTGCAGTTAGGTTCCTTTGGTAAAATCTGGCCCCACTGAAGTTAATGAGAGTTTTGCCCCTTCAATGGGGATGGGATTTCACCCCTCCTGTCTAAATAAGGTGCCTGATTTTCGAAAGTGCTGCCCACCGAGCAACCTGATTAAAATCAGTGGGCCAGATTCTAAACTGATAAATGGAGCTAAGCTGATTTGGCCCCATGAATTTTCCTTCGTACTGTCAAAAATAAAGCAAATCCAATTCCAGTCCTGGAAGTGCTTAAACAAATAGTTATTGTGTATACGGTGTGTTGTCCTACTGAAAGTGTTAAAATAAATGGACTGCTTTTTCTGTGCAACACTGATCAGAAGCCCTTTTTTATAAAATGCAAAATTGATGGAATCTAGCTGTTTTCTTTTCCCCATCATTTATATAATGGTAAATGTGTCCCAAAGAAGAGAATAAGTTAAAGTAGAATGAACTTTAAGGGTTAGTTTATATTTATATTTCCATGCAACTCCAAGCCCAATTTTCTGTTACATTTACATTATATCCACATCCCCAATTTGTCTGTTTCATCCACCTATTGTATCTTATCATAAACCTAGACTGTGAGTGCTCTGGGACAGGGACTTTCTTCTTATTACCTGTTTGTACTGCGTATAGCAGGGGGCCTTGAAACATGGTTGAATGGGACTGATCACATACATGCAGTTATAGAATCATAGAATATCAGGGTTGGAAGGGACCTGAGGAGGTCATCTAGTCCAAGCCCCTGCTCAAAGCAGGACCAACACCAACTAAATCATCCCAGCCAGAGCTTTGTCAAGCCTGACCTTAAAAACTTCTAAGGAAGGAGATTCCACCACCTCCCTAGGTAACCCATTCCAGTGTTTCACCACCCTCCTAGTGAAAAAAAGTTTTTCCTAATATCCAACCTAAACCTCCCCCACTGCAACTTTAGACCATTACTCCTTGTTCTGTCATCTGCTACTACTGAGAACAGTCAAGATCCATCCTCTTTGAAACCCCCTTTCAGGTAGTTGAAAGCAGCTATCAAATCCCCCCTCATTATTCTCTTCCGCAGACTAAACAATCCCAGTTCCCTCAGCCTCTCCTCGTAAGTCATGTGTTCCAATCTCCTAATCATTTTTGTTGCCCTCTGCTGGACTCTTTCCAATTTTTCCACATCCTTCTTGTAGTGTGGGGCCCAAAACTGGACACAGTACTCCAGATGAGGCCTCACCAATGTTGAATAGAGGGGAACGATTACGTCCCTCTATCTGTTGGCAGTGCCCCTACTTATACATCCCAAAATGCCATTGGCCGTCTTGGCAACAACGGCACACTGTTGACACATATCCAGCTTCTCATCCACTGTAACCCCTAGGTCCTTTTCTGCAGAACTGCTGCCTAGCCATTTGGTCCCTAGTCTGTAGTGATGCATGGGATTCTTCCGTCCTAAGTGCAGGACTCTGCACTTGTCCTTGTTGAACCTCATCAGATTTCTTTTGGCCCAATCCTCTAATTTGTCTAGGTCCCTCTGTATCCTATCCCTGCCCTCCAGCATATCTACCTCTCCTCCCAGTTTAGTGTCATCTGCAAACTTGCTGAGGGTGCAATCCACACCATCCTCCAGATCATTAATGAAGATATTGAAAAAAAACCGGCCCAAGGACCGACCCTTGGGGCACTCCACTTGATACCAGCTGCCAACTAGACATGGAGCCATTGATCACTACCCATTGAGCCCGACAATCTAGCCAACTTTCTATCCACTTTATAGTCCATTCATCCAGCCCATACTTCTTTAACTTGCTGGCAAGAATACTGTGGGAGACCATGTCAAAAGCTTTGCTAAAATCAAGGAACAACACGTCCACTGCTTTCCCCTGATCCACAGAGCCAGTTATCTCGTCATAGAAGGCAATTTAGATTAGTCAGGCATGACTTGCCCTTGGTGAATCCATGCTGACTGTTCCTGATCACTTTCCTCTCCTCTAAGTGCTTCAGAATTGATTCCTTCAGGACCTGCTCCATGATTTTTCCAGGGACTGAGGTGAGGCTGAGTGGCTTGTGGTTCCCAGGATTCCCTTTTTTAAAGATGGGCACTACATTAGCCTTTTTCCAGTCGTCCGGGACTTCCCCCAATTGCCATGAGTTTTCAAAGACAATGGCCAATGGCTCTGCAATCACATCAGCCAACTCCTTTAGCACTCTCGGATGCACGCATCAGGCTCCATGGACTGGTGCTCGTCCAACTTTTCTAAATAGTCCCGAACCACTTCTTTCTCCACAGAGGCCTCCTCACCTCCTCCCCATGTGTGTAAGTGCTTTCAGGCCTGGTGTCTTACATGCTAAGTAATTGGATACATGAACTGTACCACTGTACGGTGCCTAGCACATTGTGTGTGGGTTTTGCCAGAAATTAAGAATACAATTCACTGTAGCATTCTGGCATCAGCTACAATTACTAAATATACCATCCTCCAACCAAAACAAAAAATCCTATAGTGTCTATCAGTACATCATTTTCCACCAACTCCCGTAAAAGAGAAACCACACACATACACACAAAGCCTAACTCTAAAGCAACAGTGACATTGGTGTGTGTATTTGGACTGCCACAGTGAATAAGCTCTTCAAATATTTAACATCATTGAAAGCTCTCAGACCACAGTGTTACAATAAAGAGGAGATATAAAATTTCCTCTTATCAATAACGACATATATGATATATTACACAAACATTGTCTTCAACTGAGGTGATTAAACAGCAAAGTGTATTGACTTGAGAGGTAAATATTGACAGACAGTGAAGCCAAGGTCAATATTTTCCTCAAGGGACAATGAATTTTGATGGTCAACAAAACCTGAAGTCAATCAGGGGACCCTGATTATCATTTCACTTACATTGGTGTAAATTTTAACTCCATTGAAATCAGTAGAGCTACCTAAGTTTTAAACAGGTACATGTGAGAGTGGAATTAGGCACAATCTATGTAATTTTACATATTTTGTCTTTGTCCTCAGAAGAAATATATTGAAATCTCTCTATTATGACCATGAACTTAAGGGTAGCTTTAAAAAAAAATGTAAAATTTAGAAGTCCTTAGCGCTACTGGTGAGCACTAATAAAGAAGCAGAGCTATGAGTATGTGTTGTGACTGCCCTGAAGAATTAATTCTTGGGAAATTATTGTTGATTTGTTGCACCCTTCCTGTCATCTCACAAGTTCATATATTATTGGAACGATCAACATAACAGTACTTCCACACATTCAAAATCAACGGCCTCTATGGAGATATAGAGTAGAAACTCTGGGCCAAATTTGAAACCTTTACTGTCATTGGTGAGCAGTTCCTCCCTGGGCAGTCCCACTGAAGTCAATAAGAATACTTGTGAAAATAACTGCTCACCAAATGGGAATAAGGAGTTCACAATCTGCCCTTTACTATCTCATCAATCAATGGACAGATGTTTTTTCTTGCATATAATACAGGAAAACTCTGATTTTTTATGAATGGCTGGTCTGATTCCTTACTGCATTATTCTAATTTTACACTGGTGACTTCAGTGGTGACACTAGCATAAACCTGAAGTAACACCGTGTCAATAAGGCCCTCCATTTCTATGAATCTCACTTTTATGCCAAATGCCTTTGTTTCCGCAGCCTAATAATAAACTATTGTATTTGACAAACCAAAAGCATTGGATGTCCCCAAGAGACTTTCTCAGAATTAAGGCTTTCTAGTAATCAATAATACATCAGGATTAAGTGCAAAGGGCAGCCACTGTGGATTATTTCAACATGGAAAAAAAATACATCCTTGGCTTTTTTAAGAGTATTTCAAAATATGTTCTAAACACAGTAAACAGCAAACATCTGGAAGAAGCAATTTATTGTCAGATATCAGTGAACACCATGTCTAAATTATTTCTAACTCTGATCACACCACCACTTGTAGTGTCATGGGGTTATCCCTAACTACTGAAAAGACAAAAAAAGGAGGGGGAGAGGTTATCATGTCCCCTTCCTTATATGTGAGGCAGATAGCTAGATAGATAAAGATTTTGCAATTGCTTTTCCAAGCACTAATGAGGAAGAACAACTGTCCAAATTCACAACATCAACGTGTATATAGGACTTTGATACGAAACTGCCTTGCCTGATGTAACCTCGAAATCCACAGTGTAAAAATAAGCAAGTATATGATGTTAGTGTTGGCCATGAGTACTGCTGAATTGCAGAGAAATACAGGATGCTTCTGCTGTTTCCTTTTTGCCAAATACATTTTCTAGGCCTCTTGGAACAGTTCTCATTAGGCATTTTCTGCAAATATAAGCTGTCCAATGTAAGTGAGTTGTTTACCGATCTGACCATTTGACAGCATTTCTTTTTGCTGAATCAGGAGCAATTGCTTCAGACAAGCACACATTGAGAACAGTGATACTGCAATAAAGTGGTTTTAAATCTTGAAAGTTGGAACAGCTTGTATTACTAAAAAAGGGCCATGTAGTTTGGCATGTCCCTTCATGTAACCTTAAATTAATACTTAGTCTTCCTAAGAGAACAATGGAACTGAAATATTCCAAGCTGCCTTTTTATTTTCAGTGGGAATTTGCCTCCATGAAGGACCACAGAATTTGTCCCAAAGTAAATGAACCGTGTTCTAGTAAAGACAATCCTACCTAAAAAGAATGAATTACATCACAGCACATTCTAACTCTGGCCCTTCGAGTAGTATAAGAAATCTAGTAACCAATCCCTAATATCTCTGTAGTAGGTCTGTCTATGGAATAATTAGAAGGGGAAATGGCATGGAATTTAGCACTGAACTCACAACTGTTTTACCAATGAAAAATTGTCAGTTCATGAAGTAGTACAATTCCCATACCAGTTGAACAGAGTTTTTTTTATTACCCGAAGAGAAAGATAGCTGGCATCCCCTTAAACAATCCTCAAAATACAAATAGAAACATTTGTACCAATAGACCACTTTTCATCCATAATGAGCTTTACCTAAATTAACCCTTGCAAGCTGTGAAGTCACTAATAAAATAGTCCTTTTGCAGACTGGTAAACTGCAGTGCAAAGAGCTCATGGGCCTGATTATTCAGCGGTGCTGAGCACTAAAAAATCAAAGACAGCTGAAGGCACCACCCCCTCTGAAAGTCATGCCCTAAGGGTATGTCTACACTGCAGCTGAGAGCGAGCCTCCAAGCCTGGATAGACAGATTCACACTAGCAGGGCTCAAGCTAGCATGTTAAAAATAACATTGTGAACATTGCAGCTCAGGCTGGAGCCTGGGCTCTCAGTTTGAGACCCCAGGTCCAGCCCAAGCCACAGTGTCCACACTGCTAGTTTTAGCACACTAGCTTGAGCCCCACTGGCATGAGTCTGTCTACCTGGACTGGGAGGCCCACTCCTAGCTGCAAGGTAGACATACTGTAGGTCACTACAACCCAGAGGTCCTAATTCCCAGTTTCGTACTTTAGCCACTGGACCACCCCACTAAATATTACTTCCATTTAGTTTGTTTTTGTACTCTCGGGGCCTAATTCTCAGCTACAGTGAGTCTTTGTGTATACACAGAAATTGCACCTATTGAACTAGATCCGTATTTAAATCAACTTTTGTTAAGTTGATGCCATCTCCTTAAATGGACCCATATGGATAAATTGCTTTTAGAGTGGCTAATATCAGTTTACATTAGTGAGTCTGAAACCTTTTTAAGCATTCATACATGGGGGATTCCTATGTGTAGACTGGGGGCAAGACCTCTGTACATCGCTATGGCTGTGCTAGTGAGTGTAAATGTAATCAGAGTAGCATAAGGGGGTCCTGGTGTAAATGAGACTCAGAGCCAAAAATCTGTTTTTTCTTGCTGTATATTCAAGAAAAGTGAATACAAAAGTGAAAAGTGTTCATAATGCAAACTAGTTCTTATACTGGAGGAAATAAAAAGCGCTTTTGGATTTCTTTTCTTCTTTGCTTTTAAGTTTTTGTCACATAAATAGTTACAAATAACACACATTCTGTGAATATTGTAAAGTAAAATTAAGAGAATGCCCATGGGATACAATATTATTTATTACAGGATAATAGACTGCTGTTGCTATACTGTTGCTGATCAGGCAAAGCTGAGATGTTTATGGAAAATATATGTTGAAGCAAAGATGACAAGTTTATTTTTAAAGCAGGAGACAGTGTTCCCGCAACAACATTCTGCTATAGGCACCTTGTTTCTGTTATACCACAAGGGATGCTGATTTTAAATATCTGATCATATGGAATGTTGCCACTACAGAATGAGAACTACTTACTATTGGCCACATTGTGCAAGTACTTTGAGCCAGTTGGTTAATTGGACTATTGACATGAACAGCAATAGGTTGTGAGTCAGGTTTACTCACAGGAATAAGGGTTTAACAGATCAGGCTCTAGGGGCAGGTTGTGCCTTGAAGAGTTCTGGAAGGAATTGTGAACCAAGAGGCCACATATGTATCCAGAAAGATAGATCATATGCAGTATATTCTGACTTAACATGTTTCAACTAATCACAGATGATGATCTCCATAAAAGAACAATTTTCCTAAATGTGTTTTTTATGTTTACAGTTAAGTAGTTTTTTCTGCTGTGAGCAGCTTCTTGCATTCTGACTGGGTGCTGGAACAAAGAGCACTGGGCCTGAGATTGGCGATGTAATACAACAGAGCATATTGGACAAAACACCTGAAGAAAGTAAAAGGGCAAGTGTAAAGGTTGAGTCTGATGTGCAAAATTAAAAATGCTTTTGTTTCTAAGAATTCGTTCCAAAACTATGGGAATTACTAAGTGAAGGAACATTTCTAAATAAATTTAAAAGTTATGCAGTATCTTATTAAATACTTCTAATCAGTTTTGGGGTTTGCATTTTGTAGTTCAAGAACTGACCATGGTTCTCTAAAGCTTACTATGTGATTGGGAGGGCCCCTTTTATTTTTCCTTAATAAAGGGATGCTTTTAGAAAGAGTGTATCTGAATTCCTGTAAGCAAAGAAAAGGCAATGACCTGTACAAGTGTTTTCTTCAACATAGAATTTATCACACCAAAAATTATGGTGTAGGTTACTTCTTCCCAAATCCCAGTCAACTCTGTTTCTAGTTGAGCTTTCAAAATGTAATCTGCACAGATCAAAGTTTCAGTTTCTTACCAGCACTCCTCTTTTTTCAGACCCTTGATACATTGAGGAAACTTAATTAGGTGTAGGTGATTGCTAAGGGATTACAGAGTCTTTCACTTGTAGGTTCCTGTTTAATATCTAGCCCGAATCAGTAGTGACTGAAAATTATTACCATCTGATGACTGCTTTGTGGCCTATGTGATAATGAGTTTGGTGGTCTCATTCTCTTTCCTAGGTGTTCAGGCAACATGCTGGCTATTAATGGTTTGTGCTGCAGGGCTGGCTGGAAACCAAGACTTCCATTTCATAAGACTATTTGAGGTTTCATCATTTCTTTTTGTTTTGCATTGGATTGAAAACTAGAGCATTTGAACTTTTTCATGGAAAACCCACTGTGAGAGACTGCAGAATAGTTAATTGCCCAGTGGTTGGGGCACCCATGTGGAATGTTGGAAATCCAAGATTAAGCCTCTACTGTTTGATTCAGAGTAGGAGCTTGAACCTTAGTTTCTCACATCCTGTGCAAGTGCCCTAACTACTGGGCTATACAGCTAGTCTCAATCTCTTCTGTTGGAGCTGTTCCACTTTGATAAATGATTAAATATGCTGTGACCAAAAGACTGACTCACTATAGCCCAGGACGTAGAGTACTCATTTGGGATGTGGGAATCAGGCACTGCAGGGACTTGAACATTGGTCTTCTACATCCCACAAGTACCCTCACCACCAGGCCATTCGGGGGTGAGAGCTCATTTTCCCATTTTGATCAGAAATTCAACCCAGAACCTGAGAAACCTTCCTGATAAACAACAAATTGAAACTCAACAAAGACAAACGTAAGGTGCTACACTTAGGGAAGAAAAACCAAATGAACAAATACAGAATGTGGAAGAACTGGCTTGGCGGCAGCACAGTTGAGAAGGATCTGGGAGTTGTGGTGGATCACAACCTCAACAATGCAATGCTGTTGCAAAAAAAAAGCAAATGCAATTTTAGGTTGCATTAACAGAAGCCAAGCATGCAAATCATGGGAAGTGATAGTACCACTCTACTCAGCACTGTTTTGGCTTCTGCTAGAATACTGTGTCAAATTTTGGTTACCAATGTATAGATGGGATCCAGAGGTGAGTGACAAAGATGATCAAAGGGAGGGAATGCAATCCATATGAGCAAAGGCTGAAGGAACTGAGTATGTTTAGTCTGGAAGGTAGAAGATTAAGGGGGAGATATGATAGTGGTCTTCAAACATTTGAAAGGCTGCCATGAAAAAGATGGAGAAAAGTTGTTCTCTCTTGACACAGAGGGCAGGACAAGAGGCAATGGGTTCAAACTACAGCATAACAGATTTAGATTAAATCTAAAGAAAAAATTCCTAACTGTAAAAACAGAAGAACAATGGAACAGACTGCCTAGGCAGGTTGTGGAAGCTCCTTCATTGGAGGTTTTCAAAATGAGGCTGGGTAGCCATCTGTCTTGCCTGGATTAGACACAACAAATCCTGCATCTTGGCAGGTGATTAGACTAGATGACCCTTGCAGTCCCTTTTAACCCAACTGTTCTATGATTCTATGAAAAAATCCTTTGTATTGTCCTTCACTTTGCTGGTCATAGAGTTCTCATTGTGTCCTTTGGCTTTCCTTTTCAGTGTTCCATAATTCCTAAATTTTCTGATTTATACCCATTACTATCAACTTCTCCTTTCTTCCAATTGTTATATATTATTTTTTATTTTTTACAGCTGCCTTCACTTCCCCTCAAAACAAGACTGATTTTTTTAACCAGCACAGCCTTCTTCCTTAACTGTGGCTTTTAGAGCATCTAGTAAGGTATTCTCAAATGACTACTAATTATCATTCAAATTTTTCTGATTAAATTCTTCCTCCCAGCAAATTTGGGTCATAATAGTTTTCAACTTTGTGAAATTGGCCCAATGAAAGCACCAAGTATATGTATTACTGCTCTCAACCTTACTAAAAGCTAGCAGCACAATTAGAACTAATTGGAGCCTTTCTTGACCGTCTTAACAGAGAGACAAAGGACAGAAACCTCATGATCTATCCTCTCTTCTGTTCACTGTTGAGATATACAGTGGGGAAAGCTTGAGCTGCTACAATCCTTACCTGATCAAGAAGACACCAGTCTCCAAGGCTGTCAAGGGGGCTCTTTACACAACCACTGCATCAACATAAATGTTTGAAAAGTCCTGAAATTTATGTTTTCATTTACCCCTAATTTATCATCTTGGTTTCTCAGTTAGGAGCAGTGTGCAAGTGAGATCAGCTTCAACAAGACATAGCATAGGGTGAAGTCTGCCAAATGACCAGATTCTTGGTTTCTGTCCCACCTCATGTTGTTTATGACCTATGCGGGGGAAAAAATCCTATTGATATTGCCAGTCAGACAAAATTTCATAACTTCAGCTTCATTCTATTATCCTTTTTGCATGCCAGTCACCAGGTTTGCACCCTGCCTTCCTTCTGATAAAGAGGATTTTTTAGGATTCCTGAAGATGGGTATATTTTCAGTTTGGCTGTTTGAGCTTGGGAGGAGGGGAAGAGAAAGCAGTTGTTAAACTACTTCCATATTCTCCCTTCCCCCACTCTTTAACCCTCCTGCATTTTGCAATCCACTATCCCTGTTGATGTTCTCATTTCTGGTCTATCTGACCCTTGTAATAGTGTGTTTAATCAATAGTCTTAAGTTACTCTTTCACCCTAGCCATGAAAGCAAATGGTTAACAAGTGCCTAGGAGTCTCTCTAATTGCTGACCTTCAATAGTCTATATAATGTGACTTTAGGCCACTGAGTAATAAATAGACTGGTGTAATATTTACAGACATGTCTGGAATGCAGTGAGTTACTGTCCTCTCTTACTCAAAGTCATTAATGGCCCCGTTAGGAGTCAGACTGCAACTGCTCCGGCTCATCCACCAGCAGTTTTATCTCCTTTGCAGCTAGTGTATGCTGACTCCTATTTTATTTTGGTTTGTTGTCACCTGGTCTGTTTCCCAAACTTTAGGATTCACATCTTGTTGTAAGGAGTTAAGTGGTTTCAGCTAACTAAGTCCCAATCATGGATTCCCCAGGTCAGTAATAAGGACAGCTCAAAGAGACAGTGTTTCCCAATCATTTGGAAGGAACCACGTTGCTGGGTCTAAAAAGAATTTTTCCTAGTGAAAATACACAACTAAACTGTGCCTCTCTTTAGCAGCCAGTTTCCACTGCTATGAAATGATGAACACTGAAGCAGAAAGACAAATTAGGAAATGTGTTCTGGAGAGTAGAAGCTAAAACATATGAGAAGATCATTTTCTTGCTTCTAAGACAAAAATCTAAATGCAAAATTGGATTCTGAAAACTTTGCAGCATTACATGAACAAAACAGTTATTGCCTTCAGCGTGAGTCTGGCCCTTGAGCTTTGCCAAGGACACAGGATTTACATATAAGAAGAGTCGAGGGACCGTTTAACAACGAATAAAAATCTGCTCTTTCGAAGCAACGGATCGAATTCATAACATTTCAGAGTTCCATTAAAATATATGGTAATTGTTTGCAGCTGCTATTAAACTATTTCCTTTCAATTCCATGGAATAGAAGGCAGAAAGAAAGAGTCTTTAGGCCAATTTTTATGGATCATAGTGTTGGCTGTAAACCTCTCTACTGTGGTCTCCAAACCAATATTTTGTTTTATTTGTTTTATTCCAAATACAAAAAAATGTATAAAGTTGTTTTATGTTTAAAAACAAAACTAAATTATAGAAAAGCATAAGAATTTAGTGAAATAGTTGCAAAAGGGGAACATAAGGACTAACATTCTGGAACAAACCAATGGTCCATTAAGTCTAGTACCTTCTGTCTGGCTATGGCTACTTCTTCATAGGAAAGAACAAGCCCCCATAAAACTCCTTATCATGCAAGACTCTATAATGAGTCAAATCTCTGCCTGAGGATTGGTATCCACTATAGTTTTTATCCTAGCTTGTATAAATGGTTTAACTGTGGCATGGAGTATGTAATTCAGCAGAGAACTTTGCCCATTGGGTATATTTACCTAATGTGACCCTGAATTAAGACTCATTTGCTTTTTAATGTTTACCTCATGAAGCTAAACTTGACTTTCAATAGAATGCTTCTATATTTCACATAATTACTTCATGCTATAATTGCCCACATGGCATACTGTCTCAGAAAATAACATTTTATTAAATAACAGGCTACGGCTACTTGAACGCAACACAAAGATGTCTGCTCCAAACAAAGATGTCTGCTCCAAACAAAACATCCACACACTACGTGGAACAAAGAGTGAATGGAAGTCTCTTTTTTTTTTTTTAAGGGTTTTCATTTGGGGTCAGTACAAAATGGGCTATCACACTTGGTTATTTTTGCACAATGGTAAATAAGGAAATGTGAGAAATCTGCCTTACGTTATCATCTTCCTCTGATATTGGGCAAGCTATTCTTGGATGACTTCAATGTATTCTTCCCTTTCCATCTCTGCATGTGTGCAATAAATGTGTGTTAAGATAATGACTTGGCACTTTGTATCCATTTCCTATTTGGGGAATGCTGTTTTAAAGAGGAGGCAACAAGTGGCAGAATGCGAGTATTGATTTTTATTTATTATATAAAATAAATGTATGATTGGAGGTAGGGCTTGCCCTAGGCAAAATAGCTAGAGCCCTGCGCGGATACAAAATTTGTGTCCGCATATGATCTGCAAACATGTTCTGTGGCTATCCGCGTATTTGCAGGGCTCAAAAAATAGTACCCTGGGTGAACTTGTATTTTGATGCCCCTGGCACTTGCTGTCTCCCTGAGATCCTCAACCACCCCCTCATCGCCCCGGCCCCCACTGCCTCTCTGGACTCCTCACGAAGGGTCAGCAGCCCAAGGAGTTGTGCAGCTATAGGAGGGCACCAGAGGGCTGTGGTGGCAAAGCGGCATGGTGACCTGAGAGCCCCAGAGAGGGGGAAGGGAACCAGAGGAGTATAGATCGAGTCTCACTGCAGTGGGGATGCAGGGAAGGAGTGCAGAGACGTGGGTGCTCCAGAAGGACAGACCTCTCCCCATACCCCAGTACGGAGCATCCCCAATATTCAAGTGCTCCTCCCCAATCCCAGGGAAGGTGGGTTACTGGGGGAGATTAAAATGCAAATGCTCCAGCACACTGGAGGTAGCTAGGGTAGGTGCTGATGGTGGAAGTTTCACTACCAAAATATCCCCAGCCCCCTGCACTGACACCTCCCTGTGGGATGAAAAAGAAAAAGGGGGAGATGCTGAGAGCTGGGGCGTATGGGGAACTAGTGGGTCAGAGTGTGGCATGCGTGACGGGGACCTCAAAGACCTGGGGGACTCCCTGAGAATTGGGGAGAATGGGAAAGAGCCCTGAAAACTGGGAGGCGAGGACCGGGGGGCAAGGGGAAGGGGTTTCCTGGGAGCTGGGTGGGCATGGAGGGGGGACTGGGACTTGGTGGTCCATGGAGGGACTCCTGGGAGCTGGCATGTGGGGTCAAGACTCCCCCAGACTTACTCATCTCTTTCTCTGCAGTTTCAGCTCCCTTCCCCTCCAAACCCAGAAGAGGCTGGCAGGGCCGGCTCCAGGCACCAGCTTTCCAAGCAGGTACCTGGGGCGGCATTCGGAATGGTGCGGCAGTCTGTGTCCCATGGCGGCAATTCGATGGCAGCTCTACCATTCTTTCCGCCATGGTGCCTTTTGGGTGGCAGCTCTGCTGCTCTTCCAGGCACGGCAGCAATTCGGCGGCGATTGCTTGGGGCGGCAAAATTGCTAGAGCCACCCCTGGAGACTGGCAACTTCCATTGGCCAGCCGAGATGCCACGCTCACCTTCCATTGGGTGGCACTGCTTTCATTCAGGCCGCCCATGAAAGGAGGAATGGTTTGAGCTGGGACAATCCCAGGGGTTGGGGAGAAGAGCCCACTGGCTCACAGACTGCAGAGGTGGGATTAGGAGCTGGGCTGGGAAACCACGTAGAGCAGAGAACAGGGGGCTTCTGCTCAGGAGCAGGGAGGCGGGCATTCCTGCCATACTGGGCTGCATCTCACAGGCAGTGAGGGGAAGCCGAGCCCCTTGCCTCGTCACCACCACACACACACACACAACTATTGCATCCTGGGCAGTCGCCCGGGTCGCCCACCCTTAAGGCCAGCCCTGTTTGGAGAGCTATAACATCACAGATGGATGAGAATGTGAGACAAACCATTTTCAGTCTAAGAGAATCATTGGTGGAATGATCTTCTAGAAGTCAGACAAACTCATAGTCTAGCTAACTTCAGTGCATCTTGCAAAACCTTTGTCTATGACTAAGCTTCCCCATCATAGCCAGATTATATAAAGTGGAGAAGGAAAGAAAACAAACAAACATGTGTTTCTCAAGCAGAGCATCCTCTATCAGGGGAAGGGAAAGAGCAAAAGCCATCTGAAGCCCACTTTGCTATGCAGATCTGATATGCTTGGGATGTGCTGTGATACTACAGTGGTGGGTACTACACAAAACCTAAGAGAGAAAGAGAGATTAGCTGACATGCATTATCTGCTCTAAAGAGTTTACAATCTTTATGAGAATCTTCCAACAATGGAACCCAGAATATTTGTACAGTACGTTTTGCTAGCAAAAAAAAAGCCCTTTCTCTTCAAATGGAAGTGGTCCATTTGTGGGGGCCATGGGTTTTTTAAAAAGCCTCAAAATCTGTACCCCAAGCTCTGAATGATGGTCCAAACCCACAAACCCTGGCACACATGCTTAATTGAAGTCAGTGGGCTTAATCATGTGTATAAAGTTACGCATGTGCTTAGATATTTGCAGAATCCGAGCCTATGATAATCCTCTTTATTTTAAGCAAAATGTATTTTCTCAAAATATTTAAATGCTGAGCAATTGCAGGCCAGAGCCTGTTCTCGCTTACACTTGCAATTTACACTCGTTGTGCTTGGTACTGAAGAAACATTTAACAAAGAGCCAATCCCTGCCATGAAGTGTCTACAATCTAAGTTTCAGCATGGCAGCCGTGTTAGTCTGTACCAGCAAAAACAACGAGGAGTCCTTGTGGCACCTTAGAGACTAACAAATTTATTTGGGCATAAGCTTTTGTGGGTTAAAACCCACTTCATCAGATACGTGGAGTGGAAGAAAACAGTAGGCAGGTATATATACACAGTACATGAAAAGATGGGAGTTGCCTCACCCTGACCCCCCACTTGGAGACAGGTGGATATAACACAAGGTGTGTCTCCAGTGCAGGCAGAGATGTGGTGACAGTACAGGTAGACATACCCAAACTAGCTTTAATCCAGCTCGCTCAAGTAATAACAACAGCGAAGCTGGGGTAGCACAGGCTTTACAACTCCACCCAGGAGCCTGGGTTTGTTCTCAAGCAGCTAGCCTGAGCGGCTACGTGTGCTGCCCTGGGTTCACAAGCTAACTCAGGTATTCCTACATGTGCTGCTGTCACACCTCTGACTGCATCAGAGACAATCACAGCGACAGACAGGGGAAGCAAAAGCAGACAGCGTGAGGATACTGGTCACCATGGAACTCGGGGTCTGGGAGTACTGCTGCACTTCCTGGCTTGAAGTAGTAGTAATAACCCCAAACCATGGTTTCTGCCTTCAGCACCCCCACTATAAAAATTGTTCCAGCACCACTGCTGGTCAGCATGATAAGCTGTGGTTACAGCACAGTGTTACAGTTGTGAATCTGGAGTATAGTAATACCATTTTAATCAGAGGCCCCTGTCCCTCCCAGTTCCTGTACTTTGTTCCTGTGACTAGTCCCACTGAAATCAGGAGGGAGTGTTTGCGGGTTTGGGGCATTCAGCGTTACACTAGATTTACACACTCTAAAAACAATTTTGGCCCAATTTTTCCCAGTAGTGAGACTGATGGATTTGATGTAGAGCTGTGCGAAATTCAGTGTATGTTTCGCAAAACCTGACATGGAAAATATTTCTGTTTCTATTTGTCCAATTTTATACAACCCCATATTTCACCTGTTTTGTAGAATTATCACAAAAAGGATGTTTCACATAAAAACCATGGAAACCATACATTTTTGCAGGTCTTAGCTATAAAATAGGCTCATTTTACTGGAAAGCAAAATCTGTTCCATGCAAGCAGAATGGTTTGTCAAAATGATTCCATATCTGAACTGATAAAAAGACCTTCAATTTCAAGTTGTTTTACATGTCTTACAAATATTTTGCAAAGCTGTAATTTTCTCCTCATTTTAAATTAAGATGAAAACATATCACTGGCTTCCTACAGTGCATACATGATTAAATGTTCCTCCACACTGCTGTCTAGACAAAGCAAAGTGACAGAGCAGTGGTCTCTGCTTCTGCTGTGCAGCTTTGTGCTTGTCATTGAAATACTACTGTTAAAAATAACAGGGTGGAAAATTGAGAGAAGACTGATGGAAAATGGTGACAAACGGAGAAAAATAAAATGAAAAGACAAGTCCATATTTATCTGTTCTGTACTCTGTAGACCCAGAGTTTTTCCCAGTAATGGAAAAGGCATTTAAAAATGCTTAAAATGCTTTCTAATGTCTCTCTACTTTATGGAATGTATGTGCCTCTCCCTTTTCTTCTCCATTGTATTCTCTAAGCCTTCTGTTGGCAATTTCCCTGCTCCTTAACATGAAAGGTAAACAGTTCTCCTGGAGTCAATCTCTTTGCTGTTTGGTGTGTTATCTGCCCATGAGATGTTCATGGAGTGAAAGTGTCTTTTCCATTCGTGCAATTTGTCAAGGCTGTACCCTTATATTACTTGTGACGACATCACAACAGCCAAGCATGCCCTTGTGACCCCAAGGTTTGATTTTTGTATTTCCCTCCTAGCAGGGCTTTTCCATCAGGAGCAGTTTGTTCAGCAGGCAGCAGCCTGTTTGAGCCGCTGTGGTCTCATTCTGACCACCCTGGGTTCTTTACATTGGCTGATTACTATCAAAGGATGGATTAACTTTAAATTGGTGCTGATGGTATTGAAAGCCCTTAATGGGATAGCCCTTACTGCGGGGGACAGAGCTAGTGTAGGCAAGCACTGGATAAGTCAGGCTTATCCTGTTGGTTAGTTCAAATTCTCCCCCAAGTGTAGGCCAATCCTCCTTGATAGGGCCAAATTCTCCTCCCTTTGATAACCCCGTTCATTTTTAATTGGTCCATCGTTTACTTTTTCTTGAAGTGCTTGATTCATATCCACATGCAGCCTCTTTACAAAATGATAGAGATGTGGGGCTGGAAGGGACCTTAAGAAGTCATCTAGTCCAGCCCCCTGTGCTCAGGCAGGAACAAGTAAACCTAGACCATCCCTGACAGGCGTGTGTCTAACCTGTTCTTAAAAACTTCCAACAATGGAGATTTCACAGCTCCCTTGGAAGCCTATTCCAGAGCTTAACAACTCTTACAGTAAGAATGTTTTTCCTAATGTTTAACCTAAATCCCTCTTGCTAAAGAATAAGTTGATTATTTCTTGCCCTACCTTCAGTGGGCATGGAGAACAATTGATCACCATCATTTAATTTATACAACTATTGTTTATTAACCCATGTCAGATTTAAACAGGATCCCCTTGCAGAATTTTCAATTATTTCTTCTTCAGCATAGCTAAATAAACTCAGATTACATCTTTACTGCCATACACATTAAAAGGTCACTCTAGAAGGCCTTATGTGGGATAAACAATGCAGTTCTTAGTTTACAGATTAGTATAAAATACCAAATTCAAAATCATAAGTACAACTACCAATGAGTTTAAAATGAGACGGACTAATTAAAACAGGTCTTAGTTTCCCATGAAAGTGATTCATCTACTTCATTTCACTAGGCATTTTGTTTCAATCAATAATTCCACTTACAAATAATTGTTTTCCTATTATGTTTTCCATTTTTAAATTATTATTCTTCATGTTAATGCCCTTAGTTATTTGGGGGCAGGGTGGGAATCTCTCTATTCCTGTATTAATTCTTCTTGATTATTTGTATTATCCCCCCCTGCATGCACACTCTTATTACCTCACTCTGAACTATATACATTAAGCTCCACTACTATCCCATCATAAATTGTATCCGCTTGGCCCTTCATCCTGCTAGCAATCCATCATGTGCAATACAGAGAAACTATGCATAGTCACGCATGTACTTTGAGTAGAAGTTTATTGCACGAGTGGTAATTTTGACATCAACTGGCGGAGTAAAGTGCTACTTTTAATATGAGTAAAAGTATGAAATTCTGACTCTAAAGCTTGGTCTAAACTACAGACTTATGTCAGTATAACGACGTCACCCAGGGGGCTGGAAAATCCACACCCCTGAGCGACATAGTTATGCCAACCTAATCCCTGGTTTAGAAAGCACTATGTCAATTAGGAGGGCTTCTACTGCCTCTCAGAGAGGTGGAGTACCTATGACGACTGCAACCATGGAGAAAGAGCCAGGCTGCTTCCCTCAGGCTCCTCCTACAAGCAAGTAGACAGGAAGAGAGTGGGAAATGGGAGGATCCCTGACTCTGTTCCTACTCTTTCCCTATCTCGCATTGGCTAGAGTAGCTGGAGAGCATAAGCTGCTTCATGAGGTGAAGTAATTTGCTACTCCCACCCTGTCACTGAGGCAAAAGGGAAGCTGGGAGTCACAATTCATTCTTTGGCCTGTCCCTGGGGCGGTGCAGCTATGCACCACCCCTCGTTCAAGGCAGATTGTAACTTTAGCCCTTGAAACTATCCCTCAGTAACTAACACACCTCACTGTATATGTGTATGTCTAGGGGTTGTGGTGTATAAATATATATGGTTTTTTTATATAGAAAACTCAGAAGCCTTAAAGTAACAAATTTTTCCTTGCAACACTTATCAAGAATACAATATAGACATGCAGGACCCATTGTTATAGTTACTTTCAATTTCTGTTGCCATTTCAGTTAAAATCTCCTGTTTTCAGAGGCTGGTGACTTGACTCCAAGAAATTTACTGTGCTGAACTTGGACATTTCTTTCAGAAAGTTTGAATGGAATTGGTGCAGTTCCCTGAGTTATGTGAGAAGGCAACAAATAAAACTGGAGTTTTCCAACATGTTTTAAGAAACTTTTCTTTAAAGTTTGGATTTAGTGCTGCCAGGAGGTGCCAAATTGATAGCAGCAGACCAAGTTTTCTTTATCCTTAGAGCAGATGTTTCATGTTTCCTCACCACACTCTGCTAACGGGCTTCACCCCAGGCTGGAGGGACTGCCTGTACAGAAGAGTTCTGTCTGTGTGGCCATTCAACCCGTGGGGTCTCTTCTGAGATGAACAGTTAGACGACCCTGTTATTGCTAATTGGCATGGTGATTTTTGTGGTGTGGATCCTAGGAACTTGACTAATCCACCCATCTTATTTCACATGAGACTGATCAGCTATCAGAATTACTTTTAGTCACTACTAGAACTCAATGAATGGCAGAAATGTCACTCTCAAGTACAGTATATAAAAGGAGTCAAGATTTGGGGCCCAATCGTTGCTCAGCTGACAAAATCTTCCACTGTCTCCAATGGAAGCAGGAGCTGGTCCTTTTTCTGAGTATTCTGCCTGCAGCCTTTGCTATGCACTGGCATTTGTGCTGGGCATTAGCTTTGCATATAATTAACCTCCCAGTGCATCTCCTCTGCATTATCCCTTTGGTCCACCCAAAAAGGAAAGTACAGAGACCTGTACCCACCACAATGACAATACACATGAATCAAAGAGGTTTTGGTTGGTTGGTTTTTGCTACTGTTTTGTTTATTCCATGAATAAAAATAATACATTTCAGATCAACCAATTAATCATCACACCATCCCTATGAGTATTATTATCCCCATTTTACACAGGGGCAAACAAATAATGCAACTTGTTTAAGCCCAAAGAGGGAACCAGTATTAGAACCCAGCAGTGACTGGCTCTACTAGTTCTTCTAGGCCAGGCTATCAGGAAGAGTGTAAATCTGGAACAGAAACAAGTTTTTCACAAAGAACACAAGGTTGAAGTCCTGGCCCCATCAAAGTCAAAATTCCCATTAATTTCAGTAGGGCCAGTATTTCAACCCCAAGTGTTTCATTGTGTGAAATCCCTGAACACTGTTGACATGCTTTAGGGTAAAGCTGCATTGTCCCAGGAGCAGATCAGGGACCACATGGTGACTCAGAGGCATATGCAGCCTTTCGCAACCTCCCTGTGTAGCCTCCAGCAGAGGGATGTGTTGGGACTGGAGCCAGATATGAGAGACTCCATGGGAGAGCTTTCTACACTCTAGAAATTCTGGACTACAGGGCAGCTCCTGAGACTGTGGTACATAGACAGCTGGAAGTTAGAGCATCCCTGAGACTGTTCTAACTTATGCTTGGGGCACCACCAGCTCCTGGAGAAGCAAAAATTAGGGAGGGACAGAGAGAGCAGAAAGCTTCCTTTGCCCTCTGCAATCCCTCTTCAGTGCTGCTACTATATGAGGAATGGGCAGGCTGCGAGGTGGGTCCAAAGGGACACACACATTGTTCACCCACTAATCTCCATTGAAGCTAGGGTTGCCAATTTTGGTTGGACATATTCATGGAGGTTTCATCACATGGCATAATCCTTAATTAAAGATTAATCTTTAATCTCTGGGGACTCCAGGACAATCCTGGAGGGTTGGCAACCCTGATTGAAGCCGCACTGCCAGGTAGTTTGAGGTGACATATAATTGTTGATGGGGGGGGGCACAATTTAAAGGTTCAAGGTGGGTACAGAGGTTTTCAAACTGTGGGGCATGTCCATCTATTGGGGCACAGAGGAACATTCGGAGGGGCGAGCAGTGACGCCAGGCAGCTCGGGCCAGCCCTGCGTCACAAGGCTCAGTCAGGCCAGCCCCACGCGGCGGGGCTTGGGGACAGAGTGTCACTTCCACCCTCTGATTCACCTCAGCAAGCCACCTATCCTCTCTGGGTTGCGGGGGTGCAACCAAAAAATCTGGGGGGGGACTTGGCCCTTCATGCCCTGCCCCCCATGTGTTACTGCTGCAGGTAGTGGATAGCTCCAGAGCCTCCTGGCAGATATATCTGGCCTCCCACTGATCCCCAACAGCCATGAAGAGACCAGAGGATCCATGGGAAAGAAGGCAAATGGAAAAATAAGGAACAAAACTCTACAAGGAGACCAGTGAAGAAATAGAGATTGCTCTCCCTTTAACCCCTTCTGTGGCTACTTCTGTGCAACGGTGCAATCAGGTGCAACATTATTATCCCAAATTGCCTATTGTTTAAATTAGATGTTAAAAGTGTCAGAATAAGACTCTTCTATCAAGTATACCATCAAGTATCTTAGCTCAGTTCGCAAAATTTGTTTTTCAGATAATTTGTTAATTAATTTCCCCCCATATATAACTAAATCACTTCAGGAAAAATTAAAGAGGAATACATATATTATTTTATATATATTAATAATTTTTAAAAATAAACATATTCTGGCCAGTGCAAGAAAATTCCCATTCTTATTTTACAAGACAGGCTACTTAAAATGAAAACAATAGTTGCAAGCTCTATCTCATAAAACTCCAAGGACACAATTAGAACCTTGTTAATAAAAGATGGTACCGATTGTAATCCATTTATTTTTAATGGAACGTAACTCACTTCTGAGCCACCAGTATGCCAAGCACAGAATTGAACAGGCTGCACTAAGTGCTTCCTGCTGTGGATCATCTGTTTCTATCCAACACATTAGGGATACAAGTTCATGTTCCACAAGTAGGCCCTGATTCAGCAAGGTACTACTGTGTGCACCAAAATTCAAGCACATGAATAGCTCCACTGAAATCAATGGGACTTAAAATGGAACTTACATCTTAAAATCAGGTATGTGCTTAAATTGCCTTAGGTCCTTTCTAGTAGTTCCCCAGAGTCCTGGAGTAATGTCCAACAACAACAGAAAGGTCAAGATTTTCAAGAGGAAAAACAGATTTGTTGTGTTTTTATTTTTGGGTGCCCAACTTGAAACACTTGAAAATAATTTATTTCTCAGAGGGTGGATGTAGATGGGGCACCATCGTTCCTGAGCACTCCCTAGCAGCTGGGTGTGCCTTTAGCAGGGCCTACTCAGACCTAGGTCTCCTGGGTTTAGGAGCTTCTTTTCTAAAAGTCTGTGGCTGGTTAGGTAGGGGGACCCAGGCCCACCAACTCCACTGGTTTCCAGCTCAGGGCCCTTGTTTGGGACGGCCAGAACCAGTCCCTTTCTGTTCTCTGGGCCATTTCCTACCTTCCCGTAGCCTTCCCCAGCCTCGGGCCCTGTTTCTCCCTTTTTGAAGTGTTGGTTGTGTCTGGCACCTTCGCATCAGCCTGCTAGAGGGACCCTCTTCCTGCAAATGTGCTGTCTCTCTGGCAGCTTCCTTTCTTCTTCTTCTTGGGATTGTGCCATAGCAATCTATGCTTGCCATGCACTGTACTTCATATCTTCTTCATGATGTAAAATCTTGCACCTTTCCCAGTATTCTTAAAGAATTGCAGAAGGGTTTTTTTTATTGGGCCCCATGTTCCTCGTATTCTTGATAGGTGTTGCAAGGAAAATGTTGTTACTTTAAGGCTTCTGAGTTTTCTATATAAACACCTTCTTTCACAGGTACAGCTTTTACAATCCTAAAGGATATTATCTGTCATTTCCTTACAGGCCATGCATAGTCCATCTTTATGCTTGCTAATTAGATACAAATTACTATTTAATCCACAATGCTGTTAGAATTTTAAATAGAGCCACTTCGCTCTCTCTCTCAGGGCCTTGGATTATATCAGCATTTTCAGATGTTGGGCATACTT
Organism: Eretmochelys imbricata; assembly: GCF_965152235.1. Classification (NCBI taxonomy): domain Eukaryota; kingdom Metazoa; phylum Chordata; order Testudines; family Cheloniidae; genus Eretmochelys; species Eretmochelys imbricata. The sequence goes on along the minus strand of NC_135576.1, from coordinate 28,024,391 downwards.
CTAGGATTTTTTTCCCCTTCATTTCGTTTGCCACAGTTCTTGCCATTCTTTCCTTAGCTCATTTTTGATTAGGTGTTTAAATTCCAAAGTTTGCTTAAGGGGATCCCTGGGTCAACTTGTTCATGATTAATAGCACTTTTCCCCCGTTTGTCTGCCAGTTCATTGGCTGCTATCCCTACATGTGCTGGGACCCATGCCATTACTATTGTTATATCCAATTGCGCCACTTTGGTTGTTAGCAGTGATATTTCATTAAGAATATCATTTCTGTTGTCAGACTTACCATTGAAAATTTCCTGCAGCCCTGATAAAGAATTAAACAGGATGGCCACGGCAGCTGGCCGCACATATAAAGCCCAGTTTAGTGCTAGCATAATCCCTGTTAGCTCAGCTGAAAAGACGGATATAAAGTTAGTTGAGCTTATGGCTTTCTTGAGTCTGAGTGAGGGCATGCAGAAAGCTGTTGACAGTCTTCTTATTCCTTCCTCTTTAGAGCCATTTATATAGATTTGGCAATCGTGTCCCCACTTATCACCAATTTACTGATTTGTTATATCTTGTATATTTAGCATTCTTCTCCTTTTATTTATTTCATTATTTAATTCCATGTCTATCCTAGGGCGAATGGTTTTCCAGTGACAGAGTATCTTCTGATAGCTATAGATTTGGGTCTCATCTAATCCTTTCTTTTCATTAAGATACTTTATCCACCTTCGCTATTACCTAGTTATTTGCCCCAAATGGTTACATCTAGGAGCTTCATTCTAAGTGGTAGGCATTTCACCAGCTGCTATATGCAGTCACACAGAGGAGTAGTAATGAAGGCATCACGTATGATATGCAGTACTTGTGCTCAGATATAGTCTAGTTTTCTCAGATTTGTGTTTGCTGCTGACCAAAAGCCTGGCATCCATATTCAGTAATTGGTCTAATTAGCACTCTATATAGCATTACCACCATTTTCTTATCCACTCCCCAGCATGCTCCAGAGATACTTTTAAGTAAGTTAATTCTACCTTTGCATCTATCTTTAATATCTTCCATAAAGTCCCTCCAAGTGAGCTTGTTATCACGTCACACTACATTTTTCACTATACTTATCTGTTGGGTTTACAGATAGAAGTTTACATCTTTTTAAATTGTCCTTGTTTTGCAGACCATTCACTTAGTTTTGTCGATGAAGAATTTGAAACCCCAGCTGTTTCCTCATTCTGCACATCATTTAAGTGCATCTTTGATTCTTTTCATGAAGCTATCATAAACCTACAGCTAAGGGAAGCCTAGAATTCCTCCTTACCTGTAAGGGGTTAAGAAGCTCAAATAGCCTGATTGGCACCTGACCAACAGGAACAATGGGAAAAGAAGATACTTTCAAATCTTGGGAAGGGGGAAGGTTTTATTTGTGCTCTTTGTTTTGTGTGGGGGTTCTCTCTTGGGGCCAGACAGAAATCCATCTTCTCCAATCCAAATCTCCAATATTGCAACCAGTATAGGTAAGCCACGCAAGGTGCATTAGTTTCCCTGTTCTAAGAGGGAGGTTTAGTCATGTTTTCTGTAACTTTAAGGTTTTGCCCAGAGGGAAATCCTCTGTGTTTTGAATCTGAATACCCTGTAAAGTATTTTTCCATCCTGATTTTACAGAGATGATTTTTACCTTTCTTTTTTTTTTAATAAAATCCTTCTTTTAAGAACCTGACTGATTTTTCCATTGTTCCAAGACCCAGGGGTTTGGGTCTTTGATCATTTTGTAACCAACTGGTTAGGATATTATTCTCAAGGCTTCCCAAGAAAGGGGGTGTAAGGGCTTGGGGGGATTGCTGGGGGAAGAGAAACTCCAAGTTGTCCTTTCCCCTGGTTCTTTGTTAAATCACTTGGTGGTGGCAGCATTACTTAAACCCAAGGTACAAGGGAGAATTTGTGCCTGGGGAGTTTTTAACCTAAGCTGGTAGACATAAGCTTAGGGGGTCTTTCATGCGGGTCCCCACATCTGCACCCTAGAGCAGTGGTTCTCAAAGCTGGTCCGCCGCTTGTTCAAGAAAAGCCCTTGGCGGGCCGGACCGGTTTGTTTAGCTGCCACGTCCGCAGGTTTGGTCGATCGCGGCTCCCACTGGCCGCGGTTCGCTACTCCACGCCAATACGGAAAGCAGTGCGGGCCAAGAGACATGCTGGCCCCACTTCCTGCAGCCCCCATTGGCCTGGAGCGGCGAACCGCAGCCAGTGGGAGCCGCAACCGGCCGAACGTGCAGACGCAGCAGGTAAACAAACTGGTCCGGCCTGCCAGGGGCTTTCCCTGAACAAGCAGCAGACCGGCTTTGAGAACCACTGCCCTAGAGTTCAGAATGGGGAGAGAACTTTGACATGGTAGCAGAGTGGTGGGATAATTTTGAACCAGAAGCACAGAGGTTTTAAACAAAACTTTTTTTCTCTCTCTCTCTCTCCTTTTGGCTGCTTGGAAGCAGGGAAAGGTTTTGAGCTGAGAGCAGCTGCAGTTCTTCTCTGCCTAAAGGCAGGGTAGTTAACTTCCTGCAGGGAAATTCACAAGTTTTTTTTTTCCTAACTCTCGGGTATAGCTAGAGTTAAGCACAAGAAAGCAGAAAAATGACTAACAGTAAAGAAGCTAATAAACTAGAGCTGGCTAGACTGGAAGCCCAAGAGAAAGAAAATGAACATAAGAGACTAATGGAATTAAAACAATTAGAAATAAAGGCACAGGAGGCTGCCCACAAGAGAGCTATGGAAGCAGAAAGAGCCAGAGAAGAGGCTGCCCTAAAGAGAGCTACAGAGGACCAGAAGCATAAACTGGCTGTTATGGAGTTGAAAAGACAAAATCCTTCAGCTGCTGGCTCCACTTCCCCAAAAATCCACAAATGGGAGTGACTATGTCTACAGTATGATGAATCCAGTGATGTTGCTGGATATTGCCTCACCTTTGAGAGATTGTGCACACTCCATGTAATTCCTGATGATCACAAGATGACCACATTGGTAGCAAAATTGACTGGCAGAGCTCTGGACGTATTCAATAAGATGCCCATTGATGACGCTTCAAACTATGATAAATTTAAGGACTTGGTTTTGAAACAGTTTCAGGTTACACCTGAAACCTACAGAGTAAAATGTAAAGCCCTTAAGAGAGGGGCTGGACTAAGTAATGTGGCTTATGTAAACCAGATGAAGGATCTGTTCGATAGATGGGTCAAAGGAAGGGGTATAACTAGCTATGAAGCAATGGGTGATTTGATGATACAGGAGCAGTTCCTGACTATGACCAATGATGATGTAAAACAGTGTTTATGGGATAAGAAAATGGACTCAGCAGAAAGTCTTGCTTCTTATGCTGATCAATACGAGCAGTCCCAGACTGCCAGAGGGGCGAGAAAAATTGGAACCAAATGGGTAGAGGTAGCAGAGAGGAACAACACTGGTCACAGTTTGGGGGGATACCAGAACTGACACCCTCAGACCACAACCTACCACTGGGGGCAGCCCAAGGCCCCAACTACACTCCAAGGAAAACCCCAGAACCCTTATCGTCCCACCACCCCATTCTCCAGCAACCCACCTCGCCCCAGTGACCAGTCAGCTGGGCGATGTTTTAAATGTAATGAGCTGGGGTATGTAAAGGCCAACTGCCCCAAGAACCCCAACAAATTACAGTTCATTGCACCGGGGTCACACCAAAAGTCCTCCAGCCCAGATGCCTCCCAGATACCCTCAAAGTGAAGGGAAACTGTAAGTGTGGGCGGGAAGAAGGTTACAGCATGGAGAGACACTGGAGTGCAGGTGCCAGCTATCCACCAATCCTGAGTGGACCCCAACTTAATCAACCCAGAGGCCCAAGTGACAATTCAACCCTTCAAGTCCAACTCTTTTGATTTGCCTACAGCCGAGTTGCCTGTCCAGTACAAGGACTGGTCAGGAATGTGGACTTTTGCAGTCTATGATGATTATCCCATTCCCATGCTGCTGGGGGAAGACTTGGCCAACCATGTAAAGCTGGCCAAAAGGGTGGAAATGGTCACCCGCAGCCAGATTAAGCAACCTCTCACACCTATCCCTGTTCCTGAGCCTTCCACCAGGGCCCCGTCTGTGTCACCAAAGACTCAGATGGAGGTGGTGAAACTGGATTCTCTGCCAACGACTGAAACAGCCGTAGTGCATCCAGTCGCAGAAACCCAACCAAAGCCAGTCCCAGAACCAGAACTGGCGAAGCAACCAGCACCAGAACCATTGCCATCACTGAGTCCAGCGCTTGCAACCCCATCTGCCACTTGGCTCTCCTTCTGGTATTAGCTCATCTTAAGTGATCACTCTCCTTACAGTGTGTATGGTAACACCCATTGTTTCATGTTCTCTTTGTATATAAATCTCCCCACTGTATTTTCCACTGAATGCATCCGATAAGTGAGCTGTAACTCACGAAAGCTCAAATAAATTTGTTAGTCTCTAAGGTGCCACAAGTACTCCTTTTCTTTTTGCGAATACAGACTAACACGGCTGCTACTCTGATACAGCTAAGGGTAGCTAAAATTCCTCCTTACCTGTAAGGGGTTAAGAAGCTCAAATAGCCTGATTGGCATCTGACCAACAGGAACAATGGGAAAAGAAAATACTTTCAAATCTTGGGAGGGGGAAGGTTTTGTTTGTGCTCTTTGTTCTGTGGGGGGGGTACGCTCTTGGGACTGAGAGGGGCCAGACAGAAATCCATCTTTTCCAACCCATCCCAATCCAAATCTCCAATATTGCAACCAGTATAGGTAAGACAGGCAAGGCGGATTAGTTTATCTTTTGTTTTCTTGTGAATTTTCCCTGTGTTAAGAGGGAGGTTTATTCCTGTTTTCTGTAACTTTAAGGTTTTGCCCAGAGGGAAATCCTCTGTGTTTTGAATCTGAATACCCTGTAAAGTATTTTCCATCCTGATTTTAAAGAGATGATTTTTACCTTTCTTTTTCTTTTTTTTTTTTAATAAAATCCTTCTTTTAAGAACCTGACTGATTTTTCCATTGTTCCAAGACCCAGGGGGTTGGGTCTTTAATCATTTTGTAACAAATTGGTTGGAATATTATTCTCAAGCCTCCCCAGGAAAGGGGATGTAAGGACTTGGGGGGGATTGCTGGGTGAAGAGAAACTCCAAGTGGTCCTTTCCCCTGGTTCTTTGTTAAATCACTTGGTGGTGGCAGCATTACTTAAACCCAAGGTACAAAGGAGAATTTGTGCCTGGGGAGTTTTTAACGTAAGCTGGTAAAAATAAGCTTAGGGGTCTTTCATAAGGGTCCCCACGTCTGTACCCTAGAGTTCAGAGTGGGAAGGAAACCCTAACAGGAGCTCTAAGGTTTCTGCTTTTGGTTGATATGGCACAGTCGTCAGCAAATAATGTGATCCCTATTCCCGTACTCATCTCCTCACGGAGGTCATTTATCATGATGTTAAGGAGAGTTTGGCTAATTACACACCCCTGCAGAGTTCCATTTGCAATTGAATATACATTGGAAAGAGCTTTCCCTATTCAGATTTATATAGTTCTTTGCTTAAGAAGTCCCTTGTCCATCTTCCTATAATACCCATGAAGGCCCCTTTATGAAGTAGTCCCTCTCTCCATAACACATCATAGCCTTTGTCTATATCCAAGAAGGTTACTACCATGAATTCTTCGGTTCTCATGCTTTTTTGTGCTTCTGTCTCTATCTTCACAAAGTGGTCAATGACACTCCTCCCTCTTCTGAACCCACTCTCTGTTCCATCTATGAACCTATTTCTTTCTAGGTGTGCTACTAGTCTCTCCACTGCTATTCTTTCCAGGACTTTACTTAAACAAGCTGTGAAGCCAATGGATCAGTATGCTTCAGGTCTTGAGCACAATTTACCTGCTTTCCTCACTGGGACAATAATTGCATGTTTCCAGTCCTTAAGTATTTTACCTTTTCTCTATATGCTATTATATAATTTTAGTATCACCTTCAAACTTCCTTCACTTAGCTGTTCATGCATTTCAAAGTTTATTTTGTCCTTGCCTAGTGCACTATCTTTCTCCTCAGGAGTTTCTCTTTATAATTGAGGTCCTTAACCTTTCATCATACCCAGCTGCTTTCCTGTCTAATTAACTGTTTCCCAGTTACTCAGTGAGTTAACTACTCCCAGGTGAATCTGAGCAGCATCATTCCCCCTTGTGGAGCCCTGACCCTTTCAGAGCACCAGCTACTTACAGGGGGGATTTAGCACTCTCTGAAAAGCATTCCCCTTTAAGATGTCTCTAGTTGAGCACCCAAAATCATGTTTGAAATTACTGGCCAGAATGTTTTGTGAACTCCTAACAGGCATCAGTAATTACAGCTTTTAAGATTGATTTGTCTCAGAGTGACTTCTGAAGATCCAGTGTGCTGCTTACTCCAGAGTACATTGGCAGTAGCATTCTCAGCAGACTGAGGAGGTGAAGGCACTAGCTCTTCATGCTTAGGAATTATCAGATACATCAAACCGTACAGCCTGTGTTACGACAGTGTTAAGATCATTCTCCCATCCAATAATATGAACTCAGCCTGTTCCTATATACTTTTGCACTGGCAGAATGAGAAACTTCTTCACTACAGTTCCTACAATGGACTTCCTGTATCACTCTATCTCATCAACTTTCCACCTCTTTTCAAATCTCACCTTAACATTTAGCTTTTCGCTCTTGCCTGGGCCTCTTAATTTCTCTCTCCCCCTGCTATTGCCCTTATGATGACTGGATGTTTTCTTTTGTTCCTATACAATATTTGTACCCCATTGCTTTCCATAATTTATACCACATACTCTCCACGGTCTGGTATTATTTAGTTCTGTGTTTTGAGATATCTGGGGGCTACTATGCAAAATAAGTTGCATTCTGTTATATTGTGTTATTGATGTAATATGTTGATGAATGATGAAAACCGTAAAATAGACGGCAAAATTTGTTGGGGCAGGGACTGTGCCAAGTCTAATTAGAAGGTCAGATTCAGGAGGTCAAATTAGATAATGTCGTGGTCCCTTCTGACCTTAAATTCTATTGACTCTATGACTCTATAAGTGTTTGTACAGCACCTAGCACAATGGCGCCCTGATCTTGTTTAGAAAATACAAAATACAAAAAAGAGATAGACAGAGAGATAGCGTTCCATCCATACTCATGTTTATACATCTAGTCCAGGGGTGGGCAAAATTTTTGGCCCAAGCGCCACATCTGGGAATAGAAATTGTATGGTGGGCCATGAATGCTCACAAAATTGGGGGTGGGATGCAGGAGTGGGGAGGGCTCTGGTTGAGCATGTGGGCTCTGAGGTAGGGCCAGAAATGTGGCACTCAGGGTGCGGAAGGAGGCTCCGTGCTCAGGCAGGGGAGTGGAGTGCGGGGGGGCAGGGCGCGGCGGGTGAGGGCTCCAGCTGGGGGTGCAGGCTCTGGGGTGAGGCTCGGGATGAGGGGTTTGGGGTGCAGGAGGGTGCTCCAGGCTGGGATCAAGGGGTTCGGAGGGCGGGAGGGGGATCAGAGCTGGGGCAGGGGGTTGAGGTGAGGGAAGGGGTGCAGGCTCCAGCTGGGGATGCGGGCTCTGGGGTGGGCTGGGGATGAAGGGTTTGGGGTACAGGAGGGTGCTCCGGGCTGGGCTGCCTTACCCACTGGATTACATTGCCTTTTAAATCCACCTTGGCTTGCAATCGATAAACTTCAAGTGCAAAAATTATCCCCCCCTCTTACATACCATCAGAAAGAAGAAAAATTAAATAGTCCTATGGCTCTGGGACTATTTTCCTTTCACTTCAGTTTTGCTATCTAGTATATAGACTATTTAAAAAAAAATACAACCTCTGACGCCTGCTGCTCTCAGTTAGAGTTGCATATTTTGTGACTGATGAAGGCAATCAATGTTACTGCAAAAGAGTTAACCCATTAAATCATCCGTCACATTTACGAAGCCTTCCTCATAAATTGCCACTGAAGGCAGAGCACTGAAATGAATGCTGCATGCTTTATTTGTAGAAATAAATGATAAAAAAAAAATGTCTGGCTGAGACAGTAGCCTGTGATTTTCCTTTTCTATTTTAAAACTCACAGGTTTGGAAGGAAGATGGTTTTGCCTTCCAAAGTATCATGTGAACAGGTGGTTGGGTTGGCAGTTGGTTTGTTTGTGTGCTTCCTACACCATGGTCAGACACAACCTAGAGTGTATTGTTATTGCATTTGCAAAAGAAAAGCGAAAAAAAAGGGAAAAAGAAAGTTTGGTTCCAGGGAGATGTAGAGTTATTTTGGACTTGGCAGGCACATACTCCTTTAAAAGTGCCCTGACAGACCTTGCAAAATATAAGAAAGTGGCAGCAGAATATGCTGAAATAGGAACTTTGGTTTGTTGCAAAATTAGACTATATGATTTTCTTTCCACTTTAGTTTTGCTATGTACTATGCTATTTTCTAAAAAACCCTCTGAATCCTGCTGTTCTCAGTATGAGTTGCATATTATAGCAGTGTTGTTGGAAGCCGTATGCAGAATGACTGAAATGTTTTTGCAGGGTGTCAGCTTCTTAGACATCATTAATGTTTACAGTCTCAATAGCAGCTTGCATTGCTATAGTAACTCTTAAAGGAACATTCTTTCACAAACCAGATTGTAAGGAAAACAAATAGTGGTATTTTTGCAGAAAAATCTTCACATGGTGATTATCCCTTGGTTACCATTTTTTTTTCTTTTTTTAAAAAAAGGTGCCCTAAAGGAAAAAATGATCTCCAATTCTAGCAAATCAGTTTTATTTAGTGTTGGATTATGGAAGGTAACGGAACTCAGAAAGAAGCAAACTTTTTAGAAATATAAACTCTGTCAACTCAGATTGAGAATATGGGAAAGGGGAGAAAGGGAGGTTTCTTGCCAGTATTTTGTGAGGAATTCACTGGCTATTAACGCCATAAATAAGTCTACCCAAAACTTTGTATTTACCTTTAAGTCAAGTTAACAAAAAGAAAACTATCCTTAGATTATTTACTGGAGTACACTGTAAAGTGTGTTAATTGCTGGAAAATTCTACAGGCTAGGAATCCCAGATATGAGGTAAGGTGTATAAGGCATTCCCTTTGCCCCATGCATAAACAGTCAGGTAAGCCTAATACAACTTTTATATTCAGATGTGTAAAACTGAATTTGATCCATGTTTGCCTAATGCTTTCAGCTTCCATTATAAGATCAGGATATATTTTACAAAGGGAAGAACTTGTAACTTTAGTTTACTAGGAAAACCAAGCCCTCATTTCATAAACAGTCCCGCCTGTAAAAGCAACATCAATGTATTCTTTCTTATACAATGCCGTCTTATCTTTCAGACTGCTATCTGGAGAGAATTGACAAAAATCTGCCTATTCTCAGATTTGTGAAATTGTAGTCATTTTATGATGCTGCAATTTTTTGGGATAATTTTTTATATTAAATGTTTTTCAGTGTCTAGAGGTTTGAAAAAAGTATAAAAGCCACTTCTGCTTTAAAAAAACGAAAAGCTAAAGGAGGAAGATTTTTAAAGGGGAAAAATGTTAGAAAACAGTAATCCTAGAGGAATAAGCACAGACTGAGAAGCAGGAATCACATCCTGCCACTGACTGGTCTTAATAACACTTTACAAACTTTATTTAGTTATATCTCACCATGTGCCTCTGTTCCATTTTTCCTGCTGGTGAAAGCTAAATGACATGTCCAAAGCCACAGAGCAAGTCAGTGTCAGAACCTAATAAGAACACAGAGCTCCTAAATTAAATCTGAGGTTCGTGTCTATTCCACTAAAGCACAATGCCCCCATGAAATCACCATCTCTATGTCTCAGGTTAGTCAACTATAAAATGAGATTAAATGATGTGATATACTAACATGCGGCTGTGTAGATTTTATTCCTGCATATTCTGTGGATCTCATCCATACAGCATAAACTGGGACTGTCTCTCACTATATAATGTATGATGCTCAGCACAATAGGATCTCGATCTTGACTGGGGCCTCTGGGTGCTACTGTAATATAAATGTTAAATTAACATAAGAATAATCATCCTCCTCATTACCCTACACTTTACAGGTGAGGAAATTTAAACATGAAGAGGTCCAGTGTCTTGCTTGAGGGCCCAGTGGGCTTGTGGAGATAGTTCAGGAAGTAAAGGTTCTATAGTCATGGTTCTAATGATGCCCATTGGTATCCTCTTCTATAAAATGGGGGCAAAGACATTTGCTATGGATGAAATATGAAAATATACAAGTTGTCAGTAAAGACAGGTAATTTGGTAAATGCCATATTATCAACCTGATGTTACAAATTTCAGAATTTACAGTAAGGAAAGTGAAATCACACATCTAGGGGGATATAGTGGTCCACTGCAGCAGTTCTCCAACTGTATGCTCACCATTGCTGGCCTGTGGGGAGCTGTCAGGACACAGGGAGCTGGTTCTTCTTCCACTTGTTCTCAGCAGCCTGTACAGCTGGCCAGGATAGGCCAGAGACTGTAGAAGCCAAAAGAAGAAGGAGCCAATTTAGCTGCCTCCAGCAGGGTCTGCTGCTAAAGAGAAGGAAGAAGGGTAGAAACAGGAACTGCCCTCAGGGGTCAAATCTACCAGCGGGGTTATTGCTGCCAGCTCGATGAAGAGCCTTTAGCAGAACAGGAAATTGAGGAGAAGTAGGGTGGAAAAGACTCAGGCAAGTGGGCAGCATGTGTCGGTTTAAGGGAAAAGAGGGTAAGAAGCAGGGAAACGTGTTCCGGGGAGCAGCAGAGATAAGCACAGGTGGTAGGGAGAGATTAAATAAAGAGCAACAAGAGACAGTTACAATACATTGAATATTTCCTACTATTAATTTTCCATGTAAGCCATTGCCTTAGCTACCACCGGGGTATTAATGGGATTTTGCGTGGGTAGGAAGGTTGCTCACAAGTTGATCTCTCTAGTAGTATATGGTCCATATGAAACAAAAGCATGAAAGCCCCTGGTCTGGTGGATTGGGCATAGGATTTGTAGTCAAGAGCGCTAGATCTTGTGTGGATTTGCTCTATGACAGCGAGCACATCTCTGAACCTTAGTTTCTCCTTCTCTAAAACAGCAATAAAAGCCACATACCTCTGAGAGGTTTTGTGGGACAACTCCACATACGGTCGAAGTGCTGTGTAAAGTACTATTAAGACAGAAGGGTACTAGACCCACAAAGAGATCAGCCATGTGTGTGATGCACTAAACCATAATGCTTTGGGCTTGGTTAGAAGTGAAGGAACAAGACCTCCAACAGTTTAATCAAAATTCCCATGAAAGTAAAAAGTGCAAGTTTTCAAACCAAAATGGCTTTTGGGGCTTTATGCATGCTTCACTCTGAACAATTTTCACACACCTGAAATTTTGGGATTGCCCCTTAACAGGATGGGTGAATCCTTGCTAGGTAAGGATGAGTTTACGTAAGTTGCATGCCGCACACAAGCTGCCATCTCAGGAAGTGTCTGTACACATGCATCAAAGTGCATGCATACAGAATGGATGTAACCAAAGCATGCTTGTTTATAGAATATAGGAAGGTGTTGCACAGACCCATGCATATTTCTTCTTCAGGATGATTGACCGCAAGGGTATTGTTTTCTGCCTTTGAAGACTTTGAGCTAATTACAGAGCTGATGTAAGAATTCCAACCAGGTGTAATTTACACCTTCTTCTGGGCTACACACTAATTTAGACTCATTTCGATTCCCTTTACCAGGACAAATTCAGAGGGGATTTTTAATGTACTGTCATTCATTACTATTTATTATTTTTTCTTTCCCTACCCCCTGTCTGAGAGGGTCTCAAACTGTACATCAGACACGACCTTTCTAAGGAACAGCAGCAACAGGTAGTGCGGGACTATATTTTGGATCAATGACTCATTTCTTAGCAAATAGACAACTCAGATCTGCACTCCCTATTGTCTCCAGATCAGCTCATACATGCCCCTCAGAACAACGACACAAATGAAAGATCCTTCTTCGTTACAACAGGATATATTGTGGTCACGGGCGCTTTAATTCACATATTTACCATTGGGGCTTCTTGAGATCCCCATCCTGACCCTGTGGAGCTTAAGACGAAACAGCATGCCCTCGGGTTATGGATTGCCCTCTTGATCATTCTGATGGTAGATGGGGGTGCTTCATGTCTCCAGATGATGTTGCCATGATACAGTGGCTACTTCACTTACCCAACATCTAATTCATTGTTTGTGCCATCAGAAGCCTTATGCCAGAAGAAGACCCTAGCAGCTAGGAGTCCTAATCATGAACCAGGACTCCATTTTCCTAAGTGCTGTGCAAACAAGGAACAAAAAGACGGTCCCTACCTACGGGGAGTACAAGGAGATATTGCAATAGGCAGTGGTCTCAGCACACCAGCAACCTAACTGTTGTCAAGTTCTGTGTTGGCATCACAGCAAAGGAGAGTTTTAATGAGGAATATGAAGGTGGAAAATGAGGCACCTTTGTGGATGCTTCTGGGAAGTGCCACCTAGGCATAAGAGGCAACATGGGAAACATTCAGTTAGAATCCCTCAGAACTAGCTATGTGAACTACCTTAGAACACTCTTTCAATGTGTAATAGAGTCCAATTTAGTGTAAGGATGCCCAACTTACACCATCTTAAACAAAGCCTCTGAATTTGTCCCACTGAGTCAAGCTGTGTGTGATTCTGAGCATATCACACCACATAAGATTCCCTCTAGATTCTTGAGTCCCTCTAGAATTGCTTAGAATCAAGTCCTCTCTACCAGTTTATGCATACTCCCCTTTACACATAATCTCTGAAGTCAGCTAACTGAATCTAAGGGCATGTCTATACTGCCACGCAGTTCACACTATGGCGGTGTGAATAGCAGTGTGAACCAGAGTGCCGTATGGACACTGAGGCAAAAAACAAGAAGGTTCCTATTTCACATTAATGCACGCCTGTTTAAAGAGGTCTGTGTTAAACTGAACTAGGAACCTTTTAGTTCATGCCCGCAGCATCCACATGGGAAGTTACAGCGCAGCACTTTGGTTCACCCTGTTATTCACACTCCCATAATACGAACTTTGGGGCAGTGTAGACTTGTCCTAAGCGAGTTCTGTCAATGAAACTCACAGTCCCAGGTACTACAAGAAAAGGTGTAGGGTTAGCTTTACAAAGATATTTAGGTGCCTAAAGGAACAGATAGGTGCCTAGTGGGATCTTCAAGAGCACCTAAGCAGATTAGGTGGCTAACTTCCATTGAAAAACAATGGGACTTAGGTTCCTAACTCACTTAGACATCTACTGGGATTTACAGAAATGCTTATCTTCATATTTAGGCACCTTAATATCTTTGCAAATCTGGTCCATGGTAAGCAAAGCAACTACAAAAGGATGTAAGAAAGTATTAGTTAAAATAGTCAGCCTTCCTAGAATTTACACTCCTTCCAGCTCATCAGTGTGTAAGTTAGAGTAACATATGCTACCATGCCTTATATTTGCTTTGATTTCAGCAGTAGTAAAGTAGGTCTAAGGGACTCTAATGGAGTCAATGGCCTGGTCTACACTAGGAGTTGAGGTCGAATTTAGCAGCATTAAATTGATTTAACCCTGCACCCGTCCACACAACCAAGCCCTTTTTTTCAATTTAAAGGGCTCTTAAAATCGATTTCTTTACTCCACCACCGACAAGGGGATTAGCGCTGAAATCGGCCTTGCTGGGTCAAATTTGGGAGTAGTATGGACGCAATTCGACAGTATTGGCCTCCGGGAGCTATCCCAGAGTGCTCCATTGTGACCGCTCTGGACAGCACTCTCAACTCAGATGCACTGGCCAGGTAGAGAGGAAAAGACCCGCGAACTTTTGAATCTCATTTCCTGTTTGGCCAGCGTGGCAAGCTGCAGGTGAGTGCAGAGCTCAACAGCAGAGGTGACCATGAAGGAACCTCAGAATCACAGAAGAGCTCCAGCATGGACTGAACGGGAGGTATGGGATCTGATCACTGTATGGGGAGAGGAATCCGTGTTATCAAAACTCCGTTCCAGTTTTCGAAATGCCAAAACATTTGTCAAAATCTCCCAGGACATGAAGGACAGAGGCCCTAACAGGGACCCGAAGCAGTGCCGCATGAAACTTAAGGAGCTGAGGCAAGCCTACCAGAAAACCAGAGAGGCGAATGGCCGCTCTGGGTCAGAGCCCCAAACATGCCACTTCTATGATGAGCTGCATGCCATTTTAGGGGGTTCAGCCACCACTACCCCAACCCTGTGCTTTGACTCCATCAATGGAGTGGGAGGCAATATGGAAGCAGGTTTTGGGGACGAGGAAGATGATGAAGAGGAGGTTGAAAATAGCTCACAGCAAGCAAGTGGAGAAACTGGTTTTCCCGACAGCCAGGACTGTTTCTCATCCTGGACCTGGAGCCAGTATCTCCCGAACCCACCCAAGGCTCCCGGACCTGCCAGGCAGAGAAGGGACCTCTGGTGAGTGTACCTTTTTAAATAGTATACATGGTTTAAAAGCAAGTGTGTTTAATGATTAATTTGCCCTGACATTCACGGCCAGTACAGCTACTGGAAAAGTCTATTAATGTGTCTGGGGATGGAGCGGAAATCCTACAGGGACATCTCCATAAAGCTCTCCTGGATGTACTCCCAAAGCCTTATTCTGTCCTCCATGGTAGGACACTTTACCACGCCAGACCAGTAGCACATAATTGGGAATCACTGCAGAACAAAGCATTGCAATGTATATTTGCTGGCATTCAAACAACATCCATTCTTTATCTCTCTGTGTTATCCTCAGGAGAGTGATATCATTCATGGTCACCTGGTTGAAATAGGGTGCTTTTCTTAAGGGGACATTCAGAGGTGCCCATTGCTGCTGGGCTGTTTGCCTGTGGCTGAACGGAAATGTTCCCCGCTGTGAGCCATGCGGTGGGGGGAGGGGTTAGCCACACGGTGGGGGGAAGGCAAAATGTGACCTTGTAATGAAAGCACATGTGCTATGTATGTAAAGTTAACAGCAAAGTTTACCGTGAAAGAGTGTACCCATTGTTCTATAAAACGTGTCTTTTTAAATACCACTGTCCCTTTTATTTTCTCCACCGGCTGCATGTGTTTCAAGGATCACAGCATCTTCTCCTTCCCAGAGGCTAGCGAAGATTAGAATGCAAAAAAAATGCAGTCGCGATGAAATGTTCTCTGATCTCATGCTGTCCTCCCACACTGACAGAGCACAGACGAATGCATGGAGGCAGACAATGTCAGAGTGCAGGAAAGCACAACACGAACACAAGGAGAGGTGGCAGGCTGAAGAGAGTAAGTGGTGGGCTGAAGAGAGGACTAAAGATGATAGGTGGTGACAGCATGATGACAGGGGGCAGGATTCAATGCTGAGGCTGCTGGAAGATCAAACTAATATGCTCCAGCATATGGTTGAGCTGCAGGAAAGTCAGCTGGAGCACAGACTGCCGCTACAGCCCCTGTGTAACCAACCGCCCTTCTCCCCAAGATCCATAGCCTCCTCACCCAGACACCCAAGAACGTGGGGAGGAGGCCTCCGGCCACCCAGCCACTCCACGCCAGAGGATTGCCCAAGCAACAGAAGGCTGGCATTCAATAAGTAAGTTTTAAAGTGCAGTGTGGCCTTGTCCTTCCCTCCTCTCCCACCCCTCCCGGGCTACCTTGGCAGTTATTCCCCTACTTGTGTGATGAATTAATAAAGAATGCATGAATGTGAAACAACAATGACTTTATTGCCTCTGCAAGTGGTGATTGAAGTGGGGAGGGGAGGGTGGTTAGCTTACAGGGAAGTAGAGTGAACCAAGGGTTGGGGTGTTTCATCAAGGAGAAACAAACAGAACTTTCACACCGTAGCCTGGCCAGTCATGAAACTGGTTTTCAAAGCTTCTCTGATGCGCAGCGCGCCCTCCTGTGCTCTTCTAACCACCCTGGTGTCTGGCTGCGCGTAACCAGCGGCCAGACAATTTGCCTCAACCTCCCATCCCACCATAAATGTCTCCCCCTTACTCTCACAGATATTGTGGCGCGCACAGCAAGCAGTAATAACAATGAGAATATTGGTTTTGCTGAGGTCTACGTGAGTCATTAAACTGCACCAGTGCACTTTTAAACATCCAAATGCACACTCTACCACCATTCTGCACTTGCTCAACCTGTAGTTGAACAGCTCCAGACTACTGTCCAGGCTGCCTGTGTACGGCTTCATGAGCCATGGCATTAAGGGGTAGGCTGGGTCCCCAAGTATAGGCATTTCAACAGCCCCAACGGTTATTTTCTGGTCTGGGAAGAAAGTCCCTTCCTGCAGCTTTTGAAACAGACCAGAGTTCCTGAAGATGCGAGCATCATGTACCTTTTCCGGCCATCCCATGTTGATGTTGGTGAAACGTCCCTTGTGATCCACCAGTGCTTGCAGCTCCATTGAAAAGTACCCCTTGCGGTTTATGTACTCGCTGGCTTGGTGCTCTGGTGCCAAGCTAGGGATATGGGTTCCATCTATCGCCCCACCACAGTTAGGGAATCCCATTGCAGCAAAGTCATCCACTATGACCTGCACATTTCCCAGAGTCACTACCCTTGATATCAGCAGATCTTTGATTGCTGTGGCTACTTGCATCACAGCAGCCCTCACAGTAGATTTGCCCACTCCAAATTGATTCCCAACTGACTGGTAGCTGTCTGGCATTGCAAGCTTCCAAAGGGCTATTGCCACTCCCTTGTGAACTGTGAGGGATGCTCTCATCTTGGTATTCTGGAGCTTCAGGGCAGGGGAAAGCAAGTCCATGAAAGTGCCCTTACGCATGCAAAAGTTTTGCAGCCACTGGGAATCGTCCCAGACCCGCAACACTATGCGGTCCCACCAGTCTGTGCTTGTTTCCCGGGCCCAGAATCGGCGTTCCACGGCATGAACCTGCCCCATTAGCACCATGATGCCTGCATTGCCAGGGCCCATGCTTTGAGAGAAGTCTGTGTCCATGTCCTCATCACTCTCGTCACCACGCTGACGTCGCCTACTCGCCCGGTTTCGCTTTGCCAGGTTCTGGTGTTGCATGTACTGCTGGATAATGCGTGTGGGGTTTAATGTGCTCCTAATTGCCAAAGTGATCTGAGCGGGCTCCATGCTTGCCGCGCTGTGGCGTCTGCACAGAAAAAAGCCGCGGAACGATTGTCTGCCGTTGCTCTGACAGAGGGACATGGCTTACAGGGTTGGCTTACAGGGAATTAAAATCAACAAAGGGGGTGGCTTTACATCAAGGAGAAACAAAAACAACTGTTGTACAGAATGGCCCCCTCAACGATTGAACTCAAAACCCTGGGTTTACCAGGCCAATGTTCAACCCACTGAGCTATCCCTCCTCCTGGTATTCCAGGCAGGACTGAATCTCCATTAAACTTTTCAAGGTGCCCCTGACAGACCTCACTGAAACGATTGTTAGCCGTTGATTTCACAGAGGGAGGAAAGGAGGGAGGGAGTGGGGAGCAAATGAATACAAACAAACCTGGTCTATTTCTTGTTTTGATCCACTCCATCTGTCTTTTACATCTTAGGCTGGCAGCAGACGGTGCAGTAGGACTGCTAGCCATCCTCATCTCCTGGCTGCTCACCAGAAAACGGTGCAATACAACTGCCGGCAGGACTAAAGAGAATGACCTGGTTGAGTCACTCCTACTTATGTCCCTGCGCCCATGTCTGCCCAGGCGCTCCTGACCGACCTCACCAACGCACCCAAGAGCACCTAGGACATGATGACGATGGTTATCAGGCCTATTTGCACCGTCTGCTGCACAAGGCAATGAGCTGCTGCTGTGTAGCAATGCAGTACCCCATCTGCCAGCACCCAGGAGACGTACGGTGACAGTGAGCTGAGCGGGCTCCATGCTTGCCATGGTATGGCGTTGCACACGTAACCCAGGAAAAAAGGCACAAAACGATTGTCTGCCATCGCTTTCATGGAGGGAGGGAGTGCCTGACGACATGTACCCAGAACCACCAGTGACAGTGGTTTTGCCCCATTAGGCATTGGGATCTCAACCCAGAATTCCAATGGGCAGCGGAGACTGCGGGAACTGTGGGATAGCTATCCACAGTCCAACACTCTGGAAGTCGACGCTAGCCTCGGTACTGTGGAAGCACTCCGCTGAGTTAATGCACTTAGTGCACTTGGAGCATTTTGTGTGGGGACACACACAATCGACTATATAAAAACGATTTCTAAAAAATCAACTTCTATAAATTCGACCTAATTTCATAGTGTAGACATACCCTAAAAGCTAGTTACACCTTTATGGTGAGAGTTCTGGAAGCAAATTATATATAAAACAAGCACCTTAAAATTTGGGACAAACTGCAGGTGGCAAGGGAAGGCTCAGATACTGGGTTTCACCACAAGCCTTTCATCTCTGAGAGCCAAATTCTACTCTCACTCATATGAGCGCACTCCAATTTGCATCAATTGGGTTTAAACCCATCCATGTTAGTGAGAGCAGAATTTGCCCTGAATTTGGGAACCACAAATCCAGCCCAGGCCACTAGTGGGTGGTTTAAGGTGGAAGTGGGTCCAGTCCAGTTTTAAATGAACTGGCATAGCTACCACCACCTTTATCATTAAGTGGCTAACAGGCCCAGAATTGAATGGTTCTAGATGTAATATTTTCAGGTCCAGTGTGAGATTCACTGATGGGCTAGTGTTGGTATAAGTTAAGATGCTTCTCTATCTGTTCTGAAGACAGAAGACTTCATTCCCCAGGGGTTTCTAGACAGAACTTTCCACCAGCACTGAACTGGCCTGAGAGAAATACAAAGTGATTTTAATTTAAGAAGGATGCTGATTGTTTCAGAAAATGGATTGATATTTTATCTTTAACTAACTGAATTTATATATTTTTTTTAAAATAGTAGGCCGAAGCCACATGAGGAACAACACCGAGCAGTCCAAAGGTTGAAGTACAAATTCTTCCTTTCTATTTCCTTTGACATACTCTGCCTTCTCTCAGTTCGCATTGGTGAAGTTTCCACTGAAAGGCATCTCTTAAGCCAGATATCTGCTGATTCCTATTCCATTGATCACCAAAGTGAACATTCTACGGTGATAACCACAGCATCTGATTAATAATTTAATTCCCTTCAATGGTCATGACATTAGGGGAGATATAAGGAATTTGCTGATTCTGTAGAGCTCAGCCTTTTACTACATGGCCATAACATCTGTAGTGGAGAAGTGAGGAATCCAGGAGCAGACAGTTTACCTTATGGCAAATTCCAAGGCACTATTTAAAGTTCAAATGAAATTCCAGCACTCAAAGTGGGAGGTTTTCCAAAAAAAAAGTCCCAGATCTGTGAGTGAAAAGTTTAATTATGGATGAGATGACACACATAGTAAAGCCCACAAAGGCAGCAACACCGCTGTGGAAGCACATTCCAATAAAATCTTAAAAGATTACTTTTATAATAAACTATGCATTCTTGAGCAAGCCATTGCGGGATTAGCTACCACTTTGCCTCGCTGCAAGCAGATTTTTTGCAAACTGTTACTGACACCATGTTCAAGGCATTCATGTGTCCAAAGCTAACATTGGTGTCTTGCAAAGGAATCTACTTTTCAATGTTTTTATTTAATCTTGTTTCCCTCTCTCCCATCTAAATTGAAATCCCAACAAGAAGAGCAGGCGGTGGCTTAGACAGAGTTAACATCCAGAAAAGCAATGGAAAAACTAGCAGTGGTGAGGCTTTCCAGCTGTAACTGCAAGATAATTTTAGACCTGCTGAAAAATGACTTGCATCTGTGAGGCACCTAGACTGATGTTGTTCTGCACAACAAAGGGTTAACTTAAAAACCCAGCATCTTGGGTAGGGCACTGAACCTATGCCAACAGTGGTAATATCAGACACAATAAATATTTTAAAAATCACCATCCTGCAAAACCCAGCACTCACTCACCTGTGAACACTTTAATAGGCAGGTTTAAAGCTGCAACGGGCTTTGTCTGATTCATATGTTTGTACAAATCCACCTTGAAATAAGACTGTTTCTTCTTTTTATAAAATATGAAGCCTGCTATCAAAATCCTAGATTGCATACAGATAAAATAACTATATTCCAGTTGGGGTTGCTGCCCGAGTCCTCCTATACTTAAAAACAATCCCATTAGGTATGTTTAATGTACCATTTGTGAATTCTAGCTTTTAATTCAAAAGTATGAAACATTAAGGCTTTGATTTTGAGCTGAATGAAAAAAAATGATAGTACACTAGGTTAAGACTTTTAAAGACATTTTATTCTCTGAAGTCAGCTGCAGTTTTTTCCAGTTAGCCATAAAGCATTTAGCTGCAGAGCAGTTTTACCATTAGATTATTAGTGACACTTTGAGTGCTGGTGTAAAACTAAATGCCTTGTGGCATTTCTACACTAAACCCTAGTGTGCAGTGCCTTTGGTAAAACATCATATATGTACTGGGGTCTCTTTCAGTACTACAATAAATAGTGCATATGAAATTTACAAATAAACTGCATTGGAGAGAGGACTGTGTTGTGGGTGGGCAAGGGCATGAGTTTCTGGGGGCTGGGGCACATGACTTATGAGGAGAGGCTGAGGGAACTGGGGTTATTTAGTCTGCAGAAGAGAAGAGCGAGGGGGGATTTGATAGCAGACTTCAATTACCTGAAGGGGGGTTCCAAAGAGGATGTTCTCAGTGGTAGCAGATAACAGAACAAGGAGTAATGGTCTCAAGTTGCAGTGGGGGAGGTCTAGGTTGGCTATTAGGAAAAACTATTTCACTAGGAGGATGGTGAAGCACTGGAATGGGTTACCTAGGAAGGTGGCGGAATCTCCATCCTTAGAGGTTTTTAAGTCTTGGCTTGACAAAGTCCTGGCTGGGATGATTTAGTTGGGGACTGGTCCTGCTTTGAGCAGGGGGTTGGACTAGATGACCTCCTGAGGTCTCTTTCAACCCTGATATTCTATGATTCTAAGAGTTCTAATTCTGTGTGTGGTGGGTTATTTTATGCAAGTCACTTCTTAGCATCTCCCTATTTACTAGGGACAAAACCTAACTCACAAGTGCCTATATTAAGAGGACCAGTTACCTAAGTCTTCTAGAGTACTTTGAGACAGTTATTATTTAAAATGCATATTGCAGTAGCACCCAGAAACCCTGATCCTGATTATGATTAGAGCCCCTTAGTGGCAGGTGCTGAACAAATAAAATATTATTAATCTCAGATGTAACAGTGTAAAACATAACCGAGGTCCCAATCCTGCAAACATTTATACAGACATGTGTAACAAGAATATTGTTATTTGTAGCAAGTAACTTTACACACATAAGTAGCATGCACTTCCTTAAGTGTCTGCAAGGCTGGGGTATAAAATGTTTTTTTCTCCCTAATGAGAGAATTTTCTGCTTCTGAAGTGAGGGACTGAGAGCACCACTGAGAATCAAGCATAGTCCAGGCACAGCTGTGTTAATGCACCTGTGTCATCACCAGATATCCAGCACCCTTGTTATTCCAGGCTTTGGCCTCTTCTCAGCAGTCTGGTGGTTTTGTATGCAGGGTTAGATGGAGACCATAAAATATACAGCACATGATATATTTAACCACCCCCCTCCCCAAGTGTCCAGTGATGAAATAAAGGGCATTGCATGACTTTCGCATAAAACACACCTTTCCCCACTCCACATTTCCTAATATATATTGTAACTGGGTGGGGGGAAGGGAGAGATGACAGGATCCAATACTGGGGAACAAAAACAATATAAGTGCTTTGAGTAAAGATTGGTGTAAGCTGCCAAAGTCAGATCTGGATACAACCTGCCTACGACCCGAAGTTTGAAGATGCCTTGATCCAGGATTTTGGTTCAGCCAGTTATAAAGTACTCAAATTCATATCTGCATCTGGGTATGGATTTTTAAACACCATCTCCACAAATAAATATAAACATATACACATTGAGACCAAGCTTTGGATCCCCTCTACACAGAGGGAGTTTGGAGGTGCTTTCTAAAAATGCATTTCGGGTTTCTCTTTATGAATGATAATACCTGCAGAATTTGTGAGCTACAGACCTTCCACCCCTTATTTGTGAATGCCCTCTGAGCCTTAAAAACGCACACAACTAATTTAAAAACCTCCCAATTTCCTGCTGTGGGTTTAAATCAACCCCTTTAATGTCATTTTCTCCTCTCTGCTGTAGTACTCATTATTGCATAACAGCCTAACAGCCCTGGTTCCCTTCAGTCCTGGTTTGCAAAGGGTTAAGTTTGGAAGCACCGACACGTTGAGGGGGAGTAGCCAAGCCCAAGCAGCAAAATCATCACAGCACATTCCTGGGTAGTCCTCAGCTGCCAGCATCTGATTAAAACCATATCTCTGGCTGTGAGTGGCTAACTACACTAAAGGCTGGAATACAACTGAATATTTAACCGGGCCCACGGTGTCAGCTACTCTACCAGCTGTAGCCCGAGGAGTATGCACCGAATAGCACGGAGCTAGGCTGTAAGTAGCTCTTCAGGAGGGTGGTTCCTCCTCCTACCTTTTTTTTTTGGGGGGGGATCGATCGGGGGCTCCTTGCAAAGGCTCCTGGGGGCTCCAGGCCAGACTGCCCCTAGTACAGGGGTGGAGGGGGCGCTAAGAATCCGGTCTTAAGGCAGCAGCCCCCAGCCTGTTCCCGAGTGTGACATTGACTCGCTCGCTGGGGTTGCTGCCCCCTGCCTCTGAGCCGGACGCCGCAGGCTTGGCTAGAGCGAACCGCCCTCGGAGTGCCCGGGGCGCTGCTGCCCGGGGTCTGAGCCTCCCCCTGCTGGGCTCTTACTGCCTGCCGGGGACTCCGAGCCCAACCCGCAGCGTCCCTGGGGCGAGCCTGTAAAACGGGCTCCAGGCAGCCAAGAGAAGGCGACCCCTCGGAACGGGAGCCGACTAATCGCCCACCAGCTGGTCTTGGCTTCTCCCTCACGAAGTCTCTGATTCCTATCACTAGGAAAAACTCTTCCTGGGGGCTGACTGATCGCGAACTTGGGCTTTATTGTGGCAACGCCCTTAAGTAAAGGCTCTGCCAAAGACCGAGACCCCACTGGGGCTAACTAACGCCTTTAAAGCGCTGAAACGTACAATAGTAACCGTGCTGGGGGAGGGGACGCGAGAGACTGGGTTAAATCTCTGGAGCCAGCTGTGACTGTGATGGCTTTCGTAGCCTAGGACTAGTACGGTTTTTAAATCGATATGGGGGGATATTAATGCTAGGCTGTAGCATGGCCTTACTCCCAAAATAAGGCTCCAGCTAAAATTGGGTGGAAATGTCTGCATCCTGCTTTCAGGAGTCTAAAAGGGCCCATCTCCTAAAGAAGCCCAAGAACACCAAGCAAAATAAACAAGCACTTTCTGCAGCTAGGAGGGGATTAAGACAAGCTTTATTTTTATATATGTAGTAATATAGCTAGTAAAAACCTGCTGTTCTAGAAATAGTGTGGATGAAAGAATCCAGTCACTCACTGCCAATGGGGGTGGGGGAGAGAAAAGGGTGAGAACATAACTAAGCATTTTGGCCTGAGCATCTTGTTTGTTTGGCTTTCTAATGTCTGCACTTGGGGCAAGCAGGTGACATCTCAGTAGTGATGGGTGAACTCTTACAGGCGAATGTGACAAATCTTGTAGCCAAAAAAAAAAAGCCCCTGCCTAGTGAAAGGGAGCTCCTCTTAAGGATGAAATAAACAGAAATGGGTTACAGGACAAATGTATGCCCTCACTGCTTAGGATATCATGATGACACTCTTTGGGGGGCCTATCAGACTGTTCAAGGCAATGTCCTTGTTCTGAGCAGTAGTTGGTTGGTGTCCTAAATCTATTGTTTGCCTACAGTAGAATTTATTTAGCAGCTTGGTGTAACCATTCTCTCCACTGCTTTAAAAACAAAGAGCAGCACATTTAATTAGCTAAACAAGCTAGGAAATGATGATAAAGTCCCCTCCAATGAGACAGGATGACTGTATACCTGGGTGGCCTAGCAAGAGCAAATCCTCATCTAACAGCAGCGTGTCCCTTGCAGAGACCGGCCTCATCCCCTTTAAAAAGCCACAAATATTTCCCCTTCAGTGTTGCTGTGGCTTCCACAGTTAACTAGGTAAGGAAAAGTGGTTTTAATACAGGATAAAATACCTGAAATTGGGACACTATAGAAGCCTGAGTAACTAGACCAAGAAAATTGTACAAATACCAAAAGTCTAAGCTGAATCTAGCAAGGTATCTTCATCTCGTCAGCAGAGATGCACGTGGCTGAAATCCCCCTTCGGGGGATGGGCAGGGACACCGTAGAAGGGAACATTTCCCTTCATTGGTTATGAAAACTCTTAGATTAGGCACTGGTGCCTTTAAATTATCCTTCTGATGGGAAGTGGCACTTGTGCTTTTACTAACCCTAACAAATGCATGTTCTGAGATGTTCATCCCCCCCTCAATATCTAACTCAAATGTAAGAATTAGTAATAGAAATTGGGATGGGGAAAATGGTTAATTCATTCACAGAAACTAAAGATTTGATTCCAGACTCAGTTCTGGAGCAAATCCATAACCATCTGAAAAAGGAATATACTAGAAGATGCCTCAAAAATAGGCTTCAAAATAGGGTCCCTAGAGCAATAGAAGATCATTCTTCCCTATCCTTCCCATGTGCAAAATCCGTTCCAAGAGTACTCTATCTTGGGAATCATGGTGTATATAGGCCCTTCCTGCTCTGCCAAACCAAAATGGATCTTGTCCTTTGGGAAAACTTCTGAAATTGCCAAATGTCTTGGGTTTGGATTTAAAGCATGAATTCCATTCCTAACTTTGAAATGGAACCAACCTTTGCTGTGAACAGAGAACCCCCAAAAGGTATAAAAGATGCAAATTAAGATAGGTGAGCCACAGGAATAAAGCATTAATTAGCAAAAGATGAGTAAGACTGAGGAAAAGACTGGTGTAAATAGGAGAGCATTCCCAAGTCACTAGGACCTTCACTCTAGGCCCCATTTACTCCTTGACCCTTACTCCTGAAGAATAGACCAAATTTAAGACTTCTTGGCATTTAGATCCACTCAACTCCAACATTTCAGGTGACTCTTAATACCTTTTACCATCTTCACTCATCCTTTCTGGTAACTGGTATTAGACTTTGCTACAGCATGACTTACTATCAGTCTCCTCATTGTGTTTTGTTTTTTTCCCAATGTCAATTGAAACAAACTAAGCACCAGTTGTCTGTTTGGCATGCTATGAACCGGAAGATGTGGTCCTAACCCCAGAGAACTTAATCAGTTGTGACTGCTATAAAATCCTCACTTTTACAGTGGCAATGTCTCCCTAACGCTTCATAGGAAGTTTCCTTGAGGGGGGGAAAGGCAGGTCCAATATCCATTGGATGGCCTGGAGACGCAGCAGGAACATGGCAAGTATTTCTTATCTATGTCCTTGCAGCTGTCTTCAGTATTTAGAACTCTAAGGTGGGGGGAGGGAGGAGCCAGAGCTTTGTCAGTCAAGATCTGCTTCGAGGAGAGAGCTGTCCATATGCCTGTAGTTGATGGTTGCTGAGCACCGCCTTATGAATGCTTACCTCTGTGAAGGAAGAGTACTAATCCATTTTACAGATGGAAATATTCTGAATACAGGAATAAGACAACCGGATGTGGGACACATTAAATGAAGCAGGCAGAAAAGACATCTGTCCCTGGGCTCTGTGGGAACCTAAGTCAATAATACTTGGTTTCAAGGAGGGGGATTGTGGTCTCCCAGCTGGGCAGGCTGCTGAGAGATGGAATGAGAAGATGTGGATGTCCAGAGATGAAATGGGGTAGCCTGAAACCATGCTGTAATCTTCAAGTACTGTTGCCAGGCCCACAGGCTTCCTATCCTTTTTTGATGAGCTACGTGCTTCTGTGACACTTGGGTGGTCTTTTGCGCTGACCCAGCACTCTGGGATGCATGTGGACTGCATTCAGCAGGGCCAGCAGTTTGGATGACATTATTGTCCTTTGAGAGCACTCAAAGCAACACTCACTTATTGGCCACCAGAATACTTTAGGGATCTGTTCTCAGTCAGTGGAAGTAAGCTCCCTCAGGCTAGGGGAGGGATAAGGGCAATATTTTGTCCTTACTAGTGCCTATCAGTAAGATTCAGATCTTCTGCCCAATTTAATTAACCACAGCCTTCAGTGCATAGTTAAATTAATGTCCTAAGTATCCTTCAGATAAGGGATCCTGAAAACTTCAATGGAAGAAACTGTGGCTTTCTAGTAAGAAGAATTTTAAGATCAGAGGTTGGACATTGTTTAGCTTACTCCCACTGGGAATAACACATGAACAGAGCTAGCAATCCTAGACTCTTTTTGGAACAGGTGTAATAGAAAGGAATCATGGCTAACTGACATACCAATCAACTTGACATCCTTGAACTAAAGTCTCTTTCAGGAGTGAATGCTGAGGCTAGCCAGGTTACTGCAGAAGCCATCTTGTCACACCTCTGCTTTTTGAGTACAAATGCTGATGTAAACCACTAAAATGCCCTTAGGGGCAGGAAGGTGCCTCTACAGAGAAGAGGGAACGCTAGCTGGAGGTGAAGTGGGAGGGTGGTGGCTAGGGAATGCCTGGTAATAAATGAGTTGACTGCCAGAACATCATGGTCTTGGGACTCAAAACAAACTGAATGCAGACATCTTGAAATGTAGATGTCTAATATTGCTAATACAGCTTGTGTATAGGCAAGGTCTATTGTACTGCATCGGTGTAACTAAACTGGCTCTACTTTCTTGTGTAGGCAAGTCCTTAGCTTTGTTCAACACTTAACTTAGCCTCTTCCTTCCAATACTTTAATCCCACTGACCCAGGTTTGCCCTGGGTGTAGAGAACCCCTCAGAATGACACATTGCTGACACTATGTGTGTGACCCAATATAAGTGAAGAACCACCAGCATCCCTGAACACTACAAAATGCTCTTGGGTTAAAGACTTGATAAAACTCCTGACAACAGGCCTTCACTCCCTCTAACTGTCTCCAAAGTAACAAACACTGATAATACACATCCTCTTAATCATAACACTTTCAGTTCAACGGGACCAGTTAAGGACAGCACATTAGCCTTGACTGAATTTCCTCCCTCTCTACTAGTTCCTATTAGATCCTTATAGGATCAGACAGTGATTCATAGGATGGGGATTCTCTTATTAAAATAGCAAGGTTCAGTGACTGTACACAATTCAGGAGGCTTTAAAAAGACACTGACTGGACACTTGTTCCCTGTCCTGCAAGAGACCTGTACAAGATACTAGCTGGCAATTTTTACCTTGATACATGAGGACTAAAGTGCCATGTAACTGCAAACATTCTGCTTCATAGAATCCTAACATCTGAAATTACTGTGAAATTTTGTCACATGATATCAAGAATAAGACTTGTCTACCTATATAGGACAAGATAAATAAGAGCACTGAAGGGATTACAATATGAGACAAGTAATTCACTATAAATATCAGATCTGATAGTGCTGTAATCATTCCTTGTGATCAACCCTTACAACTCCAATAGAGAAAGGAGGTTCTTTGGCCTTTTGTACTATTCCTATCTTGAAAGGCAAAAACTGGAGGAGGCAGTCTTTGTTTTCAGCAGCAGAAGATAAGGGCATCAAACTGCAAACACTTGTTAGATGGAGGTTGACTTGCAAGATGGAGCTTCAGAGCAGGGTTCAAAGTTGGTGCCTAATCTCTTCCTCCCAGGTAGAAGGTGAGCCCCATCTCCAGGCACTTCTGAGCATTGTTCCCTCTAAGCTGTGCATGCACGCACAGATCCTAAACCCTGTGTATATGGTGAAACACTGCACACACAACAATTTGCACAGAAGAAATCTTTTGCACACATGGGCCTGTCAAAAATTAGAGGGAACATTGCTTGTGAGGTAGCTAAAATTGTTTTTTTTTCAAAGGGTGATGTGGGACAAGATGGTCCTAGAGATGACTGACTTGCAAAAAGGTACAAAGGAAGCCTATGTCAGTCAGGATTAGAACTTGGAGTTCTTGACTGCTACACCCAGGCTTTGTCATACTGTAAGTCTTCCTTATCGTAATTTTCTAGAACATGAATTCCTTCTATCTTGCATCCAGGAAGATATTGCAGTCTGCCAGTAATGTCTAATGGCAGAATCCATATGCAGTTGTAAAATGTTGAATGACCACCTAGGGAAGCCCACTGAAAGAGACCTAAAAATGCTGAGGCAGAGAATAGTTCAGATGAGAACCTCCCCTGTAGATCTTTTAGGCAGAGATAAGACACTAGTCTTAACTCTAGTTACAGAGGGAGGTATAAGCAAATGGTTCCAGTTACTCAGCTTTGGCAATGGCAGCAGCGGCAGCACAAATTCCCACTCGGACTATCCGTGCTATGCAACTCCCCAGGCCCCTAGAGACTCATCCGTGTATCTGACAGAGCATTTCATATTTTCAAACTGGCAGTTACCAAATCTCCCTCGGACACTAGTCTAGAGAGACTAGACTCTCCTGCTGTGCTCACTGCTAATATCTGAGCATCTTCCAGTGGATTAACAAGCATGTGAGACACATGAAGCACATGAGACACATGTTTGCTTCACTCTTGTCTGTA
This sequence comes from Eretmochelys imbricata, assembly GCF_965152235.1. Taxonomy (NCBI): domain Eukaryota; kingdom Metazoa; phylum Chordata; order Testudines; family Cheloniidae; genus Eretmochelys; species Eretmochelys imbricata. The sequence continues at coordinate 27,995,780 of NC_135576.1, read as the reverse complement.
CTGGCCAAGGGTACATGGCATGGTTGTGGCTGGCCTAGGTCAGCTGACTTGGACTCTGGAGCTGGAAGCAAGGGGGGGAAATTGCTATGTAGACACTTGGGCAGCAGCCCAAGCTCTGGGACCCTGAAAGTGTGGAGGGTTCCAGAGCTTGGGCTGCAGCCTGAGCCTGAATGTACATGGCTTCTCCCCTTCCCTCCTTGCCCCCATCCCAGAGTTGAAGCCTGAGTCAGTTGACCTGGGCCAGCTGTGGGTATTTTATTCCTGTGTAGACATACCCATAGTGGATAGTTAACATATCTGTATTGAAGTAGATTAGATTTTAAATTTGCTTTTCCAGATTGACCATTCTTAGCTTTCATGAAGTACTTTTTTCCATCTCTATAGAAACACTTCTGTAGGATAATTCTAAGCACTTGCTGAATCATCCATTCCATGCTCAGATCCTGAGCATAATGCAAATTCTCAATCAAATCCTAGCCCAATAGATCTTAACTAGTAACTTAGATCACACTACTCTTAAACACCACAAGGGTGATGGAGTAAATCCTATTTTCTTCCAACTTTGTGGTAGATAGTTGGATCATCTGCATTGTATACCATGGCAGGCTGTGCAGAAGATAGGCAATAGTCCTACCTCTGGTCTAATGAAATAGTCACATGTTCAAACGACAAAGAGGGATGTCCCAATAGTGGCAGATCTTACAACATGCAACTGAAATAACGCTAACTGCTTCAATGTAGGGGAAAAGTCCCAACTTTACTGGGAAAGTGGGAGATAGCAGAGTTCTTAAAGAGAATTTACTCCGAGTGGTGAGAAGATGTTTTAGCTATAGAGTATGCCTCTTGAGCTACAATTCCAGGTGGAGATGAAATGGCACTGAGCTATTCCCTTGCTAAAATTCTTTGTTTACATGAGTTATAATGCACTTAGTCTGAGTCAAATTGACTTAATTAAGCAACACTAAAGTAGTGAGGATCCACAACAAATGGTGAAATAGAACTGGAAGAACTGAAAGTCAAGGCTTAAAGCAACAAATGTATCTCTACACTTCAGAAACTATAGTCTTATGAGACTTTTTAGGACCATTGAAGCTACATCTTAAAAGTTGCTTAGAGTTTCTCCTCAGTATGGATCTCTTCTGTCCTATATCTTCCAACTTCTTGATCTTGACAAACTCTTGCCTTGCAGTGATCAACAAACTTGTCTAAAGCTTCTTAGTACAAACTGAAAATATCTACTTTTGTCACCTATATTTAAATGACCCAGAACTGCAATAGCCACAAGGCCATTTTGCCCTTTACCCAACTAGCTTCAGATAGGATAAGGGGTGGTTCAGATTGCAACCAATTCAAATATGAATAATGCATTGGTATAGACTCTTACAGTAAAATCCTGGGTGCTGCTAAGAACTAAGTAAACTGCCGATAAGCAGAATGATGTTCCAATTTATAGATGCTGTATTTCCTAGAGCTTGGTGACCAGCTCTGTTGGGAACTAGCCCAAAGATTTGGGTGTACTTATATTCATGGAGTTATAAACCAATATTGGAATCTGGCCAAAACCGTTCCCACAGAAAGCTGGCTATTGAATCTCTTCCAACCAGCTCTCCTAAATATGTACAAATTCCTTAGAATGTCACAGGTTTGAGAACAGATTTGTAATATGTTAAAATCCTTTAAACTGCTGAATAGCCAGTTCATTTTGAGAACTGTTAGATGAGTAGGCAACAGATGCCTGGCTTTAGTTAAAAACAACCTGAAAAATTATGTAAATGCTGACTAAGCCATGTTCTTGTACTTCCTGGATTCTTAAAAAAATCAAATGCTAAGTAAAGACCAAAAACTGGTGGGATGATATCATGAGAACAGACTGTCCTGATCAGCTGATGGAGCAACAGCTAGTAAACTAAGCTGATATGGGAAAAGCATTTGGATGGTGGATCACTGGAATGACTCCTTGTTGCCTGTACTAAGACCTTGGAGTACATGGAGCTGTCACAAAGCAATCCCTGTGGCCACCATGATTTAGTCACTGGCTTCACAATCCTTTTTTGAAGTTTAGCAGCCAAAAACTTCAGTAATATAAGACTTAAAGGCAGTAGCCAAGGAACAGGCTCCCCATCACTACCTTTCATAGCAATTAAACATTGCTTCAGGGGTTGGCAGTACTGGAGTCCAGTGCAGTGGCAGGGGAGGGGACTACCCAGTACCTTCTGAAACACCATTACCTCATAAATAAACCATGGGAACTATCGCTGTTGACAAAGAGAATAGTCTACAGAAGCAGGCCTGTGACCCTTGTCATAAGGATACACCTTGGTGAAAGGCATAAACCCTGACCCCAACTGACTAAAGTAGCTCATTTAAATGACTGAGACAAAACTGTTTCTAGAAAGTCATTTGCACCAATAGTACTTATCTTTAGTGTTGTGAACTTGACTCTTGTAAACTAGCTAAGCAATAGCTTTGACCAGCCGTGTTGTGATTGCTGCTTAGACCTCAAGGCAAAAGCTGACATTAGTGAAAGGTCACCAAATGTCTGACGGTAGCTAGACTAAAACGGATCATAGCAATGCTGGGATGAGCTTGCCATCAACATTAACTTGGAGTATGGCTCCTTTTTTTTAAAAAAAAAAACAAAACTTCGTCTCTTGGAAAGAGGAAGGACTCTTAGTGGCTGGTGGGGAGGGAAGCCAAGCATTTATACCTGGTATGGAAAGAATGACTGGTAATAAATTGCATACCAAAAATTATTCTAGTAAGTGATTTGACAGTTTGATAACTCCAGTGAACTGAATAAACTGTAGTATGTATCTTATGAGTTTTAAACAGACTTTGTATTTGTGGATGATCTAAACATTATACCCAGATGGAAAGACATTTTTCTCAACCTGTGTATTTAACTTAAACATTAGCTTTAATAAAAAAAATTTAATTTGCTTTAAAAGGCAAGGTGCCCACTGGCAGCCATCCAGACTCCATTTGCATCTGGATTTTGGTTGCTTGAGTCTTTATATATATCCCACTAGAATTGGATGTGAAAAACAGTTAACCAAATTACTCCTGCTCTTAAAACTCTGGGTCAGTCTCATGCAAACTGCCTCTTCATTCCTAGATGTAGGCGGCAAGAGACAAGGATATTGCTATAAATGCAGTGTGGTGTAAAGTATTCCCCTTAATAAAAGGGAAATGCTGCATAAGCAGGCTTCTTCTGAAGCCTGCAGTATTTGCACTCTGATACCCCCATGATGTCATTGGGACACTAAATTCAGAAATGTGAGCCAAAAGGTAAATTGGTAATTCTCCCTCCTCCCCCAAACTTCACTTCAGGGAAATGAGAACTATGATCTGTAGTGAGGCCCATGAGGAGGCTAACCCCACTAGGGTCTCTGATTAGGCTCTACGCCCATGTCTGTTGGACTGCTTGCTGGCTGACTATGGTACCACTTTCCAATTGTAAGTGGTAAATTCAGTTCTTATTCAGCAGGTCATGGCCCAATCTAAGCTGTTGCACTACAGTAGGTTCATTCAATTTAAGTGTAAACTCCATGCCCTTGACCACTCAAAGCACACAGTGCTCTAGCATTTTGGGTGCTTTAATAATGAGGCAAAACATTTCCAGTCTAGCACTTCAACTTTCCAGATGTGCCCAAAAGACCCTGATCAAAAGGCAGATGTGTCTGAAATAGTGCATTCATTTTTCTAATTCACTAATGCTTGCACAATGCCTTTCAAGGTTACTCAGTTCATTGCCAATGCAACAGTGTTTAAACAGTAAAATGTGCAACATTAGCATCCAGTCCAGAGATTTATGTGCATAATTGTCATTGTTGGTCAAGCCACACAGGGACATACATGAATGTGCTATTGTATAGCAGAAGCTGCCCCAAGTATTAATGTGGTGTTAGTATCCTAGATTATTTCAGACTCTCTCATGAGAGCAGCATGTTTCTCTACCCTGTTTCAGCTTATTCCACTAACTTTTTTTAGTAAATTAACCCACTTGTTGGTAGAATGCTCAGGGGTGGTTTGTCTTCCTTTTTTTCTTAAAAAGAAGAGCTGCCAGGCTTACCTTAAAAATAGATGGCATCACCTGTGCCACTGGAAACTGACAATATCCTCCAACAGCTGTGTAATAGACTAAAGATGTCCTTTTGGCAAATGGATTTAATGGTATCTTTATGCAGCTGCTGTTAATAGAGTTCCTGACTATTGGGTTATCATGCCTGTCTTCTGCTTCAGCTCTTACTAAATTAGTCTGGAGAAGTACAAAATACAAGCTTTTTAAACTATTAGGAATTCAAATGACTAACTAGTTAGGAGAAAACATTGCCTTACAAAACTATGTTCGTAGTACTTAAATTATTGCAGCAGTTCTGGCAACTTCCCTTATTCCCAACAGGATATGTTGGAGTCGGCAATAAAGCCTTGCTTTCCTGTCCTCTCTTGGCCTCCTGGGTTCTAATTCAAGGTTAATATTTACATGCAATAACTTTTGTCTATATCAAGCCCTTGCAGTACCAAGGGACAATGAAGAAGCACATGCTGCAAGGAGGACAAAGTACTAGGCAGTCTAGTAGAGATTTTTACTTTACTGTCAGTTTTTTTTCCCTCTGGCCTCTTCATATTCCCCCCTCCCCCCATTTTTTTCCTTTCTCCACACAATTTAACTCACGTGATCCTTGCTGCAGGGCCAGAAATACAATTATTTCAGTTTCTATAAATGGCAGGTGAGTTCTCTGCTTAACATGGTGGTCTTATTACCGCAATTTCCAAATAGCAGCACAAGCTATCAAGAGGGATGCTGTTATGACCATAATTGAGGTTTTCAAAATCTCTCTAACTGCCAACTATTTGGGGGAGTGGGGGGAAGCCATCCTAGAGTAATAGCAGTACTGTAGCTTATTGGCAACAATCCTAAAATAAACTGTTAAAGCTGCTGTCCAAAGAGCCTAGAAACTTATGAGGAAACCCTTTTAAATGGTTCTTAACCATCTGTGTATTAATCAATTATTCTTGGAATATCTTAGCCTTTTGAGAAGCCAGCCTGCCTTGCTACAGGTCTGACTTCTATGAAGTGCATGGTAAAACTAATCGTAACTATCAGGTGGATGAGCTGCACTAAAATTCTTGAGTTAAGACAGCCTCCCATAGGCATATAAGACACATACTAGTTTGGGGGCAGGGTTGTATTAAGTCTGAAATACCTAGACTTCCTGGAACCACTCTGAAATCTCAGCAGGATTTCCTGCCTTGAGGTAGATGGCTGCATGGGACACTTCTTACTATGAGGTTTCTTATCAACAAACATGCCTGCTATGTGAGGTGCTGTGCTGCATGCCCCCTGCCCCCCTCCACCAGTGCTATATGTGCATGCTGAATGCTCTCACTCTTTATGCATGGTCAAGCACTAAATACATTTCACCCCACTGGAGCCTGACAGAGTGCTAGGCAAGTTCTGAAATAGAATCAGTAGTGGTATTAACTGAGACGAATCTCAATATTCTACCAGAAGTAGAGGCATCAAGATGATAACCGCAAAGTATACACTTTAAGCTTTCTAGAGAATCCTAAACAGACTAATAGTGGGTGGTTTGGTTTTTAACACAATAGTCTGTCTTCTGTCGAGCATACCTTATGAGTCTGGATGTTCCACCTAGTGGAACAACTTCTGACCATAGCTGCTGAGGGCCAAACTCTACCCTCACTTACACTATAACTCAGGAGTGTGAAGGCCAAATTTTTCAAGTGTCTGAGGGCTAGTGTATTGGAACTTTTTCCTAACTCTCCAATAACTCAGCTGAATTACTTGCTTCCTCTTTCAATTAGTATTTTTATGCTTTTAATTGAAAAGCATGACAAACTGGCACAATGACTAATACAAATACCCTTTCCCTGAAATAATCCTTCCTTAAATTCAAAAAGAGTAAAATTAAAGGACTAGAAGTCACATTTTAAGGGCTTCAGATTCTAATAGCTAAAGGAATGGGGGCAGAAGAGGAAATGTGTATATATAAATTTGTCCCTCTTTCCAGTGCTACTGTTGACCAGCTTCATAAAGTGCTGGCAATGAATATACAGTCAGTGCAATGTGTTCTGTATACATATGCTGAACGTGCAAATTTTGAGTTTCTTCCCAGATCCAATCATACTCCTGGATTAGATGGCATACACAATACAGTATGTGAAGTTGCCATGTCTGTGTGTGCCTGCCCTGTTTCATTTGAGTGGTGATCTGATCTTGGCTTTCAAAGTGTTAGCTGCTGTGTGGTCTAAGGCCAAAATACAGAGTGTGGCCTTGTTTCCACCACTATCAGTAAAAACTGTTTGCAGGTGTTCCACTTGCATTGTGGAAGACTCTAGCATCAACAGTAGAAAGCGGCACAAAAATCAGGTGGCTTTATAAGCAATAGGCCCAGAATGGCCACAAGGTGGTCGTGACAGACAGGTGATCAACAGCCAATTAAATGGAATTAATTGTGCATCATTTCATCCCCTGAGTCTTAACCAGGCTTTGGAAGAAGCAAGTGCTTATCTTTATCTGAAAGCTTCAGACCCATCTGAAAAGTTATTTGCCCCTCATATAACCGAACTGCCAATTGGTTACAGCTCTTGTGGGAATACTTTCTCCTTCTTGGCTTGAATGGCTTGCAGTCCCCTAGCTGCTGACTGATCCAGACCCATCACTAGTGGATGCCTTTACTTCATCATTGAACTAATGGCATCTCATCCATCCCACTGCAAAGAGGTTTTGGATAGTACTCACCTGTGAATACTGCTTTTGTGGTACTGCTTCTGATGCAGTGTAACAGTGCAGCAACCAAAGACTTACTCAGTTACATATAAACTGGTTGTCAACATAAACTAAAATAGCTGTTGCTATTTGATTTTTCTAACTTGGCAATATGTTGACTTGGCCTGTCTAGGTTCTCACTGGTCTGACCTGGCTTCAAACTGGAGTAGGACTTTCAAGAGAGAACTAGGTTGAGAGAACTAGTGTCCTGCACAACTGTAGTAAAACAGTGCAGCTCACCTGCTGATCTTAACGAACAACTTTGTTCTCCCTGGGCTAGAGAATACCCTGGGAACACTAGAAGCACTCACTGGCCCAACTGATCACACCTGACTGGATTACCCAATAAGACCTCAGCTGCTGTTAAGAGTGCAGGGACTTGAACAGCAGACACCGCCGCCCTCTTCTTCTTCTCCCCCCACCCCCCAAGAGGAGTATGAAGGGCACAAAGCTGCAGATAGAGGAACTCCTTCCTATTTCTGGCTAAGCATGTATAGCTTCTGAACTAGCTGCTTCTGAAAATGGTAAGCACCCTTGCCATTAAAATTAGGGTGACCACCTGTCCCAAATTGTGCAGGAGAGTCCCAAAATGCAGAGTTAGAGTTCTGGGCTGAATAACTCAGGGCAGCATTTGTCCTGGATTCTCTACAGCCCTGCTTTGCACCTGTCTGAGGCTCAGGTGGGGCCAGCCTCTTCTGGGGGAGGGAAGGACTGAGGTCAGCCTTAGCTACCCCCACCCACCTGGCCAGGCCAGAAGCCAGAGGTGGGCCATGGTAATTGTGGCTCAGGGAGCCCCAGACCCTCCACCTGCCCTGGGTGGTATGCCTTGAGGGAGGGGGTAATACATGGTGGGGCTGCTCTCTGGCACCCTGCCCTGGGCAGGTGGAGGGTCCAGGGCTCCCCACAGCAGCCTGGGCTCCCAGAGCAGCTCTGGCCTGGGCAGAGCCTTGGAGGAAGGGAATCCAGCATGTACCCCACTTCTGAAAAGGTTATCACTCTACTTAAAATACCCCTTACTGCTGGAAGCATCCACTTGTCCATTGCATTATCTCTAAAGTGGTTAGGTGAAGTAATCTGGGAGTACTCATTCAGCACAAGTTCTTCTCAGACCATTAACTAGAATTGTTTAGTGAAATTCTTTAAACTAAATATGGTGCTCTTTTGAGCTAGTCTTGAGGCTCATCTAAAGAGTAAAGAAGCCCAACTCACTGAAACATTAACTTTACAATAGTATAACCTTTGCACATTCCTGAACATCTGGCTCAGCAGGAAAAATGACTGAGTCTCCCAGCTAGCTGAGTGAGAGCGCTTCCCATGGCATGGTAAATGACTTCCAAACTGTGCATCAAATGTATTGCTTTTATTGCACACACAAACACACACACACACACAAATGAAGGACCACATTCTGGAGTAAAATGCTGGCACACCATAGTTTTCAAACATCTGTTCCAGGAGCGGGATAAAACAAGCCAACAGACTTAAACACATGGAGGGCTATTTCAAACCTGGCTCAAAGTGCAACCTGCAAACCTGGCTCATTCCCAGAGTCATAATATAGTCCTTCAGAGGAATCTTTGTACAGTACACATTTCCTATTGGCTGTGGACAAACAGTCTGGTTAGAAACTGGACAATCCCTCTGCAGGAGAGAACACCTCAGACTTCCACAGTGAAAATGGGTCCAATCTTTTCCATCTAAACCTTTAGGAATACTTTAAAGAAACTCCTTGGAACCTAAACTGGTGCATAAGCTTCCAAAAGGGATGGGGAAATGCACACTTCTATCACTAGGGAGCACATACCTGCAAGGACAAGAAAAGCTCTGAGTGAGAAGGCAACTTCAATCCTTGGGTAGAAACAGAGCTCCAGAAAGTAATCCCTTGCCTTTAGTGGACCACTCTGGCATATCTTGGCTTCCCAAGGAGTGCAGTTGTCTGTGCTCATCAAAACAGTACTTCATCCCCTTTGGTTGCTGCCTCCCTGACTCCAACTCAATTATTTGAGAACAGTTGATATAAGCCAATTTAAATTAACTGGTTTAACTGACCTCTTGAAGCCATTGTCAGTAGGGAATCCTAATCAGATGGGTGTGTATCTAGTGGGCATCCACAGGGATCACTACTGGGCTTAATGATCAATCTTTAGATCTAGCAGTAAATATAAAAGTTGGAGAAAACAAAGGTGGTCACAATGCCCTGACATTCTGTTACCAGGTGATCTAGATGCGTACATGGCTTTACCATACAACTAAATGCATTGCTTGCATTAAAATGCAAAGTCCTACATCAAGGAATGGTCCCCATACCTACTGGACAGGGACTTTCATGATAAGAATGGGGAAGAGAGTAATAAAGGATTAGTAACTCATTGCTACACTGGGAGCTCATGTTGAGGGGAAGGTACCAGGACCTTGAATGTATGAACAGGTGAGCCTTAACTAGGACTAGGGAGGTGATTCAGTACTGCAATACCTTATTTTTGTTTTTCCTAAGGACTAGAGAAAAAAGGTATAAAAGAGTTCCAAATGACTGAGCCCTTGTTGGAGAGTCTGACATCAACTGTAGAGTTAAGATAAGGGGCTTATGCAGATGACCTAGTACAATGGGCATGCACACTTGAATTAATGATACTCCTTGCTAGTTTAGGAAAAATCAGTGCAGTCAAACTGGAACTTGTAACCACTTTGTCATCTTGGCATTTATCTTGGGGAAAGGGACAACAGTGTTCAAATGCAGCAGTGAAGTACTAGAACAAGTAGAATTTTGTTTCTAGACAGCTTCATCTGTGCTGATGGCTCCAAGAATGAGATTAAAGGGAGATATCCAGTTGACAAAATAATGGACTGATAAAGATGTTTACAAAACTTATCAACCCAATATACCAACAGTATTATACAGAGGTCTGGAAGTAGTTACAGTAAATGAGAAACATTAGAAGGCTGAATGAAATAAAGTGGAGTTCTTTGAAAGATGGCAGATATAAAATAGAATTAAAGACCAATGAATTTAGAGTAAGGAGTGAAATCAGGGTATAGGATTGTATTTTTTCCAGTTGTAGCCAATGGTGGGACTTCGTAGAAGACAAATGGATAAGATGCCAAAGAAAACAATGCAAGCACAACCAACGTCAGGTTGACCTAGAGGCAGACCTGTGACTAAATGGTGGGACACCATAGACAAGAAAATTATCATGCTGTGCTAATGGAGGAATGGTGATATTGTACTTCTCCCTGGGCCTGCAAAGATGCTCTGGGCTGAAAGACCATTTAAACTCCACTGCTTGTAATGGTGACACCAGTAGTCCTAAAGAATTCACTTTAAGGAATCTACAAAGAGCTGAAACCTTAACATTAAAAAAGAAATTAAACTTGAAGTTTCACGTACCTGTACATCTGAATCAAGACTTCCAGAAATCTTTCTGATGGACAAGTACTTTATCATAAGCCTAGTTGATCTACTAACTAGGACTAAGATACAGCTACTAGTGCTCAAAGTTAGGGAGGTTATAATCCAGCTTTTTGGTCTAGTCTGTAAACTATAGGATCAATTTGATGCAACTGGTGAATCTGGGTTAGTCAAAATTAGTGATGGAAGAGATTGTGTAGCTAAAACTAGAATACTTATGCATAGGTTTCTCTGAGCATAATATGCTTATTACATATGCATACAAAATTACTCTTCCTTTTGATTTAAAGCAGATGCCTCTAGTGTAAATCTCTAAGTGGAATGAGATTAATACATATTGGTCACCAAGATTTAAGTGTTCTAATTGACCCTAGACTTCATCTTCAGTCAACTTCTTGGTATAGACTCTACTTGGGGTTCCCCCTGGATCAGACTGGCAAAGACCTTCAGTTTTTCACTTTCCTCTGCAGCATGGGGCACAGTTGACTTGTGGGTTTAAACTAGTGAATGATTTTTTTCTATAACTTTAAATCCTCATTTGAGGACTTCAGTAACACAACTAGAGGTGGTCTATTATAGGAGTGGGTGGGTGAGGTTCTGTGGCCTGTGATGTGGAGGAGATCAGGCTAGATGATCATGATGGGTCCCTTTTGGCCTTAGTCATAGTCTCTGTTGCAATGATCTCATTTATATGGCCACAAGTATCAAGTTTTTATATAGTGGTGGGAAACTAAACTGAAAAGGCAACAGGACCATCCAATTAATATTCTAGCTAAGGAAAATCTCTTGCAAACCAGCAGTGTTGGTTCCAAGATATTCTCTCCTCTCTTCTCCCCCCCCCCCCCCCCCCGGGTAACCTCCAGCATAAATGCTCAAAACTCCTGAGCAGTCCAAAATCATGACTAAACACATGGGTATTAATACTAGATTTAGGACTCCTGGTCTTTTCTATGGCTTGATCACTTTGGAACATGTTCACCTGGCTTCCAATAAGCAGCCTGGAACAACATTCTGGGTCCTCCCTTAATTGCAGTTGAACTTTTCTACACAAATTTGTGTAGAAACTTCAACAGCTGATGACTCTAAGTGCAAGACTAATAAGCAGCAGAACTTCATGTTGCTTTTGGGGGTGTCAAAGCTCTGAACCAGTATTTCTTTTTGTACTGTAACAAACTAAATTTTTCTAGACTCAAAACTGGATACTTCTGGAATTTTTTGCCGACAGCTGCCATTTTCCCACAAGAAGTCATCTCAGAAGCAGGGGGAGCAGACTACATAAGACTTCTGCCTTGGTCAGCTTTCTGAGAGTGCAGAGTCAAACACCATTAGCAGCTATCACTGACTCTGCCTCTCTTCAGTGAAGGCAGATGAGATTTTTAGTTTCCAGCCTCACTTCCTGGTCTCCAGTAACTGGTTTGAGTGCTCCTATGCAAGAGATGCTTTATTGGCTGCCCCTGTCAGGGACTGACTAATCAGGTGGAGGAGGATGGCCCGAACACTGACTAGCCTTTTGACTAGAGCAAGGAAGGCAACAGCCGCTTTTCATGGAAATTCTCTTCCAATCTGGTCTATGGATAATCTTGCTCCAGGCTTTCAATAGCCTTGGTTTTAGTGCAATACTACGACCAACATTGCAGCTTCCACTTCTCTAGAGGAGAAAATACTTTCCTAGAAGATGTTGCAATATTACCCAGCAGAACAGCTGTATCTGAGGGCAGTAATAGGAAATCCTGAACACGTATATTTCCCAAGACTGCCAGTATGTAGAGGAGAGACCCTTATTGGCTACAGGCAACCTACACCAAAGAGCCACTTGAATGACTTCCCTTTAGGAATTTCACAATTAAGACTGAATTTTTCTGCCATTTGACAGTCAAGAAATAGAAACCAAAGAGCTACATATTCATCCCACCCCATCTGCACTGAAAGTCCAATGTCAACAGCTATCAGATTACTCATAGGACTTTAATTTTTATTAAGCTAGTCTTGATTTGCCTTCTGTGATAGAAGGCATTGGAGTTGGTGTAGCGCCTCTTCAGTGCTATAGGGAAAACCAAACTAAAACTTAATGGCTCACACAGAACCTCTTAAACTTTTTCATAAGGATGCTAAGGCATATTGGCTTCTAATTGATTATATTAGATGACAAATGTTACAGTGTGACAATGTAGCTTTCTAGATTGGCTCTAGACACTTACTTTTAAGTCTCTGCTTTATTTTTCCCCTGGAAGCCGATTTCTATTTCCTGACTGCTTCAGCTTCCTTCAGATGGCTGACTTCTTTTTCTTTAATAAATTCTTTAAATACTGTCTCATTGTGGATGTCTTGCATATTTTGAAATCCAGTTTTGCCAGTTAAAGTACTAGTTGCGTTTATCTGATGCTTTACCCTGATCTAGTATTTCCAGATCTAGCAAAGGCAGTCAAATTTTTTTGTCAAGGTCCAAATTTCTTGGGCAAGGTGTAGTCAAGTCCAGACTCCAGAGGAAACTTAATATTATTTTTTGGGGGGTCTGTTCAAAAGCCTCTGGTGGTCCAGATTTGGCCTGCAGGACACCTATTGACTGCCCCTGAACTTAGATGCTAAAATACATTGTTACTAAACAGTTACTTTCTATGTCTTTCAAACTAAATTAGGAAAACATTTAGAGCCTGATCAGGACTGCAGAGTTTGAAGATCCTCTGTAATTACTTCATGGCTTCTTAATCAAATGAGACAGGTAGAACTGGGGGTGCTGCCTCATCCCCTGGCTTGAAGTGGTTTCCATCATATACAGGGTTTACAGTTTGGTTCAATGACTCTCTCAGCACCCCCACTATTCAAATTGTTCCAACACCCTTGGAGACTGTCTGACAGGGATGCTACTGTAAAACATCCTGGCTTTACCTGGATTGAGTTTTGAGAACCAGGGATCTTTAGGCTGTAAGACAACTAGATGTAGGGAACATAATAATTTCTGAATAATCATCACCTTCTAATGGTGCACAAATGATTGCCTAGGTAACTTTGATTACTTTGTCTGTAAACACATGGGGTTTAGTAGGAAACACTACAATAGTCTTTCAGCTTGCTCATATCTGTGAAGCAGAACTACCCTTGAGAATAATTAAACTAAGCAAAATGAAACTTGTAGAATTGCCTGCTGCACAGGACTCCCCTACTGAACTTTTGCTGGGTAGGTGGGTGGGCAAGCAAAAAGCCATTCCAGGACCAGGAATACTCTGAGGTGATCTACAGGAAGGGCACATACCCTTTACACTCTGGCCAAATGATGCCTCTGCCCACTACATCACATTCTTGTTGGCCCAACTAGCACAGGACCACAAATTATGGGCCTGCTTGTATAATCCCCTTGAGAAAACAATACTTATCTGGCATTTCTGCATTAGTGAACAGGCATCAGATGGCATGAGAGGCTCTGAAATGGAGAGAATATGGAGCATTTCTGCACTGAATATCAGTCTCTACATGTCATACCTAAAGTCTTGACAGATCTCTAGCTAGTCTATTGCATTATTGGTTGTCCAGATAAGAGTTCGAATCCTCCAGAAGGACAAATCCATGTAGAAAAACAGGTATTTAGAGCATTAACCTTGAGGAGGAGAGAAAGTGGGTAAGCTTAAATCTCAGCACAGAGAGAATACCATCAACTTCAGGCCACAAATAACTTGTTCCCAAAACTGCAAGTGCTGCACTTTTCACCTGTGTGGAATCTGAAGCACTTACCAGTAGCTTTCCTCTTCCCCTCACTATTGTGCAATTGCAAAATGCTCACTTATTTAGCAATAGTTAAGTCCAAGTGAAATTGATCAAAATGGCAGTCTAGCCAAACTAGAAACCAACATCTGTATAGCAGATAAAGCAAAAACAGCTCAGGAAGGCAATTGTATGAAATTGATATCTTGACCTCCTTGGCACACCAAGAAAATAGTGGCTAGATCTTGATCCATGTCCTGTAACTAAGCACGTAGGCTACTAACATATAATGTGAATATCTGTAACCCTTAATGGGATACATTAAAATGTCTTTCCTGGAAGGTCTGCAGCTAGAACAACTCCTCATGTGAAATCTAACTTCTTTACTGGCTTCTATATAGTGGGGCTATGGCATGTACACTTTTAATAGTCTTAATATGGTGACATTTTAAATAACTGAATGGAATATTGGCAGTTTAACTAAAGTAGTTCATCTCCTTCCTCAAGGCGAAGTATTATGCCGACCTGTTGATCACTGTTTGGACATCCAGCAACACAGCAAGTATCCCCTTCTGGAGTTGAGGCTGGCCTCCATCTCACAATGTCTAACGAAGTAGAAACCACTAATATCAACAACCAGCCTGAGCAGCAGGCAGCACCAAAAGCTCCTGCATCAAAGAAGGAAAAAAAGAAGGGTAAGCAATTCATCTCTCCAATACTAAGTTACCTCATATGCAGCCTGTGACTTTCTTATTGTTCCTCTAATAGCTCTTCAAAATATCACTTAAGGGCACGCTTTCAAATAGCAACTGCTCTGAATGCATGTCCAGAACTTTAGCATAACCCCTCAAGGGACTGGCTGGTCTGTTTCTGTGTGTTTTTTTTTTTTTTTTTTCTTGGGGGGAGGAGTAGGTAATAAATACTAGCCAAGATGTTCAGAAAAGATGTCTGAATCCTTAATGCTGCTAAGTGGTTCACTTCCATAGTGCTGAGCATCTAACCATTGCCACTGATGGCTTAATCTCCCAGAAGCTATTGGCACTTGCCCATAACCCTTTCCTTCTGAAAAGGCTGCTGCATTTAATACCAGACTTAAACCCCATTGCCTACAAAACTTCTGCCAAATCCCAAAAGCTTAAGTCATGATCAGCTAGATAGCCTCAGTTCTAGGAAGCTGACTCAGCAACAGATTTAAATCCTCTGCACTTTCACCTGTAAGAGTTTTTAAATAGTGTGCTCCCAACTACAGAACACTCTGAATGACCAAAGTGGTGTGTGGGGTTTTTTATAGGAGTTGAGACCAACATATATTGAAAACTGATCCCTAGAATTGACTGGCTCAAAGTTTATTGCTAACTCCTGCTAGTTCGGAATAGAATCTCTGTTCACATGCACCACCGCCTCTGGGTAACGGAGCATCTGTGTTATGGGGGCAAGGAAAGGTCTTGCATTAAGCAAGCATACACCCAAGCCACAGCACCAATTTTGCCTTACTTAACTCCACTGGCAGTTCCTTTAGAGGTCTGTCAGTAATTTGGTCTACAGCACTGACTGACTCAACCTGCTACAGCAGTCCATGGTCGGCACCCTGTAGATGCAAGTTTACACTTCCTCAGATTATAACATGGTTCGAGTTTTGACTTATTACCACTCCCTTACATCAGCCTAGCATAGATCTAAGGTCCTCCTTCACTATATTCTGTGTCATCCAGGTGCCAGTGAACCTCTTGACTGCTTGTACCACTTTTAATTACACCCTTTTAATGTTCCTCCAAAATATTGGTTTAAACAGCTTCCACTTTCTCATGGATAACTATCTTAATCAGGTAAGTATGAAAGTTAGAAAACTGGAAAAGCTGTTTGATCTTGTCCCTTATACAAAGAGTTGGTTAGAAGATGAGTCATGTGACCTTCCTCTAGGTGAAGGAGCCAACACAAAGTAGTACAATAGAATAAAACTGCATTCCTGGAGATGGCTGACTTGCAGAAATAACAAGTCCAGAACATAGCTGAAGATAGACTCGAACATCAAATGCTGCTGATGGAGCAGTATAGTTTCATTATGCTTGACAAATGCCCAATCTATATTCCAGCATGCATGGGTAGGGTAGACTAGGAGATTGGGTTATATACATGCAATAGCTTGACCAAATGATTACTACTGGATCCTATAAAAGGACCTGTCAGAGTTGAACTTGTTCACACTCTACTCAACTTTCATGGCAGTGCAAGAGATTCTAGCAAACCTTAAATACTGCAGTGATACTCTCCCCTAACTTTTTAGAGTCCATAAAACCTAAAATAATTCTAAGGTGGCAGGGAGGAAGCAACTTGAGTAACTGCAAGATCTTAAATGAATATAGGTAATTCCTAAACCTGCAACTGTCTTCAAAGGAATAGCTCACTGTTCCAGAACAGTGCTTAAAAATCAAACTCTTAATTTAGAACTAGAAACCTTCTCCAGTTCAGATTCTGGTAATCTGGATGGTGGAGTCCAAATTCATGTCTGCACATCATTCTACACACACCATTCCACATACAGGTTTGGCCACTCTGTTTTGGTGTGGTGTTTGCATTTTGGTTTTTTCTTGGTGCCTAACACTTAACACCTCTGAAATTCAGAGGTGTTAATACCTGCTGGTAGATTACCTTTTAAGCAGCCAGAATCAAACATTAGCCTTTGTTTATAGTAGTGTCCAAATACTTGATTTTCATAGTCTGAAGCACAACAAAGTTGTGCTGTCTATGAACTCTAGCAGGACTGAAGTCTGTTTCTGTCTACCTTTATTAATCACTTGAAATATGATCCATCAATCTTGTACACAACACTTCTGGTCACTAAAAGTTAACGTATGAACATTCTCACTGTAGAATGGAAGAGTAATCTAATTGATTATAGACCAAGAGATTTTTCTACAGCGTCAGTGCTTGGTATCAAACAGGATTTCTGCTCCAGAGCCAGGGATACTCTACCTGTTTAGTAGAGGGAGCGGGGGAACTCTTGCCTTGTCACTTTGTGACTTAATAGATGCCAAGACCTAAGGCAGGGGTGAAAGTAATAAGAGATTCTTACCAGTACAGGGGCCAGCTCTGGAAGGGGCAGGGCCTCCTGCAGAAGGGGCAGGGCTGGAGGTCAGCCAGCCCATCTGCACTGCCTGGTCCCCACCATCCAGGGCTCCAGCAGCAGTTTAAAAGGGCCTGGGGCTCCAGCCACTGCTGCAGTAGCAGCAGCAGGAGCCCAGGCCCTCTTAAATTGCCAGCCCCAGGGCAGCTGCCCTTTGGCCCCTCTCATTGGCAGCCTGGGGAGGCAATAACATTAAAGTGCTGCCTCAGTGCCCCTTTTGCCTCCCCCATGGGCAGCCCTGCCAGTAGGAGCCATTCCAGCAGGGCCACCAAGGCATGGAAGTGCTGCCACAGCAGCACTTACAGAGGGTCCTTTGCCACAGCAGCACTTTAACTTTGCCTGCCCCACACCTCCCCATCAGCAGCCCTGCCAGTACAGACCCTACCAGCAGGGCTGTCGCCAAGGGAGGCAAAAGGGGCAGGGATGTTAAAGCATGGGCTGCATACAGGCCCATACCCACCTGTACCAGGTCACTTTCACCCCTGACCTAAGGTAATACCCCTATTTCAAGATCTAGAACAGGGGTAGGCAACCTATGGCATGCATGCAAAAGGCAGCACACAAGCTCTTCCAGTGGCACTCACTGCCTGGGTCCTGGCCACCAGTCCCAGGGGCTCTGCTTCTGGCCTGGGATTCCATCCACCAGCCCTCTGCCAGCCAGGGTTCTGTCTGCCGGCTCCACTGCTGGCCTGGGGTACCAGCTGCCAGCCCCCTCAACCTGCTGCCAGGCCCAGGTCCTGGCCACCAGGCTGGGGGCCTCTACTGTGGCCTGGGCAGTAAGGGTTGCAGACAGGGCCAAGAGGGGGCGCAGCTCAGCATGGATCATATGGATTCTTATTACTGGCACACGAAACCTTAAATTCAAGTGAATAAACTAAGACTCTGCATACCACTTCTGAAAGTTTGTCGACCCTGATTCAGAAAGTCTGTAGTATAACCTTGTTTACCTTCAGAAGATTAAAATTGCACTTGATGGGCAGAAGCAACTTAGGTTAGAGAATCAATATAACTAGCCTTAAACTGAGGTCTCCTATTGCTTCCCCAGAATTCTAAATCACCATCTAATAAACAATGGGACCCAACAGTACAAGAGTATTGGACACTCCCAGTTACCCAATATCTCAAAAGCAATATTAAAACATATGGCTCATGTAAATGTATGTTAGCAGCAGACTAGAATGGATTAGAAAATGAATGACAAAGCACTCTCCTCAGAGACTAGACACTTAAGCTCTGAACACCATCATTTAAAAGCTTCTTATCTATCTTTCAGGATCAGAGAAAACAGATGAATTTCTTTTGGCCAGATTCAAAGGGGATGGTGTAAGATACAAAGCCAAGCTGATTGGCGTTGATGATGTTCCAGAAGCAAGAGGAGACAAAATGAGCCAGGATTCAATGATGAAGCTGAAGGTAAAGGCCTGAACTTGACCTTTTTAAGCAGACATGCATGCTATTCAGTAGGCAGGATATAGTGGTCAAAGGCACACCATGCCACAACTCCCACTGCATATCAAAAGTAACATCAAGCAATGACCACACTTCAGTGTAATACAGGTGCACAAATCCTAGCTGGAGGAAAGGTGCCACTCCAATCAAAAGATTAGCAGAGCTAATGAAGGGAAGGAAGCAGCCCAAAACTACAATGAGCAACTGTTTAATCTGAAAATTGCTCTGCAAATATTTTGTAATCCATATAGCTCTTAGCATCTTCCAGTTCAGATACAGGTTGGTGAGCCAAAATCAAATCCCAAACTTGGAGAATTTAAACTCCCTGGAAGGGAGTGAAGGTGGCAGGGAGAATTTCCATAGCACTTGTAAAAACTCCAAATTGGATTAGTAAAAACATGCATTTATTTTAGTTACAGTAGTAGTGGATGCATGTTCTTCTAGCAATTCAAAAATGCTCAATAAAACCTTAGTCTTATGACCTATAGCAACAAAGTCTGGAGAATAATGCAGGCACAGCAGAGTGAACTACAAAGCTACAAGTCAGCAACATTAAGCATGTTCAGATTTACATGCCTCTGGGCTCATATCAGCCTCTTCAGTACTAATAACGTGGTCACTCTTGTTGGGCAGTATGGATAGGCAACTGATCTCAGTCACCTGTTTCCTTTAAACCAGGAAGGGACTTGGCCTAGTAAAGATATTGCCCCGATAGCACCTCTGTCAAAAGGAGCTACATAAATGAAGTCTGCTTTAAACCTCTGCCAAGCTTAAACTAGTGCAGGTGGGGAACAATCTTGAGAACCTAAAACTCCAGTATTTTGTCTACTAACAGGGGTGCATAATAAAACTTAATCTCTGGTGTAGACAAGTGGCCAAATTCAGCTGATTTGCAGCCTCACTGAGGTCTATAGGTTACACAAATCTAAACTGAAACACAACTTTTATGCTTTGAATATCTGGGAACAAATTTGGCTCAAGCTGACAACATTGGTACTCAGCAAGTTTAAATTGCATAAATCTCATACTAATAACACTCCTGTTCATTTAGGGAATGGCAGTAGCTGCCCGCTCCCAGGGACAGCACAAACAGAAGATCTGGGTGAACATCTCCCTTTCTGGTATCAAGATAATTGATGAGAAAACTGGGGTAAGAATTCAAAACTGGCTATGTGCATGACCATTAAGACTCCAGCTGTTCTCACTGGAGAAGAGAAGAAACTAACTTAGCAACTGCTTCACCTAAAATTTAAAGACCAGGAAAGTTTTTTCTACCATGTGGAACACCTCTGTGAGGACTCTCTTCTATGGGGAAAGTAGGAGCTAATCTGTATCTACTTGATTTTTTTTTTTTTTTTCCCCCTCCTTTGGAGGGAGAGGGAGGGAGTTGGATCCTGTCTGACCTCTTTAGGCACTAATAGCCTGGCACCATTCTGTCATGTTTCTAGGGATACAGAGCATGCCAAACCTTAATGCTTGCAAACCCCTTGGATATTGCCCTGTCCACTTTTTACAGATTTGATAATCTGAGCTCACTTAGGTCTTTATTGTACATAAGCACTTGAGGAAAGTCACTGCCATCCCATAGTTTTCTCTGTGTACTCTAGTTCTGTTCTGCACCAAACAGTGGTTTTGTCACTCTTTCAAAAGACTGGAACTAATTGCTTTCAATTCTAGGTCATAGAACATGAGCATCCAGTGAACAAAATCTCCTTTATTGCTCGGGATGTCACTGACAACCGTGCATTTGGATATGTTTGCGGAGGAGAAGGACAGCATCAGTTTTTTGCCATAAAAACAGCACAACAGGTATGAATTAAGGGATCTGCTGGGCATTAAGGTCCTCCTGTGTGACCTGCAGGCCAACTTTTGGGCATATTACTTATGCTTTTCTACATCTCAATAAATCAATCCTATCCCAAACTGTTTTATGAAGCCCATAGACCACTCCAAACAGAGCTGACTCAGCTTTTAAAGACCAGTTTGAAGAAACAAGAAGCCTATTCAACAGGCTCTCTCTCAAAATAGAAATGGAGTAACTCCTTACAATGGAGAGTATCAGTTAAGGAATAACATTCCATGTCTTGCTGATTTAAGAATTTCTCACTGCAGCATGACATGGTGTTTAACCCACCATAGAGATGTAAGTTACTGAAGTGGCTGGAGCTTGCTTTAGGCACTGGGAACACTGGGTTATTTCTTGCATTTTAGCATGCAAAGTTCTGCAGCTGGCCAAAGGAGCCCCTCTCCTCTCAATGGAGAGCAACTTAAACATGTGCACACCAATAAATTTTGTATTCATGGCCAGGAGCTCTGGTCTGCACTCTTAAAAGTGGGAATAAAGAATTGTTAAAAGGCCAGCACAAATGGCAGTGTCTGAGCTCAAGTGCAGACTTGTGGATGTGTTAATCCTGCAAGTTTGACTAGTTCCGACTTTGCTGTTCCTGTCTAACACAACTGCTACTAATGACAAGCCATATCTCCAGCTTCTCAAAGTTTCATGTCTGGCTCATGGGGCACTGCTTTTTCTCCTCTCTTCCTCTTTTCCACCCCCCAAAAAGAGAAAAAGCTGGAACAAACAGGTGATAGGACCTGGTGTGAACTTTCCCAGAAACAGAGTATCCTTTTGGAAGGCTTATGCAATTGTCAAGAGTGATGGCTTGTCTGGGCTCTCCACCTACTGTCTCAGGATCCTTGGGGCAAGCTCGTTTGCTAATGCCTGCTTAAATGCTGGCTTAATCACTGACTCTTGTTTTATAGGTGCAGCTGGTAACACTGGCTAAAGTTTCCCAGCACTACCCATTATAAGGCCATTTTCAGTTCCTTATAACTTGAAACTGTACATCCTGGATGTCTAAGGCTGAGTTTTGGGAAAACTTCAGCCCATGCTGTTCCTCAGTTGCCAAGAACAAGGCAGGGGAGGAGAGGAATGGATGGGAAGAAATCTATTCTGGTGACCTTTGGAGCAAGGACTCAAAATTTGGCAGGGAGTAGCCTTTTTGCCGTCTCTGAAAATCTGAACAAAATTGGCCACATTTAACAGGGTGGGTTTTTTAAGAGCTTATCTGAGCTTGTGCAAGTACTCCCCAAAGATTCTGTGCACACTAGCCATTCTCAGACTTTTCTGCAACTGTAGTTCTGAGCTATTATAGGCTGAGTCCAGGCTCTCCGTTCAGGTAGTATCTCTGCGCTTCATCCCCTACCCACCCTTATGCCCCAGGCAGTGTGCAGGAAGCTTCCTAACCTACGTGTAGAAGGAACAAGAGTCAGGCCTTCCCAGGGTCATGTGTGGCAGCAGCACAGATACCATACAATATAATCAAGACTCTCTCTCACTTAGCACCCTTCTGCATATACCTTAAGTTTTCAGAGGCAACCCTAATTCTGGCATTTCTTCCCTTTGAGAGGTTGACTTGGCATGTGAAGCTATGGCCACGCTATAGCGGCACAACTGTGGCTCTGCTGCTGCTGTAGTATAGACCTGTCCTAAACCAATGGGAAAAACCTTTCACAGAGGTCGATTATCTACATGGGAGGCAATTCATTGGCTGACAAACTTGCTTCCGTCTAGCTGCACCTGCCACAGGGGTTAGGCTGACCAAACTACATGGTTTTTTATAGCACAAATTTTTCATGACCCTGAGATAGGTGAAGATCAGGCCTTAATGTTCTTTCTACAGGGATTTTGTGATTCTCTGAACAATATAGTTTAGCTTTAAATGCAACACTTTATCTCCTGAACACCGTCTGAAGTCTTGATGTGGAGAGCAATGGGGGGTGGGGGGGGCTTGGAGGAACAAATGGCTTTAGAATCGCCTTTCCTGCAACCCCTTTGAGGAGATTTTCTAGCTAAAATGAACAAAGCAAAACCTAGCAAGCCTGCTCCTTTAGTCTCTTACCCATGAAGTGAGGGCAAATGGGCATCATCTGTTCCAGGTAGACTTATGCAGCCAGCAAGTTCTAAATGAATAAAATTGGAAAGTCCTCAAGAAGGGAGGAGCATGTAGAAGGGAAAACAGCTCAAATCCTAAAACTGAGCATGGACCAGCCAGTTCTACTCTAGCCTCTGGTAGAAAATGGGGAGGACAGCAAAAATGGATCAGCTGGGTGCAGCAATAAGTGCCTGAGAAAGGGGTACCTTTTCCCACCTGCAGGCTTCACCCATGATTATCAGCCTTTCTTAATAAAAAGCCTGCATTAGCACATCGTCCTTTTGCTGAAAACAAGGTGTACATATTCCCAGAACATTCCTAGCAATGTACCAAGGAAGGCACAGTTCTTACCCTGGACAGTTTGCAAGAGATACAGGTCAGGCACCATTGCCATTGGACTAAGCACAGAAGTGCTGCTTCCTGTTTATACACTAAAGGTGAAGTTCTCTTCATTACATGTCTTACTGTTCTCACTCTCTTGGCTTCCCTTACTATTGCAGGTTTCAGAGGAGCAGCCGTGTTAGTCTGTGTAAGCAAAAAGAAAAGGAGGACTTGTGGCACCTTAGAGACAAACAAATTTATTTTAGCATAAGCTTTCATGAGCACAAAAGCTTATGCTCAAATTTGTTTGTCTCTAAGGTGCCACAAGTCCTCCTTTTTTCTTTTTGCTTACTATTGCATTTTAATAAAAGGGTTTGACCAAAGGGGAGGTAATGGCAAGTGAGACTTGGTTTCAGTGTATTCAAACACCTTTCAGTAAGCTTCATGATAAAGCAGTTGGCCTGGAAATTGATACCATTCCTATAGGCAACTACTAACTCTGGCTTGCCCTTATTTATGAACTGTATTAGCTGACTGGAAAACCTTCTCTGCAGAAACCTAAAGTATAAAACTTTCCCTTTCAGGCTGAACCTCTAGTAGTTGATCTTAAGGACCTCTTCCAAGTAATTTATAACATCAAGAAAAAGGAAGAAGAGGATAAGAAAAAGGCAAGTAACTTCTGTGTTAGTAGGAGATCCTTTAGGTAGGCAGACTCTGTTGGCAAATAGTTGCTTATCAAAATAACTACCTTTGTGTTCAGCATTACCATATTTCAACTCAGTATTGCCCAGTAGCTAAACTGACTGCTATGTAACTTGTAGTAGCACTGAAGCACTACTAGCTTTGTGCATAGGACTACTGCATACATGTCAAGATTAAAGTTAAATAAACGTACAAGTAGTTAAGATGCATAGTGATCCAAGATTCTCAGGTTATAAATAAAACTCTTCTATTTGACTAGATCAGTAAATGTGCAGACTAGATTGGAGAGGCTAGCACTTCAGTGTTAGTTTTATGTTAGATGTTTCATGTCAACATTTATAATTTGTCCTTAGCTTTTGGCAGCATTTGCTTTACTACCAGAGCAGTCTAGCTGAGCATGTTCAAAGTCCTCCTCTAATAGTTTCAAAAGCTGCAGAGTTCTTTACAGAAAGGAATCTGACCTTCTGCCAATCAAGTAATGGCCAGATGCTAATGTAGACTATATATTTTTTTTCAATCTTAGAATGAAGAAGCCAATAAGACAGTTGAGGTAAAACTTTACTCTTTCAATCTGAGTAATACATGCACGCTAAACAAGTGAGATTCTAACTCTGTTGCCTTCTCCTTCATATACTGTCTACCTAGCAAGTACAGTTGGAAGCAACAACCTCAGAACGTGCAACTAGTACTATAGAGCAATACAAAGGGTCTTACCTCTTCACAGCACTAACCGCCTAGACCTAGTCCATCCTCTCCCTCTATGGCAATTCATAAATCAGTCAACCTGAACAATCACTAGAATAAGATGCTTATTTCAAACTTGTCTTAGCACTAACATGGTCTTTATTTTTCACTTCCAGAATGGTAGTGATGCATTGACTGATCAAGTTGACAAACTAAAACTGGTATGTTGACACAATGCTCACTTGAGTATGCGTACTTAAGCTTCCTTAAACTACATAGCAGATCTTAGCAGTTTCTAAAGGTGCACATGTATGAAACAATTTGTCTCACTATAGTAAACTACCTCCTTGGGTTAAAAGTGGAATATCTTAGACTTTGACTTAATATGTTTGTACTCTGCTGGTCTTAAAAGCTTACATCAGCGTGGTGAAATCATTGCCTTACACAGAATATGAACCTCTTCCAAATTAACTTTTTTTAAGGGTGTTGACCAGATGGATTTGTTTGGCGATATGTCCACTCCTCCTGACCTGAACAGTCCTACAGTAAGTAAAGACCTTTCTTGCAGTACAATAGTTGCTTGCTAGTCTATTTTGTGACACACATTACTCAAGGTGAGACTTCAGATTGACTTGATGTTGCAGTTAACCTCACAACTAGAAATAAAGACAACTGCTGCAAAGGTAGCTTTGCCACTAACTGGAAGGAGTAAAAATTCAAATTTCATCCTCTTACATTAGATCTCATAGGAAGCCTGTTCCTATTATAAAATCTCCATTGTGGCAGTAGTTTGTTCCCTCTATCATTGCATAACCATCTTCATCCATGTCTGTTTGCCTCTAGTGATATCAGCTACTGAAGTTCCGTAGCTATAAATGGCAGGCAGACTTACAGTACCACACACAATTTTCAACACCTTTTTTTTATGGTATTCATACAAAACTTGGCATTTTATAACTTTATCTATGCAATGACTTTCAAGTGCTACACGTAAGATGCTGGCAAAAGAATTGAACAAATCTCAGGTCCCTTGCCCAGAATAGGCTCTATGGCCTCTCGAATCTGTCCAATGCTGCTCCTCTACAGGAGAGGTGGGGCTCTTCAAACTTGCTGTACTGCCCCCTCACCCACAATGACTTCATAATCCACAGGCCTCACTTATTACTGACTTGTGAAATTAAAGAACACTGCCAAAATAAACTCTGCTAAGCTTACTCAAGCACAACCTACAGTGTTAATGGCATACTGCGATGTAAGTTACATTGCAAATACCCTATTGATTCAGAGAGTGGCTGGTGCCTCCCTTAAGGTGCCATCCTAATCACTCATGCAAGCATAGTCTAACAGAAAAATGGCACTGTCTAGGCAGACTGCTACTGAGCTGCATAAATACTACGCTTGAGTTTCATATCTTCTGGGGTCAATACGCTGCCTTAGCAGTGCCTTCATATTTTAAGTTTGTTATGAGAGTCCCTATAAAGCAAACTGTAAATGGCTATAACTTACTGACTTGTGGAGAGGAGATCTGCAGGGTTTGAACTTAAGCTATGCATGGCTCAAACACTTATGTCTTCAGGACAGACTAAGCACTGCCCTGTAAGTGCTATGAAACCAGCAATCCGGATGGGAGCCCTCTTATTCCAATAGCATCAGAGGGCTGTTGTAGTGAAAGTGTAAAATCACAAGGGCAAAGTTAGAGGTGTGTGTGTGTGTGTATATTATACACACAAATATACATACCTGGCTCCTAAGCCTGTCAAGCTTTTTTCTAACTGTAAAACAAAGTTGAGATCACCAGACTTCCTGGTAATGGAAGTGTTAGATACCAGTTGTTTGGGGTTTTTTTATTTTCTGCACGGTAAAGATTGAACACATTACATGGCTTGCATCTTTTTCAGTCTTCAACTAACTTTACTTTTTTTCTTTCCAAACTAATAGGAGAGTAAAGATATCCTGTTAGTGGATCTAAACTCTGAAATCGAGAACAATCAGACTTGTGTAAAAGAGAGTCCCTTCTTGAATGGCATCACTTCCTCTCTTCCACGACCAAAGTCACAGACCCCTTTCTTGCCTGAAAGTTCTCTCACTACCAGTCTCAGCTTCTTTCCCATTCCCAATCCAGATCCTTTCAGTGATGATCCTTTCACACAACCAGACCAATCTGCACAACCTTCATTTGATTCTTTAAAATCTTCACTTCAGAAGAAGGAAAGTCTGAGCTTCTTGGGTAACGGTGCAGTAAATGGTGATATTGACTACTTTGGTAAAGAGTTTGATCAGATTTCTAATAGAACTGGCAAACAGGAAATACAGACAAGCCAGTGGCTTCTTGAGAGTAAGCCAAAGCAGCTAGCAGCAAGGACCCAAAATGGGGTACCAGAAAGAGAACAGAATGGTTTTCTGACCAAATCCTCATCAAATCTATTTGCGGAAAGCCCTTCCAAAGGATTATCTCTGCAAAATGGAGTAAAGCTGGACTCTGACAGCAATGTCCAGCTCATGTCACATGACTCCATAACAATTAGCCCACCTCCACAAAGTACCAAGCCAGGAAGAGGAAGGAGGACTGTTCAGGTGAACATCTTCAAATATTTAATGGTGACATGCATGCTGTTAGATGGGCTGGGTGAAGGAAGCTTTCCTTTTTCTTACCAAAATATGGTGATACCTGCTAAACTATTCCTGCTACTCTACAACACAACTTTTTTTTTCTTCAATTCTATTCCACCCACCATGTTCCCTCTGCAATCCATGTTTTCTGATTTCATGTGTACATTCATAATGGTTATCACTAAATATGCACTTTTTTCTTTTCAATGCTGCCATACTTCACTAACTCTGGTAAGTATTTTGATCTGAAATGTATGTAGTACTTGTAAATGTATTTAGTATTTAAATAAAGCAACTGTCAAAAAGGTGCCTGTCAGAACAATGTACAATTCTGAAACTCAGCAGTAAATTCATTCACCCTCCAGCAGACAATAGTCAAAAGAATACCTTTAAGTTTTCTTAAGTCCATACAGTACATATTTATTCTAGAAGACTTTAGAGAACACTGCACTCTGCAGCAAGCTCAAGGCAATCTTTCATAGTGCCTTCTGATTGGTCTATATAAGAAGTTCTTATTCTACCTATTTGTAGATGACTAAAACTGCCATAAGGGTACTTCTAATGTGAGGTTATTTCACATAACTTTTTGGCTATATGATGTGAGAACCTTTAGAACCCTGAAATCTCAAATAGTGAAACTCCATCTATCAAATATGCTGCAACAGAATTAAGGGGGTGTGTTGTATCTAAGCTACAATTTAACTCCCTGTTCACATACTGCAGTAAGTTCAGTATGATTTAATTTATCTTGCCAGTGCTTACCTCCAAGAACAATGTACCTGAAGCACACAACCAATGGACAATATTTAAATAGTGATCAAGCCAGGATAGTCTTCTATTCTTAGCATAAGTAAATGACTTCATTATATGCATGGTATTCTAAAACACACCCATTTAAATGCTTCCTCTGTCAGCTGTGGAGGTGTCTAGTCTAGTCTAAGATTAGAACTCAAACTCTGCAGCCTACCAGTCCTTTAGTGTAAAACCTGGATCCCATGTCTCCTGGTTCCAGAACCAAAATAGTTTTTATCTGAGTGCTCTAGCTTGCTTAGTAGCAGATACAGGACTTTGCCTGTCTTGGCAGTATCAGAACTTTCCTGAAAACAAGGCCCAGAAACTGGAATTGGTATCCTTTTGGTAACTGTGTATCCCAGTAAAACTGTCTTTTCTCTTCTCCCCTCCCTACCTTGTTTCCAGACTGCAGCAAATGATTTGTTTGGCTCGGACCTCTTTGCATCTACTGCTCCACAAGCCCCAGGCCTGACTTCTCCTGCAGCACAACCTGCACTGGTGCAAACCAGCCCGCTGGACCTCTTCCAAACCAGTCCTACCATAGGACCTCTGGCTGGGCTAGGTTAGTTCATTACTTTAAGGTGACAAATCAACCTTATCGGCTACTTCAACTTATGGTCTCTCTCTTACTTTAAGTCAGACTTAAATTTAAATCTTCTCTTGACAAGAGTGTGCTGGAGTTCCCTTTTCCCTTCTGGCCTCTCATGTTGCATTTTCCCTACTTTCTTCCTCAGCCTGACAGCATCTCATTAGAACGTATTTCATTGACACTTATATACTCCATCCTCTGTGTACTTAACTGAGTGCTTGCTCTTTTAGCTTGTGGTGTGAACAGACTATGTTGCATGATAAAAACAGAATCTGGTGGCCTACTAAAGAGACTCTTCACGTACACCACAAGATACCAGTAAATGTAAACATGGTACCAAATGTTAAAATAGTACAGGAAGAGAGCAGTCTGGAGATTGACATATTGAATCTCCAGTCCAGTGTATTGGCAAAAGTTGCTTTTCTAATCACAGCTAGAAAAATTACCACTGACAAGTCTACACAGCAGCTGGGAGCATGCCTCCATGGATACAATATTTTTAGCACATTAGCTCAAGCATGTGTCTGTCTACCTTCACTGGGAAGCACGTTCCCACCTGCAGTGTGGACATACCCTAAGAAACGACATGCTACTGCAATACAAATTGTAATGACTAGCAGACTGGGGGACTTTGTGCAAGGCATTCAAAGTTAAATGCCTGCAGAGCTGAAGTGACTTGCCCAAGGTCACAACAGGTCATTGTCAAATCAAGGATAGACCCAGGTCTCCTGCCCAGTCTGGTGCCCTACCCAGTTGACTACCACTTCTAAAACATGGAGTGTTTCTTGTGTTAAACTGTACATGTATTGGATTGTGGAGCTCTGTGTCCATACTTATGTGACAGCCAGAGCAACTGCTGGCAGACTTTGTCCACAGCTGACATCTTTATTCCATTACTGTTACATGTTTCTTTAGATTTCTAATACATTCAGAGTTGTGCTTTCAGCACTAAAGTTTAATAACTCTACCAAAATCCAGCAGTGCTGAGAACTAGCCCAAACTTTCCTAGTTGTCCTTGCTGTATAGATAATTGGGACAGCTATAACTCATACCTTAAATATATTAAGTCCATATTTAAGTAGACTGAATACAGTTGGACCCTCAAATTCACTGTTATCCTATGTCCAATATCTTGGCTCAATGCCCTGTGAAGGCCTTTATGTGAACAATTGAATACAGAATCTTCACAGGGGGGTGGGGTGTGGATATGAACTGAACTTTACAGTTTTGGCTTCTGTCCATGACAAATGATGCACAACCAAACTAAGGCTATGGATCTGAGTTAGGCACCCAACCAAGTTATTGTGTCTCTGCAGGAGACAATGTAGGAGTGGAAAGCAGAGTTCTTTGATTCTGAACACTGGACTCTAAACCAGATTCAGGAGAGCAAAATTTTAATGATCCTTGCAATCCTACTTGCATTGGAGAAGCAAATCTAACCTCTCTAAAATCTGAGAAAATAAGCAGTAAACGTGTGTGGCTCCCCCATGTCCATACAAGGTAGAGTTGAACAGAAATGTTAGTTTCTTTTCACTCACAAGGCTAATACGCAACTAGCTAAATTCAATTACTGTCACTCTGGCACCTTGGAGTCCATTGCTACTAATATTATTATTTCAAAGATTAAGTGGAATATTCATATAATAATCACGGACCAGCTCAAATGGATCACAAGTCACAGGGATGTAAGGCTTGGGCTGAGAGGGAACCCAGTTTTAAAAATCTGGAGAATTTCTCATGCCAAATTTTGCTTGAAAATATTAGCTAGGCAACAGTATCACAGAGACAGCCCTGGGGCTATATATGAATGTATGTAGCTAGCTGAACAGTCCATGCAGTGCCACTAACTCTCTAACATGCAGTTGCTTTTGTATGCAATACTTTAAGATACATGTAACCTAGTTGCATCTTAGTCAGCAGATCAATGTCCTCAACTTTGAGGGCTGCTCTCCAAATGACTTAAGGGAGGAAGGCAATAAAATTCAGACTGGGTTGGGGTCAGGCAACTATAGGGGAACATGCCACTTAAGGTAAGAGCAGGAGCAGAAGATTCTGATGCGTAGAGCCTTGGATCTCTGGAAGAGATCCATTCAGCTTACTAACCAATGAGGCTTAAACTATGTGACTTGGGGCAGAGGGAGCTAGGGGAGTTAAATGTGGTGGTGGTGAGGCAAGCTGCTTCTGTATGTAATAGGATGCAGAGGAAGGACTGAAATGGCTGAAGATATTTACATTCAGCATTAATAAACCTTCATTTTCAGAGTGAGTAGTAATGGAATGCATAGGTAACTCACACTCTCTCACTGCTGAGAATATAGAGTTCTAGGCTCTTTCCCTGCAAGAAGCAATGGCCTCAATCTTGCACTGAAATCTGCCTTCTAACAATTTGCTTTAAAAGCTAGAGTAAGACCTTGAGTCACTAACAAACCTGTTCAAACCTGTCTCCTTAAGCTATCATTAAAACTGAGTTTAGAATAACTTTTTTGGAAAATGGGACTAGCAGCACACTAGTCACCTTAGGAAGAGCTTGCATACCTCCAGGGAAGCATCAGATCCAATCACGCTGTAGCCTATACAAACCTTCTGCACTCAACCAGGTTCAGGTCAGCATGACCCAATGAAGGAAACTTGTTTAGTTTTTGTCTTTGTTTGAAACTCTCTCCTGGTGACGTGCTGTATAGGCATATTACACTGAATACATCTGTATGATACAGCTTCCTACTTACTAGCAAGACTTAATCTTGACAAGGAGCTAGTCAGGGTTAACTGACATCAAAGGGCATTTCGTATTTCTTGGTTTAACATGCAGTATATCAGTGGTGTCTGGAGCAGACCCTCAACACTTTCTGACAGAATAAAATCAAATATCTAAGAACGAGGTTTTTAGAGCCCCCAAATTAAAATGGCTTGTCTAAGTACTTTATCCACTTCATAAGGTGACGTAATAGCTTCTATTGGACCAGCTTCAGTGGTGAAAGACAAGCCTTTGTGCTACAGAGCTCTTGTGAAGGAAGCTTCACAGGCATTGAAGTCTATGCATCAGCAAGACGTTAGATTTGTACTGTGAAAAACTCAAGTAAGGAGCACAAGTATTCATACAGTACACCTACAGAGATGCCTCACTATACCCTATTTACAAGTCTTGCATATTATCTTTCTTAGGTGGCTTGCCAGGAACATCTCCAACACCATGGAGTCAACAGTCCTCAGTTTTCAATCCCACCACATCAGTATTTCCTGGATCCATTATGGGTGCTCAACCTACAGGCTTTACTCAACCACTTGCCTTCAGTGCCCCTCCAGCAGTCTCAGGATGGGGTCAGCCTGCATCCTTTGGAGCCCCATCACCATCTCAATCTCCTGGTCTCTGGGGTCAGCCAGCACATGTTTCTCCTACTCCTTGGGCACAACCAGCTGCCATTGGAAATCCTTTCCAGACCAGCATGTTTCCATCTACTACACAGCCCCCTGCTATGTTGTCTTCTGTCTCAGCAACTAGCCCTCCTCAGCCACCACCCAGAACTGCACCTCCGAAGGAGCCATCTAAGAAGGAAAGTGATGCCTTCACTGCATTAGACCCACTTGGGGATAAAGAGAAAAAGGATGTAAAAGAAATGTTTAAAGACTTCCAGCTGACAAAGCCACCTGCAGTACCAGCAAGGAGGGGAGAACAGCAGCAAAGTCGTCTTGGTGCTTCTGGAGCTTTCACTAGTTACTTTAATAGCAAAGTGGGCATTCTTCAAGACCACACTGATCACAATGACTTGGCAGCTAATCTATTGTCCACTAAAATCAGTGGTAAATTCCCTTTTCTTAATGCTTCATCAAGCTATAGGGGGAAGAATAAACCAAGACCTTCCCTTGCAAGGAAGCTAATTTTAGACATTAAGTGCCTTTAGATGGCTAGGCTAGCATCTTCTCTTGTCAAGATACTTTCTGTTGCTAGTCTATATTAAAGTATAGTCTGAGGGTCATCCTTAATTTATTGCTGCCCAATACTGCTCTCTAGCATTCATATGTTCTCTAAACCACTCACTTTCAAACCTGGAAACTTTCCAGTTTGAATTATTTAAGCTAATTGGCATCTTTTTTTAGAAATAACTAAGGTGACTCCTCATAAGTAGAGGCTCTGCACAAAGTTTGATTCTAGCTTGAAATCTATCTTCTAGAAAATTACACTCAACTAATCCTTCAGGTTCCGGAGGAAATCCTACTGTATATTCATTCAGAAATCAAGGCCTGCCTAGATCTGAGCTCTTTCCACAAGGAAAGTAACTTGTTTAAACTCTCTTTCACACAGAACCACCAAAGCCTGCTCCCAGACAAAGCACTCTGCCAGCTTCCAAGCCTGATGCCCTGTTTGAAAACCCCTTTCAAACAGATCCTTTCAGCACCTCCTCACAACCCTCTGTAAGTACTAAGCACTGTTTACCTACCCAGTAGTTCTCTGAAGTCTCCTGTCAACACCACACAAACCTGTGCAGGTTTGTCCACTGGTGGGGCACTTCCCATTTGGTGACAAAACAATTCCCTAGCAGGGTCAGCAAATTCCATGTATTCCCATGTTTGACTTCAAATTCGCCTTCAGGGGGAAGGGAGAAAATACTACTTGTGAACCTAAGCCAAATTCTGGATAGCGTTACTAACTCCCAGGGTGAAGGTGCCTTTTTAGTTTTGTGGTATGAGGCAGTTGTGCTTTGTCAGCCATATTGACAAAGCCACAATTCTTTCCAACTAGTTTAGGCCTTCCCCTCTTTGCAGGGTAGGGGGTAAGGAGCATGAAATGTGTAGCTTCTCTGTTTTGGCCAAAGAATGGAGGCCTCCATCCTGGGTATCCTACAGGGAAGGAAGTAGCCTAACCACATTCTGCATCTGGAACATGAGACTTGAAGCCCTTTATGGAAACTCTGGAACTTCTCCAAAATGCTCTTTTTTTTTCATTTTAGTCTAAAAACTAAATTTATTGGCTGAATCCCATATGAATATTTAAATACACATGGTCTTTGTATAGATAAGTATGAGTCAAGTTAAATAGACTTTAATTCTAACCCAGCCCTAAAAATATACAGTTATTGTTCATTTAAACAGTTAGCTAACTATACTTCTACTGTAAATCTTTCCAGAATGCCTGAAATGTGGGTTGTTTAAAACCACTTGCCCAACATCTCTCCCTCCCTCTACCTTTCATAGTGTTCAGAGTTCACCAGTTTAGTAGCCCATTGTTTATAAACAATCTTCTATTTTAGACTGCATCTCAGCCATCACCATCTTCTGATCTATTTGGTGATCCTTTTGGAAATCCATTTGCATAACTTTGGTAAGTGGCTCTGTGTAATTGACATGTTTCTCAGTATGTCTTTATGGAGAAACCACCAAAGAATTGGAAAGCTAGTCTACTGACCACTTTCCCCATGTGACTGGCATGGGAAGGTGGTCTGTGCTGGAGTCTGGCATTGTGGCTAATACAATTGACTAGCAAAACTATTAGCTTGCCCAGTGGCTGGGGAAGGGAGGAGACAAGACACTTAACATCTCTTTAAAAGCAAGTATGTTTAAACTTGGAGCAATGCAAATCACTGACCCTAATTTCTAAACTGGAAGAAATAGGTGGCCTCAGTCTGAATTCACTAACTGCATGCAGTGGAAGAGCTAACTCTTTTTTCTCCTACAAGCTTATAGAATCTCAGAGTCCAAGATTATCCACCCACATTGGTTAATGTCCATGCCCATAATTGCTGCAGGGTAGCTTTCAGTACCAAATTATAGAACAGGGATTCACAACATGTGGTCTGCCTTTAACTTTGTTTCCAGGATCAGGTATCGGGTGACATCTTAAAAAGTAGTAGCTGGTTTTATGAGAATACCCCTCTCCTGAGATCAGTTTAGCTATGCTCTCTAGTATAATCCCTTTGTTTCCATCTTTTTACTTTGTAGCAGAATGGTAGTTGGCATGTAGACATCTGGGTCAAATATGGAAGCAGGATTTAATGTAGATAAGGGCAGCCTGAACCCCACTGAAATGTAACTGACTCATCATATGAAATATATTGATTCTCTAGGTGTCACAGCAGACTGAGAAATCCTAATAGCACAGTATAAATGCTGTTGAAGTAACTAAAACTGTTTTTGTTCTCTAACTTATTTGATTTCACAGTTTCCTGTAGTAAAGGTTAAAATACAACTTCATGCATTGGAAAAGGAATGTTTTCATTACAGCCAATAAGATTTGATCAGCAGAAAGTTGACTTAGTCCCTTCTGCAAGGTGCACAAAGTTGAAAATGGACTCCACTTTAGGAAAAACTCTGCACTTAAACCACAATAGGCAGGATTACTTAAAAATTAGCCAGCTCTTCCAGACTTTGGGTGGATAACCATTTCTAATGCAACAAATGCACTCAGCAGAACTCTGCATAAAAGGCTACACTTAGATCCTACAAGTTAAACAAATCTTCCCCTTGCTCAATTGTCTCAACCTTACAATGAGCAGACAGTATTACCATAACTAATATTTCCACATTTTACTGGAGGTCCTAGTAGTTAAGGTTACCAGCTTCTTGCTGAAGATTTAAGTTTAGACTAGAATCTCTATACAATATTTTAATCTGGTAAGCCTTTAGAATATTAGGGTGTTGAGAATTCACACACACATACACCCCTTCTTGCTTTGTGGTTTTGGGGGGGGGGTTGGCTTTTTTGGCAACATCTCTACTAGCAGTTTTATGCGGTGAGTGGGTGAAGTGTTTTTATCACAATTCCTAACCACTTTCTCTCTTTGCCAGAAACCAGGTGTAACCAGCAAAGGACAAATGGAATAACAAGACAACCCCTCCTTGTCACCATTTTCTACTAGTCTTACTTTTCATTATCTGCCTTCATCCTTGATGCCTATTCTGATTTGTTGTTAATGTCTGTCTGCTGTGATCTAAAAACTGTCTGTGTGGACTGAAACATGAGCCCTCAAAGAGAACCTGCTGTTAACATAATTCAAGATGAAGCCAAGAAAAATATCCAGACTTTCATGCTGGAGGCCCAGGTTCAAGTTGGTGGATGTGAATTTTTTTCTGTAACCTCTTCAGTTTCTTCTGATTTAAGAACTGCATATATAAGTCTTGTGGAAACACTGACTTCCCAGTCTTACTGTGGTGTTTTTAAACATGGTCCCCTACACTTAATTCTTGCAGCACTTACTGTAATGGTTGTAATAAGGAGTTGAGCACCCATTTTGAGGAAGAAACTATGCATTCTCCTCCACATAGGGAAAGGGACTTGTGGATTTAGAATCTTGCAAATTCTGCAACACTGTGACGTGACAAGCTTCTTTTTTTCACACATCTGGATTCCACTGATGGCTGTCTCACTCCAAAATGGCAGCCATTTAAAGCTTTTCTTAAACCTCCACTTTTCAATGTACAATAGTTTCTTGTATTTATGATGACTGTGCAACTGGTGATAACTTATGGCTTTCCTTCTGATTTCTAAGTAGTGGGAAAACAAACCAAAGTAGACAAGAATCCAGTGCTTGCTAACTCATATTGAAAATGGCAAAATGCCCTCCATCTGATTGTAATTAGTCCCTTAACTACAACATAATTGCAGAATCTGGAAAAGCAGTGGCTATAGAGAACAAACTCCAACACTGTTTCTAACTGACAAATTGTCTAAGCTAATGTTCTGGAATCTGACCTTGGACATAAAGCTGAAACACCTCAGCCAAACTTCAACTTGTGTCTAATGCCCTGTGTTTTTAAATCTGCTAAGGGTTGTGGGTCGGGGGGAATCAAATAGGGTGCTGGATTTTTCTTGCTTCAAGCAAGAAACCCATCTGCCAAGCTTTCTTGTTGAATCACTTGCTAAACTTCAGTGAATGTCCATAATGATCTGAACTCAAATCACTTGTTTTGTCACAGACATGGTGTAAGCCAGTTCCAGTATGTATTGGAAGGGCAAATGGCAATCTCTTGTATTGATCTTGATTTCACCTGATGCCTTAGTATTTTGTGAATTACGATGCACCTCATACAATTTGAGGTAGCTATCCACCTCTCAAAGGAGGTTGTGCCTTCCTTTGTGAACCTCTGTACTAACTGACTTTTGTATCTAAATCAGTCTCTTATAAACTAAACTGTTAAGGTTACTTTGCTTTTTGGACACAGGCCTAATCAGCTCTTGCCATTGTGTTGGTGGTTAGTTTCTTACTCAACCATTTATAAGTGTAAACTTGAAATACATCTTGTCTTTTATGTTGAATTGGATACCTAAACAAATGCTAAACAGAGAATTACTTCTGGAAAATCAATTTGAAGGCAACTTTAGTGACAAATTCAGCCAGTCATGCAACTTGTTCTGTATATAACCTTTCTCTTGTGCACTTTCCTACAATGCAATTAAAAGTTATGAATTTATAAGTACTTGTCTCAAACTGGAAATGTAGAAACTTATGGATGTTACTATTATATAAACTGTAGTCGCACAACTAGTAAAGTTTTCTAATGACATTAAAAAGATGCTGCTCTTTATATCAAATGAGTGCGGGTTGCCAGTTTCCTGAAGGAGCAGTACATCAAGGCATACTAACATGCCATGTAGCATATTTGTTTGTTCTGGAGCAAGAACTGAACATCCTAGGAGTTTATCACTATTTAGAACTTCCAATTTTATGGCTGTTTCTAGCCAAACTGATAGACTTCATCAAAAGAATCATAGCATTTTTCTATGCTTTCCAGTTAGAATACTTTCTGTTTAGTGGCTTTTCAGAGGAGTTTAATTTGAGAGCAGTTTTCTTTTTTATATACTTCAAAAATGGCTACTTGAAATTCTGGACCAGTTTTTCCTCCATAGCTGTAGAAGAGATCTTTTCAGTAAGAGATCCAAATGGTATTGGAGAGTGAGCACTGACTCCTCAGCCCTGTACCACAGCAACTGCTCGACTTTTAGAATGATCCCTCTCACTACCTTAACCTAAAGATGCTTCAGGCATAGCAAGGGCACTTCAGTCCTTGTAGGAAAAGTTAGGATAGCCTTCCTAACAGGATGATTCAACTACATAGAAGATGGAAGGGTTTTGCAAGGAACCTTTTATTTTCATTCATGGTAGAATGAGCTGATGGAGGGTAAGTAATTGGTTATTTGTCTTTTCTGTGTCCCTTTTTATCTGCTCCTAGCCTTGGGCTAAACTCTACCTTGTTTTTGTCAGGTGTCCAAGTACATAAAATACTTGGATGTGAAACCACTCTAAATAGTGAACACATTCCGCTCCTGTGTCTAATACTAGCAGTCCAATGGCTTACATTCAGGCTATTCCCATAAATGGGACTTTTTCCTGTTTAAAGTAACAAATACACAGCTGGTCAACAGTCAAAGTTCTGTTAGACAAATGCTAAAAGTAAAAATGTTTAAATATTTATTTAAACCTGACTATTGGACTTGGATTGCTAAAGAGTCAAATGTTTGTCTGCTGGGAATGACTTGCCTCCTGAAATAGTAAATCCTGCACTACAGTGTACTGATTAAGTCGATTTCATCTTTGTTCCTTAAACACTTCTAGTTTTGTTTAAACAGTGTACCAGGAACAGTTGTGACCCAAGCCTTTCCCATGAGTCCCCCATACCTAGCACAATTCTTGTTCAGTAGTTAATGGCTTGTGAGTTGAGGAACAGTCAGTGCTTAGAGTAGTGTTTTCAAAAAAATCTGGCAACTCCTTTTTACATAGCCCTCCACCCATTACTGCACAGCATTAAAGGTTACTAGGCAACTCTAGCCTAAGGAATGGTCTCAGGCCAGGTCTACATCACAAACCTGTAGTGTAACACCACTCAGTGGCATGAAAAATCCACACCTGAGGAACATAGGTTGGTATAATTAACACCCAGGCAGAGCAGTAGTTTTAAAACTTTTTTCTGGTGACCCAGCTGAAGAAAATTGTTAATGCTCATGACCTAGCAGGGATTTGGGGTGTGGGAGGCAAGTCAGGGTGCAGGAGTGAGGGCTGTGGGGTGGGCCTGGGAATGAGTGATCCACAGTGTGGGAGGGGGCTCTGGCCAGGGGCTTGAGGTGCAGGAAGGGCTTTGGGTGAAGGCTCTGGGGTAGGGCCAGGATGAGGGGTTTAGGGTACAGGAAAGGGCTCTGGGTATGGGGGGCTCAGGAGATTGGGGCACAGGCTTACCTTGGGCAGCTCCTGATCAGCAGCACAACAGGGGTGCAAAGGCAGGCTTCCTGCCTGTCCCACCACTGCAGACTGCACTGTACCCCAGAACCAGCCAGTAGCAGATCTGGCTCCTAGATGGAGGTGCGCAAGCAGCTCCACACAGCTTTTGCCCACAGACACCCCCCCCACCCCCACAGCACCAATGTAGCATTACATGTGTAGACCTGCCTTCTCTTTTTTTTTTTTTTTTTTTTTTTTGTAGAGACTTTGCTAAGCCTACAGTGAGACGGTTTGAAAGGGGAAAAACTCAGAGTCCAGATTTAACCCATCTGCTAGTCTCCAATGCCATTAACAGTGGAAACCTATCTAAACTACTTAATCTTAGAAAAGTGGAATTAGGTTGAGTTGGCTTTGAAAGTCAAAGATGACAAAGTCTCTGGTAGAATTGTAAAGGCAGAGGAAAAAGCCTTTAGCCTATAAACAAAATAACCCTAACATTAGACAATTGTGAGTTTGCTACATCCAGTGCAAACTTATAGCTGCTCTGCTGTACAAGGTTTTATCTTCCTGATATGTAGTTATTGCTTCACACTTCTGAAATGGTAAACACGGTTATAGTAGCAGGGGTGACTGATCTGGGTGAGCAAATGGACACAGCCCACTTAGCAGTACATGTCTCAACTACTTGACACTAAAATGTTCCTAGTACAAAATGTCCATAGCCTGAAATCGTTCCTACCAGAGAAAATTAACCCTGATTTTTGGGCACTTAAATGAGCTAGTGGGCCCATCCCAAAATTAAGAGATTCCTAACTACAGGGAAATCCATAAAGGAAACAGCCAAAAGGTTACATGCTCTAGTCATCCCTGGAAAATAGGGCAGTGCATTCAATGTAATATATTGTTCCTGGGCTCAAACCCTCAGCCTATATAATGGCCCATGATACCTACAATACTATGGGTAGGCGGCTTCTCCACAATGAGTTGTGACAATGAAACTTTGGCAAAGGTAGTGATCTTGGAAATAGCCACTGATGCACCACAAGTAGCATAGAGTAACATGATTCTTGCAGAATCCAGAACCTGGTGCCATCACAGGGGGAGTGATAGCTCAGTGGTTTGAGCATTGGCCTGCAAAACCCAGACTCAAAACTCAAAACCCAGAGTTGTGAGTTCAATCCTTGAAGGGGCCATTTAGGGATCTGGGGCAAAAATTGGGGATTGGTCCTGCTTTGAGCAGGGAGTTGGACTAGATGACCTCCTGATATTCTATGAGATTGATAGCCCCTTTGGGGGGAGGGATAGCTCAGTGGTTTGAGCTTTGGCCTGCTAAACCCAGGGTTGTGAGTTCAATCCTTGAGGGGGCCATTTGGGATCTGGGGCAAAAATTGGGGATTCGTCCTGCTTTGAGCAGGGGGTTGGACTAGATGACCTCCTGAGGTCCCTTTGAACCGTGGTATTCTATGATTCTATGTAATAATTGTGAGGTCTGATGGTACAGGGTCCTAGGGACTCATCTGATTTGAGTCCCTATCCTTTTAGATAAACAGGTCCTTCATGACAGGAGGACTGAAGGCCAGAACAGCTGACTCAACCTTAGTGTGCTACTGAATTACTAAACTAGGGTAAATGGTGAAGTCTTTAAATCATGATTTGAAGACTTCAGTAACCCAGCCAGAGGTTAGAGCTCTGTTAAAGGAGTGGGTGAGTAAGGTACTCTGCCCTGCAATGTGTGGGAGTTCAGGCTGGATGATCACAATGGTCCTTGCTTCCCTTAAAGTCTGAGTAGGTATAAATCCTTTGGGCTTGCAAAAAAATCTCCCCCATCCCACACCTCCAAGCCTCCACATAATGATTCCCTAAACATAGACAATTTCTGAATTGTTGGTATTCCTTTTGCAGTATTCTCCAATGGAGAGTTATATGCATTTAAGTGTCTTCTAGTTCAATAGAAGGGCTCTATTCCCTACCTGGTTGGTCAAAAGGGGAAGAATCTCAATCTCTGCTGGGGAAATACTGCAACAAAAGACAACTTGAATATTCATACAGACTTACTTTCCCACCATGCTTTCAGTGAACTCTAGAGCATGTACCATAAGTCAACATTAGCTATGGCCTATCACCGGCATGCTCTGTGGGCGTTGCCTTTGTGCCTCTAGTAAGAAATGACACAGGGAACAAATAAAGACTCCAAATTCAGTCCCAGCAGTTTCTTCCATCCAGCTAAAAAAGCTAGAAGCATGCATGCTATCCTGCAACTTACATGTGCGCTATGTATTTTAGAAGCAACTACCTTGGTTTCAGGAGAGATGAGAAGGTAATTCCTTTCATTTTTTAATGTGTATCAGCAGCTTTGTACTAGATTTTGTTTTTCCCAGAACAGACAGTAAAATGTGTGCATTCATCTACAGGGCTGCCTTATTCTTGTAACCCTTTTTTTAAATGCCACCTGGCAGTATCAGTTTCAGATTCCTTGGATTTTATATTGCATCTGTAGGGCATGATCAAGCATACATGGCTAAGGACAGCAATGATTATATACTGTATGGAGACCATTATTTTAGCTGTTTATGATAAAATACAGTACTAAAGTATAATCTGGACTGTTGCTTGTTTTGCCTGACACATTTCTCCCTGACAGGTTTCAGAGTAGCAGCTGTGTTAGTCTGTATTTGCAAAAAGAAAAGGAGTACTTGTGGCACCTTAGAGACTAACAAATTTATTTGAGCAGAAGCTTTCGTGAGCTACAGTTCACTTCATCGGATGCAGTGAGCTGTAGCTCATGAAAGCTTCTGCTCAAATAAATTTGTTAGTCTCTAAGGTGCCACAAGTACTCCTTTTCTTATTTCTCCCTGAGAGATTTTCACTTTTCTAGTGATGGCAATACAGATTACTGATATTTCAAAGCTCCTAGTCTATACTCCATTCTCTCAAGCCAGACCTTATTAATAGTGCATCAGTACCATGTAATAGTGACCAACTCTCTTAAGAGTTGTGCTAGTTATATGGTGTCTCTATAAAGATATGCAAAAAGGCACATTTCAACTCCAGCAGCAGAGTCCTGCCAGCTCAGTGCTCCTAAAGTGAGATTGTCGGAATTACCAAACTGGATCAGATCCAAGAGCCATCTAGTCCAGTACCTTGTCTTTGACAGTGGTGAATACCAGATGCTTTGGAGGAAGGTATAAGACCCCTGAGGTTGTCAGAAATGGGATAACTAAAGCTGAG
This sequence comes from Eretmochelys imbricata, assembly GCF_965152235.1. Classification (NCBI taxonomy): domain Eukaryota; kingdom Metazoa; phylum Chordata; order Testudines; family Cheloniidae; genus Eretmochelys; species Eretmochelys imbricata. The sequence goes on along the minus strand of NC_135576.1, from coordinate 27,954,309 downwards.
GAAACTCTTTTTTTAATGAAGTGTTTTTGTCATCCCCATCCCCCCCAAAAAAAGGCTTTTTTGGGGAGGTGGGGGGAGGCAGTCAGAAACTGAGGTGAACTTGACCTGAATAGTTTCAGTTGACAGAGAAAAAAATTGTTTTGACCTGAAAAGTCTAAACAAAACATTGAGTCAATGTTTTGATTTCAAATTTGGCCAATTAAAAAATAAAGCACACACACCCAGGGTGTAACTCCTGAAATGACTGAACTGAAATGGAAAAAGTCTAATTTAGAGTAGACAAACATTTTGGTCAACTTGAAGCAAACTATTTTTAGGGTTTGGGGGGCGGGGGTTAGTCATCAGAAAAATTTTTGAAAATTGTCTTGGTTCAAATCTAACTGGATTTTTTGTTTGTTTTGTTTTGGCCTCAAAGTGAAGAAGTTGTCATTTGCTCAGCTCTAGGGATAATTTGTCCCCATAGTAGCTTTCATGCTGACTTCCTAAAAGAGGCTTAAATCCTGAAGTATGAGGTTTAACATCCCTTCTAAAAAGTTTATGAACAATAACTCTGGATAGTCTTAAGTTTCAAAGGGATGGAAGACACTGGTAAAGTGGGAGAGGGGTTGGCCTCATGAGTTCTATGATTTAGTTATGTGTTTGTATGAAAAGAATGTCCTCTTGGCTTTGAATTTCCCACCTTTTCAATTCCAGTCCCCTTCTTATCTACTTTGTTTAAACTTCTATCATGTCCCTCTAATTTGTCTCCTTCCTATCGTGAACAATCCAAATCTTCTCTCTTTCCCTATAAGTTTTTGACGCCCTTCATCATTTTTGTTGCTCTTCTCTGGAAATGCTGACATTATCTATTGAGAGGTGAGATTACCAGTACTGTACACAGATGAGAAGCCTTCTTGGGTCTCAAACTCCGATCCTCTTGATGCCTGCAGCTTGCTCTAACTCAACCATCAAGCCAACTCCCTTGCTTTAATTCATCAATTTGATAACTATTTGTTAAGATGGCCCCATCTTATGATTTAACAAATTAGTGTTGGCCAATAAACCAGGTGTATTTCTTGCACATCAATGTGAGTTCGGCCAGTGTTATGCAACAAGACCACAGGAAAAGTGCAATCCAGTTTCTGTGTAGATTGGGAAATTCTCCCAGCCCTCCCAAGAGCACTCTCCTCTCCCCCCAGACTGCTGAAATGTCAATAGTTTACTGTCAGCTAGCCAAGGCTCTCTGTTTTTCTATTTCTTCATTCAGGGACAGCTCAATATGCAAGATCCTTGATTAACAGATACACTGATCTTGAGTATATCCATTCATGGGCCTCAGAGGCAATGCTTTGATGTGGAGCCCAACTCCTCCAGGGTTCAGGGATGTTCCGAGTTTCAGGGGTTTGGGCACATTCATGTGAGCCACTTTTTCAAAGTACAAAACTCACTTTGGAGAATGAAGCAGCCAGCTGGGTGCTCCCTTCTGAGCAGAAATTATAGGGCATACTGAATTCAGCATTTGTCTTTGAAGTCCTTGCTCCCTGCTGTCATACTCAGCAGCATTCTTGATGGCTGAGCTGCTTTCAACTCCTTCCTGTTCAAACTAGGTGCATTAAATCTCCTGACTCAGCTCTGTTTGTGTTAGTAAGTAGAACTATTTCCCTGAGTTTAATAGATGACAAGCATGTCATTTTTCCTAATCTCCTCCATTTTAAATGACTTAATTTAAAACACTTTTCACACAGCTGTCACTCAGGCCTATCAGAGGGACATGGAACATGGGTCAGTCTTCTTTTGAAGCCATCATTCTTTAGGATGTAGCAAAGAACAAGCTAATAACTCTCCTGCGTATAGAGACAATGGCTGCAAACCAAGCACTGATGCTTTAGAGATCATGAGATCATTTGCAACAAATTCTTTATATTTAAGTACACACACACTCACACACACCCCTGAAAACTCAAGGCATCTGTGTCTGATCTATGCCCCAGCCTGTAACTAGTCCCTTTAGAGTGACTCCTTTAGTGTACTGGATCCTGAGGAACCACGCAATTCCTCAGCGGCAAGGACGTGAAACGGGGCCTTTGGGCACCAACAATCCCTGTCGCTCTCTGTGACTCCCTGCACTTAATCCAGCTAAACCAGACTCCTGTGAGAGACTTGTATGATATCTCTTCAGCATACAATACTCTCTGTAAGTATTTGCAGTGACACCAGGCAGCCTTTTCAAAACAAGGCAGCGATTTACTAGTCACCTGGCATGCAGCATCTAGAAGTCCTTAGGTTGGCATAAAGTCACAACTGCTACAGAATCTCTTTGCTTCCTTTCTCTGCCTCTGTCCCTTTTGTCTCTCAGTGACAGCCCTGTGTCTTTATGAGCTCAGTTCTTAACACAGCCACCTGACGCCTTTTCCCTTTGTTCTCCAGTCTGGGGCCTTTGCTCTGTTTCCCTGCAGACAGGTAGGGGAATCTCTGGGCTGTTAGTTGCTAGGTGTGAATGTCCTGGCCATTGGGGTTTCCATTGTCTCTAATCTGGATCTTCCACTCACATGTGTAGACTCTAGTCAGTTTGTTAATGACTCTGGTTTCTAACCAGGCTGTTATATGAATCAAATACCTCATCCCTACTGTCTGTACATTCTCAGTACGTAGGAATGCAAAGTACAGAGGAAAACTGACGTATGCACGTGAATTATAAAATTATTGCCAAAATTCCTACATTTGTCAGAACAAGTTTCTAGCAAACCATGGGAACTCTATGCTACATGATGAAGGGATAGAGTACCTAACTCGGACAGACAATAAAAGAGAGACCAGGCGGGTGAAGTAATGATACTTTATTGGGCCAACTTCTGTTGGTGAATGAGGTAAGGTTCGGAGCTCTTCTTCGGGTCTGGAAAAGGTAAGTACCAGCTAAATACAAGGTGGAATAGACTGTTATAGCACAAAGAGTTTCAAGAAACTGTTCAAAATGAAGTGGGTAATTAACACCTCTGCACTCTTAGGACAAAGTAGATTTGGGTTACAGATTGAGACGTAAAACCAGTGTCTCTAGTCTATTGAGTCCAGGATTTTTCGTGTCTAGCAGGGTTATGAATTTAAGCTCCCAGCCTTGTCTTTTGAAGTGTTTTGCAGATTTCCTTTGAGTATGAGGACTAAGAGGTCAGCTATGGAGTGATTGCTTTGTGAAAAAAGTTTGTTCACAAGTAATAGAGTGTCTTTGTCTTATCATTTTTCTGTGTGAGTTCATTCAAGAGCCTGGTGATGGTCTAGTTTTACCCATGTTGTTGCTGTTGGGGCATTTGATGCACTGGATGAGGTACACCACATGTTGTGCTAGGCATGTGTAGAGCCATAGATCTTGAAAGGTGTTGTGGAGGAGGGGTGTTGATCATTGTAGCAGTGGATACCCTTTTCAGTATCTCAGATTCCCAAAGGTATTTATATGACTAAAGAAGCAGCCAGTCACTTAGTAGAATTTGAAATCCAATAGGAGTTAGGCATCTAGATGCTTTTGAAAAATCTTATTAGGCTTCTATCTGCATCTGTAGGTGCCTAAACCGCTTTTGGAAATCTGGCCCCTAGTGCCCTGATACTAGTACCTAGTGCCCTGATAGCTGGCCCACTCCCCTCTTTAGGGACTCTCCTTTCCCAAATCATGCCCAGTGCCAAATAAGTACAATGATCCTTACGCTCTAGGAAATGGAGATCTCCATAAGTGTGTCAGGCAGGAGGAGCAGGCCAAGCAGTTATCTCTGGAGGTCCAGGAAGGAGTAAGCAGGCCAACCAGTCACCTGCAAAAATGATGAATGTGAGGGAAGAGAAAAAAATCCATTGCTTATTCTGTTTATTGCTTATTACGATGCTCTAGTGGATTGGGCTTTCCTATAATGTTTACAATAGGAGATAACTAAAGGTAACTAGGCATCAGGAACATTGGGAAGGATGGTAGCTGTAGCACAAGGTATGCATGACAGGATCACCTCTTGAGATTGCTCAGTAACTTTAAAAATAAATATCCTATCCTTAGCCTGAAGTCATATCCACTGCCCAGTCCCATCCATCACTGAGAGATATACACATACTTTGCATATCAGTTTGTAGAGTGCTTTGGGATGAAAAACACTGTAGAAATACAAATAGCAACAGGGACAGATTCTGGCTGTAACTCACCAGTAGAAAACTTTCCCGGAAGAGGTGAACTCCTCAAAGCCATCTGCTGTTTTCTGTCCCCAACACCCAGCATAGAGGGCGTGGTGGAGCTCTGTCTCTACACCAATACTACACAGATATGTGCCCCTTTAAGGACTGTATGGCTGCAGCGCATGATAGTGCATGCTGGAACTGGGGTGCAGAACCAGGATGATGTAACTGTCTCCCTGTCACCAACTCCACGGCCCCAAGCAGAGCTTGACATAGAGAAAACTTCAGTGTATTACATCTGTGTGCACATAGCTGCTTTCAGCTTTCAAATTATTCTAGAGTCCCGTCTATTTAAATCATTCTCCGCCTCAGCCAAAGACCTATTTACCAGTAGACCCAAGTTTGGGGCCCAGAGGTTTTGGGGTGAGAATCATTTTGAAGAGGGAGGCAGGGGAGCAGCTGGCTGGCTGGCATACGTTTTGATCATGGCTGACCCAGTGTCAGGATCCCAACAAGGGCAGTCAGGGCCAAAGGTCAGACCTGGGGCAAACCTGAGGTTAGGAGTAGCAGAAGAACTCGTAGTCAAGTTCCAGGCAAGGGTCAATACCAAGGGTCAAGAGGCAAAGTCCAAATCAAGCTGAGGTCAAAGTCAGAAACAAGAAAGCAGGAATGGTTGTGGCAGCTACAGAAGATCCATACTGTTACCTGGATGCTTCCTGGAATTCCCTGTGAGTTTATACAGGGCAGGGAGCCGATCAGGAGCCTTGAGGCCGCTGCCTGTCAAACCCTTGAGATGGAACTTCCCATAGTCTCTGTCCACAGCAGGTCACAGTAAGTGGCACACAAGATGGTTACAGCTGCTACTGGGTGGTAGCCTGGAGATGCCAGCTGCTTGGTAGCTCTGTAGGCCTGGGTTCTAGACCTGTGGGGTCTCACACCCAGGAGAAGAGCTGTACACTGGTTTGACAGGGAACTGGAAGCATCTCTAGAGCCAGCCAAGGTGAGCTGGCCCTCCAAAGGGTTACACTGCATCCCAGAGCTGTTTAGGATTAAAGGTTGAAGAGTTACTGTCAGGTCAATTTAAGCCCCAAATATTTGTAAGATAATGTTCACTTTCTGTGTCTGTAGACGGATCATATAAAGCAGTGTTTCCCAAACTTGGGACCCTGCTTGTTCAGGGAAAGCCTCTGGCGGGCCGGGCCTGTTTGTTTACCTGCCGCATGCGCCGGTTCAGCCGATCGCAGCTCCCACTAGCCGCGGTTCGCTGTGCCCAGCCAATGGGGGCTGCGGAAAGGAACGCAGGCCGAGGGACGTACTGGCCACTGGTTTCGTCAGCCCCTATTGGCTGGGCACAGCGAACCGTGGCCAGTGGGAGCCGCAATCGGCTGAACCTGCAGACGCGGCAGGTAAACAAACCGGACCGACCCGCCAGGAGCTTTCCCTGAACAAATGGCGTCCCAAGTTTGGGAAACACTGCTACAATGGATGAGAACTAGAAAGATGAACTAAGAGTTGATAGTAAGTCAGGTAAGGTAATCTTAAAAATATTGGTCCAAATTTTGGAAAGTGACTAGTGATTCTGGGCGCATCCATTTTTGTTGTCAAACTTGAGACCCCTTGAAGGAGCCGGATTTTTCAGAAATTGTTGAGCACCCACGCCCTGAACACTCGGTCCTTTTATGGTATTTCAAGCTGGGCACCAAAATCATCAGTCACATTTGAACACGTCGGTCTTTAATTCTGATTTTACCAAATCTTGGAGTTTATACGCAATCCTTGGGCTGGTTGTGAGCCGTTATTTCACTACCTTAGCTGACTTGCAGCTTAACGTGACCGACACAAAGACTAAATCTTGGTGCATACAGGAAAGAAAAAGAATTGTTGGTTCATTAACTGTTCTTTGACTTTAAATATTTGTAAAAAGTAAAATGTCCTCTAGTTTCCCCTTTTAACCTGGTGAAGTGTTTGAGAATGAGGCTGTTTCTATAGCCAAATGCCAACGACTGCTGTGCAAGTGAACCAGGACGTAGCTAAAGGACATTTTGTTTTTAAACCATTAACCAATGTTTTAAAACCTGTACTTGATTTTAGCGAGCTGATACTGTTTTTGAAATGTTTTGTTTGATAGCTCTTCAAAGAAAGTTTTGCATAGGAGGACAAGAGAACCTAATGGTCAGTCTCCAATAGACTGTAAACTGACCCACTGGAGTGAATGGGGACCATGTGACCCTTGCTCAAATCAAAGGGTAAGCTCTAGGTGTAGTGTTTTTATTTTAAAATGACACAGGTAATTACTGACATTTACCCTTAGAAGTCCTCCATTATAGTGAAGAGTGCTAAACTCCTCCTCAATATTCTGATGTTATGATTCACGGGTATCCTCAACTGTTTTATACCCAAGAGCAGACTGCTCTCTAAAAGGGATTTGTTGGCAAAACAGAAATTTTTTCAGGAAACATCAAAGTTTGATTTTTTTTTTTTAGGTTTTCGTCAAAAACTCAACAACAACAAAAAAAACCCAAAAATTTACTGTTAGCCAGGCTTTTCCGTTTTCATTTTTTGAAGAAAGTTTTTTAAAAATGATTTTTTTTATGAAAACTTTTTAGTTTTTGTCACTTTTCATGGTAACAAAAAACACCACATAAGCCTTTTGTGACTAGTGCCACAGCTATAGATCTGTTTATATATGCATGCGAAGAATTAGTTACAACGAGTGCCACCTACTGGCACACAGGAATGTGTGATATTGTACATAAGCAGTAGGTTCCATAAAGGTATTTTTCGTATGCATGGCAAGTGACTTCCTGCATCCAGCTCTTAACAAAGCCCTTCAGACATAGAATCTTTGCTAATTTATTTGCAGTCACAATATGTGAGGGACGTAGGTCTGGAATTAATGAACAAGAGGTAAGTTCTCCTAAACCTCGTCTTGTGTTTGTGTATAATTTGGGGACTTCCTTTGTCGAAAAAACCTGGGTTCCAAGTAAATAAAATACTAACTATGAGGCCAGTTTAGTATGAAGACTAAAATGCAAATAAAATATGAAATTTTTACTTGCTCCATAAGAATTTGAGAGAGACAAAATAGGGGAGGTAATATCTTTTATTGGATGAATTTCTGTTGGTGGAAGCTACAAGATTTTGAGCTACACCAAGCTGTTCCTCAGAATTTGGTATTCATGAAAGATTCCCACAAAAGTATCTGCAGTCTTCCCAATCCTCAGTAATGTAAATCACCATAGCTTCACTGAAGTTTATGAAGTTATGCTGATTGGCATTAGCTGAGAATCTGGCCATAATTTGAAATATTATTTTTAATAAAATATACTACTTAGACTGTTCTCAGTGTAACCTATGAATATAAATGAGAGAAAGCATGATTTAGTGGAGAAACAGAAGAATGAGAATCAAGAGTAGAGCTATGTGAATAATATATTTTTCCATTTTCTGGCTAAAACCAAAAATTGTGGTTGGGGTCGACCCAAAATCTTTTTTTTTTTTTTTTGAGGGTTTTTTTTGAGTTTTTTGACAAACTAGTTTGGTTTGTCAAAAAAAAATTCCATGTTTGTTTTTTAAAATTAACACAAATTAGCAAAATGTTTCAGTCAACCCAAATCTGCATTTTTTTTGTCAAAAAAAAGTTTAGTCTGAAAAATTTCATCCATCTCTAACAAGGAGACCTGAGTTCTGTTCTGTCTCTCTGAACAAGTTGCTGTGTGACATTAGGAAAGTCATTCCTATCTGTTCCTCAATGTCCATTTCTGTGCTTTAAGAAAAAAAAGAGGGGGAGACACTGCTAAGATGTAATTTGTACCCTGTTTTGAGATGCTGCAAAAATGCTGCACACGTGCAAAATATTATTATTGTTTATTTTATTATTATTAGGGCTAATCAAAATGTTTTCAATTTCTAAATGTTGACAAAATTTCCAACTTCGAGATTAAGGGACAAAAAGGGAAACATATTGATAAAATTTCCACCAAATATTTTTCCTGGTTTTCAACCAATCAGCTTGTGAAAAAAATTCTAACTTGGATGAAATTTTGAGGGGGAAATTTCCAATTATATTGTGATTTTTGTCTTGCTTTTCTTTGAGAAAATCTAATTATTATTATATATCTTTGTAGTTTCGCTCTAGAAGTGTTCAGCAATTTGGACAGTTTCGTGGGAAACAGTGCCTGGAACCATTGGGAGACACACAAAGCTGTAAAACCAGCACAGCCTGTCCAGAAGAGCAAGAAATCGATTGTGGAGCTGACTTTAGATGTGACTCAGGTAGGTGTTGCTTTCACAATCTGAATCTCTTTTGTTTATGCTTTATGAAAAATTGTGCTTAGAATACAGGTAAAATTACAAAACTCTATGACTTTATTTTGCATAGGGGATTTGACACATCAATCCTCCCAAGGCATATTTTAGTAATACTATATAGACCTTAGCTAGCACTTTACAGGCTAGCTAATTGACATCAATAGACTGCATCTTCTTATGTCAGGGCTGAATTTAATATCATGTAGAAACAATTAATCTTCACAAAAACACTGAGGTGAAATCTTCACTTCATTGACGTTAATGGCAAAACTCCCAATGACTTTAATGTGGGTCAGGATTTCTCCCCTTGTTTATGTCACAATAAAAACACAAATTATTTCAAGTATATGCTACATCCTCCCAGACATAAGGAGTATAAAGTGGACTATAAGGTGGATAGAAAGCTGGCTAGATTGTCAGGCTCAACGGGTAGTGATCAATGGCTCCATGTCTAGTTGGCAGCTGGTATCAAGTGGAGTGCCCCAAGGGTCGGTCCTGGGGCCGGTTTTGTTCAATATCTTCATTAATGATCTGGAGGATGGTGTGGATTGCACCCTTAGCAAGTTTGTAGATGACACTAAACTGGGAGGAGAGGTAGATACACTGGAGGGTAGGGATAGGATACAGAGGGACCTAGACAAATTAGAGGATCGGGCCAAAAGAAATTTGATGAGGTTCAACAAGAACAATTCTTCCATCCTCCACTTAGGATGGAAGAATCCCAGGCATTGCTACAGGCTGGGGACCTACTGGCTAAGCCGCAGTTCTGCAGAAAAGGACCTGGGGATTACAGTGGATGAGAAGCTGGATATGAGTCAACAGTGTGCCCTTGTTGCCAAGAAGGCTAACGGCATTTTGGGCTCTATAAGTAGGAGAATTGCCAGCAGATCGAGGGACGTGATCGTTCCCCTGTATTCGACATTGGTGAGGCCTCATCTGGAGTACTGTGTCCAGTTTTGGGCCCCACACTACAGGAAGGATGTGGAAAAATTGGAAAACATCCAGCGGAGGGCAACAAAAATGATTAGAGGATTGGAACACATGACTTATGAGGAGAGGCTGAGGGAACTGGGATTGTTTAGTCTGCAGAAGAGAAGAATGAGGGGGGGATTTGATAGCTGCTTTCAACTACCTGAAAGGGGGTTCCAAAGAGGATGGTTCTAGACTGTTCTCAGTGGTACCAGATGACAGAACAAGCAGTAATGGTCTCAAGGTGCAGCGGGGGAGGTTTAGGTTGCATGTTAGGAAAAACTTTTTCGCTAGGAGGGTGGTGAAGCACTGGAATGGGTTACCTAGGGAGGTGGTGGAATCTCCTTCCTTAGAGGTTTTCAAGGTCAGGCTTGACAAAGCCCTCGCTGGGATGATTTAGTTGGGGATTGGCTCTGCTTTGAGCAGGGGGTTGGACTAGATGATCTCCTGAGGTCCCTTCCAACCCTGATATTCAATGATTGTATGATACACTGACCATGAAAGCAACTCAAAAATATGACTTTGCTGACACTAGCCTATAAGAACTAATGTTTTCCCACATTCTTATACTTCACAGAAAAATACCCCACATCTAGACATTAAAGAATAATCTAAAAGTAAATCAAACCACGATAATTCTCTATGAATGTCAGAAATACTTCTGCCATTTAATTTTCTGTGCCATTCCATTAAAAATAATTGAAAAATTTAAAGGGTTTTTTTTTTTCTCACTGAGAGGAGCAAGGGATTAGGTTTTTACCTCTCTCTGGCTGAAATGAAAATACACCTTCTAAGAGGAAGATTCCAGTAAGGAATATTTGTTTTTCTGATGTAAACCCAATGTTAAAAAAGGATTAGAAATATTCAGTTCTTCATTCTTTGCTTAGGTCGTTGTATAAAGAGGATGCTTGTATGTAATGTGGACAATGACTGTGGAGACTCTTCTGATGAAAGTGACTGTGAGAGAGATCCAAAATCACCATGTCGTAATCCGGACATTGAAGTGTCAGAGATTGGAAGGACTGCTGGACAAGGGTATTCAATGAAAAGTCATAATTAAAGGGAGACACCCTGGTTCAGTATATATATGGCACTAGACAAAGTTAGGAGACATGGGCCAGATGATGAAGCCCCAAGATTCTATTCACGATCTACTAGCCTGTTCTGTGACCTTGGGCAAAATGCTTAACCTCTGTTTCCTTTTACTCATCTGGGGTTAATAATGCTTAATATCGCCCTGAGATCAGGCAAAAAGCACTGTAAGTGCCATGTGTTGCTGCTGTTTTATTAACCCGCCTTTGTTTCAGGGAAGGCAGCTGAAGATATTTTAAATGTCTTACAAAAGGAGGCACCAACATCATCAGATTTGGGCAGCTCTTCCTGGAGAATGACCAGAGAATCTCCTCTTTCCCATCCCCACTCCAGCAGGTGGCCACCACCTTCCAGCAACCTCTTGACTAAGCCCCACTACTGTGGCTATATTCATATTCCTCCAAGCACAAGCTCTATACCGGGGTAGTTGATAGGCAGACCGTGGGCCATATCTGGACCATCAGACCCCAAAATCTTTTTATTTATATATTCGTGGGCGGTGAGTAATGGAGGCTGAGCTCCCCAAACCTCTGCTAATGATTCCCGCAGCAGCCTCTGGGCAGGGTTCAGAGCACCTCTGGGTGGCCCAGGCTCACAGCTCGGCCCCAGAGGGCTGGCCAGGGCTCCGCCGGGCTCCTCCAGGCACAAGTGGGCCAGCCAGGGCTCCTCCAGATGCTGGCAGGTCAGGGTTCAGGGCTGCGTTTGTGGGCAAGACAGCAAGAGCAGGGGGACTGGAAGGGGTGGGGCGGGGCCTTGGGTGGAAGAGGCAGGGCAGGGGGCTAGCTTCGCCATGCAGGGGATGCCCACACCGCCCATGTACTTATCTTTTTTATTATTGTTTTCTTTGGAGTCTGAGCCTTAACTATACCTTGACCAAGAAATTTGGACCTTGACAAAAAAATAATTGACTACCCCTGCTCTATATTGTGCAGTGTTCTCCAAAGCATGTAAGGTTTGGTCATTATGGGCCTTACAAAATGGTCATGCCGCTGGTGCTGGGTTCTGTAACCAGATCTGTAGGAGTAGTGCCCAGGAGGTTGCCTGAGGTGGATGGATACCATGTTGAGACTCTGCCTCTCCAGCCCTCCCCACCTGCCCAATCTAGAAATGGCTGGGGTTTAGCAAGGCATCCATAATTACATTTCTCAAACCTTTATATATTAGGTAACTGCATTGGTGGTGGGAGGAGGTTTAGTTCACTATTGTACTTAGAGCAGCTTCTCAAACAATCTTTCCCCATCATCATCATACTAAAGAAATATCTGAAAAATGAGAAAATATATCCAGATATTTTTTCATCAAAAGTCTGCATCTATAGCAATCATACCCTCCATTACTATTGTTACTACCTCACAGACAGGGGATATAAGGAACATGTTTATAGTTTTTGTTTGTTAACATCCTATGAACCACAGAATCCCCAGAGCTCCATTGGTTACAGCAGCCTTTTTCATCTTCTTTTCTTTGTATATATTTACCTTTCCTTTCCCATCCTCCAGGTAGTTGGAGGTTTGTTGGCTTGTTAGATTTGCTTATTGGTTTGGGGAGTTGTTCTCTTTTGTTTTGGGGTTTCATGGACAGGTGGGGAAGGGCCTGTAATTTATCTACAACTCAAACTGGAAATCAGCAGCATAAACTGGAACACACAAAAATATCAGCATGTTGCAGCTCCACCTAGTGTTCAACTGAAAATTATAGCCTGTCCACATCATCTCTATCTAAGACAATCTAAAATGGATAAATGAAGACCTTTATAACAGAAAAATAAGCAAACGTTATAAATGTGCTAGGCACTTTAAAGTCTTTTAGTGTTGTTACAATTAGTTAGCTTTACTATAAGGAAAATATTGTTTAGATGTATAATAGCGATGTTCATTGTTCTGTTGAATGATAGCTATTTGCTAAGGTCAACAGTGTGCATGGTGCTGTACAGGACACAAATATTGTGACAGCCTCTGCTCCAGACCTTCCAATCTAGAAGACAGACAAGGAAAGGCAAATCCCAGTGTGAGAACACACAGGAAGGAGTGACTTTAGGTGTATCTTCTTTGTACACTTGTTGTATCTCACATCATCACCAGATCTATGAAACTGGAAGATGAATCTGTTAACTTTCCTGTGTTTGCTATTATTTTAATTGCCTTTTCTCCGATCCAGGCCATTGTAGTGCCCAAGCTCTAATTCTTCCTGAGTAGGTTTCAGCGTGGTAGCCGTGTTAGTCTGTATCAGCAAAAACAGTGAGGAGTCCTTGTGGCACCTTAGAGACTAACGAATTTATTTGGGCATAAGCTTTCATGGGCTAGAACCCACTTCATCGCTCCTAGCCCACGAAAGCTTATGCCCAAATAAATTCACTAGTCTCTAAAGGTGCCACAAGGACTCCTCGTTGTTCTTTCTGAGCAGAGTCTAGGATAAAATTAGGTGTGTATTCTTTCTGAAGGCTGGGTGGCTTCTGTACACATTTGATATTGCAAAATATAGTAATATACAATATAATATTGAGTATTTAGAAACAATCTGATAAAAGTGTATTGGGAAAAATATATCTTTATTTTGATCCCATAAAAATTGCTAGCTATGAATAGTTATTGGAGAAGAAATAGGTCTTTATTATAGGGTTCCTTTCATTCAAATGATCCCATTGTGTTTCATTTTTATTAATAATACCAATCACTTTTTCACTCCTCCACTTTTCATCCACAGACCTCAAAGTGCTTTAGAAAGGACATATCATTATCCCCATTTTACAGATGGGAAAACTAAGGCCCCAAGAGGTGACTTGCCTAGTGTCACTGAGCATCCCAGCTGCTCTCCTGAGTCCTAATGCAGTGCCCTATCCATTAGGACATACTGCTTCCTACTTAGTCCTTTGATTTATACTATTGGAGTTTCCATCCCAAGCTCCTGGCAGGCACCCTTAACAATCTTTATAAACAAATGTAACCTGCAAAACGCATGGTACACTTGTAGCACCATTGAATCCAGTAACTTTTGAGATGAACTATGGCAATACATTGGCTCAGGGCAAAATAATATGGCAAACCCTCACTCTTGTGAAAAGTCTCATGGGATCTTTAATATCATTGCTGAACCAACAGGAACTCCAGCTTTTAAATTCCAGCAGGATTCAGTTTTTTGTCGGTTGTCATATGTAATTTTCATGTTTGGCTTTTCTAGGTCATAATACCACTGTCTACAGGCTAAAGGTGCTAACACCATCTTTTTGAAGTTTAACACGTTACTTTATTTTCCTTCTAGAATCAACATCCTAGGGATGCAGCCAATGGCAAGCCCATTTGAAAATGAGTATTTTAATGGTGTTTGTGACCGAGTGCGTGATGGGAATACCAGGACCTATTACCGCAAGCCATGGAACGTTGCTTTTCTCAACTACGATGTATGTCTCTGTGTAAAAATTAGGAGAAGGTTGACTGAGATTAAGTTTTCCAACAGGATGTCAAAACTCTCTCTTAAATCAGGCATTAAAAAATCTTCTGTATTAAGATTCTGGCAGAATTCAGAAGAGAACAGAATTTATTATTTGTATTAATGGTAGTTCCTAGGGGTCTCAACTAAGGTGGCTTCTACCCTTGGAGCTGGAGGTGTGATTCCCAGCTCCTGCACACACATTCGCTCTAGCTCTCATTGAGGTCGTGCACTAAAACAGTAGTGTAACTGGAGCAGCAGAATGGGCTAGCCTTCCTGACTACGTACCACAGGGCCTGGTGGGTTTGTGCGGGGGGCGGCTACCCTGTGCTGCTACTCACCACTACCCAGGCTACCACAGTTACGCTACTATTTTAGTGCACTGCCTCAATGAGAGCTAGAGCGAGTGTGTGTATGTGAGCTGGGAATCACACCTCCAGCTCCAAGTGGAGAAGTAGCCCATTTACCCATTAAGTTTAGTGTACTCACTCAGTCCATAGTACAAGACAGTCCTTTCCCCAACGAGTTTAAACTCTAAATAGTCAAGACAGAGAGAACAGGTGGGAAGAAGGGAGCACTATTATCTCCATTTTACAGATGGGGAGTTGAGGCACACAGAAATTAAGTAACTTTCCCAGAGAGTCTAGCTCTCCTGAGCCCCGGTTGAGTCCCATAACCACTAGATCACCTTTCCTTTGCAGATTCAGATGAAGATTTTTCAAAGCCTTCTAGGAGATTTGGATGCTAATCCCTTTGGTGGCTCAGCCTCAATTCAGTTTATAGCTAAAAATAACTACTATTCTATCGCTACCTAGTTTTCTGCGTCTACATAAGCAAGAAGTCACTTGGTGGCAATCTAAGGGTGCTTCAAGAAGAAATTCCTGAAAAATATTAAAAGCTACTTTTTAGTTAAACTTTTTTCCTGGAGAAATACTTCTGTACCTGAGCAGTTATAACTTATGTATCCAATTGACTTCACAGCAGCTAAGGCTCTGTGCCAATACAAGTAAAGGTAGCTAAATCTGACCCATAAAGCCTTGCCATGCAGCATGTGTATTTATTTTTGATGGTGGTAGCACTTCTTTGTTACCAAACCGGTATATTCTGCTAATACAAAAAATATGATACTATTAGTATTTTTATTTAACATTAAAAGCAGGTATTCGGAATTAGCCATAGACAGGTACCGAAGATAAAAGAAGGTAAAATGGCAATTCTGCTTCATTTCTGAGGTTGAGACTCCATAAAGATTCCTATCTACATCCTAATAGGAAATGGAAGATTATAATCCCTTAAATGTAATGGCACTTTCCCAGTTTTACATAGCGAAGACTTTACACCAACTGAAGCAAAAAGAAAAAAGGGGGGAAAAGTCACTGCAACTTAGCTTACTTATGAACAGCTGAGCTGATCCAGATGTTGGGGATGGGAGGGGGAGAAGGAGTTCCATTTGTTTTGATTTTTTAGAGTTTTATGATACATTCGTGCCACGTGTGAAACTGGATAATTTTGCCTTTTACACATACCCTGCAAAGGCAAAAATAATTAAAATTGCCAAATGAAATTAAATTATGCATGTCATAGTTGAATCTACAAAATGGTCACAGTTTGACAAGCATTTGTCACATATAAAATGCATTTTCAGTGACTGCGAGCAAAGATTTAAAAAAAATCATGCCAACCATGTAACACAATGGTAAATTCTGAAGCAACAGTATGAAACTTGTCATGACATTTCTGCAAATGATTTTGGTTTCTCCATGAAAGCTCTGTGAGATTCTTGTGTTGTCAAAGTAAAATCCAAATTATACCCTCCATACAGCAGTCTTTGGCCAAGTTTTTCAAGTGATTACTGATTTGGTTGCCAACTTGACAGCTCTTAAAGGAGTCTGATTTTCATAGATGAGCTATATAGCATTTTCTAAAAGACAGGCTGCTTTAAAGTGTTTCAGACTGCAGTGAGCACCTTATATTGACACCCAAAATCACTAGTCACTTTTGAAAATATTCACCTTTACATTCTGAAAGTATCTAATCTCCAGTTTTCTTCTTGTTCTATAGAGAAATCAAGACCAAAGTACAGCAATAGTTGTTTCACATACTAGTTAAAGCTGGTCAGAAAATGGGCTTTCATTAGACAGAAAATTTTGTTTTCATCAAAATTTTCCACAGAACATTTTGACATATTTTTCAGCTGAAAACCAAATTCTTTCCATTTGGAAATGCTGGCAGAGTGCCCCATGTGAGTTGTGGTTCACGTGCCTCATGCTCCCATTTTCCTATATAGGCCAGACTACCTGATTTAACTACAACTCCCATGATGCACCACAGTCTCCCCTCAGGATGAGAAGAGGCTGTTCCATTATGGGCGTCTCTGGCCATGGTACATCATAGGTAGACTTGGAAGGGTTTGATTTTTTTTTATCAATAAAAGTTGGTAAATGTCCATTTCACCATACGTACACAAACCAACTAAAAAGTATTTCCATCTATGATCATTGAAACTTACCAATAGGCAACATAAGAAAAATGCTGCTTGAAATCTTAGTTTGATTTAAAGCTATTTACTTTGTGTATTTTGACATGTGATGTTGACTATTTGTGATTTAAGAGTTATAAAGCATTAGCTTTTTGAAATCCATGTCTGTTATTAAATAATGATATGGACCCCCCACAGTAATTTCCCACAAATCTGAAAATTTAAACGGATAAAAATTGATGAAAACCCATAATTTTCTGTAACTGTGAAATTTAAGTGGATAAAAATAACAAAAATGGTTAAAATAAACATTGATATTATCCATCAAAATTATTTAAAAAAAAATCAAATTCTACCAACCCTAATCATAGGAGATGTGGCCAGGGTAGGGAGCCTAGCCCATAGAGGAGAACCAAACTACAGCTTCCATGAGGCACCATAGCACAACAACCAAATCCAAATATTTTTGATTTCAGACATTTATTTTTTCAACAAAAAAATGTAAAGTTTCCATGGAAAAGAGACTTTTTGCAAAACAAACAAGCCAACCAAACTTCATTTTGTCAAAAACCCAATTTTCCATCTCAAAACAGTTTCAATGGATATCTTTTTTGACCAGCCCTCATTACTATTTTACTTGTTTGAAATGACAATGCAACCATGTAAACAAACTTTTCTGTTTTCCATGGACTTAATGTTGTTCTATTTCTTGAAGTTTGGGTCCAAATCCTATACAAACTGACTTAGTATTATACCTATCAGTCCCTAGACCCTCATCTACTATATGCTCCTCAGCACCTGTTTTATATAGATTGTTTGTTTGTTTTATCATACGATTTGTGATGACATGAGAATAAAACATGCAGTTTTAGTATCTGTTCATTACATAAGTTTCAAGCTATTGTGGTTTTGTTAAATAGATTATACATGGTTTTTTATCTGTTGTTCTCTTTTTTCCTAAGACAAAAGCTGAGAAAAGATTCACAACTGAGTTCTACTATGATCGTGTGACCATGATAAAAGAGATTTACCATGAAAAACAAGAATATTTTTCGGTTTCCATGTCAGTAAAATACACACCTACTGAAAACAATCAGGCCACATCTATAAACAGCTCTCTTGGCTACCAGTTTTCAAGGAATGAAAGTCTAAATTATATCTTCCGGTACTCCAAAGAAAGGGTAAGCTCAATGGCATAAAACATTGTATGTAGTAATTTCATAGGATCTGAAATTCGCATACTGTTGGACTATACAGGTATTAATCTTCCGAACTGTTCAGGATGTCTGTTGCCCTCCTCACACGATATAGGGGGGACTGGCAAAATGTTGGCAATGTAAAGATTAAAGTCTACTTCAGGAGTAGCCAAAATGTGGGTCAAATGCAGCCTATTTCACCACCTTGGCCTTCAATATGGATTGATGTTGCCAGAAAACAAAGATATCAGCATGCAATGATCCATTTTTATCAGTGAACAGTTGTGATCTATTCCACTGTGTGCAAATTAGACACAGCCTTTAAGTAACAAATTGCAATGAAGACCCAGGCAGGCAAAGCTTGGGTGCTCTTGAT
Source organism: Eretmochelys imbricata (assembly GCF_965152235.1). NCBI lineage: Eukaryota > Metazoa > Chordata > Testudines > Cheloniidae > Eretmochelys > Eretmochelys imbricata. The sequence continues at coordinate 27,936,338 of NC_135576.1, read as the reverse complement.
GGAGCATGTAGGTTAATAACCCAAGGGTCAGATCTTCAGGACTAGCCATTTGTTGCACAGCACATCTCAGAGGGAAGCAGGTCACAAAGGCCTATTCTAAGTTGCACCAGTTGCCACGGCTCCTAAGAGTCATAAAATCATAGAATATCATAGTTGGAAGGGAACTCAGGAGGTCATCTAGTCCAACCCCCTGCTCAAAGCGGGACCAGTCCCCAATGTTTGCCCCAGATCCCTAAATGGCCCCCTCAAGGATTGAACTCACAACCCTGGGTTTAGCAGGCCAATGCTCAAACCACTGAGCTATCCCTCCCCCCCAAAGTCCATTCCAGCAGTTGAGGATCACCAGAGTCCAAGAGCAATCCAGCAAGCCTCCCTTTCCTGGCCACACACTATGCCAAGGCCTGTGATGGGAATGGGTGGCAGGTACATCAGCTTTATGCCACCAGAGCATTACGCAAGCCACCAAAGGCTTGATTGCCTTTATGCATTTTATTGCTCTGTCTATAGCACATGGCCTCTTACGCTTGCTTTAAGTCTGCTTTGCACTGCCAAAGTGCTACAAAGTGGAGTTAATGGGGCTGAGGATCTGATCACAAGATTTGGCCCTGTCTGAGGGTTTGTTTCTGCTTGAATTTCATATCAAGAAATAAATGTGAGACCCATTTTAATCTGGATCAAGTTTCAGCCTAAAATACCCTTTCTAACCAGTAAGTTACAAGAAGGTAATAGAAAACGCAGGGCTAGTACACATTTTGCAAAAGATTAGACCCACTATGAAAATAATACTAAAAGGCAAGGTGTACCTCAGTCAGGTTGTCTGTAGGGATTGAACCCAGGAGCTCAAGATCTAAAAGCATGAACAACGCCCCTAACTGACAGACAGTAGCAGACTCATAAACCTCTTTAGGTGGTCGAGGAAGGAGACAGGGGACAACAAGCCTCCCTGTGTTATGATGGGGGACAAGTGGATGAGACTGTCCTGTCACTTAGGTGTAAATTCCTTTTATAAATTAACCTTTATTTGCTTTCTTCATCTTACCCAGGAATAAGTGAATAATGTAAAATAATGATACACCACTGAGAAAAAGCAGTAATAGGTCAATGGGGAAAAAGACCCTGACTTTTTAAAAGGGGTTGGCAATGGGATACAGACTGGAAAGCTGGGTGGTGACTGGAAAAGGAACAGCTGGTTAAGGATCTCTAAAGCTGTAAGGTATTTGGCTATTTAAGCATTGTTTTTGACAGTAAGTTCAGCTGTTAGTGGGCTACATTTCTTAGTATTTCACTGTAATCTATTAGTTGATGTGTTTGTGTACCACTGCCCTCCCTTGGATGAGGTCTGCAAATGTCTCAGGACTTACGTTTGTCACTAATGGTTGGCTCATGGAGTATATTTAAGCCTTAACACTACTGAATGCTAATGACAAGAATCTTTTTATTCCAAGTGCTTCATGAGCAGTGGAAGTTCTACTCCCAATATCACATGTTGGCAGTCAGATCTACATTCTAGTGCAACAGTGGAAGTAGCACCATAGTCAGTCATACAATTTGGTAAAGTGGAGCTTGGCCAAGATTTCCAAAAATCGGAGCCTAAAATTCAGCACCCAACTTCATATTTGGATTCATAAATAAGTAGCCAGCTTTTCAAAAGTGCTAAGCAACCAGCAAATTCCCATTGACAACTTCCTGGCAGCTAAATGTTTGAAAATGAAGCCTATTATTTAGTGGCATAGCGGTTAGTTTATATATGAGAATAGATTATCTAGTAGATAGGGCACTAGCCAGAGACCTGGGTTCAATTCCCTTCTCTGCTACAGACTTCCTGCATCATTTAGCCTCTCTGTTTCTTGTTGTCCTCTGTAAAAGTGGGAGAACACTTCAATCTCTCTGGTCACTTGATTACAGACCGAGAAGTGGCAATTCTTCAACAAAAAAACTTCCAAAACAGACTCCAACGAGAGATTGCTGAATTGGAATTAATTTGCAAACTGGACACAATTAACTTAGGCTTGAGTAAAGACTGGGAGTGGATGGGTCATTACACAAAGTAAAACTATTTCCCCATGTTTATTTGCCCCCCCACACACACACACTGTTCCTAACACATTCTTGTCAACTGCTGGCAATGGGCCACCTTGATTATCACTACAAAAGGTTTTTTTTCTCTCCTGCTGGTAATAGCTCACCTTACCTGATCACTCGCATTACAGTGTGTATGGTAACACCCATTGTTTCATGTTCTCTGTGTATATAAAATCTCCCCACTGTATTTTCTACTGCATGCATCCGATGAAGTGAGCTGTAGCTCATGAAAGCTTATGCTCAAATAAATTTGTTCGTCTCTAAGGTGGCACAAGTACTCCTGTTCTTTTTGCAGATACAGACTAACACGGCTGCTACTCTGAAACCTGTAAAATGAGGGTAATGGTATTGGCTTCAAAAACATTGAAGATTCTGAGATATTTAGGCTCTACTTTAATGAGGACAATATAAGTACCATAGTTAGATAGGAATGGGTCTTGGGAGCCTATGCCTACATTTGAAAACATTCCGCATAAGTGGGAAGCCTAACTTTAGGCTCCTATTTTAGAAAGTCTTGTCCTTTTGTGTGGATTTGTTTCACTTAATGTTGACTTGAGGCTTTGGATTTATGCATTTGTTTGCACCATTAAGTGAGACTGTTTCATGTTTTATGCTCCTATCTTTAGGCATATGAAATATTCAATACCCCAACCTTAATCTGGGCTGCGATATGAGCTTTTCTGTTTGCATCAACATCAGCCATGTATGAGTCATAATGATGATTTGTATGTAGTATTACATCTAGTTAGAGTAGAGTGTGGCACTCATATGACTTACTGTTTTGCGTAGTAGGAAATCTGCTGGATTTGATTTCATTATGTGTGTTTTTGAAAATGGAGCTACACCCTTCATTCTGACAGTTTAAGAGTAGCAGGGCACTTCCAAAAAAGGAAGATCCTAATCCTTTTCCCATTGTAGGCAATGGCATATCTCCCATTGACTTCTGAGGGTGGAGGAACAGGGCCCATTATCTGGCAAACTGGCTTGAATTATTTTTGTATGTCACAAAATTAAGTCAGGGAAGTATTTTATAGAGAATCTGGTTTAAAAATAAACAAACCTACACACGTGATATCTGAAAACAGTAGAACACAACGAGTCTGATTTATTGAAATTGGGAAGTGGAGAGTTGTGCAAAAATGGAAAAAAACCCTAAAATTATCCAAACTTCTTGCTACTTCTTCAGATTAAGTTTTAGATGAAGTTTTAGGGAACTTCTTATTCTGTCTAAACAAGTTTGTCCTGGTCCCAAAATGCTAGAGTATCCCATACAATATTTGAAAGTTCTGCATTGTCTTTTGAGTAAAACATGTCTGATTGTGCCTTTTGTACAGAAACAAACCTTTCTGCATGTCAAAGGAAAAATACAACTGGGAAGATTCCAAATGCGAAGTCAGCGTGTACAGCTAACAGATGCTTTCCTTGAAGATGTGAAGTATCTGCCCACTGAATATGACAAGGGGGAATATTTTAGATTTCTAGAAATGTATGGAACACATTATGCTGTCTCTGGGACTGTGGGAGGAAAATACGAACTTCTGTATGTGTTGGATAATTATGCCATGAAATTAAAAGGTATGCATTTTATCGCTCTGCCTATAGCCAATAGATCAACAAATAGGCCCCAATCCTGCAATATGAGATGTGGAGACAGAACCTTGTGCAGAGCCTGATTGAAGTCAGTGAGACTCCATGCAGGTGCAAGGGAATGACCATGTTGTGTACCTCATTGTAGGACAGGAGCCTTGGTCATTCGTTTTCAGAATTAAAATCCTGAGCCAAACATTAATCTCAGTTACACCAAAGTCACTTTATTGGAATCAGTGGAGTCACTTGGGAATTCTACCAGTGTAAATAAGATCAGAATCTGGCTCATTCACTTTAAGGCCATCTTTTTATAACAATCTTAATGGAAGTCTGTCATCCGTGAAAACCTTTTATTTAAAAACTACAGTATTCAAATATTACTAGTGATTGGTGACCATGTGGTCTGGTTCATAGAGGATCCCAAATCCTAATGCTAGCTGAGCTACAAAATTCAATTTGTGATCATAGGTAACTTGTCATTTGATCTCTTTGTACATCTAAATTGGTAGTAAAATCGAGAACCTCACTGAATGCAGATGCTGTATTTGGCTGTGTTGGAACTTTTTTACAGCCTTTAATGTTAATATTGGAATTTTTCTCTGGTTGAGATAGGAAAACAGTAACTTAATCCTTCTTCACATACAGTGTTGGGAGGTATGGCTTTTGTGGTAGATTGAAGTGATCATTCTAAAATAAACAAAAAAATAATTCTCATGCGAATTCTGAAGCCAAACAAATAAATACATGCCCCTTATGGCATTAAAATTCCCTGTCAGCCCAGGCAATAAGCAAGGAGTTGGGACAGAGAAGTCCTTTATACATACTTATATTCTTATGTTCACCAGCTAGATACTATGGTGATAGGTGCTCTCTGAGGCACTGATCTTGAGGGAAAACTCCCATTGACTGCAGTGGTAGAACAAGATTAGACTTCAATTATTTACGATCAATAGATAGAAAAGAGTAGCTGTAGGAGAGAAAGGGTAGAATAAGAGTGGTCATGGTGGGGTGGGAGGGCGGGCATGGAACAGATTAATAAAGTTACATTAACTTTATGGTAGAAAGAGGGGAATATCCAGGAAACAGTTTGGGTAAGACCGGGTGATGGGGAAGGAAAAGATTGAGAGGATTCAATGATACAACAGACATAAAAAAAGAAATGAGAAGCAACAGAGAAAGACACAATCCCCAGAGGAAAGAGGGGAAGAATCATCCCTCAAGGAAGGACAGCCCTGGAGAACAGGAGAATGTTACTTTTTAAGGAGTTGCGAGTAGAGGGAGTGTTCCTAGAGTTTTCCTAATCACTGGGCAGCCCACCAATAGGTCGAAACTCCAGAGGCAAACTGCATTGAATTCATAACCTGGGAGAGGGAGAGGGGGTGAAAGACAGCGGAAGAATGAAGGCAACACGTTTTTTCAGCAGTCCTGAAACTTGGCTCCCAAGAAGTATAAAATCATATTCATTTTTTCTTATTTTCTTGTTTTTAAAACCAAATATGCATTTTCCCCTAATGATCTCCAAATTAATTGCATTTGCAGGAGTCACGGAAGATGATGTAAAGAAATGTCTCGGTTATCATTTAGATGTCAGTCTAGTAAATAAAGAGTTGGCTTTCCAAGGTGGTGTAAAAGGTGGTAAATGCAAAAGCATCAACAGGAAATCTAATTGTAAGTGTATCTTTAGTTTGTGTGATCAAAACTGCAAACTCTTTTGCTTAAAGAGAGAGGATGTTGATTTCTTCCCCTTCTTTTAAAACCAGTTAAATGTCTAAGCTAATACAGTGTTCATAAAAGGCTGAGGGAGAAGGATTTAATACCAAGCACAGGACAGGCAGGTGTTGCAGGCTTCCCTGCACTGCTCTGTTCATGCAACTCAACTTTTAGCTGTGCTACCCAGGCCAGTCTAACCTTTATCCTTTCCTAGTGCAGCTCGGGTGATACTATACCACTCATTAAACAATGTGTACTACATCCATTTCTGTGACATCTGGTTTACCCACCTGTCCATCCGTGCCATGCTAACCCCTTAGAAGCCCTTTTTCTTTTCTTACATTTTTGGCATTTTGGTGTGATTGCAAAATTCATAAAATGAGATTTCTCACAAATGATGGAGAATTAGCAAAGTTAAATGAGATTTCACCACAGTCTTATAGGATGGAATCTTCCTTCTAGTCACTTTGGGGAGACGTGAGCTGATTTGTGCTAGAATCTGTGGCCGTTAAACTTCCAGTCATTCTCTCTCTCTTTCTCTCTCTCGCTTGCGCTCTCTCTCTGTAGACACTCATGATGATGATGCAGTTATTGATGACATCATTTCTTTGGTTGAGGGAGGGAAGATTGATTTTTCTGTGAAAATAAAAGAAATGCTACTGAGGAATGCCAAAGTGGTTGATGTAGAGGATTATATACAGTGGGCTAACTCACTGATTGATGCTCCAGTGGTGATCCAGCAGAAGGTAAGGAGAGTTTCTTCTAGGCCATGTTACAAATTCATATATCATAATTACCTGTGAAAGTTCCCTTTCCTATGGTGAGGAAAATATCAAGAATTACTTTGCTTATCATTAACTGTTAGTTAGTTTCTTCATCTTAGTAGCTTTGGTCTTTCTTAATGGATTAATAGATTCTAAGGCCAGAAGGGACCACTGTGTTCATCTAGTCAGATTTCCTGTATAACAGGCCATAGAACTGCCCTGAAATAATTCTTGTTTGAACTAGAATGTATCTTTTAGATAAACATGTTTGAGATAAGGTGACCAGAAATGAACAGAGCATTCCAGGCGATGGGTGCACTGTTGATTTATTTATATAAGAATGTTATAGTCAATATCATTTTCCAACCCATTCTTTGGATGAAGACTATGTCAGTGGGCTCTGTAATGTATTTTGGGTGCAACTATGGGGATCTGAATCTTGAGCTATCTGGTCTGCATGCCATTGCTGCAGGATTAAAATAACCCACATCCAATCGTTATACCAGATACATGGTGCAAACTATAAGTAAGGAGACTTCATGTTATCAGAAGAAAGGATTTGTTTAAAATAACTTTTTCTAAAGATTTGTATAAGGAAAGGATTTAGACATGATTATAGGGGAAATAATGTCTATAATGTATGGGTTTTTTTCCTTTACAGCCATCTCCAATATATACTCTTGTTCCAGTAAACATGAAAGATGCACATATAAAGAAACAGAATCTGGAAAGAGCCATTGAGGAATACATTACAGAGTACAGTGTGTGCAAATGCAAACCCTGCAAAAATGGTGGTACCTTGTTGCTGGTGGATGGAGAGTGCATATGTCTATGCTCCAGCTATTTTAAGGGAGATGCCTGCCAAATCCCCAAATCAAGAGTAGATGAAGGTTAGTAGATATTCATGCACTGTCAATGTTCTAAGCAGACATAAATTAAGATGTTGTCAGCATGTATGTTGGAGCATACTTTGAAAATATGGTCTTTATCCAGACAGAATTAAACACGATCTGTAAGTTCATATATCTAAGAACAGATTTACACACTCTGCTGACCTATTCAGCTGGGCATGAGGGATGGAAGTTAGTTTTTAGCCTGTAAAGTATTTCTGTTAAGTGGAGAAGAGATTCATCTCTCTATCCCCTGTCCATTACTGTGCCTTGTAAAGATATCCAAAAACTCTCTCAAACAAGAAAATTAACTGAGCAAGAATGTCGACTGGCAATGGCATGGAACCAAAGCAGAGAATCAGATTCAGGCAAGAGAGCCATTTCCATTTTCCTAGCTGGGTTTCTTCAGGTTTTCTGCAAAAGCCCAGTGCTTACAAATGTATGCCTCATGTTGCATGATCACATAATGCAGGCTTACAGCTAGATTGGTCCAGTATATTGTAGGTGCCAATAAGCAGGCAGCCTAACATTTCAAGTCCCATCTCTACGTCACAAAGTCTCTCTTGTGCTCCAGCCCTGCTACCAACTGTTCCCTGCTACCTATTAACACACAGGACAATGGCAGGGAAAGCAATCTTCTTTTGACATTCTACCTGGCCTGTAACACTCTCTGCCCTGTAGCGCTCATCCTTCACAATTTGCCCAAAGCCTTCGATAACTAAAAAACATTACTCAGTATTTGCTATAATGTAGTAAGTGTAAGGAACAATACAAACACTAAGGTAATCGTAGCTATTTATATAAAGCATAGTCTACATCATCTACACTGGGTTTTTAGCCACTGGTGGAGCTGAACCAGTGCAACCCCCTAGTGTAGACACAATTTGCACTGATGTGGTACAATTTGCACCAGGGCATTTTATCCAGTTATATGTCATGGATGGTTAGCTATACCAGTGTAAATTGTGTCTACAATAGTGAATTAAACATTATCAGCTGGTGTAAATCCTCATAACTCCATGACTTCAATGGCGCTGCACCAGTTTACACCAGCTGAAGATCTGGCCCCCAGCGTATCGTATAGAATAGAATATCAGGGTTGGAAGGGACTTCAGGGGTCATCTAGTCCAACCCCCTGCTCAAAGCAGGGCCAATCCCCAACTAAATCATCCTAGCCAGGGCTTTGTCAAGCCTGACCTTAAAAACCTCTAGGGAAGGAGATTCTACCACCTGCCTAGGTAACCCATTCTAGTGCTTCACCACCCTCCGAGTGAAAATGTTTTTCCTAATATCCAACCTGAACCTCCCCCACTGCAACTTGAGACCATTACTCCTTGTTCTGTCATCTGGTACCACTGAGAACAGTCTAGATCCATCCTCTTTGGAACCCCCCTTCAGGTAGTTGAAAGCAGCTATCAAATCCCCCCTCATTCTTCTCTTCTGCAGAATAAATAATCCCAGTTCCCAGCGTAGACAAGGCCTGAAGAAAAATGGCTATTTTTAATGCAGTTCTGCCATGAAAAGCGACTCTGTAGAAATGGCCCCTTCTTATGCAATAGATTTATTCCTTGTGTCAAAATGGGTGTCCAAAGTGAGGCTCTGCATTTGATTTTTAGACACTTACATATATGGCTGGATTTTCAAAACTGCTGAGCACCCAGTAGTGCCATTGGCCCTATGTGTTTTCAGCATCCAATCTGTTGGTTCTTTGTGATGAAAATTAGTTTTACTGCTTTGGATTTCTAGAGCCACCATAGTTGAGAGTCTGGGCTGAATTCTGTTCCATCTTGTGCTCCTTCAAAATAGTTACTTCCTGAACAGTTGCACCAGTGCCACTACACCCAAGGCAGCAGGTTGCTGGACTAATGCTGGTTTGGCCCAATACAGATAAAAAGGTCACCGATGGGGGCTGGAGCTGCTGGACTGCTTGGTCCCACTGCGTGCAAGGAGAACGCGCTCGAACTCGTCAGTGTAATAATCCTGCTCCAGGACCAGGGGGCAGGCCATGCCAAGGTGACAGCATCGAAAAAAGCCACTGTTCTCAGGCAAAATAATTGTGCAAGTCTAAAAAAGGTGAGTAGCACCTCACTGTGATGGTAATGTATTGTTGCCCTTTGGCCCAAACAGTATTTGGTGCCTTACAGGTTTGCTTCCAGTAGAAGGAGAAATTGATGAACTGTGTCAGGTATTCTTTGGTGCAATCCTGTTTGTTTACATCTGCTTTCTCCCTTTCAGCTGGCTTTCTCTGCTTTCTGCCTCTCTCACACAAATGGCTTGAAGAAAAGGCGTACTTGTGGCACCTTAGAGACTAACCAATTTATTTGAGCATGAGCTTTCATGAGCTACAGCTCACTTCATCGGATGCATACCGTGGAAACTGCAGCAGACTTTATATATACACAGAGAATATGAAACAATACCTCCTCCCACCCCACTGTCCTGCTGGTAATAGCTTATCTAAAGTAATCATCAGGTTAGGCCATTTCCAGCACAAATCCAGGTTTTCTCACCCTCCACCCCCCCACACAAATTCACTCTCCTGCTGGTGATAGCTCATCCAAAGTGACAACTCTTTACACAATGTGCATGATAATCAAGTTAGGCCATTTCCTGCACAAATCCAGGTTCTCTCTCCCTCACCCCCCTCCAAAAACCCACCCCCATACACACACAAACTCACTCTCCTGCTGGTAATAGCTCATCCAAACTGACCACTCTCCAAGTTTAAATCCAAGTTAAACCAGAACATCTGGGGGTGGGGGGGGTAGGAAAAAACAAGAGGAAATAGGCTACCTTGCATAATGACTTAGCCACTCCCAGTCTCTATTTAAGCCTAAATTAATAGTATCCAATTTGCAAATGAATTCCAATTCAGCAGTTTCTCGCTGGAGTCTGGATTTGAAGTTTTTTTGTTTTAAGATAGCAACCTTCATGTCTGTGATAACTATTTCACATTTGGGGACAATGTATACCTTCAGATCAGCGGCACTGCTATGGGTACCCGCATGGCCCCACAGTATGCCAACATTTTTAAGGCTGATTTAGAACAACGCTTCCTCAGCTCTCGTCCCCTAAAGCCCCTACTCTACTTGCGCTATATTGATGGCATCTTCATCATCTGGACCCATGGAAAAGAAGCCCTTGAGGAATTCCACCATGATTTCAACAATTTCCATCCCACCACCAACCTCAGCCTGGTCCAGTCCACACAAGAGATCCACTTCCTGGACACTACAGTGCTAATAAACAATGGTCACATAAACACCACCCTATACCGGAAACCTACTGACCGCTATTCCTACCTGCATGCCTCCAGCTTTCACCCTGACCACACCACACGATCCATCGTCTACAGCCAAGCTCTGCGATACAACCGCATTTGCTCCAACCCCTCAGACAGAGACAAACACCTACAAGATCTCTGTCAAGCTTTCTTACAACTACAATACCCACCTGCAGAAGTAAAGAAACAGATTGATAGAGCCAGAAGAGTTCCCAGAAGTTACCTACTACAGGACAGGCCTAACAAAGAAAATAACAGAACGCCACTAGCCGTCACCTTCAGCCCCCGACTAAAACCCCTCCAACGCATTATTAAGGATCTACAACCTATCCTAAAGGATGACCCAACACTCTCAGAAATCTTGGGAGACAGGCCAGTCCTTGCCTACAGACAGCCCCGCAACCTGAAGCAAATACTCACCAACAACCACATACCACACAACAGAACCACTAACCCAGGAACTTATCCTTGCAACAAAGCCCGTTGCCAATTGTGCCCACATATCTATTCAGGGGACACCATCACAGGGCCTAATAACATCAGCCACAATATCAGAGGCTCGTTCACCTGCACATCCACCAATGTGATATATGCCATCATGTGCCAGCAATGCCCCTCTGCCATGTACATTGGTCAAACTGGACAGTCTCTACGTAAAAGAATAAATGGACACAAATCAGATGTCAAGAATTATAACATTCATAAACCAGTCGGAGAACACTTCAATCTCTCTGGTCACGCAATCACAGACATGAAGGTCGCTATCTTAAAACAAAAAAACTTCAAATCCAGACTCCAGCGAGAAACTGCTGAATTGGAATTCATTTGCAAATTGGATACTATTAATTTAGGCTTAAATAGAGACTGGGAGTGGCTAAGTCATTATGCAAGGTAGCCTATTTCCTCTTGTTTTTTCCTATCCCCCCCCCCCCCACCCCCAGATGTTCTGGTTTAACTTGGATTTAAACTTGGAGAGTGGTCAGTTTGGATGAGCTATTACCAGCAGGAGAGTGAGTTTGTGTGTGTATGGGGGTGGGTTTTTGGAGGGGGGTGAGGGAGTGAGAGAACCTGGATTTGTGCAGGAAATGGCCTAACTTGATTATCATGCACATTGTGTAAAGAGTTGTCACTTTGGATGGGCTATCACCAGCAGGAGAGTGAATTTGTCGGGGGGCGTGGAGGGTGAGAAAACCTGGATTTGTGCTGGAAATGGCCTAACCTGATGATTATTTTAGATAAGCTATTACCAGCAGGACAGTGGGGTGGGAGGAGGTATTGTTTCATATTCTCTGTGTATATATAAAGTCTGCTGCAGTTTCCACGGTATGCATCCGATGAAGTGAGCTGTAGCTCACGAAAGCTCATGCTCAAATAAATTGGTTAGTCTCTAAGGTGCCACAAGTACTCCTTTTCTTTTTGCGAATACAGACTAACACGGCTGCTACTCTGAAACAAATGGCTTGCTAAGCCAGCCATTAGCTGCTGTGTTTGCAATCAGTCCCAGGGAAATCTCATAACCCACACAGTTTAACCTCTGGTCGGCCTTGCCATGTGGACCACTGACTTGGGTATTGAATTTCTATTGTTTCCAGCTATTACTGCATAAAGAGGCATTTAGTTGTTTCTTCCATTTTGCCTGAAGGAAGGTTGGTTAGCATCTGTATGGCTTTAACAAGGTCTGGGTGTCTCTAGATCAGACCTGCTTGGTGGCAGCCATTAACACCTTCCAACATAACAAGTGTATTTAAATGAAAAGGTTTTGCTGCATCACGACCTGTATCCCTCCCAAAGCAACCCCAATGGAAATATTCTGTGTGCATCATCCATATGAAATTAATAAACCCTGTTAAATATCTGATTTAGATCCATGTTCTGAGACTGTGTTTAAAAACTGACTTTCCATCTTGTGTCTGAAATTTCTGGATGCAAATAATTGTGTGCTCCATTATGGTGCACCTGCAAATTGGGTAGCTGGGCATCTCGATGACCCATGTTGTGCTCACAAAATTGCAGGCACAAGAATGGGGATCTTGGCTAAGTCCAGGCTGAAAATTGAGCCCTGAAATTCCAGTCAGACTGAGCCTCCCAGTTTCTGTCTGTCTGTCTCTCTATGAGATGTAAACAATGGAGTTGAGAGTTCTTAACCCTGAATTCTATTATTTGGTGAGTTTAGTAAGACTTCCTAGTATTACTTTAACAGCAGCTTTGAGTCTTTCACCTTGAAATGATGAAAACTGTTTTTTTATTTAGTTTTGGGAGAAAAACCCTGCAAAAAACAGCAAATACGTAGGAAAGGCCTGTAAGGTTTTTCCGGTGCAAAGTGGCTTTAAGCCAATAGGGACCAGCCATTGGAGAAGTCCCCCAGCACATGGGGAACTCTCTGTTGGTAGAGGCAGCTGCACTGCTCCCTGTGCCAGCTCGCACTCTCACCCACAGTGTCAGGGGAAGGAGGGACACGTTGCTTTCAGGGCGCAGGCAAGACAGGGAACAGAACCGGCACGCTGGAATGCAGCTCAGCCATGTTGTCTTCTAAAAGTGTAACACCCGTAGGGCCGTGGTTTAAGTTAGAGCTTATGTGGGGGCCACGCATCCCTCAACAAGGGAGCCACATCTCTAGCACCTCCTCTCCATTCCAGCTAACTATGAAGTCCTTAAAATCACAGGAACTGCTTTATTTTACTCCTGCAATTCACAACTGGCCCTGTTTATAACACAGTCCGGAAGGTAAATGTCATAATAATGTACACTGAGCCTACATATCCAAATATGTTTCCTACTGTATTGCACAATCAAATCACCTTACCAAATTAAAATACATTGAAGCCCTGGCTTTCAGAAGGGCTAAGCGCCCATAACTCCAGCTGACGTCAATCAGAGTTATAGGTGCTAAGCACTTCTGAAAAATCAGGCCTTCTTTGACTTGTTCAGCCTACATTAGAACCATATTAGAGAGACACTGAAATCATGTTCCCAGTAAGCTGTGACATTCACTATTTAAAATAAGGCAAACTATCTGATTGACATGATAGCTACTCTCTATGTGAATTCTCTAATCTTTCTTTTGACAGGTGTTTCTTATGGAAAGCAATACAGCCTTCAAAGACATGCATGAACGCTGCAATTATTCTACTGCTCAAGGTTCCTGTTGGCAGAAGAGAGATCAGCCCAATGGAATTGTATGCTTCATGAGTGCCTATAGCTTAAACAGTTGCTAATCAAAAACAAAATATGATAAAAATAAATGTTTAAGGAGATTAGCTGGTGTGATTGGTGTTCAATGTGCATTTTTATTTATTTATTTATTTTTAGCACTGGGATACATGCTACCCAATGCCTCCAAGAAAAAATAATTTGTCATTATTGGAAAAAAAAAGGAGAAATATTAATGTAAATCATTTAAATCTTTTGTTTCTCTTGACTTATTGTTTCCTAGTTCCATGTTGTTCAGCTAGCAGGGGCATGCTGCAAGTGGGTAGCCAGGGGCTGCAGGACTGGCAGTGTCCTGCCTGGAATTAGTGATGGTCAAATCTCAGAAGAATTGGGTAGGCAATGACAGGTTCCCACTCCCTCTCCATGACATGACAGATACCCAGCTTTAGCCACTCCCCATAACCTCTTCCTCAGGCCCCCTTGCAACTTTCCAGACAACCTGACAGGCTCCCAACTTGGACCCTCCCCAACTTCCCAGCTTTACTGGCTTCCTAACTTTCTTCTCTCTGTTCTAGCTTTCTTCCTTGCTCTTCAAACACAGGTTCTGTCCCCGGCTAGCAGAGTGAGGCATAACATTGGAAAAAAACATGCATATGACAATCAAATCATTTTCTCATCGACCAAAATCTAACCTACCTTTCATCTGTTTGTTTGCCATTGGTTATAGCTGCAACACAAAAATTAATGGGCTTGATTCATATTTATACTCAGGCTCCCTTTACACTGAGAAAGCAAATGAGAATATAGCACGGCATATTTTTGCATACATCAGACATGAGGAAGTGCCCCTGATGATAACTCTCAGTACTTAATGTAGGAAAGAGGGTGGCCTAGTGGATGGAACACTGCATTGGGACTGGGTTCTATTCCTGACTCTGCAACTGTGTGATCTTGGGCATGTCACTTCACCTATCTTGCCTCAGTTTCCCCCTCTGGAAAATGGGGATAATTGTACTTGCCTCCATGGTAAAGCAATTTGAGATCTGCTGATGAAAAACACTGTATAAAAACTAGGCAGTAGTAGTTGTAGATAGGAAGAGTAACTTTGGGTTTGGGGGATGTTTTTGGGATCCTCACAATGACATGTCAGACTTTTTATATGATGAGCTGGGTGAAGAGTTACTGGTTTCGGTGGAATCCCATTATTGTGACATCCAATTTTTTTAAAAAACCTTCATCTAATTTAATTACTATCTCATCTCCTGCTCTTCACCACACATCCTGTTTCATCTTCCTGCTGAGAGTTAGATCCATATTCTTAGTCAATAAAATGTTTAGAAACTATTTGGATGTTTCCCCTAGTTTTTAAAGCTCTGAATATTCATGGAACTAACATTTTGGTTTATTATGATTTTTTTGCGGGGGCCAGGAGAGGTAACATTTGACAACTGCTGTGTGGGAGAGCAAGTGAACATAGTACCAAGAGACGGACTCTTGCCAGAGCTGCTATTACTGCTGCTCATGACAGAGGTTTCTAAATCTATATTTAAAGCTTTCACGCTCATTGTTAAACTCGGGGGAGGAGGAATAGCACATATAGTAAAATTGGTTACTCTACGTGCATGCTGCTTAAAAAGCATGCCAGAGTGATTATTCTGCGTGAAAAGGCCCTTGTTGATTTCACAAGAAATGTGAGCCAACCCAGCCTGCCTTACATCTGCCTCAGGCTCTGAATCACTGAAGGTTTTTACAGAAACGCTTTCAGGGAGGCATCACTGACAAAAGATAAGAACATCAGAAATAGCACCATCACTTCCCCCTACTTCTGATTTTTGCCTGGTATTGCATCTTATCTAAGCAAATGGTTTGGCAGGGAGGGGTTAATTAAAGAGAGAGAGACTTTTGTAGCATGGGCCTATCTTAAGTACTTATTGGTTCGCATTGAAGGAGTACCTACACACCTCACACTATTGTAATTTAGCGATCCTCACAACACCCCGTGAAATAGGGAAGTACTATTATTCCCATTTTTTACAGAGGGGAACTGAGGCATAGAGAAACTGACTTGACCACATTCCACGTGTGCTAGAGCAGGAACATGTACTGAACCATCACGCCTTTCTGTTGCGATCTAGAGTGGAATTTTGAACAGCCAACATTCAGGGGTATTTGAATAGAGGGTTATTGCTCCACCTGTTAGAGTCAGGGTTCTGGATTCAAATTCCGAACACCCCTCAGTGTTAGACCCGGAAGGTGATGGATTAAGGAGGGTGTTACCAAAGCCTGGACATTTGAATGTTGCTGGAAAACAAGCATGAAAGGCTTTTAAAAAGAAAGGAGTCAAAATAGGATTTTGAACTCAACCAAGCACTAGTGAGAAAATGTTTATAGTCATTAACCTGTTTATCATCCTTTTGGAGAGTATATAATGAACATATGTTAATTCACTTTCACTTGTCCTTCTCAGTACTACATTGTATCCCAAGAAAATACATACAGCTATAAGCATTGTTAGGCCTCTGATAATATGCAAAATAAGGATTTTGCTGTTATGGCTTCCTGTGAAGGCTGGACAGACCACACAGACTTTCAAAAAAGGAAGTGCACTCTGAAGGACAGAACATTTTTGCCTCACAATATTGCAGTACATGCTCTTTACCAGACTTGCAGACACGGAGTTGCTGACACTATGGTAAGTACAGAACTTTCTATGCATTTACTTTTCATACACACATGTGTATGATTTAGGACTAAAACTACAGTGGACATGACTGTAAAAGTTGCTGTCGGCTCCCAGCAATTTTCATTTCAGTTCCCTGCAGTTGAACTTCCTGCTGTTTAGCAAATGATGACACTTTTACATTTCTTTACTGTCTCTTCCCAAGGCCAGCTGTACACTTAAAAATTGGAACAACCTGATCGTCACTCAGAGGTGTGGAAAAAATTTGTACCCTAAGTGCTGTAGTTAGGTGTAGATGCAGCTAGGTCAGTGGAAGAACAGCCTCTCAGAGAAGTGGATTAACTACATCAATGGAAAATCCCCTTCTGTTGAGGTAGGAAGCATCTACATTATAGCATAATAATGGTACACCTGTAATGTAGATATGGCCCAAGTGATCTGTACAGGAAAGGATGTATTTTACTGATTCTAGCATTTGAAATTAAGAAAGAGAAAACAATTGTTGCCTTCAAGAGTAAGCGGGGGGTGGGGGGGGCGAGAAATGTTGTGTATCTTAGGGAGTCCGATGCCAATGTAAGTGTATAGCAACAGCCACACATTGGAAATGGGAATGAGTCAAGCACTTTAATTAGACCTCCAGAAAGCCTTTCCAGTGTCCTAATCCGAAATGTAAGAACATTGTAGCTCAGAAACATAAAGCTTTTTATGTGGCTGTACAATAGACCTGCACATTTTAGTAATCTGTTAGATTTGTTTCCTTAAAAATAAAACTTCAATGGAATTCAAGGCTTCTGTATAATACTATAAAGTTTACATTTTTTAGCTATTTTATTAGGAAATCCTGATCAGTGATTGGAGGCAGGAGATGGTGGATAGGGGGTGAACAATATGAAGTCTGAATGAGAGTAGCATTTAGTATGGTCTACCTTTTCCTCTGGGGATGATGAAAATATACAGATACAGTACTTCTACAACATGGTATATGTATGCAAACAAAGCAATCTTTCAGGGTGATTTTGTAAGATAGATTCTTCATTTGAACACTTCCATGTCAGTGCAATTGTGTGAAAAGTGTAAACAGAGATTAACACAATCTGAAAGATTCTGATCTGGCTCCAGATTCTGAACACCCCAAAGTTCAGGTGGATTTGGTTCAGGTCATCATAAAGAGAAAGACAATGTGTAAATGTTCAGATCCAGATCCAGGTTTATTTTGCACCACCACACACACACAGTTTGGAAGTTATGGATCTGGGCTTTTGGTTAAGCCCTTCTCCAATGATGAAATCTTTCATGAGTCTGAGAAATGGCTTCAGAGGCTTAGAGTAAAATTTGGGATATGTAAAAACAGCATTTCTTATTCATCACTAATTTACTTTGATTTTAATTACTAGTATTCATGATAGTAACTATCTAATATCCAAAGACAAAATTCTGCTCTGTTACACCAGAGTAATTTGATTCAAACTCACTGAAGGTAATTTACGCTATCTTTACACATGTGTAACTGGGAAAAGAAATTGCTTCTAAATTTGTACAAGACTAGCATCCCATAATCAGAACACATGTCAATTTTCTATTTATTGCAGAGATTCCATCCTCATCACTAGAGCTAGTCAATAAGGCCCCAAATTTGCATGTACTCCTAGCACTTGCAAACCTCTATATTTAAATACGTATGGCTGGCACAGAGCTACTCTATTGGCACAATTCAAATGTCTGGTTGCTTATCCAAATGGGGTTGTTTCAGTGTAGGGAGTATGTATGCAAGTATGTGGAATACACCAGTTGTTCTGTGCTCCAATATAGTTTGAAAATAAAGAACAAATAGTGCCACTTTTTTCTTTAAAATTAAAAAAAAGTTCTCCAAGTTGCTTTGCCTGAATCCAGCTTTCACTGACCATTCAAAGTAATATAAAATAACTGTGGGCATTTTTATGCTAGATTTATCTTAAACTGACACTTTTATAATACTGTTTCAAAGATACTGTTTTCTTCTCTTCTGCTGAGCATCACAAGTGTCCCAGAAATCTTTCAACGGCAAATAAGCAATATTCTGCAAAGCTGCAGGAAGTGGAAATGAACTAAGGCATGAGACTGATAGATCCAAGAGTCCACTTTATAATCTAAGGACCATGACCCAATACTGGCATTTGATGATGTTTCAGCATACACCAGTAGCCATGGTCTGGAAGCATGCAAAACTTTTTTTCTGGGGGCTTTCTCCTAAGTGACCCTGTCTACAGTGTTTGAGGCTAAGGGATGCTATATCTAAGGTTTCACTTTACTGCCATAATGCGGCTGTAAGCTTATCCAACCTTAAACCAAAGCCCAGTCTGCTAGCACTGGATGAGAAAAATACTAGTTGCTATTAATGGGTATAACTGAACCCAAGTTACTACATGGCTGAAACTAACTAATGTAAGCATGAGAAATAGGTACCGTTTTCTGATGATTTCAAATCCAGCTGTGTAATGCTGTTAGAAATAGCTCTTAGACCCCAGCCTTCCTGAAGTAGAATAATCCTATTGATAAGAGTCTTTAACAACAAATTCTAGATCCAATTGAGTCACCAATTTCATCATTCATCCTGATCTGGTCAACTTCTGGATAAGGGTTTATCTGATCAATTCACCTGGATTCGCAAGTTCTCCTGTTTTATGCAGTTGGTTTATTTGTTGAAGACTGTACAGAAAAAGCAGGGGGTGGTGTGTGTATTGTGCTTTTCAATCTGTAGGTGGGGAAGGCTCTAGAGAGAAGCAGAGAGCTAGTGTAGCTTTAGGTTTTATACTGTTCATTATTCCAATAAAGACCCTTTTTCAGTCTTGAGACAAAATCAACTTTTTTCTCTAGTTCTTTGCTATTCTCACACAACAGGGTTCAAGATGAAAATACAATCTCAAATCCAGATTTTAAATACATTTCAATTTGGGGGCTATTTAGATTGTTTTATTAATATTATTATTAAATATTTATCTTATGGTAGTGCCTAGAGTTCCCAACCAGGTCAGGGTCCCACATTAGGCACTATATAAAAATAAAATATATAATAAATAAAAATATAATAAATGATAATCCCTGCCTCAAAGACTTTACAATCTTAGACACCAATTCAGCAAGTTACTTAAGCACATGCATAACTTTAAGTATGGGACTACTCATGTATTAAAAGTTATGCACATATTTAGGGCCATGAACTGGGAGGTTGGTTGTTTTTTCCAAACCATCTTTTAACTAAGTAGGACAAAACCCTGAGCATCTTATTTTCAGAGACCAACTTCAGACTAGCAGCATGAAAAATATGAATTTAGTAAATATTTTGAAAAATAGTGAACTCGTTAATTGACAGTGAAGGAATGGTAACAGCTTTGAAGTAGGGTTAGAAAGAAGACTGCTAGGTGTGTTTGAGCAGACTTTGGGACAAATCCTATCAAGCGAGTGAGCTTGCTGAAATAAATCCATTTGCAACACTCTTATCTACAGCACTTTTTAAAAGGGCACATAATGCTTCTGACAGGTACAGGATAGACAGTGTTGAACAATGAAGTAATCTGTTTCTCCAATGCAGTGCAAGCTATCCCATGTCACCCAGACAATATGACTAAAGCATGACCCATGGGGATGACTTTGAGGGTGAAGGATCATTTCTAATGGTAGCAGAGTAGTTCAGAGTTTGGGGCTGTTCATTTCTTGAGCTCTCTGCAAAGACTGCCTGAAAGACGGCCTACTGGGATATTTTATGCACCATTGTTTCAGCCTTCAACGCTTCTCCTCCACACAAGCATGCTGTCTCCAAGTTTTTGAATGATTCTGCTTCGATTTTCTAATTCTAGCAAATTCCTTCTTGATCTGGTTGCTTAGAAAACTTCCCCTACTGTGATTTTAAAAGTGCAAACACTGAAACAACAAACAACCTAAAAAGAGATGATGTGTCAAATTCAATTTCATTGAAGAAATAAACTGATAACTACAAAAACAAAGGTGCATGCAAAGAGTCTACATAGCAAACAAATTTAGTTTTCTTCTCCATTTTGGGAGAAGCAAGCTTGTTGATGTAATTATTTTACTACATGAGTTTTAGCCCACTAGGGTTAAAGTTGCTGAGAAACTAGATGATGTAAAAGATACTAAGTGTATGGTGGTTTCTTTGTTGCTATTGTCAGCGTCCACTATGGTCTGTGGTGTCAGAGCAAGACAGGATTTGGCAATCTGTCACATATTGAATCAAGACACATTTGTGACTGTGAATCAACATAAATAATAGAGGATTATTCTCAGTATTGGCTGAAATCCACAAACTATATATATTCAGTCAGAAATGAGCCACACATGGGCTATCACTGACCCATTTAAAACATAGTTGCCTACTTACTCCAATAGGCTACCAAAAAATTGTACTTTTTATTTCCCCATCGATATGAACTATAAGATGCCTGCGTAACAGGTTTTGCACAACAGGTGTTGCATGCACATATTTTTTCCTAAACGTAATTTGTTTTGATGCTCGGAGTTTGAAAGACCTTCCAGTGGGGGGATCATTTTCCCACAAGAAGGGTTACAGATGTAGTGTTCCTTTTTAGCTGCACCTGCCAACAAGTGAGCATAAATGTTCTGTGCTCAGAAAATGCTTTATGTGCTCCATCATCTGCACTGGCTTCAAGATCATCTCTGGGAGCAACTGAAGATACTGAAGTTTACTCTCCGGAGTCTTTTATTATGGATGGGGACCTAATAGCCTCACTTCTCAACTTAGTCCCCCTTGTTTAAGGGAGAACAGATAAGATGTTTTTAGTGAAGGGTCCTGGACAGAGGAACTGATTTCACTCATCGGTTCACCTGTGCCTTAGTTTGTTGACCACCATGTCCATTCGTTCCCCCAGGCCTTTCTTTGGAAGCAGAGAAAGAAAGAAGGGATGGGAGAGGGTTGTGGGATAAAACATTACGGCAAATGCAGTTACTGTTCATACACGGTCAGCATTTTTCTTTTTTAATTCTTCATTTCAGTGAGCTGGTAGCACAACCATTCCCTGGTCATTGTGTCACTGCAGGGGTGTGCACCACAACACATTCTGCTCTTTGCCCTGATGAAGGGCAAAAGTGATAGTCTGAGGTATAGGGCCTCAGATTGGTGTAAATCTCATTATATCTCTATGGAAGTCAATAGAGTTATGCCAATTTAAATTGGCTGAAGGTTTGGCCTATAGTCTCATTTCAGCACTCCACACACAAGCATTAAGCTCACATTTGGATTCATGGTGTATAGTTGGAACCTCAGCTGCAGGCACATGGCAGTGTGAAATTGTGTGGGAGAAGTGGGTTACAGGGAGAGTGGTGCACAGGCAAAAGCTATTTGCATCCCTTCTCTGCTGGGCACCCAGAGCCAGCTGTCACAACTGCAAAGCGACTGGAAATGGCCCAGAAGGAGGGGGAGGGGACAGGGCAGGGCTGGCCTGGAGACATGCTGATTTGGCACATTTCTCGCTGCCGGCAGGTCTTCCATGGAGCCCTGGTTGGAATTTAGAGCTACCCTCTCCTACCCTCTGTTTGCCTTTCCCTACAACATGAATACCTCCATCAAAATAGCTGCCACACTGACACCGGGGGGAAGAGCAATTTGCAATCCCTGTGCCGCTGTGCAAAGGGTATAGGACCCATCACTGAATGTTTTAATACATTGTTGCCACCTGAACTAAGTCCTGCAATGCAGTTGGAGCAGATGCCTGAGCCCACGAGGAGTCCTATTGATTCTATGTGAGGACAGTGATCCATGTCAGATCAGAGATTAGGTGAACTCCTAGGTTGCATATGCAAATCACTTGGGAAGCTGGTAATGGTGGCTGTAGAATTGTTTTTCATTTTACCAAGTTTGTGGCAGGTTGTTTGTGTGTTCAGACCCTGCCCTATATGTTTGGGGAAGGTTGGGCAGTGGCCAGATACGTCACCCTAAATTGTGGAGCCCTTGCAATGAATCCCAGTGGGGGAGATCGACACGAGGTTGGTGTATAATGATGGGCAGCTGCTGCAGGAATAGGAGGTGGGCTGGGATCAGAGCTGAAAGAACCACCTGGTAACTGATGGGTTATGTGGAAGCCAGGATAAGTCTGTGCACAGCCCAGTCCTATGTAACCCAACTGCACAATCCCGGGTTTGTGGGGACACAGATCCCATTTTGATAGCTGAAGTTGTGTGTGTTCCAGGTCCACATGTGGGTAGTAAAGAGGTTTCCCCAAGCAGGGCTGTTCCTACCTATACGCAAAGTACGCAGCTGCATAGTGCACCAGGAAATTTAGGGCACCAAATTTCCTGGTGCCCTAAGCAGCTGCATGCTGCTCCAGCCCCTGCTCCGTCTCTTCCCCATGGCTCCCGCCCCCCCACACTCCATCCCTTCTCCAAAGCTCCTGCCCTGCTCCGCCCCTGCCCTGCTCTGCCCCAGCCCCGCCCCGACTCTACCCTTTCACCTGAGAACTGCAGCAGGGGTCAGGCCTGCCCTGCACTCACCAGGCAGCAGGAAGTGGAGTGACCTGGCCCCAATGCACTCCAACTCTGCCTTGCCCCCCAAGCCTGTTCCTGCCCCCTCCCTGCGGAGGCCTGGGGCCACCCACACACCCACGGTGGGGGGGGCTGCGTAGGGCACCAAAATGGTTAGGGACGGCCCTGTTCCCAGGTACTGAAGTACTCAAAATGACTGATAAAGTTATTCTGAAAGGTGTGTTTTCACTGTTGGTCCCTCAGAATGCACCCATATATTCCAGAGTAGCTTCAGGATAAAACGTATTGCTCTGTGCACGACAGTGATTAAGTTGCCAGTACAGAATCCCTCCTTACATAGTGGGGTGGCTGGCCCATGGAGATGAGAATACACTGCAACGCCTCAACAGATCCCAGAAAGAAAGGCAGTTGTGTTTTCATGGATTGTTCTTTCCTTGTTGTTTACCACCTGCTATTAGTAGCTAAAAGAATTAAAACTTTACAAAGCTTTACAAAAGTTATACAATTACATGCATGGATTCACACTAACAATTCTATCCCTTATTCCTTTCTGCATATCTCACTTCCCCATAACATACTTCTGTAATCAGGAAGTATGCAAATAATCTTGTGCATGTAAGTGCCGATCTCTCTGCTGGATGGAACGTCCTCCTAAGTAATTGCACCCTCAGCAAGTTTGCAGATGATACTAAGCTGAGAGGAGAGGTAGATACACTGGAGGGTAGGGATAGGGTCCAGCGTGACCTAGACAAATTGGAGGATTGGTCCTGCTTTGACCTCCTGAGGTCTCTTCCCTTCCAACCCTGCTATTCTGTGAAATCTGATGAGGTTCAACAAGGACAAGTGCAGAGTCCTGCACTTAGGAAGGAAGAATCCCATGCACTGCTACAGGCTGGGGACCAACTGGCTAAGCAGCAGTTCTGCAGAAAAGGACCAGGGAATTACAGTGGAGGAGCAGCTGGATATGAGTCAGCAGTGTGCCCTCGTTACCAAGAAGGCCAATGGTATATTGGGCTGTATTAGTAAGAGCATTTCCAGCAGATCGAGGGAAGTGATTATTCCACTCTATTCGGCGCTGGTGAGGCCACACCTCGAGTATTGTGTCCAGTTTTGGGCCAGAAGGAATGTGGACAAATTGAAGAGAGTCCAGAGGAGGGCAACAAAAATGATCAGGGGGCTGGGGCACATGACTTACCAGGAGAGGCTGAGGGAACTGGGGTTATTTAGTCTGCAGAAGAGAAGAGTGTGGGGGGGGGGGGGCGGGGATTTGATAGCAGCCTTCAACTACCTGAAGCGAGGTTCCAAAGAGGATGGAGCTCGGCTGTTCTCAGTGGTGGCAGATGACAGAACAAGAAGCAATGGTCTCAAGTTGCAGTGGGGGAGGTTTAGGTTGGATATTAGGAAAAACTATTTCACTAGGAGAGTGGTGAAAGCACTGGAATGCGTTACCTAGGGAAGATGGAATCTCCATCCTTAGAGGTTTTTAAGGGCTGGCTTGACAAAGCCTTGGCTGGGATGATTTAGTTGGTGTTGTTCCTGCGTTGAGCAGGGGGTTGGACTAGATGACCTCCTGAAGTCTCTTCCAACCCTAATATTCTATGATTCTAAGTACAGGGCACAAGATATTTTTGCCCATACAGATTAAAATGCCAACCTCTATACATCATGCCATTCCATTCCAAATGTAAGCAGGCAAGGGCTCATTCAGACCCTGGCATCTAGTAATGAACTGAGGGAAAAGACTTCAGGTGCAGACCGTATGTGCATTGACACACTTACTCTGCCCAGGTGCTCAGAGGACAGAGTTGTTTTGCCAAAGTGATCAATTTTGACTGGTTTTGGGTTACAAATCACTTTGGATGCAGAGGTAATGAAATGTTGTTATCCTTAGTGTATGAGTAAAGGGCAGCATAACTATACTTAGCATGCCCTGCTAAGGGGGTCACCCTAAACAGAACCTCACTTAGTAAGCAGGAGGTGGGGATGCCAAATTCCCAGGGAAAGGAAAGAGGATAGGGGGTTCCTACAGGATGGTGTAGACTCTACCTAGAGAGTCCTAGACTCCATTTCACCTCCCCTTTCCAGTGTTTAAAGACAGAGCTGATTGGACACAAGTGAGCATCCTTGTTTCTGATCAGTGATTGCTAGAACTGAAATCACTGGTGAGCAGACCTAGGGGCTAAGCCTTGGGCCTGGTTGGCAGGGGGAAGGGCAGTATGGCAGTGAAAAACAACGAAGAGGCAGCAGCAGTAAGAGCTGGGCTAAGTGGTGGAAACTTAGACCAGGGCATCACGGAAGTGGCAGTGAGTGGCAAGCGACAACAGCAGCGAGCAGCCAGCAATGGCAGAGCACAGCGGCAAGTGGTGGCAGAGAAAACAGCAGCGGCAGCGAGCCAGTTGCGGAGGTGGTGGCAAAAGTGGAGACATTGCTTGACACCCTCCTCCTTTTTGGGGTGGGGGTGAACCCATCTGAACACACTTCTGAACTCTGGGTCTTCTCTGAGCAAGGACAACCCCCTGTGAGTGGGGTGCAGCAGAGGGAAGGGGGAGTGGTGTGCTAAAGGGACATTCGTTCGTTGTACGCTCACAACACAAGGTGAGAAACTGAGGTGAAGGACACTGCCCAGACTACTGTAGGATGGGCGTTTGTTAACTGATGGTTACATGCTTTTGAACTGCGGTGGTGGTGTTTACCCAAATTAACGCTGAGCTCCCTCTCCCTTTTCATAAATTGCTCTTTTGTTCTACACACACTCAGTGCTTGCGATTGGGGAAGTATTGCCTCTTAGAGGCAACCAGAGTGATGTTAAGTTTTCACAGCCTACTGGGTGGGGGCTAGCGCTTGCTCGGTTTTGTACTGTGAAGATGAACCCCTACGTATTGAACCCGGCCCTTGTTGCTGCTGACTCAGCCCAGCTTAAGGGTTACACAGTCTGGATTAAACACCCTCTGCCTATGTCACTGTTCCTGCATCCCCTACACACGTACAAATAGATTTTTTTTTTAATTTAAGGAATGGTCTGAGGGGAATAGAGTTCATGCCTGAAAGAACATCACTGGAGTCCCTTACACACATAACATACATTGACCTCTTCATTGATTTTGAATTAGATGCACTGAGGCACAATAGGGTGCCTGGAATACAAGTGCTATAACCAGGGCTGCCTGAGGGAGGGAGGAGTTTATCCAAGGCTCCTATCTGAGAGGGCCCCCAAACCGAGTGACTTCGTTACCTGATGCACAGGGTCGAAATGCCACTCACCAAAACTAGTCCCTCTGTCATGACGGAAGGGTGACTAAGCCAAACCTAAGTGGTGCTATGACCCCATGCACCAGGTCACAATTCCCAGAGCAGGGAACTGGGCACAGGGCCCAGCCCTGTGGGACAGGAGCCAAGTTTACGCTGTGTGGCTTGCGCTCCAAACCACCCCACCTCCATCCCAGGGCCTCCTGTAGGTGGTAATATATTTAGAAGGATGGTCCCATTTCAGATTTTGCCCTGGGCCTCTGAAAATCTCTGTGTAGCCCTGGCTGTAGCACTCCCAAATGGGAACAACATAACAGTAACAGCGTTTGTGGGTGTTAGTTAAATCTTCTTGAAAGCAGAGATGACTTGAAATAAAAAGTCACTTACTAGGTGAACTCAAGAGACACGGACAGAGGCAGCTAACAGGACAGTTTTGGACAGAGTTGAGAGAGGGAGTTGTGAGAGGCTTTCCTTCCAGGTTCAGCACCATATGTGATATCAAGATGCCCAGCAATGGAAGAGTGGTGGTGACCTGCAACGGATGTGCCACATTCTCAGACAGAAGGGATTCCTGTGAAGTGCAAGTTTGTGGCTATGCTAGAGAAAAATTGGAGGGGCAAGCTGAGATGCTGCTGAGAAGCCAAATTCCTGGACAGCCATATTTAGGAAACACCAGTACCCCAAGTTCAAGGAAGCATGGAGATGGCCACAAAGGAATCAGTGAGAGAAGTCAGAGAAGAGGCCTGGCAGTTCATAACCAACAGAGGCAAGAGGTCACGGCGGCATTCTATACTTCTGGAGACCAATGAGGATAGGCAGACTATTGCCACCAAAGAGAATTCCATACAGCTAGAGGTTTCAAATTGATACCAGTCCTCAGCACTGAAACTATGGAAGATACTTATCAAGTTCCAGCAGGTCCAAAGCGATGGAGAGATGTACAGGACACATATGTGGATGACAGCTCAGCACAACTTGTAAGAAAATCAAGCTTACCCACAAACCTTGGACCAACCGTCCAAGGAAGCCAGATGCACCTTGTTGGAGATTAGACACTCAGAAGACTCAAAGGAACATTCTAAATGGGACAGGCAGACAACAGGGACAATGTGCTGTCTTCCCAAAGCCAAGACATGAGATGTCACTATAAGACTTCTTATGGAAAGGCTTCTGAAGTCTATGAGCAAGGATGTTGACAATAGAATTAATCAAAGGACATAAAGAGAAGAAATTTTTGAATTGCCTATACACCAATGCTAGGAGCCTGGATAACAAACAAGAGGAACTGGAATTGCCCATTTATGAGTCTAAATTCAACCTAGTTGGTATGACTGAAATCTGGTGGGATGATTCACACAACTGGAATGTTAATGTCAATTTACAAGGGATTGAATGAACAAAAGGGGAGGAGTGGGACTTTGTCAAAAATGGCACTAACTGTTTCTGTGTCACTGATAACTCAAAATAAAATGATCTTAAAAGCTTCTGGATGATCATACTAGATAAAGCACAAGATGGGGTATTAGCTGGTGTCTGCTACAGACCACCAAATCTCACTAAAGAACAGGATGGCTATCACTTTATGCACCTGTCTATAATGTATAGAGGAAAAAATTGTGAGATCATGGGGGATCGTAATTTGAGTAACGTATGCCGGAGGTCACATGTTGCCAGTACGAAAACATACTTGGAATTTTTAAACATTATAGATGACAATTTCCTAACTCAAAACATGTTGCAGCCAACATGGAGGAATTCTATATTAGACCTTCTCCTAACAGATAAAGAGGAACTGATCACAGAACTAAAATATAATGGTAGCTTAATACAAGTGATCATAACTTGATCATATTTATAATGTGCAAGATGACTAACGTCCAATTATATACACACACACACACACACACACACATATATATGTATATATTGTGACAGGGTCAGGCCAGATGGCTATAGGACAGTAATAGAAGGCAGATATATTAGCCCCAGGCTAAGTAGGTCCCTTTTCCCTGGGTAAGGTAACAGGGAAGGTTCCAGAACAATCAAGAACCTTCTGGAGCCAATTAAGACAGGCTGATTAGAACACCTGCAGCCAATCAATAAGCTGCTAGAATCAATTAAGGCAGGCTGATCAGGGCACCTGGCTTTTAAAAAGGAGCTCACTTCAGTTTGTGGTGTGTGTGTGAGGAGCTGGGAGCAAGAGGCACTAGGAGCTGAGAGTGAGAACGCGGACTGTTGGAGGACTGAGGTGTACAAGCATTATCAGACACAAGGAGGAAGGTCCTATGGTGAGGATAAAGGTGTTGGGAGGAGGCCATGGGGAAGTAGCCCAGGGAGTTGTAGCTGTCGCACAGCTGTTCCAGGAGGCACTCTACACAGCTCCATTCCACAGGGCCCTGGGCTGGAACCCAGAGTAGAGGGAGGGCCCGGGTTCCCCCCAAATCCTCCCAACTCCTGGTCAGACACAGGAGGAGTTGACCTGGACTGTGAATTCAGAAAAACGGCCAAGCTGAGGTCTGCCGTGAAGCTCCAAGGCGAGCAAATCCGCCAATAAGTGCAAGACCCACCAAGGTAGAGCAGGAACTTTGTCACAATATATATATATATATATATATATGGTGCTTTAATAGGGCCAGTTTCACAAAGCTGAAAAAAATTGAGCCAAATCAGCTGTAAGGAAGAATTTAATCAGAAAAATGTGAACAATAATTGGGAATCATTTAAGAGCACCTGACTAGATACCCAAGAATCCACAATCCCACAACTGAGGAAGAAGGCTGTGCTGGTTTTAAAAAACAACTTGGTTTAGAGGGGAAGAGATCACTGTAAAAAAATTATTATTATTATCATATAAGCAAATGGATGAAATAATGAATATAAATCAGAAGTTAGGAATTGTAGAAAATTGATAAGGGAAGCCAAGAGACAGACAGAAACCTCTATGGCCAGCACAGTTAAGGACAATAAGAATGTGGGTTTTTTTAATATATTAGGAAAAAAGAATCCTGACAATGATTTTGGTCCATTACTAGATGGCAGTGGTATTAATTGATCATTGTAAGATAGAAAAGGCAGATGTGCACAATAAATATTTCTTTTCTTCATTTGGGGAAAAAACAGATGACACAGCTTCATCATGTAGAGATAACATTCATTCCATTCTATCACTGAAGGATGTTAAACAGAAGCTACTAAAGTTAAACATTTTTAAATCAGTACATCAAGATAACTTACATTTAAGCATTTTAAAAGAGCTGACTAAGGATCTTACTGGACTATTAACGTTCATTTCAATAAGTCTTGGAGCACTAAGAAAGTACCAGAAAACTGAAAAAAGTTAATGTTTTGCCACTATCTAAAAAGGGTATATGGGATGACCAGGTAATTATAGGCCTGTCAGCCTGACATCAATCCCAGGCAAGATGATGAAGCATCTGATATGGGACTCAATTAATAAAGAATTAAAGGTGGATAATGTAAGTAACGAAAATCAACATGGGTTTATGGAAAATAGATCATGTCAAATTACATTGATATCTTTTTTGATGAGCATACAAGTTTGCTTGATAAAGGTAATAATGTTGATGTAATATATTTAGACTTCTATAAGGTTTTTGACTTGATTCCACATGACATTTTGGTTAGAAAACTAGACTGATGGCACTCATTAAATGGATTTAAAACTGGCTAGCTGATAGGTCTCAAAGTGTAATTGTAAATGGGGACTCCATATTGAGTGGATCTGTTTCCAGTGGTGTCCCACAGGGATTGGTTCTTAGCCTTACTCTATTTAGTAGGTTTATCAATGACCTGAAAGAAAACATTAAACTATCACTGATAAAGTTTGAGATAACACAGAAATTGGGGGAGTGGAAAATAATGAAGAGGACAGGTCACTGATTCAGTGAGATCTAGATCGCTTGGTAAACTGGGGGCAAGCAAACAATATGCCTTTTAATAGAGCTAACTGTAAATGTATACCTCTGGGAACAAAGAATGTAGGCCATACTTCAAGGATGGGGGACCCTGTCCTTTGAAGCAGTGACTGAAAAAGATTTGGGTGTTGTGGTGGATAATCAACTGAACATGAGCTCCCTCTGTGACACTGTGGCCAAAAGAGCTAATGCACTCCTAGGCACAGGCGCCAACTTTCATTGGCACCAATGGGTGCTCGCGCCCCCCCTCCCTGGCCTTGGCCCCGTCCCAACTCCACCTCTCCATGCCCCTATTGGATCCCTCCCCAAATCCCCACTCTGGCCCCACCTCTTCCCTGAGCATGCTGCATTCCTCCTCCTCCTCCCCCCTCCCAGCACTTGCCGCGTGAAACAGCTGTTTCACTGTGCAAGCGCTGGGAGGGTGGGGGGAGAAGCAGGATGCGGCGACACGCTCAGGGGAGGAGGCAGAGCAGAGGTGGAGGTGAGCTGGGGAGGGGGAGCGGGTTGGGGAACTCGCTGTGGGTGCAGAGCACCCACCAATTTTTCCCGTGGGTGCTCCAGCCCCAGAGCACCCTCGGAGTTGGTGCCTATGATCCTGGGACGCATAAGCAGAGGAATCTTGAGTAGTAGTAGAAAGGTTATTTTACCTCTGTATTTGGCACTGGTGTGACCGCTGCTGGAATATTGTGTCTAGTTCTGGTGCCCACAGTTCGAGAAGGATGTTGATATATTGGAGAAGGTTCAGAGAAGAGCCGCTAGAATGGTTAAAGGACTAGAAAATATGCCCATTGTAATAGATTTAAGGCGCTCAACCTATTTAGTTCAACAAAGAGAAGGTTAAGAGGTGACTTGATTACAGTCTATAAGTACCCACATGGGGAACAACTGTTTAATAATGGGCTCTTCAATCTAGCAGAGAAATGTAAAACGTGATCCAATGGCTGGAAGTTGAAGCTAGACAAATTCAGATGGAAATAAGACATAAATATTGAATGATGAGAGTTAACCATTGGAACAATCTACCAAGGGTTGCAGTGGATTCTCCATCACTGACAATTTTGAAGTCAATATTAGATCTTTTTCTAAAAGATCTGCTCCAGGAATTATTTTGGGGAAGTGCTATGTCCTGTGCTAGACAGGAGATCAGAACAGGTGTTCACAACCCTCTCCCTTCTGGCCTTAGAATCTATTGATCTCTGAAAGCTCTCTGTGCTACATTAAAGGGTAATACATCATAAATTATTGACGATTTTTGTTGTGGGTGATGTGGGGCCCAGTTCTGCTCCAATTAATTTAAGCGGGAATCTTCTGCCATTAACTTCAGGAGGGGCAGGATTAGGTACAATAGCCCTCATTTGCCAAGATAATTAAATATCTGCCTAACATGAAGCACATGAGTAGCCAGTGGGATTTCTCAGGTGCTTAATGCGCAGCATGTGCTTTATTGACTCAGGGTCTATATGTCTGGGTTAGTCTGTTGCACCTGGTGGCTGGTTGCAACCTAAAAAAAAAAAGACATGAGTCCTTCTATAGGTGAGAACTAACAGCTCATTCTTTAGCTCAAGTGATAGAGGGTTAGGACCTATAGTACTAGGAATTTAGTCCTGGCTCACCAGGTATTTGTGGCTTATTACTGAGAAGTGGAAGAAACTAAACAAGGCAATTAGCAATGTTTCATTATAAAGCCAATCTTTCCTCATTTTATCAGCGTGTGCTGTGTACTTTGTATCTCTCACGTTTCACTGCAAAATTAGCAATGTGCACAGATCCTGCAAGGTGCTCCATGAAAGCTGACCTCTGTACCCTTGCAGAGGCCCAGTGAACTAACTGTACGCCACAAAGGATCCAGGCTCCAGCAGCACAGGGTTGGCTAGGGTTTTTCTAAGCAAACACAAGCTGAGGCATCACAGCACACCCTTTGTTTCCATTAGTAATTTTTTCACTCATTTGACATATACTTGAAACGTTGTATTTGTCTTTGTTGGTTAAAGATATTATCTTCTAATACAAACTCATTCACCCACCCAGTGATGGGATTACCATCACCCTGTTTACTGGGCTTTTGTGGGGGTCGTTTGTCTTATGGGGGAGCAGGTAACAGACTCTCATTGGAATATTTATTATACATTACTATAGAGACCCCATTGTCACTCAGCTCCTTCCTCCTGTGATAATTACACGGTGCATGTCACCTCACAGGATTTAGGGTAACATCCCACAAAGATGTCTGCAAGTATAGATTTATTTTTTTAGTGTTGTCTATCCAGAGTTCAGGGTATCACCAGCTCTTGCACTGAAGTCACCCTTGAGGATACGCTCGTCTTCCTTGGCTGCAGCCTTCAGGACTGCACAAGAGCATGGTAAAACTGCTCCTTGTTGTCTTTGTTATTGTCAAATGTGGAAGCATATGCACTGATGACCATGGCAACCTGGTTGTTACTAAGCTTAAGGAAAAGAGTCACGAGACATTCGTTAATATCCATAGGGAACTCTAAATGCTGGTTTGCAATCTTGATCTTGATGACAAAACCAATCCAATGAGTACGCCTCTCTTCAGATGACTTTCCTTTCTAACAGAAAGTATAGCCACTTCCACCTTCTTTCTGTTGGCCTTAATCTGCTCAGTGTGTCTCATTTAGGGCAGCAATATTGATGTCATATCTTGCAGCTCTCTAGCTATTATGGCAGTTCTTTCAGGACAGTCGCTGCTCAGGGAATGTGACCATCCAAGTGGCGAACTTCATTACTTTGCTTCGTATGTTCTAACCGTAGGTAGAGTGATTCCACTGGACACAGCCATCCAGGTGGGGGGCAGGGACTGCTGAGACAGCCTATGCTTAGGGAACCTTTTCTAGCTCCTTCCCCATTCAGGGTGAGCAGAGGGAATCCTGAAAAGGACTGCTCAGTCGCAGCCGCAGCTGCCAAATTGCACTTCTGTCTCACAAGTCCAAGTGCAAGACGAGCCACATGCGGCTGCCACCTGTGTGCAGATTTGTGACTGGGGACTCCCAGAGATCATTGCTCCTGTCCCCACCCCCACTTATCCATCACTGCAGGACCTTGTTAGTGGGAGATGTTAACCCACACTTGGCAGAGGCCTGCATGTGAAATCTTCTAATGTGGGGGAGCTGGTGCACAGGCGGCAACCTCACAAAACTTGACTGGAAGGAGCCCTGGACCTGGTGGCAGGGAAGCCTGTGACAGCCAGAGGCCTCCATCCTGCTGCATCCCTCATCTGCTTTCACAGTCGCAGAGAACTGACAGGTCCTTGAATATACCTATTCCACCAGTGGGGTCTTAGGCACCATTCGGAAAGAAGGGGTGGGGAAAGACAACTCTAATGGCATTCTCCTCCTCAGCAAATGTGTGGAGCATGACTTGCTTATCACAAAGACCATCTTTATACAGAGGGACAAATATAAGACCACTTTGGAAACACCCCTGTTCCGGACACTGGCATCTTCTGGACCATGTCATCATCAGCTCCCGTGATCACACTGATGTCCATATTACATGAGCTATGAGAGGTACAGATGACTGCTGGGCGGACCACCGTTTGTTCAGATCAATCATGAACATGCAGCTTGTACCACAACACCATAAAAACTGAAAGGAATGCAGAAGAGATTTAACATCAGGGTCTTTCAAAATCATGCTCTTTGTGAGACCGTTCACCAACACCTCTTTGAGGGGTCTCTGGTCTACCTGACAATATCAGTGATATCCAAATACATTGGGAGGAGTTCAAGATCATTATTCACAAGGAACATGCTCAATTGATTGGATTCCACTCACCACCATCAGGATTGGTTGGATGAAAACGACAAGGAAGTCCTAGCGCTTATTCATCAGAAGAGAAGCTCACTTTGCACTTGCCCCTCCTTGCCACCCACTCACCCAGCACACCCTCCATGCCTCTCCTCGCCACCCTTCTACCCAGTCCATCTCTGCGGTTCCCCTACTCCCATACATTCAATGCATCCTGTGATCTGCAATCAGTGCAATCTCTGCTGGTGCTGCTCCTCCCTGTCACTTGCTCCAACCACTTCAGCCTGTGCTCCCCACACACTCCTGGCAAGGGGATCCTTCACCCAGGCATGACCCAGAAGCTGATCCACCCATCTCCTGCAGCTCCTCCGTTATGAGGAGGCACCTTTCTCCTGTGGCTGCTCTGGAAGGTATGCTGTGCTAGGCTCTGCCCTGTCATAGGCTCACTCCAATAGGGCCAACAGATCATCTCTCTTATTCCCCTGCAGGCTCTCTGGGGGTCTACCAGCACTGCAAGGGGAACAGAATAGGTCAGTCTCCGCACCTTGCCTGGGTGAGCCTAAGTGTGCAGCTACAGCTCCTCTCCCTATGCAGTAAGGCAGCAGGTGGCCAGCAGGGGGGCACTGCTTAGCAGCAGCTGCAGGGGCAGCACAGCGGTGGCCCTGCCCTGTGTGCACTCTACTCACAAACAGAGGAATTGGCCTGAAAGGGTGGGCTTGTGCCTGGGGTGCTGGAAGACTGGCATCCCTTGAGGGTAGAGTTAAGGGTGTGCTGCACGGTGCATAGTACTTGTGGAGGAGTACAGACAGGGTATTGCTATAGATTAGCAAAAGATGCTAATGACCTGTGCATCAGGGATGATTGAGGTATACACACCCAGGCTGAAACTCCTCATAGAATTGAGATGTCATGTAACCAGTGCCCCCATTGAGTGATTACAGGTATTGGGTGCATTAAAACCTGAAGATCCTTCTTGTTGAAAAGCAGCTGCACTAAAGGAAGGTGGGCTCCCAGGCCCACTTGGCCGGTCCCTGCAGTCTCTGCCTTGAACAATGTTTCCCATGTAGAAAGTGCAGGGCCTAAGGAATAAAAACGGACAGAGTTTTTTAAGCAGAGAAACATGTGTGAGGCCCTGGAAAGACATAGAAGGTCAAAACAGCTGTCTCTGGGAATAGGGCAGAGGTGACCTGAGTTTTATGCTAAGGGGAATTGCCTGTGTACCATGTCTCACCATCCCTGCTGCAGGGAATGGGACTCAAGTACATTTTCTAAAGAGCAAGTTGCACTGACACTGCATCGCCCGTTTCTGCTCCAGACAGGAAACTGACAGGCAGGACCCTGACAGCAGCTATTGTATAGTGAAGGGGCAACACTGTATACTGGTAATTGGCTTAACTTTCCTTTCCTTCACCTATGTGGTGGTGGGGGGGGGGGCGTGTCAGATGTGTCACACTGCAACTGGTTCCTTTGAGGGGAAACAGCGCCAGCCCCATGTGTGGCTAATCAGCTACCTCCCAAATGATGGTATGGAGCTAAGGTCATGTGACAGCCTGAACAGCAACTCCTCCTTATAAAAACCAGCAAGAGCTCATTTGAGCTGGAGCTGTGTAGATAGTAGTTAGATGTCTCTAGTAGGTCCTGGGTGAGGAGAAAGAACCCAGCTATTAGCTGACTCCCAGCTAGGAATGAGAATGAGAACTGTAGGGAGTAGAAAGGCTCTTGTGAGTGTCTGGGTCAGGGTGCTGCATAAGAGGGGTGAAGGAAAGCCTTTGGGGGCTATAGCCCTTGTGGGCAGAGGAGCTACTTTATTTTGCCTAAGTTTCTGTTCAGCCCTGTTCTGTTCCCTGAGGGAAGGGCCTGAAGCAGACTGTGGCGTGGCATTGCTCCTTCCTGGAATGGTTAGCTAGCCTGCTGGCTTACATCTGTAGCAAACTCAACTGCTTTGCAAATTTTATAAAAGCATAACTGTGCTGTAACTCAATGCACTGTGCCAGTGCTCCAAGAAAGGGCTTTATAGCTAACAAACTGTTTTTCAAAGTGACTCTATACTATCAGCTCCATTGGCATAGGAGTGGCCTATTTTCTCTTCTATTGTGAATTCTTCACTGATGTAAGTTGGTGGTTTGCAACCGGAGTGGCATACTCTGCACGTAGACACAAAAGCTGAAGTTTCATCTCAGGGTGACTCATGACTGATTGGCAAAGAGGGAGGGTTTGGAGTGGAAAGAGAGGCCAGACTGTCTCACCTCTTGTAAACTTTTTTTGTAATAGTTTCTCACCTCTTGTAAACTTTTTAAGCAGAGCACTTCTAAAGAAGTGATTAAAACTTAATACAGGATTAAATCTAGGGAAATGTTTGTCACTGTCCTAAACTTAGTGTGGCTGTTGCGATCAGCAATATTAGTCAACTGCTTTCTCAGTGCAAAGGCAAGGGTTTGAAGAAACTTGGAAAGAAATAGACAAAAATGGCTAAAGCTAAATTCAGTATTACTGAACCATGTGAAGATTAGTGCCCGGTAAATGCACTTTCTTTTGCTAAAACTCAAGTCACCATTAAAAGATTAAGGATTCAATTTGAAAAGTTGCAGGTGCATACTCCCTACTATAAAGTACATTTAAGCCAGAAAATGAGATGATATGAAGGGGTAGTAGCCCTCTGCCATATCCCATCTCCATATCTCACCCAGCTGTAACTTACCCTACAATATGCACTTTCTATATGCTTGCTAAATCTGCAGAAGAAGAGCTCCTTTGGGGCTTCTTAAAATCAACTGTAATCAGACTCCCTTTTAGTGGCTGCTGTTTTGTTTTTGTTCAAGAGTTAAAAAGATTATTGGGACAGGCTGCCATAAGAGTCTGGGTATCTTTCCTTCGACTGAGAAATCATACATCTTGTTACTCAGAAAATGGGCTTCTCTTGGCTTTATGTCAGTTTTTCTTTTGCTTGCTGTATGCCTGTCCTGTTCTTTATATCCTGCTCTTAACTAGGGGACAAATGAGTGTCAAGCCTAACAGGGCAGCACGGTGTTTTTTGAGCCTAACAATATATCCTAAATGGCATTTGCCTCCTCACTGGTTTCTGTTTCTGCTGCACCTGACAGAACTGGGGGAGGGGGGAAAGGAACTTCACCACTGGAGAGAACTGGGCCTTGTCTCCTGATCCAGCTCACCAGCAGTCTCAGCAAGACCAGAGTTATTCTACCTGCTTGGGAAAGGAGCCATCCCTGGCCAAAGGGTGATAAGTATCATCATCCACCAGCCACATAAGCCTCAAAATCCCTCTGTCTGTGTGTCTGGCTGGGAAAACGGACTCAACACAACTAGCGTGTTGTGAGTAAACTGCAAATTTTGGTCACAATGCAGGTAATATTTCCATTGCTTAACAGAGGTTTAAAGAAAATACTGGGGTTTGTAACTCACAGTTTTTCCTTTTATATTTTAATAAATAAAAATAGACAGTTTAATATCATGCATGTGCTAATTAAGGAGATAAAGTGTTAGGCCTTGAAAAAGAACCCTGATGATGTTGTTACTAGCCATGGGATACACTAAATAACATATAATTAACCCATAGGCAACAACAGTGGATGGTGTGATTTGGGGCAGTAATAAGATTACACAGCCATGGTGAATTGGCTGGATCCCTCTTCTTCTCGTTGCCAGATGTTCTAAAGTTTTTAGGGCTGTTCTACACTGAAAAGTTACATTGACATAGCTACATCTCTCAGGGGTGTGAAAAATCTGCTTACTTAAGCCCCTCCCCCATATACCCCCAGACAGCAGGAGGTCGCCCTAGCTAACGCCTCTCAGGGAGGTGGATTTACTACAATAGTGGGAGAACTCTTCCTGTCACTGTAGTGTCTACACTGAAGCGCTGCAGCTTTTAAATAGTCTTTTAAATAATATTTTTGTTAAATGTACTTCTGGGATGGAGGAGGAGGATATTAGCTGGACTCCACAGAAACATATTTTCAGCCTTAGCTGTTTTCTAACTCCATGTGTGAGTGTGTGTTAGAGAGAGATTTATCAATCAGGGACTCTCTGTGACTGATAGTAACTTAAAAATCTTATTTTATGATCGTATTTTATAAAAATCCTTTAAAAACAAAAACTACCCACTTCTGGTGGTTTACCTGATGTGGACATTGAGCATGAAAATACAGGTCTTTGTACAAAATGTAAATGGGCCAAACACTGAGTCCCTTCTTCAATGAGCTTTTAAGGGCACAAAAGGCAGCTAGGCACCCAGCTCATGTTGAAAGCTAATGGTAATTGAGCTCCTAACTGTGGTATGTACCTTGAGAAATCTCACCTACCTGTTCTGAAGGCACAGGTGAGACAAATGCTAAAATACACAAAAGAACAAACACAGAGGATGGAATGCTTCCTGGAGCTTGAATGCTTCACAGGACAAGGGCATCATGTGGCATTTTTTGAAGGACACAGTTATCAAAATTGGATTCAGACCCTATTACAGATGTAAGATATAGTATGGTACCAAAGAAGGGTGCAAAGTTATGAGTGGTAAATCACGAAGACCCTTTAAGTTAGGCCCTTGTCTTACGTCACATCATTTGCATAACTTCTGGCTACAGATTTGCACATTCTTGCACATTTTTTTTTCAGGCAGAAAGTGGGGAGGATACATTATAGATGAGAAGGGGAAGTCCACTGTGTTTGCTACTTCTATCAGTTCCTCTTTTCTTTCCCCTTCTCCCTCCTCATTGAGAAATCAGCTGTTTGGGGATGCTGAGCGGAAGCAAATCAATGTGAGAAATTCCTGGTTTGAGTTCAGGGACAGTAACGGAGTGCATAGCAGCAGAGAAAAAATTGAAGCAACTTCTCCTTGGTCAGGGAAATCTGATAAGCCCCATTTATAGTTCCCCCACTTCTCTTCTGCTTGTCTGAGGTTATTCCTGACCAAGCAGTTTCTAAAATTAATCTAAATAAACAAAAATTAGAATGGAAAATATTTGCATTCATGTAAAGGTCATAGATGCCCGGTACATGACCCTCCCTCATCTCACTCACCTGGCCTTCCTGTCAGCTTTTTCTACAGCTGGGCTGGATCCTCAGCCACCCAGTTTGCCGCGGGAAGGCTACAGGCCTTTGGTTTTGCCTTTCTGCCAGCAGGGGCCACTGTGGCACCAGCTGAGCAGATAGCCCAGTGCCTTCTCTATAGGTGCTCCCCCTGCTGGATCTAGTCCGGCAGAGCAATTAGACAGAGGCAGTGGCACTAAGGGCTTCAGGAGGCAAGGTCTCAGACTTCTTCACCAGCAGCTCCAGGCAACTAGCCAACACCCACCTTCCTCAGCAACTGCATGCTCCAGTATCACTGATCCCACATGCACCCACTGAGCTTCAGCCACCTTTGTCACCTCAGATGACATTGGTGAGGCCTCATCTGGAGTACTGTGTCCAGTTTTGGGCCCCACACTACAAGAAGGATGTGGATAAATTGGAGAGAGTCCAGCGAAGGGCAACAAAAATGATTAGGGGTCTGGAACACATGACTTATGAGGAGAGGCTGAGGGAACTGGGATTGTTTAGTCTGCAGAAGAGAAGAATGAGGGGGGGATTTGATAGCTGCTTTCAACTACCTGAGAGGTGGTTCCAGAGAGGATGGTTCTAGACTATTCTCAGTGGTAGAAGAGGACAGGACAAGGAGTAATGGTCTCAAGTTG
This sequence comes from Eretmochelys imbricata, assembly GCF_965152235.1. Taxonomy (NCBI): domain Eukaryota; kingdom Metazoa; phylum Chordata; order Testudines; family Cheloniidae; genus Eretmochelys; species Eretmochelys imbricata. The sequence goes on along the minus strand of NC_135576.1, from coordinate 27,897,070 downwards.
CTGTGGGGGAGGTTTAGGTTGGATATTAGGAAAAACTTTTTCACTAGGAGGGTGGTGAAACACTGGAATGCGTTACCTAGGGAGGTGGTGGAATCTCCTTCCTTAGAAGTTTTTAAGGTCAGGCTTGACAAAGCCCTGGCTGGGATGATTTAATTGGGGATTGGTCCTGCTTTGAGCAGGGGGTTGGACTAGATGACCTCCTGAGGTCCCTTCCAACCCTGATATTCTATGATTCTATGACCTTCCCACCCTGCTACTCCCTGGACAGTCACCAGCTACCTCGCCCCAGCATCCAGCTACCCTCAACACCTCAGCCACCTCTAGCAACCCCAGATACCTTCCAGCCATCTCCCATAGCTGAAGAGACCAAGCTTCATGACGCTCCATGTCCTCCCCTCTCCATTGCTTGTGGCAGGGTTTGCTGACCATATAACTAAACATTATGGTTACATGCAAATTATGTGCAAATATGCAAATGATCTCATTAAATACTTCGCATTAAATTGTCTCACATGGCGCCGCACAAGACGTGGCAGCTGTGCTGAAGGCACATGCTGAGTAATTTTTATGTCCTGGCAGCGACACATGTCCAGCATGAATGGAAGTAATTATGCTATCCTAGGAAAAGCTGCACAAGGGCTTCAAGTAAAGAGACAGGGACACTGTCAGCTTTCAGTTTTGGAAACGCTGGGGTTTTCAGTTCAGGTTTCTGAGCACAGTTTAAACAGTAGAGCCTGAATTTTAAAAAAGGTTTTCTGCTCCCATAGATGATCTCTTGGGCGGGCCCAAGGACACAAACACATTCAGGCCACACTTTCTCTATACACACACACACACACTATCCCTATCCCTATCCCCATCCCCACCCACCACTTCCCTCTGTCCAAACTCCAGCCTGCTGCTTCATCAGTTTTAGCTTCGCTGCTGCTGGTAAAGACAGTCTGGCAGGGACTGGGGAAGATCAGTGGACAGCCACAAAACAGAGAAATTGAGTGTGCACAAAGAGCCTGGGCTGAAATTAATTGTGGTTGATGGAAAGACCCCCATTAGAGAAAGAATGAGAATGACTCTATAGCCTGGTAGCTTGGGCATTTGTCTGGGAGAGCCAGGGTCCAGTCCATTGCCCTGATTCTAATGGCTGTTGAATTATTTAGCCAAAGTGGACACGCTTCAACAGGAGAGATTGAGAATGACCCACATCAGAATATCCTGGACCTCAGTGGCTAGGGCATTCAGCTGAGAGCTGGGAGACCCCCCCCCATTCAGATCCTTTCTCCCCATCATGCAGGTGTGGGGGAATTGAAAGTAGGTCTCCCACATCTCAGCTAAGTACTCTAGCCACTAGGCTAAAAGTTATAAGGGATTTGTTCTCTGGTCAAATTTTGTCTGGAGCCAATCTGATAGGCGTTTTCTGAGCATGCGTTCTGGATTGGGCCCTGCAGGCCAAATTGGCAAGGGAACGCCCATCCTCCCCTGGTTGGAGGATGCCGTTGAGGGTTGGGCATGTGATTGGCATGAAGGCCTCCAGCATGCATGACCAGAAACTGAGGCAGTTAGCGGACTTTTAGAGTAGAAATGTAGGGGCTGAGGGATTTTAGATGCCTACAAGATTAGGTGGCAGCCAAGCAGGGGTTTTGAAGATCTCAGCGGCACCTACATTTTGGACATAGGCCCCTAAAGTGGGGTGTTAGGTGCCTAAGTCCTTTTGTGGATCTGGGTCTACGTAAATAAACTGCAAAAAAAAATAATAATAATACAGAAAATGTGCATTTCTCTCTAATCTTTCAGCTGCAGTAGTCTAAAGAGTCACTTGTAGCCATGGTAGGTTCCATATGTTCAGGTGGCCTGTCACCTTTTAGGGCTTAAAATAAAATAACTGATACTTTTAAAAAGCAGAGTGATTAAAAAATAGAGAGTTTAAGTGCTGGAATGACTCACAGAGTCTGATCCAGTTCCTGTCATGGGATATGCCCGGGCAGACCCCTGGCATGCTCAAACCTCCACTCTGCCCGAAGCCCCAACCCCGGAGTTGGCACCTATGCTGTACTATGATTACTCATTATTGATAGGCTGTGTAGACACTGTGTGCTGTCCATGCACTCTACATTGTGGGGTTGGAGGCCTAAGGTGCCTCTACACTCCCCAAAAAATCCCACCACAGTGAGTCTCAGAGCCTGGGTCAACTGACATAGCAGAAATAGCCAAAAATAATTAGCATAGCCCCCGAGACTGCCTCACTGGGTTTCAGAATCTGGGCTCTAGCCGGAGCAGGAACATCTACACTGTAACATAAGCCCTGCAAACCTGAATCAGTTGACCCAGGTTCTGAGATTCACTCCCACAGGGGGTTTTTGGAAGTATAGATGTACCCATTAAACACCCACAGCTGGCCTGGGTCAACTGACTCAGGCTCACAGGGCTATAGATTTCAGTTCTAGCCTAAGAATCTACACAGCAATATTTAGCCCTGCAGCCTGAGCCCAATTTGGATGACCCAGGCTAGCCTCAGCTGTGCTGCAGATCTGGCAGGGGCCACAGGTCTTGAATGTAGGTCCACAGGGCTCTTAACCTGCCACCTCCTGACTTGCTAACAGCTGCTAGAATAGAATAAAGCCAGTCCTGGGATGTGATTGGTGGAACACTGGGGCTCCTGATTGGTCCCTGGCCTCTATTTAACCTCAGCACAGGAACAAGAAGCTGTCTATGCAACTGAGTTCTCCCCGCTCAGGACTGCTTCCCCTGCAATACCTGGTCTTTGAGTCTGCTGCTGATTTCCTGGTAACCTGACCCTGCTTGCCTCCTGACACATGACTGTTGGTTTGCCCACTGGCCTATCTCAGACTCTGATCTCCTGGTAACCTGACCCTGCCTAACTCCTGCTCCAGCCACTAGGTCAGATCACCCACATCTTGGTCATGACAGCTTGCATGGACCACTTAGGCCACAGGAATGGGCCTAGTACCAGCAGAATGGACCTGGCTAACCCTTTGGGAGCACCAGACATGCTCAAGTGGGCTGCCTGCCTTCAGGCGGACAGCAACCCCTGCAGACTTGGGTCATCCAGCTAACCTCAGAGAACCAACTCTTGCAGAAGCAAGTCACTCGTTTGTCTCTGGAAAATGCCGCTCTCCAGACATGGCTCACCCAGCCCTGTTCCCCGACACCACTGCTGGAATGGTTTCATGGTAATCACTAGTGATTCCGGACTTCTATAAACCAATGCCACCGCCTGTTCATGATGCAACCTTAGTCCTATAATAGTGATCATGCCAAGGTGAGCCCCGTCATCAGCTGGCTGTCTGGGGACTAGGCCTCTCCCTCCTTGGTGTGTGACAGCTCAGTCCTGTTGAACTGGGAGGTCTTCCTCCCACCCATGTCAGTACTATTCGATGATCCACACTGAACCCAAATGGCAGAGGCTGCTCTAAGGAAGCTCTGACAGGGGCAGGGTACCATAGCCTCATATGCTGTGCAATTCCGCTGCCTCACAGCTGATACAGACCAGAACAAGGTGGCACAGGCCTACCAGATCTGGTGGGGCCTGCAAGAAGAAATTAAAGATGAATTAGCCCAGATAGAGATGCCTACATGGATCTCACCATCCATATAGTTAATCGGGTATGGGAATGAAGGGAGGAAAAACGGGGGTCTTGAAACCCTCCAGTCCAGGTACTGTGACATTTTCACCCCTGCCTTCCGCCAAGCCAATGCAGATGGATGTGGGCTGTCAACAGCTCACCCCCATAAGAAAGGAACGAAGCTGCCCGTACCATCTCTGCTTCTACCGCAGTGAGTCAGATCACTCCATCTCTTCCTGCCCCATATGAACTGCCAGGCATTAGGGGAAAGAGCTCCCCTACACTTCAGTCCTGACTGGAACACATCCAAAGCCCCGCCTGAGGGCTCTTCACTTGCTGGTGCCTATCCAGGTGCACATACCTGGGTCAACCCTTCGAAATCTCATCCTACTAGCCTTCATTGACTCAGGTGCAGCAGACTGCTTCATAGCCGCAGCAGCAGCCCAGATCCTGTAGATTCCCCTGCAACACAAGGTCACTCCTGACCTTATAGAGCAGTGCTTCTCAAACTTTTGTGCTGGTGACAAAATAGACTTTCAAATAGCAAGCCTCTGAGTGTGACCCCCCTTATAAATTAAAAACACTTTTTTATATATTTAACACCATTATAAATGTTGGATGCAAAGCGGGGTTTGGGGTGGACCCCCAGTTTGAGAACCCCTGCTATAGAGGGTATTTATGGTTCCCCTTTGTCTTCTGCTTCAGTGATAGAGGAAAGAGCCCCCATGGAGGCTGTGATTCAAAGGCACCAAGAAACGTTACAATTTGGAATGGTCCATGCTCCACACTTTCCCCTGATCCTCAATGTTTCCTGGCAGGCTCTCCATAACCCACTCATTTGGTGGCAAGCACAGGAAGTCTGTTTTCTCTCAGAGTTTTGTCAGCAGCACTGTTGGGAACCAGTAGCTCCTGTCCCAGCATCCAAAACTTGAGAGGCCCAGATGGGGGGGTGGCTATCCAGGCAGAACTTTCCACTGATGCCACATCTGAACTCCCCTCAAAAGTGGATTTGTGCTGGAAATGGCCCACCTTGATTATCATGCACATTGTAGGGAGAGTGGTCACTTTGGATAAGCTATTACCAGCAGGAGAGTGAGTTTGTGTGTGTGGTTTTTGGAGGGGGGTGAGGGAGTGAGAGAACCTGGATTTGTGCAGGAAATGGCCCACCTTGATTATCATACACATTGTGAAGAGAGTGGTCACTTTGGATGGGCTATTGCCAGCAGGAGAGTGAGTTTGGGGGGGGGGGGTGGAGGGTGAGAAAACCTGGATTTGTGCTGGAAATGACCCAACTTGATGATCACTTTAGGTAAGCTATTACCAGCAGGAGAGTGGGGTGGGAGGAGGTATTGTTTCATGGTCTCTGTGTATATAATGTCTTCTGCAGTTTCCATGGTATGCATCCGATGAAGTGAGCTGTAGCTCACGAAAGCTCATGCTCAGATAAATTGGTTAGTCTCTAAGGTGCCACAAGTACTCCTTTTCTTTTTGCGAATACAGACTAACACGGCTGTTACTCTGAAAACTGATCTTTTTGAAAAGAAGAATGCGGGAACTCTCCCTCTGCATCAGAACTACAACAGAGCTGCAGCCAGGTGCAAAAATATAATTTGGGGGAATTTATACCATGTCAGAATCTGAACTGACTGTGCTCCGAGAAATACCCTCAGGCCAGGTTCTCCTGGTAATCTGCAAGTCAAGCTCTTCAGCTGACACACCACTCTTTTTGTCATGAAGAAAGACTGCAGTCTCAGACTCTGCTCATGAAAGCTTATGCTCAAATAAATTGGTTAGTCTCTAAGGTGCCACTAGTACTCCTTTTCTTTTTGCGAATACAGACTAACACCGCTGCTACTCTGAAACCTGCATTAATTACTGTGTACTGAATCAGATAACTATCAGGAATCATTATCTGCTACCCCTGATTCCTGAGTTGCTAGATTGTGTGGTAGCTGCCCATATATTCACTAAATTGGACCTGAGGGGTGCATACAACCTTGTGCAAATCAGAGAAGGGGACGAGTGGAAAACTGCCTTCCAAACCCACTATGGCCCCATTAAGAATATCTCGTAATTCCCTTCTGGTTGACCAACTTCCTGGCCAATTTCCAACATTTTATGAATGATGTGTTCCAAGATATCTTGGACCACTATGTAATAGTGTACTATGTAGTAGTCTACCTGGACAACATATTGATCTTCTTTGAGTACCCCGAACAGCATACTGCTCCCATCTGGGTCGTCCTGGAACACTTATGGCGGCACGGCCTTTTCGCCAAGCGTGAGAAGTGTGCCTTTGATCAGGCCTCCTGGAGTTCTTGGGCTTCATCTTATCCCCAGAAGGGATGCAGGTGAACACATGCAAGGCCTGAGCCATCCAAGATTGGCTGATTCCCCACATGGTACGTGACCTGTAATGCTTCCTGGGGTTCACCAATTTTTATTGATGATTTATCCTGCATTTTTCAAAACAAATCAAGCCTGTCACCACTCTTCATTGGAAAAATACCCAATTCCATTGGCCTGAAACTTGAAATTTGCCTCCACTACAGCACCCATATTGGCTCATCCAGATGTCACACAAGGCTTCACTGTAGAAGCTGATGACTCCAGTATGGCAATTGGGGGTGTCCTCTCCCAGAGACTTGGTCCCAAGCGAGTGTTACACCGTATGCTTATTATGCAAGGAAACTCACTCCTACAGAACTAAACTATGAAATACTTGATAAGGAACTCCTGGTGATAAAAACTGCCTTTGCAGAATGGCTGCTCTACCTGGAAAGAGCTGGCTACCTGGTGCAGGTACTCACTGATCAAAAAAATCTGGAATAGCTATGTAGGACAAAAGCCTTAAAACAACAGCAGCATTGGTGGACCCTGTTCTTCTCACAATGCAATTTCATTATTACATACTGCCCCAGACCCAACACCCTGTCTGATATGGTTCTAACCCACATTCTCAAATCCCATAACTTTGTCAGTGCAGCTCATCACCAGGATATATCAGATTGATATGCTCACCCTCTGTCTCAGGAATTCCACCTGATGAACAAGCTATTATCCACAAGAAACTGCATGACTCCCAGGAAGGGATCATATACATGAGAGACCACATATATGTTCCCTCTGGACCCACAAGAGTTGCAGTCTTGCAATTATACCACACTTTCCTCCTAGCAGGACACTTGGGGTGCTTCAAGACCCAACAAATAACATCCTGTTCCTTTTGTCAGCCCTAGATACAACCAGCACTACAGTTGTTCATTGCCTCCTCTGATGTTTGTGCCCATGTCAAGACACCATGCCACAAGCCCTGCAGTCTCCAGCCCATGGACACTCCCTATCGATCCTGGGTGGTCATCACTGTAGACTTCATTGTAGCATTACCAGAGTCCAACAAATTTACAACAGCTTTGATGGTAGTGGACCACTTTACCAAAATGGCCCACTTCATCCTTTGCACAGGCCTCCCCTCCACTGAAGAGACAGTCCAGCAGTGTAGTCTGCCTCTTTTGCTTACAGCCCCCAGCCTCTTTAGCCAGCACCAAACCAAAATATCTCTCTAGGCTTCTCCCAAGATCATATTGCGCTCATAGGCTCCTGCTTGGCTTCTTGCTCTGCCTCTGAGTCGCTCTCTGTCTCTCTCTTTCTTATCTGCCCCCCCCCACCCCAGTTCCACCTGGTCAGAACAATACCCAGTGTAACCCTCTGCCCATGTGGTGCTAGTTTCTCCGCTGACTCTGGGCTTGTCCTCAATACTAGCTAAATCAGCACCGCTGCAATTGATGCAGCGGCATCGATTTAGTGGGTCTGGTGAAGACGCGATAAATCAATGGTAGAGTGCTCTCCCATTGACTTCAGTACTCCACTTCCCTGAGAGGCGTAAGCTACATTAATGGGAGAGCATCTCCTGTTGACATAGGCTAGTGTAGACACTGCTGTAAGTCGATCTAAGCTACATCAATTTAAATTATGTAATTTGTGTAATTTAACTAGAATAAGTTAGATCAACTTACCTCATTAGTGTAGACCAGGCCTATTAGACCTTGTTTTAGGTGTGGTCTCTTAAGTACTGTCTCTTACAGCAATATTAAATAAAGGGCATGCTCACACATCAGTGTAAACAAGGTTTTAACTTAATCCGTAACAAGATTTAATCCCGCTCATAACAATACAATACCTATGGCCCAGTTCTACCTGTGGACATCAGAGCTTTGCTCAGTTCTTCCATAATAATTTAATGTGCTAATTATCAATTCAGAACTACACTACTCAAAGCACTTTAAAATGGCAGCTGAATGGAGCTTTAATAGCATGTTGTTCAGGAAATCTATTCCTGTCTGTGGAGGCAAAGATAAGGTGCATGATCGCTGAAGGAAATGTTGGCTGATGCCTTGTTCTCCTTTTGTATTGTACTGGTAAACACAAGGAAAAGCTTGTCTGTACTCAGAAGCTGCAAGTATACACTGAAGATTTTGGTATTTCCTAAAATGATTCCCTAATAGGATTGGTATTGGGATATCTGAGCCATTACCTGTCCTGGGAGAATGGGGATAGATGAGAAATCATTCCTAGAATTCTTGCCTTCCAGGAGCAGCGTAACAGGGCTGGTTATTGTTGGTATGTTAATTCACCATCTTTGTACTGTAATTTATAGACATTCAAACTTTTGGAAGCACTACATCCGCAAATGGCATTAAATCTCAGAGGACAGGCAGGAGCTACTTGGCTGCCTGACAGGGTACCTGACATCTCATCTTTGGTCCCTGGCCTAGGACTAGGAGGGTGAAGTACTGCCATAGTGGTCAGAAGGAGCAAGAGAACTTCCGGAGAAAACTGTATTAAGAGGACTTTGCTCTTGCTTAGACACTTTATGCATTCTCCTGCTGGTTATTTATTGATTATTTACAGGTGTCCATCACCATAGCTTCATGATACTGGTTACATACAGTGCAACACTTCCCAAATTAGGCACAGTGCTCCCCTCCTTTCCCCCTCTCAACTAATACCCACTTGCTGAGGGACCAAGTTTAAGGGATAACCAGCCAGGAGACCGGATGTCACCAACTGTTAGGAATAAGCAGGAGCAAGGAGATTTGTGCTTCATCGTGCCCTAAAAGTGACAAGATCCCGACTCTGGTGGGCAGTGAATTCCAAAGCTAAAGGAATTCCCTCTACTGAGAATGTCCAACCCTCAAAATACAATAAGAGCAGGGGACAATTGTCTGTGATGTTTGATGTGAGCAAATTAAAGGGCAGACAAGCAGGCCAGGCCACCATTCTTCCTATGGAAGCTCTATGAGGGAACTTACTATTTTTCCTGGGGTTTTTGCCTTTTTACTGCTGACTTGTTTATTTTTCTTTTTTAAAAAAACTTTTTTTCCAAGGCACAGGAAGGTGATCAACTAAGTAAATGCTTGGAAACACAGAATATACCTCATGTTATAGAGGTGGCTGATGTGTACAGGAATATTAACAAACCACTACACTGGGGATAGGAAGTCAGTATGGACTGCATTAAATAAACTTGTCAATGTGTAACAGGCAGGCACACAAATGAGCCAATCTATACACAGTGACCGGGATGGCACAAACAGGCATTACTGTCTTCGGAGTGATATGTCTGTTTTACTGGAAGCCTGAATCATTTTGTGTGGGTATTTTGGTCATGGAGCAGTTTCCTTGCACTGTTGAGAGTGCTGGAAAGCAAAGGAAAAAAGATCTTGAGACTCTTTTCAAAGCTGCAGGTCTCACGTGCCTGCTAAAAGTGCCCCAAATCACTCACCAGTAAATGCCACAGTGACACCAGAGAACTGAGTGGAAAGCCACAAGAACTGGAAGGCTGTGGCAGTTGTAAAATGGCCCCCTGAAGCATTTGAACACCATTTTTGACTGTAAATAATCTAGTGATCTGTTGCAAACGTTGAAAGTGGGCAACTTCACTGCAAGTTCACTGTATAGATTGTGATTCCGACTGAATGACATTCTTTGGTTATAAGGTATACTCTCTCAGCAGCATTATAGCAATCAGGGCTGTTTTTACTCTACTCTTCTGCATTGTGTGACAAAGATGAAAAGCAAAAACACTCTTATCAGAGTTGCAAAGAGCAGCTCTTTCTTTGATCATCCCAAGATTTGCTTAGGGCTGATGCTGTATGCAAACTCTGGCAGCAATGTTTACCAGTAGCAAAATAATGCTGCTGGTTTAACACTCAAACAGGCAGGCAGATCAAAAGCTAGACTGGCAACAGCCAATGAGTGTCATCCTGCTTCGCATTTGGTGCTGACTGCTTATGCTCACCAACAACAGGAATTGTGTAAATGAAAACTAGTGTGTAATTTAATAAAATTATTAAATCTGTTAAAAAGATAATGAACAGCACCCATAATTCAATTAAATGAAAGGAAAGAAGATGGGGATGAACCTTCATGCTTTAAATCCTCTTTATCTTGTAGGTCTTGTCCCAAACTGGATATTTAGATAATTCAAGTGTACATCTCTTTATTTAATCTTGCAACTTAATTTTGCAACTAGGTCAAAAAAGTCAACTGTGTCACCCAACTGGTGGTGGTTGTTTTCACACACACACACACACACACACACACACTGGTGGTTTGTTTACACACACATACACACGACAGAGATAACATGGCCCTCTAGCAGCAAATACCTTCGCCTTAATACTAGCTCATATGCTCGGCCAGTGTTGGATCTTTGCTATGTTAAGGTTTTAGGATTTAAAAAGCAGAAAGAGAGAAGACAAGATGCACTGGAAATACCGATGTGGAGTTAGTGACAGATTGTTCTCTACTTGGATTACCCATGTCTGAGAATTAGAAACTCAAGGGAGCTATCTTAGTGAAATTTCCCCAGTATCATTTTCTCAGGCGTTTACTCCACATAGAATAAGCTGAGGGTTTGGTCTGCAAATCTAGTAGATCTCCTGAAGCCCAAGGAGGTCTTCGTACTTCTCTGTTGGCTTTTGGCTTCCCCTCCCCACAGTCTCTTGACAGGAGCCAGGGAGATTCTGGTCCCCCTGGAACCACTCTGGTGTTTGCAGCCTGTGGAGTGGGAACTCAGCTAAATTAGTGCTTGCAGGGTCAGCATTAACTTACCCAGAAACGACCTCGAGAGCTGCGTAGGTACAATGCTGGTGGTGCAGCCCAAATTCAAAAGTTTAAGGCCCTTATTTCACAATTTGATGCCACCTGGCTTCTGTGGGGGCTGTATGTGGGTGTCAGAGTCAGCCTATGTGGATCAGATTGCAGGATCAGGACCCAAGTTTGTTCAGTTCAAGTGCTGAATTAAAGTTCATGGGGAATATGATTTTATCCATACCAATTTGTCCCTCTTTATTCTATTTACCTACCTTTTTATTTATAAAATACTCCCAGTGCCACAGAGCATATGCAGGCACATATATAACACTTAGTTTTAAAAATTAATCTTTTAAAACAAAAGCGAAAGAAAGAAAGAAAGAAAGAAAGAAAGAAAGAGAATTTCCACCTGTGTTTCATTAATCATGGCATGGAAAGGGCCAGATCCTGTAAAATGCACCCTGACTTCCTGGGGTGCAGGCTCTGTTTCTGATTCCTGAGCTAAATGTATAACTGCCACTCACTTTCTTTCGGATATCACATGGAGAATATTGCCGATGGCAGCAGCAGAAGTCTGAATAAACACATTTTAGTTCCTTTTCTCCTACACTTCTTGCCCAATATCCTGTAAGTATTAGAGAGGGAAGGCTTCTTTGTTGATTGGAATCTTGAGCTAATGGAATCCCCAGTAGGTTTTATTCTGCAACCTTCTGCCAGGTTCAGCGCTTCTGTGCATGGATTCCTGAGCGCACAGACAGAGATAGCAAGGCCACAATGGAGGTGAACCTGTGATTCTGCAGCACTGAGAGAACATGAAGACTGCCAGTTTTTCTGTCTTTGCCAAATTATTGGAGAACGGAATGCCTGTAAATGTCATGTATGTTTATTTTATAAATGACTTTACAGAATTCCAGGAGAAGAAAGGCACATTCGATACCAGTTGCCTCAATAAAATCTCTTATTCTTGGGAGCGTTAATTGAGCTAGATGGAGAGCAGAATAGATCATGGCACAATATGATACGTTGTTTACAGACCTCAAAGCAGACCTACCACAAGACTTAAGAGCCACAAAATCGCCCCTTCTCTCTCTGAAAAATGCACATTGTGTAATTTCCTGACTTTACTAAAAGTCACCCTGATTCAAAAAAACCTTACATCTTGAAGATTAACAGAAATAGTGACCTCAAGTGGTATGTTATGGTTGTGACCAGTGATTTCTTTCCTTGCATTTTCTTAAGCGTTCTTTGTGTTTGGTTGGGTTTTCTTATGCGTGTTGTGTTGTGGTTGTTTTTAGTTGGGGTTTTTTTTATGGTAGCCTGGAATGAGGTATCAGTTTAAGGATCTTCCCTGTTTGTAACTGGCCAAGGAAGCGACTTTGTGGTGATTTTTTATTCCTAATAATACCATTTTTATTCATTGGACCAAAACTTGAACTAAATCTCCTTGAAACTACATAGGATCTTGTTTGCTAGCATAAAATCCTTTGAAAGTAATGGTGGGGGTCCATAGCTTTCAGTGCTTGGGAAGACAGGGCTGTTGTGTTAATTCTGATGGAATAGATGGCTCCAGAAAGTCCAAGGGGTTAACAAGCCCTATCACTACAACACTAACCAGTCAAACATAATTTGGGGGTTTGAGTACAGAGATTTCGACCTGCTTAGTCCCATGGCAAACTAGAAACACTCGAAAATTCATGCCAAAATTTGAAAAAAAATATTGATTAGGATACACGAGAAAGAAAAAGAAGAATTTTTTAAAAAGCTTTTTGAAATCGAGTGGTTATGTAAAACAAACTTAATCAAAACCACTTTTTGAGAGAGAGAGAGACTCTTATTTTGTCAGCTGATACTTCTAAATTAGTGGTTCTCAAACTATTGTACTGGTGATCCCTTTCACACAGCAAGCCTCTGAATGCAACCCCCCTTATAAATTAAAAACATTTGTTTATATATTTTACACCATTATAAATGCTGGAGGCAAAGCGGGGTTTGGATTGGAGGCTGACCGCTCGCGACCCCCCATGTAATAGTCTTGCGACCCCCTGAGGGGTCCCAACCCCCAATTTGAGAACCTCTGTTCTAAATGGAGATAAAACTGTTGAATTTTGAGTTGGCAGCTGTAAATAGTAGTTACTCTTCCTGCTTTTGACAAAACTGGCATGCACAAAAAAGGAGAGATGGAGGGGGCAGAATACAGCTTTCGTTGATGTTCTTAGGATACAAGGTTGCTGTTCAGTGATGGATGGACATTGTAGGATGGCAGGTTGGCCATGATAGTTGTTGCTCTTGACCCTGGCTCATTTCCCTGGTCTGGGATGTCATCTATTTTTATTAGTTTATTAATAATCAAGTTTATTAGCGTAGTGTGTAAGGGCCAACTGAGAATGAGGACCCATTTACAATCCAAATAGACAAGACAGACACAGGGTGAGAGACGGGATATAATGCACAAGCAGAATGAACAATATGATGATAACCAATGGCCATGTTAGTTCCACTTTTTTTTTGTGGGAGAAGGATGTTACTTACGAGAGAATCAGCTAAATGGACAGAAAAGAAAAGGGAAGGGAAGGAGGTGGGTGACCGAGGTAAAGAGGGTAAGAGGGACAGACATGGAGTGAAGCTGAGGTGAAGAGACTGGCTGATCTGGTTAGGTCCCCCTCCTTCACTGGTCCTTCTGAGTCTGGGCAAACTGGATGAGCCATTTCATCCGGTCACACTGATGCCATGCCATAGTGAATCGGGTGAAAAGCCAAAAGATAGTGAAAGAGGGCCGGAAGCAGATGGTAGTAACAAAAAGGGACACAAGAGAAAAGGGAAGACAGAGCAGGGTCCCTCATGTGTCAGGCTGGAGTCCTCACTGATACAGAGATGATGGTCTGGCATCCTCAGTCATGTGCTGATCTAGACATACTGATATTTGAGGCTCACCGATGGAGGACAGAGTTTCTGGGGCAAAACAGAAGTCTGTTGGGCTATCCCCAAAGAATCCCCCACAATTCTATTCCATTCTGATCCCTAGAGTCTGCTTCTCTGAGAACCCCAAAGGAGCAGATTGGTGGTTGGAATAGCCCATCCTCTCATTATTTTGTTCACGAATTAGGCATTATTTCCAATGCTTTCAATTTTGCTCCATTAATTTTTTATTCCAATCTTGTTTACCAATAATGATCTTAACACAGTCCTTAAGTTGTATCAGTAGCCCTGTTTGAATGGGTGAAATCTGTCCTTTTATACCTTTTCCATCAACATTTATTATTACAGGTTATTGCAACATTTTGTGGACTTTCTCCCACTCTCCAGCTGTTGAGTTTACAATTTGGGTAGGTCAACTAGAGCCCAGTTATTACAACAGTGCCCAAGGGAAAGGAAAGAGAGAAGATAGTTATTTCCTCTAAAAGGAGAACACTGCATGGTGACAATCTTGCAGCCCCTATGTTGAGAGAGTGATAGCCAAGAGAAGAAAACGGTCACTCAGCCACCCTGAAAAGTACTGGCATGTTCACCAAGTGACTGAACATTTTCCACTCCCTTTGACTTCAATGGAGGCAAAAGACACCAGGACCTCCCAGGGATCACGCCTGAATTTTGCAAAATAATTTTCAGATCTATATTTTTCTATCACTTTCAATGCCAGTTTTCCTGGACTGTTACTATCCAGTTCCTTATTTGACCTGTCTCACTTCCCTCAGTGGCTAGCAGCTGCTGCAGCTCTTTCATTAAGTAATGAAACATGCTGGAGTACATTGCTTTTCTCCGATAATTGATGCCATTATTGTTTTCTCATAAATCCAACTGATGAAGCCTTCTGCAAACTCAACCAGACCTCAGTCCTTTGCAGAGTTTCGATTTTCTTAGAAGCTCTGATTATGGCCCCTAACTTCCCCCAGCTGTTACAGAGACATGGCAGGTGGAAGAGAAGCTGTCACTGGTGGAAAATGTATCCAGAATGAGGAAATGGCTTTGCCTTTATAAGTCAGGTTTGTATGTATTTTTCATGAGAACTGGGTGTTTCTTATGCTTTGTGTAAAGATTGGTATCTCTCTTGAGGGAAGGGGGCATGCCCATGTGTGTGCTCGTTTGCTCGGAGCAAAATTACTTTGTTCCTTTGTTGATTGATCCAGTGCTGCTGTTTGCTTGAAAAAGAACACCCACAAGAGGAAGTTAAAGTGAAATGATCTCTTTGCATTAAAGAGAGTGGAAAGTGTGAGTGTATATGGAGTATATGTGATGCGTATATGGAGCACAAATCATTTCTCGGGGCCAAACCATGCTCCCACTTAAGTACAATTGCACAGTTCCTAATAATTTCAATGAGATTGGAATTGGGCCCATTAGCTTTGTTGCATTTGGGCTGCATTCTGGCCTGATGTAACGTGGCACACTTACACTAAATTTAATAGCTAGTTGGAATTGGACCCATTAGCTTTGTTGCATTTGGGCTCCATTCTGGCCTGAAGTAATGTGGCACACTTACACTAAATTTAATAGCGAGTTGCACTTGCTTACACCAAGATTAAATTAAGCCCTGGTCCTATAAGGCGCTCCATGCAAGTGGGCCCCAGAGCTGGTGTGGAGCTCTGTTGAAGACAATAGGAGTCTGTGCTGGTATAGGGTTTTGCCCATACAAAGCTCCTTGCAGCATCAAGACCGTGGGAGCCAGAGACTGGGCTATGTGAGAAATGCAGCTAGGATTGGACCATCTAGTCTGGATAAAATCACAGTTGCTACCTATTCTCAGCACATTCACATCAAATCTTTTCTGAAGTTAGAAAACCATGGGTATGTTTTTCCCCCTCATTATTTTACTGTTTCTGACTGGGAGTGGATGCTGAAAAGCCAAAATACTTCTCATTGTATTTCCTGCTAGATTGTAAAAAATCTAAACTCTGGTCACATGAGACTGTCTCCTCCAACAGGTTTGAATACGAGGCACCCAAACATCTGGGTATTTATTCAAACTGAATCTAATTTCAGAGTCTTTTCCAGTGCCCATATCACTAACTGCAACATACTGTTTGCAGCTTTCTGCACAAACATGTGGTCACCAGAATAGGTTGCCATTGTCCCCTTTGGAGGAAGAAGCACACTAAATATGGTGACTACTCCATGGCCGGGGAAGAATGAAGAAGATTTTGTATCTGGCCTAGTCCCCACAGAGATTCCAGTGCACCACCTGGCCTGTCAAGGAGTGCACAAGGGGCCAGAATTTGTCCCTCAAGGTAGAAATTAGGGCTGTTAATTAATCACAGTTAACTCACGCGATTAACTCAAAAAATTAATCATGATTAAAAAAAATTAATCATGATTAATCACACTTCTAACAATAGAATACCAATTGAAATTTATTAAATATTTTTGGATGTTTTTCTACATTTTCAATATTGATTTCAATTACAACACAGAATACAAAGTGCACAGTGCTCACAGTGTAATATTTTTATTACAAATATATGCACTTTAAAAATGATAAAAGAAATAGTATTTTTCAATTCACCTCATACAAGTACTGAAGTGCAAGCTCTTTATCGTGAAAGTGTAACTTACAAATGCAGATTTTTTTTTTGGTTACATAACTGCACTCAAAAACAAAACAGTGTAAAATCTTAGAACCTACAAGGCCCCTCAGTCCTACTTCTTATTCTGCCAATCGCTAAGACAAACAAGTTTGTTTACATTGACAGGAGATACTGCTGCCTGCTTCTTATTTACAATATCACCTGCAAATGAGAACCGGCATTTGCACGGCATTGTTGTAGCTGGCGTTGCAAGATATTTACGTGCCAGATGCACTAAAGATTCATATATCCCTTCATGCTTCAACCACCATTCCAGAGGACATGCTTCCATGCTGATGATGGGTTCTGCTTGATAACGATCCAAAGCAGTGTGGACCGACACATGTTTATTTTCATCATCTGAGTCAAATGCCACCAGCAGAAGGTTGATTTTCTTTTTTGGTGGTTTGGGTTCTGTAGTTTCCACATCAGAATGTTGCTCTTTTAAGACTTCTAAAAGCATGCTCCATACCTCGTCCCTCTCAGATTTTTGACGGCACTTCAGATTCTTAAACTTTGGGTTGAGTGCTGTAACTATTTTTAGAAATCTCACATTGGTATCTTCTTTGTGTTTTGTCAAATCTGCTGTGAAAGTGTTCTTAAAATGAACATATGCTAGGTCATCATCTGAGACTGCTATAACATGAAATATATGCAGAATGTGGGAAAAACACAGCAGGAGACATACAAATCTCCCCCGCAAGGAGTTCAGTCACAAATTTAATTGACACATTTTTTTTTAACGAGCATCATCAACATGGAAGCATGTCCTCTGGAGTGGTGGCTGAAGCATGAAGGGGCATACGAATGTTTAGCATATCTGGCATATAAATACCTTGCAATGCCGGCTACAACAGTGCCATGTGAATGCCTGTTCTCACTTTCAGGTGACGCTGTAAACAAGAAGCAGGCAGCATTATCTCCTGCAAATTGTAACCAACTTTGTTTGTCTGAGTGATTGGCTGACCAAGAAGTAGGACTGAGTGGACTTGTAGGTGCTAAAGTTTTACATTGTTTTATTTTTGAATGCAGTTGTTTTTTTTACATAATTCTACATTTGTAAGTTCAACTTTCATGGTAAAGAGATTGCACTACAGTACTTGTATGAGGTGAATTGAAAAATACAATTTTTTTATTTTTTACAGTGCAAATATCTGTAATCAAAAATAAATATAAAGTGAGCACTGTACACTTTGTATTCTGCACTGTAATTGAAATTAATATATTTGAAAATGTAGTAAACATCTCATAATATTTAAAATAAATGGTATTCTATTGTTCGCGCGATTAATCGTGATTAATTTTTTTAATCGCTTGACAGCCCAAGTAGGAATAACAAACAAGGCCTCCACAACTTGAAATCATAATAAAAAATCAAAGAGAAAAAGATTCTTGTTCTGTTACCTTGACTACTAAAAACAAGTAAGAAAGGACATATAGTTAATTGTGTCTCCTTGCTGCACATGCTCAGTCACCACTCTCTCTTCTCTTTGCAGAGCTTGCATTCATGTATGAAGAGGGTAAGAATGCTTGTTTGTTCAAAGCACAATAGAACTCCAGGGTAGAGTTTACAGATGGAAGGACCTATTATGCAAGGTGCTGAATTCCCCCAACCTCTAATGAATTCAGCAGGAGGCAGGAGCACCCAACACCTTAGGGGAGGAGCTCAGCACTTCACAGTCCCATAGTGTATTTAGTTAAATTATTGAAAGGGTTTCAGGATATTCCCTTCCATTTTTCAATTGATAGCCATTGTGTTTCAGAGTTGGAATGAGGACACAGCTGAGTACCTAATTTTCTAATGCATGTATAAAGGGAAAGTTTTGGTTTCCCACAGAGCAAACACGTACTATTCTATTACGTTTATTTGTTCTCGATGTATTGAATACTGAATCTGATTTGCTGGTTTGGGTTCTTTTAGCTTTGATAATGTGAAAGAAAAAATGATACATGAGGTTATGAAGACATGTTGAATTTGATCAAAAGCTCAGTGAAATCCATGAGAAGACTCTCTGAATCCAATGGGCTTTGGATGAAGCCCATAGTGAAAATATTACTGTAGCCATATGTTAACTTGGCTTAACTTCTGTTCCTGGAAAGATAATGGAGAAAATAATTAAGCAATCAATTTGCAAAAATATAGAGGATAATAAGGTGTTAAGTAACAGTCAAAATGGATTTATCAAGAACAAATCATGTCAAACCAACCTGATAGATTTCTTTGACAGGATAACAAGCCTTGTGGAAGGGGGGAAGTGGTAGATGTGGTGTATCTCAACTTTAGTAAAGCTTTTGATACTGTCTCACGTGACCTTCTCATAAACAAACTCGGAAAATGCAACCTAGAGGGAGTTACTATAAGGTGGGTACAAAACTGGTTGGAAAACCATTCTCAGAGAGTAGTTATCAGTGGTTCACAGTCACGTTGGAAGGGCATCACGAGTGCGGTCCTACAGGGATCAGTTCTGGGTCCAGTTCTATTCAATATCTTCATCAATGATTTAGATAATGGTATAGAGAGTATACTTATAAAGTTTGCAGACAATACCAAACTGGGAGGGGTTGCAAGATTAAAATTCCAAATGATCTGGACAAACTGGAGAAATAGTCTATATAAATAGGATGAAATAAGGACAAACACAAAGTACTCCCCTTATCAAGGAACATTCAGTTGCACACATACAAAATGGGAAATGACTGCCTAGGAAGGAGTACTGCGGAAAGGGATCTGGGGGTTATAGTGGACCATAAGCTAAATATGAGTCAACAGTGTAATACTGTTGCAAAAAAAGCGAACATCATTCTGGGAGGTATTAGCAGGAGCGTTGTAAGCAAGATCTAAGAAGTAATTCTTCCGCTTTACTCTGCTCTGAGTAGGCCTCAACTGGAGTATTGTGTCCAGTTCTGGGCACCACATTTCAGGAAAGATGTGGACAGAGAAGAGCAACAAAAATGATTAAAGGTCTAGAAAACATGACCTATGAGAGAAGATTGAAAAAATTGGGTTTGTTTAGTCTGGAAAAGAGAAGACTGAGAGGGGACATGATAACAGTTTTCAAGTACATAAAAGGTTGTTACAAGGAGGAGGGAGAAAAAATGTTCTTCTGAACCTCTGAGGATAGGACAAGAAGCAATGGGCTTAAATTGCAGAAAGGGAAGTTTAGGTTGGACTTTAGGAAACACTTCCTAACTGTAAGGGTGGTTAAGCACTGGAATAAATTGCCTAGTGAGGTTGTGTAATCTCCATCATTGGAAATTTTTAAGAGCAGGTTAGACAAATACCTGTCAGGAATGGTCTAGATAATACTTAGTCCTGCCATGAGTGTAGGGGACTGGACTAGATGACCTCCCAAGGTCCCTTCCAGTCCTTTGATTCTGTTAGGTGAATGATTTATTACATTTTGAAAGCATATATAAATGTAGTAAGTGCTGCCTATTGCAAAGACCCAGAAGATTCACAAAGGGAATTAGCAAAGCACTGTGCCCAAATAATATGAGAACAAATTACCATGAATAATGCAAACCAAAATAATCTGTATTATTTAAATCAGATGGAATATGGCAAATACTGTTATCCTGCCATTGAAAACATCCTTCCACTGAAGGTGTACTATGGAAGGCAGAAGTATTGTATCTTCCCTCTGAAGCACCTGGCATTGGCCATTTTCTGAATACAGAATACTGAGCTAGATGGACCATTGGTCTGACCCAGTATAGCCATTCTTACATTCTTATCTTCGATTTACAAGGAGTTTATTTGCAGCAATTCATCTCGACCTCAGTTTGGTAGGATTTGGAATTTTTTTCCATATGGTTTGTCTTTTTAATAAAAGATGCTCCAGAAATTTTATTTCATCAAGACCTCAGATTTAAACAGAAAAAGCTTTTTTATTAGCAGCCAGATTTCCAACACCTGTTGGAAAGAGCTATGGTAAGATTCTGTGACCGGCTCGTATCTGTGAGCTTCACATTACTGTCATTTAACACGGTATGATTATAGGGATCAATTTAAATGGCCACGTGTGAATTGACCAAACTACTAAGCAGTGGATGGAAGGAATATGTTCCTGAAGCATTCAAACACACTGAAGGGGAGGTTTTGAACATCTCTGATTGCTAGGATTGTATTGCAAAGTTTTTAAAATATGTGTATTGTGACATAAATAGGGCAATATTAAAAAGTGTAGTGAGGACAGAGACCGGGGAGCCAGAACGCCTGGGTTCTATTTGTGGCTCTGATATTAATTTCTCTTTCCATTGAGCAAATCAGTGCTCGTTGAAGCTTTTAGTCTGGTAACTACACGCATGTTCATAGTAGTTAGTTTAAACCAGGTATTATCTCTAGGGAATGTGAACTTCCTCCCTTTCCTGCATAAGCAAGAGAGCTGGACAGAGATAACAATGGGGTGCTTTAAGGCTGAAGTTTGTCTATCTATATTCTTAAACAACACCCACATTAGTTCACTTTCTGTATTATTTAAGTGACTGCACAGTACAGTATATAAACTGTGTGGAATGACTAAATGTCTGATGCCATTAAAAGGATAGGGGAGAAATGCAGAAAAACTAAATCCAGAAATACCTAGCTAGAATGATTCATAAACAGTTCATCTAATTCATTGCAATAACATGGTAGGCAAAAGCAGTGGATAACCCTGATTCAGTGTGTGTTGTGCATGTAGGTTAATTTATTATCAGAATTAAACATAACTAGCACAGTGTGAATCTAAAGAAAACTGTTCTACTGCCCACCGTTATTGAGGGTGAGAGAACAAACTGCACATAGGTAACTCTTCTATCTCCTTCAAAAATTCTGAGTTTTGTTCAGCCCTTTGCCTCGGTACGGAAGTTATGCTGTATTGTTCTGTGCAGTGATATTCCTTTGTTTGCAGACAACTCACACATCACCCCACGTTTTAGAATGGTAAACTCTGCACTTTAACTTTGAGGCTAATAAATGGTGATAACCGAATGCGCAAACAAAACAGTTCCCATTTCAAATAGTCTGCACATCTGGTAGCATATGCCCCCATATTTGCTGTAGCAAGTATGTTTTAGGAGACAGTCTCTCATGAGCCATTCTTTCCAAGGGTATCCTTGATATAGACTTCTCGGAGATTGAATCTTACCCCCAGTGCCAGGATCTGGGGTAGGAAAAGGGGTGTGAGATAAGGCAGTTCACTCATTGCTTCCTCCTTTTCCAGAATTACATAGAACCTTCAGTATAGTATGTCCTATGTGTGTCATGCATTTGTGCTCATTTCACATCTGGGGCTTGATCCTGCAAGGTGCTGAGCAGAGTTGATAAAATAAACAAACAAAACCTGGGCTTTTTAACAATCAGAAATCTTCACCAAAACAAAATGTTTTTGGTATACATGGGGGTTTGGTTTGCTTTTTCTTTCTAATTTTTTTCAAGAAAGCAGGAGGAAAAAAACCCAGTTTGGTGTGTACAGTATTTCAACCCCTCCCCGCCCATTTTGTCCCTCGGTTTCCTCCCCACCTCATCCGTCCCCCTTTTTCAGTGGCAAAATAGAAAAGAAAAAATAGAGAAAGGGGAAGGGAGGGGAGAAAAAAGGAGGGGGAAGGAAAACTGAAAAAACAAAATCCCAGAAAGTTCCAGTTAACACAAAATCGTTGGCAAGATAACACTATGTATATTATCTGGGCCCTAAACCAGCTTAATCTGACTGATGAGCCTAATTTTTATTTAGCGATGTTATTTACAGAATTAAGGAGAGGTTTATGTATAATGTGGCACTTCCAGTTTCTGCAAATAAAAAGAAAAGAAGAACAGAGATTACAATAACAGCACAGTAGCTACAGAACCACTCAGCAAAAAAAAATGTCTGAACTGAAAACTCTGAAAAAATGTTTAACCACGGCAAAGATATAACAAAACACTCAACTTCTTTAGCCATACAGGAAGATATGTCACAATATCTCCCCAACCAATCAGTAGTGCTGCAAGCCTCAGACCAGGAAACCCTTTAAAGTACAGTATATGTGAACATTGCAACTAAGACTTCTCACTTGCTGCTCTTTCTTTTTTTGTTCTTTCTGGCTGTAGAATGGCAAGGCAGATGTGAAGTCCCTCATGGCGAAATTTAACACTGGTAACAACCCATCAGAGGACATTTCGGTTAGCAATCAACCCTTCAAAATCCCAGGACAACCTTCATCTTCAGGACTACAGGCAAGGAAAGCTGCACTTGAGAAATTTACCAGTCCTCCTTCAGGTCCCAATACCTTTCACAAGTCTGCATCTCCTAAACCGTCATTTGGAGTAAAACCTTCTATTGAAGATAAAACAGAAAGGGATCCAAAACCTCCCTATCTGAAACATAACCCTGTGGCACACAAGTTCGGGTCTCCAGTTAATGCAGCTAACAGAGAAGCTGATGGAAAAGCTGGAGTCCCTAAATATCTGGGTCCTAAAGCCACTGAACTGTCAAAAGAAGAACCCAAGCCTATGTTTCCAAAACCTTCTGTAAACAAGTTCCTTAGCTCTACTGCCCAGGAGAATGACATAAAGCCGCCAGGACCTAAGCCGAATTTTAATTCTGCATCACAAGAGAGTGAGCCAAAACCAGCATTCCCCAAACTAGCTGGGGTTAAAGAAAAGTTCATTGCTGCATCACAAGAAAATGACCCCAAGCCTCCTTTCCCTAAACCACCCCTTGGGCAAAAACCTTCTCTAAATCCTGATGTCTCCCACCACGAAGATATTTCCAATAGACATGCTTTTCTGACTAAGGGATCTTCAGGCTCTCTAGGCCCAAAACCAAAAATACATTCATTTAAATTACCAAAGGAAACAGCAGAAAACAGCAGTAATGGAACCGATTCCCCGGGTGGTCATTTTCCTACTGTGACTCTGAAATCTATTGGTAATCGGAGCACCCCAAGCTCTCTTGCTTATGCAGGACAGGTCCCAAAAAATGTTGAAGAAAAGACTGAAGATAATAGATCGGGGGTCGCCAAGAATATTTTCCTCAGTAAAATTAATCAGGAAGATTCTGGTCCAACTCCTCCTAAATTCCTCAAGCCAACTGCCAAGCTTGCTGCAGGAGGACCATTGGGCAGCTTCCGCGAGAGAGAAGAGGGAGACAAGAATTCTACAACTCCCAAGCGCAAAGCATTACCTCCATTATTTAAATTGGGCCAGCCTCCCCAAAAGCCCAGCAGACCCCCAACTGTGGAGCTGGAAAGATTCCGAAAAAATAGTGCAAGAGACAGTGAGTCCTTTTTTTATCTTATTTTATGTATTGATTTACTACTTAATTAATTCAGGGTAAAATTTCCCATGGTGTTCAGGGACAGTGTAAGGCCTGTGCATCACGCCAATCCCACTTAAGCCTTTCATTTGCAAGTGTTGTCCCCTGCACAGGGCAAAACCTACTGAAAGCAAGAGAAAAATAGTTGCAAAATAAAAATCATTTGATTCTTCCAATTATTACCCAGTGGAGAAGGGGCATCTTCTTTAATTTGTGTATTTGTTTCTGAAAATTGCTTAGATGTGGTTATAACTTGAATCAAATATTTCAAGTATTTCTTCTATGAGGCTTTTATTTTCTGTTTGCTTAAAATGAGGCGTTGTCGTAAAATGTCCTTTTTCGCAAAGCAATTTCCTGGTGGAGATGGGTAGCTAAATAGCTACATGTGTTAGATACACTGTGGTTTGTCATTTTAAATGCCCAAACGTTTGTGTGGTTACTTATGGTCAATGCATGAATCTGAGAGCACCTTTTTAAAATGTATCTATAAAGATGGGCCTTAAGCAAAACCTCAGAATCAAGTGTCCTCCAAATTTGGAGCTGTTTGAAATTCAGATCCAGATCTGAATACAGATTTCACAAACAGCTTCTAGGCTAGATCATCTGCTCGTGTAAATCATTGTGTCACTACTGGCTTCAATGGAGCTATGCTGATTTATATCAGCTAAAGATCTGGCTCATTTTTTATGAAGAAGCAAGAACCTCTGAATTTTTTGGCAATAGTAATCCCAATCTGAATTTCAAGGCTTGTGATCACCTATACATAAATACCGAGACAGCTTTATACAGAGATCCTCTGCAAACATGCCTCCAGTATTTGTGAGTACCTGCCTGTCACTGTCTAAAATACAGAGCTGTGTGCATGCAATCATTGTCTTGTGCAAAATAAGTAATGTTGGCTCTGGTTGCGCAAGGAGTTCTGCATGGATAGACCCCTTCCCTCTCACTGGTGCACTTGCAGCACCTGGGCAGGTGCATATAAATTGCTCTTTTTCAGATACAGTTTTGCACACCAAAACAGGTGTGCCTGCCATTGCTGCAGGTTGGATTTTCTGAGACTCTGGAAAATGTGTCACCCACTAAGGCCAAACATTCAAAATATGTGTACCTAAAAGTTAGGCTCCTAAATCCATATAAGCAGAAGTTGTCAGATTTTCAAATGTATTGAACACCCTTAGTTTCCACGGACGTCACCCAGGTTTGAAATTGTTGGTTTAAGGTATCTTTCTATATAGTGACTGCAAGCACTTTCTCTGAACTAATCCCGTGCATCTCAGTGTTGTCAACTCTCACAATTTATTGCAAATCTTGCAATAATTGATGTTTCTCTTAAAGCCTGAGCTCCAGGAGTCAAGTGATTAGTCAAGAATCTCAGCTTTCATTTTTAAAAAAGAAAGTTTCTCTCCCTCCTGGTTTAAGAGAAAAGCTGCAAAACTTGACCCAAGTGTACTCTGAGGGCTTAGGAAGATAAATAAAAAAACACCAAATTTATTATTATTTTTTAAAATATGACATTTTAATTCAATCTCATGATCTTTCTGGGCTTGTTTTATGAATTTTGAATGCTTGTTGTTAGTAATACTGGCACAGTGAGCTTTCGGGTTATGTCACACAGATTAATAATTACAATAATACTTTGAATTTCTCTAGCATTCTTTGGCTGAAGACTTCAACTCATTTCACAAACAGGTAAAGCTCTGTGTGAGGTGGTTAAGCTGTATGAGTGTAAGTCACTTTTTACACTAATGGTTTGCACTGGTGCAGCTACATCAATGTAATTATGATGGTGCAAAAAGGCCCATTGTAGACATGGGTCTACAAGCCCCATTGCCTTTGTTACTTTCATATTTAGAACACTGCATTGCATGTTTTTTGTGGTATTTGTTTTTACATACTGCTGAATGGACATAAACAAAATGTTATGCCCAGATGAAGACTCCATAGAGAAAAGAATTCAGAGTGGTGAGGTGAGTCCATTGATGATAAAAGCCATGTTATGAACACAGAGTATGGGTGCAACATTATATTCAGCTAATTCCTTCAGTGCTGAGTTCGTGCTGAAGCTTGGCTAATTAAAGTGCACAGTCTTATCAGTCACTACATTCTGGTTTTCCTGTGTAACTGTATTTTCTGAGTGTTTTCATTAATTCATTGCATGAGCCAAATCTTCATCTATGTGCCAGTGTAGAGAACACTGTTTAAGTTAGTGACACTATAAATTGTGAAACGCACTCAGAGAGATCAATCAAAAACAACAGCAAAATTACTAACCAGTGTTAAAAAAAATTAGGAATCAGGCCCCAAAAAGATCAAGGGATTTTAAAAGAATAATAAATATGAGGTTCATCATATTTGTCTCTGTTTTCTGAGCTGTCAGGGTGCTCTCAGGTCATGTTTTCAAGCTTTCCTCTGCAACCACCGGGGCTAGAAATCTAATTTTTAATAAATGATTTGGGTTTTGATCCTGCACTTGGCTCCACATGGGTGCAAAGGTTCAACCATGCATACCAGCTTGCATGATCAGGGACTTCATTTGTAGACTCTTTGGTGAAGAGTCCATGTGATCGTACTAGTGCTGTCAAGTGCCTCAAATATGCTGTAATAATAATAGTAATAAAACTATGTCGAAGCAAAATTACTAGCTTCCAATAGGTACCACTAATATCCTTGTAGGTTGCTCAACATACCTTGTACT
Organism: Eretmochelys imbricata; assembly: GCF_965152235.1. Classification (NCBI taxonomy): domain Eukaryota; kingdom Metazoa; phylum Chordata; order Testudines; family Cheloniidae; genus Eretmochelys; species Eretmochelys imbricata. Next base: position 27,870,864 of record NC_135576.1, on the reverse strand, counting down.
TGAGGATGGATGGGTGAGTTCTTAGGTAGCTTAAATTAAAATAACTCCTGGAAAAATTAGTTTTCAAGTAAACAGATCATTCATAGCTGTTGGACTTCCTGGGATAGTAGCTTTGCAACAGTGTCATCATTTTCACTTTCTGCATCCCATTGGCACCTTTTTGCTCTGGGATTTACTTCTGTGATTTTGGGTCCTGAGTAAGCAGAGAACGAGCAAACTTGCTGGCAAACCACTGTGGTATTATCCACTAATGCCATTCCCACTTAGAGTGAAATGCAGCGCAGTCTATTATCAGTTCAGTCGTAAATCATAGGCACTCTATTGGCTTTCCATATTCAGATGATAATAATAACAACAATTATTATTAGTGAGTACCCAAAAGTGTGCTAGGACTTCACAAAAATAAGTAAAAACACGGTCCTTTCCCCCAAGTAATTGACAGCCTAAGTCTTCAACCCTGCAACTGATTGCACAGAGGAAGTCCTGCACCTGTGGCTTCATGTGGGTAGAGATGTTCACCCATGTGAAATCAGTTGCAGGATAAGATCCTAAATACCTCAAAGACCTTCCTTTTCTCTACCCTGTGAATGAAGAGCATTTGTGCTTTTGAACATTAGTTGCAGAACTGAAAGGCAATGAGTATGAATCAGTTAGGAGGGAGGGCATTTAGGGTACCTCTCCTATTTCTCCTTTTAATTTAAAGAAAAATTACTTCACAGAGATGACGCTTTCTGAAGCAAATTACCTGAGAAGAAAAGAAGGATAAAGGAAATGTTACAAAAGTTGTTGTAATCACTGTATTTAACTGCAGGTGGGAATAAATAACTAAAAAGCAGCAATAATCATAATCATGAATATTTTTGTTATAGGCCCAGTCAATATTGAGACCTCATTGTGCTAGGTGCTGTACAAACACATACCCTGCCCTGAAGAACTTACGGTCTAAGGGTATGTCTACACATCAACTGGGAAGTGAGATTCCGAGCTCGGGTTGAGAGACATGTTAGCTCTGCTTGAGCTAACATATTGAAAATAGCAGTGGCAGCTCAGGCTAGTTGCCCAAGAACAAGCCCCCCTGATTCCCTGGGTGCATAGTCGGGGGGCTAGCACATGCTGTCACCCATGCTGTCATGGCCACACTGTTTTTTTAACATGCTAGCTTTAGCAGTGCTAGCTTGTGTACATCTACCCTAGCTCAGAATTACACCCCTCAGCTACTGTGTGGACAAACCCTAAATGGATACAACAGCCAAAGAGTGGAAGGGGGAGGGGAGGAAGGCACAGAGAGCTGCCCAAAATCACAGATTGGCAGATTAAATAATTAACAATCAAATAAGATAATAAAATAATATGACACTATCTTAACTGTCTGATGCACAATATATTGGAGCAAAGGGAATGCAGTTCTGATTCGAGTTCAAAACAAAACAGTGACTTGCAAAGTTGTACGTTTTTTTTATTTTAGTTATTTAAAATAGGTCACTATTAAAATAGCAACTTTGTTTAAAAAAATAGAACATACTAGAGTTGGTCAAAAGTCTTAAAATCTGATTTGTGAATATTTTTATACATAAAAGCATCAAGTTAGGTGTCCTGTTCTTCTTCAAGTAATTCATTATTTATGAGTATTCAGATAATGATCAGGTAATCATAAAAATGTGAATCAATTTCACAAACTGAATTCAATGGAACTATGCAATGGAATAAACTTACTCATGTGCATGTATGTTTGCAGGATCAGGACCTAAGGGATTACTACCGGGGGGGTTTGTTTGCTTGATTGGTAGGTTTTGGTTTTTGTTACCTCACTGCTAGAAAGGGAATATATATATATATAATAGCACAGGTATAAATAGAACAAAAATATATGGTAAGAAAAGAAGTTTCACTTGAGACAGAAATATCAGTTTCTAAAACAATTGAAGCTTAAAAAAAAAAAAAAAAAAGCAAAAACTCCAACAGGCATTTTATCAGAGACCATAGTTTTGTTTTTAGTATCTAATAGAAGAGATCACATCTGTCATACAACATGCCACAAAGTCTTGGCTGAAAGAGTTCTCAGACCAACAGTGCTGTAGCAACAAGTGTCACAGACTGCCTCAATCTTGATTACCTCGTCATTTCAGATAGATAAAATATCCTGCCATACATTTAAAAATATTCATGAAGTATACATGACTGATTGGGCCAGTTGACGTTGGCAGGGATTTGACCTAAGTGATCTGGAGGTCTTTTCCATCTCTAGATTCCATGATTTTATGTTAATCATCATTATTATTATTATTATTATTTATTATCCATAAATTTATTATTTATTATCCATAAAGTGAAAAATAAGATTTGAGCTGAAATTTTTGCCTCACAGATGTACTAATAAATCTAATATTTGTCCATATGACTATGTATATACTGCCGTTACTTCAGTCAGCTGAGTTACTTTTGATTTACAGTGGTTTAACTGAGAGAAGAATTTGTCCCTTTGTTATTATGTGTGACTCCTAGTGGAAAGCAAGTTGTCGGTTATGTTAGTGAATGAAAGAGCCCAAAGGCTTCTGCTTCCAGATGTGTATTGGGCTATAACATTTTATATCTCTAAGGACCAGGAGAATCAGATTTTAAAGCTCCTGGCAAAATATGACTCATTTCAAAGCCATGTTATAAAATTACCATGAAAACCATCATAATGTAAAGTGTGTGATGGGATACAGTGTATCTGGTGCAATGGAAAGCTGTAGTCCCTTAAGCAATTAGAATAGAAAGGGGTGGACTTTTTCCCACATGCTATGCCATTACTTAGTTACTTTCTGAGAAAATCAGTCCATATAAAGTTTTCAGTATAACCTGCAGGGAGGAGGAGATTGGTCATCTAGACGTGCCTGAAATCATCAAACCAGAAGTTTATGATTGCTTGGGTTGGAATTTGGGTCACAAACTCATAACTTTTTAGTTCCAAACCTCTCTAACCATGATTATATTACCACATAAAAGCACGACAATGTTAATGTAACTGGTGGTTAAAATAGAAATATTAAAGTGATGATGCCTGTGCTCTAGGGATAAATTTGGTGAAGAATGAAATCCTCAAATAACTGGTTAGGGACATCTCTGATATCAGAACTATGGTGGTCACACAGGTACATTTAGATTCATTCATGATAGAGAAAGCAAGAAGAAATTACTTTACAGAAAAGATAAATAAATAAATATGTGCAATAGACTACCAATTTTTGCAATAGAAGAAAAGTTGTGAACCTATTCAAGAGAGAGCTGGGCCAATAATTTTAGCAGTTCTGAGCCAGATTCACAGCTGATATAAATTGTTGTTAGCTCTGTTGAATTCAGTGGAGCTATACTAACTTACACCATCTGAGGGTCTGCTCCCAAATTGTTGTTTGACAGCACCGGATCAATATAATGTCTGTTTCAAGGTTTGTTAGAGATAGTGTTGACTTCTTCCACAATTGCAGCATAAGTGCTCCGGGCAACTTTCATAAGCCAAATGTTTGTGTTGCGGACCAACTGAAACACTCCTCTTCTCCAAATCCTTTCTGCTTTTTGTTAATCCCAGAGTAGGAACTCAATTCACGGTGATGATAGATCACATAATTAAGAGAGCAGCCATATGCTTTCAGTCTGAGAGATTTTTTTAATTTTAGATTAAGGAAGAAAGTCTCCATGAGAGAGGACAGAGTGTATCTTCGCTTAATATTACTGATGAAATCCTGGCCCCCTGAAGTAAACAGGAGGTTTGCCGTGGACTTCATGGGGCACCAGATTTTACCCTGTGTATCCGCTCTGTCTGACTACTGCCTTTTCAACCAAGGTGTTTAAAGATTCATGGCCAGCCAGCTCTTCCACTTGTGTAAGCTGGCAAAACTCCACTGAAATCAGGAGTGTGACTCCAATTTATACCAGCTAAGGATCAGTCCTGCAGTGCGTAGTAAGCAAAATCATTACAGCTTTGAGATAAAAACACCCAATTAGACAGGGAGATTGATATATTTTTAAGCAAGTAAATCTACTTAACTGCACAGAAAGAATATCTACTGGAAGAAAGTAAATTCCAGTATTTCCCATCAGAAAGTTGTGTAAGATACTGTATGCCACTGTTGTAAATATTTAAGAGGAAGCAAAATACCACAAAGATTGCTACAATGCAAAAATGTTGCAAATCTGTATTTATACACATGCATTCTACCAATTACTTCCTTTGCTGTGTGCTCAGCAATATTTTTTGGGGGGAAATGTTTTTTTAAGATGAGAGAGAAAAATTATCCATAAAAATATACTGAAGGGAGGGCAGTCCTCAACTGGTGTGAATTGTAACTCCATCAATTGGCAATTCCCACCAGCTGAGGATCTTCTCAGGAATATCTCCACATTCTTATTCCTCCTTTACTATCAAATATAGGGACGCCCTTTCCCTTCCATACGAGCTGGTCATTGAGAAACAAAGCCCAAGATATGGGTTATAAAAATAAGTCCTAAATTATTACAACATTATTGAGATATGAGGTTACAATTTATGTGTAGGTTTTAGGGGGGCTCAGTCCTGAAGTCCTGGTTACGGAAACTTACATTAAATCAATTTGAATTTTTCCTGAGTTAGGACTTCAGGATTAGACCCAATATAAATAATGTAAATATAGCTGTCAATGCTGTTCAGCAGAGCTGAACAAATATTATAAAATAAAAATACTACAAGTACCTATTTGAATTTCAAAATGAATTCACTTCACCTGTGTTTGTTTCAGTTGTGTTAGTGCCTCTTTGATGTTTGTTTTCTATTAATATTATAGCAAATTAAAGTTAAGCACATGCTTAAGTATTTTGCTGAGTAGGGATGGACTTGTGTGATGGAGTTTTGCATGAGATTTGTTGAATCAGCCCATATGTATACTAACAAATGGAGACTGTGCTGGCTATGAGGAGATCACCACAGGCAGCGGGGTTGGGATTGGATTACATTTACATTAGGTTTCAGAGTGGCAGCCATGTTAATCCTTATCAGCAAAAAGAACGAGAAGTACTGGTGGCACCTTAGAGACTAACACATTTATTAGGGCATAAGCTTTCGTGGGCTAAAACCCACTTCATCGGATGCATGCAGTGGAAAATACAGTAGGAAGATATATATGTACAGAGAACATGAAAAAATGGGTGTTGCCATCCCACCTTAATCGATGAGTCTCGTTAGAGTTGGGATGGCAACACCCATTTTTTCATGTTCTCCGTGTATATAAATCTTCCTACTGTATTTTCCACTGCATGCATCCGATGAAGTGGGTTTTAGCCCACGAAAGCTTATGCCCTAATAAATTTGTTAGTCTCTAAGGTGCCACAAGTACTCCTCATTCTATTTACATTAGGGTCAGTATTGAAAACACTAGTCAGAAAGGGGAAGTAACAATGAAATTATAAGTACCATATGATTTAATTCTGAAAGGTCAGTAAGGATTCACAAAAGGGAGATAAGAGGACACTGTATTAGAAAGAAAATTACAGTAAAACCAAGGGCTTACCAAAAAAGGTGTTTTTTCTTTCGGTTTTAAAACTGTACTTATTATTTCCTGGGATCTTTTGGCATGAGCCCATGGGAAATAATGCTCATCACACAGCTACCCAAGTTCTGTTCAAAATCTAAACTGCCACCAGTGTCATAGACTACATCATTATTGGTGCCCTTCCACAAGAAAATAATATGAACGCCATTAATATTGACACAATTTCAAGCCAGTTTATAGACACTGAGAAGAATGCTGTGCATTTGTCAGATGTGCTCAGTTTTTAAACTCTAAGTACATCTTTTTCTGAAAATCTATTTATAGATTATAAATAGTTATAGTTATAACCAGTTATAGCAATAGCCTGTGATGTGAAACCCAAAACCTCACATCAGACCCTATGCCTATGACAGCAATATTTCTTCTTTCTCCAGCAATGGAAAAATATCACAGAAACAAAACTTTGCTTAAGCAAGACTTTGGTTATTAATACAATGATACCAATATGTGTCTTGCACTGTAATGACCTACTTTTCAGCTGATTTCAAACATGCCTCTAATTCTGTGTTCACAAATGTTGGGCCTGCACTCTTCGTGCATACAAACACAAACAAAATTGTGAAAATTTAGCATACAATGGCTAATATTATCTCAGGCCCCAAAGGAGTGCACAACCGCAATATAGAGCCAATAGCTAGAAGAGATTCAACTTATTCATATAGACAAGGCATCCATGTTTTCACTGTAATGAATAAAACTTTTTCTTACTGTTTATTAGATAATCCATTTTGGCTCCAATTCAAGTTAATGTGACTACACTTAAAGTTTGACATTTGCTGAAGCACCTTGCAGAACTGGGGCCTATATTTCTATACACTTTATACTTTTAAAATAATGTCTAATAAACAATTCAATGTATTGCATACATAAAAACCTACACAAGATGTACAAAATTTATATATGAAATTACTATATAACACTAGGGACAGAATGTTCATATTTAAATGCCTAAATTTAGGAGAATTCCAGTGAAAGACAGCCATACAGCAAGTGAGAAATTATTGTTACTTAGGAAGCATCATTACAGAAAATGGAAGATCAGACACCAAAGTCAGCAGCAGAACAGCAAGAGCAAAGAGACGTTCTGGAAGAATAAACATCCGATGACAGGAGACATAAGTCTGAAAACTAAATTCTGACTCTTAAAAACTTACATTTGGCCTGTGTTAAATTACAGTGGTGCAAAACGGACATTCAAACAATTCATAATAAAGAAATTACAATCCTTCAAAATATGGTGGTATAGAAGAATTCTGAAAAAATCATGGACAGACTGCGTACCCAATTAAAAAGTATTGGAGACGATTGGAACTCAACTAGTCCTAGTTAATGCTAGTCCTAGATCTTATGAAAAGAAAGATTCAATTTGCAAGGCACATTTTAACGGGTTCAGTGGGCAATCATGCATATTTACAGGCACTGATAGGAAAAGTTGATGGCTGAAGAAGATGAAACCAAAAAAAGAAGATCTCAGCTGGGCATTGAGTAGATGAAAAGGGCTATTCCTCCAAAAAGAGATTAGCAGTGGATCATACGGAATGGGCTGCCTAGGTTGCAAATCTCCAGTAATGGAGATGCCACATAAAAAGAAGGAAGTTAAGTAGTTAAATATGTGATTTTTTTGGAGCTGCTGAGCACTTGCAGCTCCTTTTGGGTTCAGGTTAATTTTGAATTTTTTTTTGGAAATTTTTCCAAAAAGAAAAATGTCCTTTCTACTTGAACAACCTCTGGTATCGTGTGGGTCTGATTGCTATGCATCTATCTGGTTGTTCACCTATTTATTTCTCTCTGTGCTTTTATGGCCTGACTCACTCTATTTCCTGAGCACCCCCGAGTATTTAACAATACAAATAATCACATCTCCTTTTCTTTTCTCTGTTGGAAAACCAGCTTGATTAGTTTATGGCTTTTGTTAATTTTGGTTGGGGGGGTGGCTGTATCAGAGTGAATGAGTGGCTTTTTGAGTGTGCAGGTGTCCGCATGCATGTGTGAAGAACTTGTTGAAGGAAAACTAAATTGAAGAAATGAGTTCTGCATTTAGTTCTAAAAGTAATAAAGTCCATGGTCATTCCTGTCTCTTGCAAGAGTTTGTTCCACAGCATATATCCATTTCCTGTGAAAGCTCTGTCTCCCACAGTCACAAGCCTCCCCAATGATTGATCAATCCATTGTTCCAGTGAAATAATCCTTAATACAAATACAATATGCAGTCATGCACAAGGGGGAGATGTGATCTTTCAGGTATTTCCAAGCAATCCCATGGAGGTCTTTAAATATCAGGACAGAGACCTTGCACTGGACTCAGAATTCACTGGGGAGCCAGTACAGGGAGTGGAGCACTCAAATGATAGATTCACAGTGATCCGTACTGCTGACCGGACAGATTGCTGCATTTTGTAAAAGTTGAAGCATTTTCAGGGTGTCTAGTTTCATTCTTAGACATGAACTGCAATGACTAAATCCGGAGATTGTGAATGCCTCAGCATGGCCTGCTCTGTGTTAAATAAGTTAAGGTGCAAACCTGCGGCGAGTTGCAAATGTAAGTGAAAGTGTTTTGCTGTCATAACTATTTGGCCATCCAATAGCATCAAGGACTGAAAAAGGACCCAAAGGCAGCTGAGCAACTCAGCAATTTGAGGGCAGATGTCCTTCATAGAGAAGGCAATTGCTTCACATATATCTCTTCCTACCAGCACCATCTCAGTCTTGCCTGGGTTTAGCTTAGGCCTGCTTATGTTCCCGCTGGTCTGATGTCAGCTAAGCAATGAGAAGCCAGGAAAGCAGGTTGACAAAATGGTTTACATTTATAAAGCTGGGAGTAGTCTGCGTACTTCTGGCACTTCAGCCTGTGTTGTCTTGCCAGCTCTCTCAGTCGCTCCATACAGATGTTGAATAATGTGGGGGAGAGGATCGGGCCTCGTGGGACTGCGCTGGTGCGGTCTCTAGAGGTGGAGGAACAATTTCTCATAAGGACTCTCAGTGGTCAGTCTCAGAAAAAGGAACTGAGCCATTTCAGGGCATTTCTGTTGATCCCTGCAGCAGGAGTATTGCTGATCAGTGGTATCAAATGCCACAGAGAGGTCCTGCAGGAGGGGTCTGGAAGTACATCTCTTGTCTATGGTCACGAGGAGGTCTTCCGCCAGGGCAAGAAATGCTGACTTTGTGCCATTCTCTGTCCTGAAGCATGACTCAGGGGGTCCGTTACACTGGCCACTCACAGATGGTGGCAGAGACTGTTTTTTGCAAACTGCTCAACTGTCAAATTCAGACAGTAGTTTGCAAGGTCTCTAGCGTTGAGCGACGATTGCTTTAGTACTGGTTGTCCTACTGTATGTTTTAGGGTGGGCGATAGATTACCATTCTCAGTCTTTATTAGTAGGGGGCCCAGATACTCTCTTACCCTCCTGGACGGGCCAGGTCAGAGCCGCAGGGGTAGCCCTGACTGCTGTCCATTATTTCTTCTGAGAGTCTCCAAATATTCAGTGTTACTATTATTATTTCTTATTTACACTGGGCCATGGTATGCCCACAGTTTGCCAAACAAATAATGCTCATTATTTTATTTGTATTGACTGTCCATCTCAAGGGCATAAAATACAAAAACTCCAGTAAAAAATTACCACAGAAAAAGCAGTTCCAAATTTAAAATAAAAGCTCAGTGCATACATTCTTCTGGCATACTCTGGGAAATATACATTTACATGGAAATAATAAACAGAAGATCAACTGGGTATAGTTTCTGACCTCAGTTATGCAGACCAGGCTCCCATGGGGTTACCTTAAAGGGGCCTGATTTTCAAAATGTACTAAGAACCCACATTCGGAGAATCAGGACCCTTTAAGGTATTGCACGTTGGGCACTGAAAAATTTCAACATGAAAAATCATTAGTCATTTTTGAAATCCCTGGCCTTAATTACTAAATAAATGTAACAGCAGCCAAAATAAAATAAAAAAAGAAAAGGTTCAGTCATTTTATGGTAAAGATAATAAGGAATTTAGCAGACAAATATACTTATGCCAAACTTCCTATTATTTGGAAAAATATTTTATTCTACAATATTATTTTTGTAAGTTGAAAATTTGTGACTATTTCTAGTTTTTGACCAAATGTACATACTGTAAAGTGATACTTTTTGGAACAATGATGCATCTTGTGTGCTGCTCTTGAATGGAAAATATGCAAAGAAGCACCATTTGAATGCAAAGCGTGGGACTGCTTGTCTGAGTGAAGCTTTGCGTAGCTCTCCAATGGATATAACCTTATAATTAATTTTTAATTAAAATACCACTTGTCTTCTATCAACTGTTGTTACTATTACGTGCCATATAAAAAGATCTGAATGTTTTTAAAATTGAATGATCAGTGTTTCATCCAAAGTGCCTCCAATTTGCTAATTTGGGAAACAGAGGAGACACCAAATTGTTGTGTTTAGATTAATTTGTGCCTTTTCTAATAAATCTCCCCTGCGCCCCCCCCACACACACACCCCTTTTCCTTTCCCTGCCCTTTCTGAACTGAATCAACGGTTTATTAATGATTTATTTTAAATTATCAGCATCTTATTAGAACATACATATTCTATGTCTGAATAATTTAAATTAGGATTTTTTTTGTTGGCAAAAACTATAGAAATAAACTCTTCTAGCATGAAAATTAATTGGCTAATATCTGTAAATACTTCAATATCAGTTATTAAGGATTTCTTTCAAATAATCAGGAGTTTTGTCTGACAGTTTGGCATTAATTAAATCTCTGGTACCTCCATAAAAGGGGCCAGATTTCTGCTCTCAGTTGCATCAATGTAAATTTGAAGCAACTTCACTGACATCAATGAGTGCTGCATATCTTTAACACTTCTTAATATCTGGCCACCTATTTAGAAGCCAAAGGGCTCAGTCCTGCAAACACACATTGAATAACTTTATTCACCAGAATAGTCCCATTGAAGTCTGTGGGTTTACTTGGGTTCGTAAATTTACGCATGTGCTGAAGATGGTTGGGTTTTGTTTTTATTTTCTTAAGGATCTCAGGCTCTAATTATGGATTTAGGTGCTGAATTTAAACACTTAAGTTTGAGCACATTGCCCTTAAACACTCCATGTCTCCATTACCACAGTTCAAAAACAGGAATGAGGATTAATAAGTGTTTGTACAGTGTTTTGAAAATTAAGGCATTAAGTAGGAGCTAAGTATTTTAATAACTGTGTGTTAGATTCTGTTACCAGTGTGAAGTTCTGTTTAAAAACTGAGGGCCAGATTCTCCAATTTGCCATGTTTCTTTTGTGACCCTTACACGGCACAAAGTCGACTTTGAGCAGCTGGAGATTTGTATTGGAGAATTCCCTGAGGTAGGGGCAATTTCTTTTGCTACAGAGCAGGCAGAGGAAGCTCCATCACCTAACTGGAGTAAGAGGAGGCGAGGTAGGGAGGGGTTGTATCGGGGCTGTGCAGGATGGGGAGGGATATGGGGGAGAACAGCGTGTCAGAGAAGAAGGAAGGAGAGTGATAGTGCTACACAGTTCTCAATGCAGGATCAAGGCCCTCACATGTAAAATTTCTGCACAGAAAGAAATTTTTTTGAAAAGTCGTGGGCATGCAAAAACAGGTAGCCATAACTAAAACTTTTTGTAAACTTCACTTTAGTAGGCATTCCCAGTGCCTACAATAATTAGCATCTTTGTGCCTCTTTCACAGTAACATAAATGATAGCAGTGTGATACTTATTAAAAAGATTTCAGTTTCAATAATGCTATGAGCATGGTTGTTTATTTTGGGCAACTCTAAAATAATATTAGTGGGAAACCTAGACTAATTGGTCTGTTGCTAAAATAGCATGCAAGATAGGGAAGCTGAGCTGAGAACAGTTTTCTGCAAAACATAAATAAAGTAGGAAGTGGGTGCTCGACTGTAACAAGCACTGTTGCAGCTTCTTTGTTTTACAGCCAGAGCTGCAAGCAAGCTCTTTTTAAAACCAATAAACCTCCCCAGGCTCTCAGATAGAAGTGACTAAATGTGATTGCTTTTGCTTTTTCAAATGTTTCCTACTAAAACTGAAAAAATCTCAAGAAATTTGCAAAATTTAATACAAAATATTTTTAAAAATCTATGAAAGTATGTACAAAATTTTCAGATGGCAAATATTTTGTAATGATTATTGAAATTCACAGAATTAGAATCAGCGAGCTTGAATGTACTTCTCTGCCAAAAAAAACCCAAAAAAACGGTGAAATGTGTTTCTCTATTGTTGAAAGAGGAGGCATATAAACACTTTGGGAAATTCATGACAACTACCACTCGTTTTCCGACCTGTATTTCTTTGCTACCTCATCAACAAGTTGGTGACATCCAGCCTCTCTGCATCTGTCTGTCTTTTTCTCATGTTCTCATGACTGTAGTCTCTAGCTCTTCCATGTATTCCTGGATAATACACTTGTTGTATGTAGATTTGAGGAAATGAAAGAATTTGACTGTGTCTCTGGAAGGATCAAAAGTGAGGTTGAAGAAACAGTGGATGGAGACATAACACTGTGCACTAGGCATAGACTTAACCTCCTCATACTGGGGGAGCACAATCTAAAGGGGAGGACACGTGACTGCCCCACGTGTCTCCTCTGCCCAGTGCCTCCCACACCGCCCTGTGCCCAGGCTAGGAACACCATGCTATTCCCACCCCACGTTACCTGTGAGGAGAGGGGGGCTCTGTCTTTCTCTCCCTGAGCCTCCCTCCTGCACTTCAGCTGCTCTCCCTGACAACTGGACGGAGAGTGGGATGGAGCCACTTCTGCCTGAGAGAACCTCGCTAGGAGGCAGTGGGGACCCGCTCCCTGCCCAGGTTTGGCTGCCAGGAACAGGGGCCCAGTGAGCCAGAGCCCGCCCTTCCGCCCCAGCATGCTGGGCCTCTGTCCCCAGCAGCCAAGCCCAGGCAGGGAGTAGGCCGCTGCTGCCTCCCAGCCAATCTCTCTCATGCAGAAGCAGCAGAACATGCTGATGGGGAGGGGCAGGGAGAGGAGGACAGAGCCCCTCTTTCTCTCCTCCCCCAGCAGGCCAATCTGGGGGGGCATTTGACTCCGCATTCCCCACTACGTGTTGCCTCTGTAGTAAAGCTGTTTGAAAATGTTTCCTCTTTTTAAAAAAAAACGTAATTTCAAAATACAAAACCTTTTGACCAGCAGTATAAATGGTTGGGGGGGAGGAGAAAATGTTTTTTGAGAACATGTCATAAAAATTGTCCCCACCTTCTCAAATTTTGAAATCAACCAGTTCTGCTGGGAGTTGGTTGGTGCCTTGTTGGAGGTGTTGATCATCTTCATCTGTTCTTTACACCAGTGAAAGTAGAAAGCATTCAGTACTGATCAGGAGTGTTCCTCATCACACAGGCTCAGGCCTCATGTGAGGAAGGTCAAGTTAATATGTCATCAAGGTGTCCATGGAGGTCTCCATTGTGGTGTGTGCAAAATGAAGGAACACTGTTATTAGAACTGTAGGGAGGACGGGAAGATGTTGGAAATTAGTAAAATTAGGATGAGATTAGTGCAAGTAATGAGAAGGCTTCTGAAATCAGTGAAGTAGGGATAAAATGCTGGACTTGATTGTTCAAGAGACAAGGTGGTGAAGCAATATATTTCATTGGACCAACTTCTGTTGCTGAGGACAAGCTGTCAAGCTACACAGAGCTCTTCTTCAGGTCTGAGAAAGGTAATAAGAGCTTCACAGCTTAATACAAGATAGAACTGATAGTTTAGCATAAGTAGTCAGTACATAATAGGCAGGACCATTCAACATGAAGTGGCCCATTAACACCCCTGTAGTCATAGGACAAAAAAGAGAGTTTGTGGGTTACAGAGTGTTGTAATAAGCCATACCTCCAGTGTCTTTATTAAGACCATGATTTTTCATGTCTAGCAAAGTTATGAATTTAAGCTCCCAGGCTCATCTTTTGGAAGTGTTGTGCAGGTTTCCTTTGAGGTTGAGGACTGATAGGTCAGATATAGAGTGATTGCTCTGTGGAAAATGTTCTCCCACAGGTGATATGGTGTCTGTCTTTTATAATTTTCCTGCGTGAGTTCATTTGAGAGTATAGTGATTGGTTTCACCCACATAGTTCTTAGTAGGGCATTTAGTGCACTGGATGAGGTACACCACATAGTGTGATAGGCATGTGTAGGACCCATGGATCTTGAAAGGTGTGTTCTGGAGGATGTTGATCATTGTAGCAGTGGAAATATGTCTTCAGATTTTGCCTGTATTGTTCTGGCAGGAGGGGTCTGGTGCCACTTTGAGTTGGTGTTTCCTGGTCTGAGGGGAGCTTGCTTCTGTTGATGAGCTTGAAAGCTTGTCTCTCTCACCAATAGAAGTTGGTCCAGTAAAAGATATTACCTCACCCACCTTGTCTCTCTAATATCCTGGGACCGAGATGGCTACAACAACACTGCATAGAACTTGATTGTGTCATTTAGGCTGTGCTGCTTCTCCTACATCACTGTGTGGGATGCAGGAAACTATCACTTGGTATGGTAGGGGAGCTCCATTGGCTGGTATATAATGGGCTGACCCATGGTCCTGCTTCCTCTCCGCCCTTTGAGGTGCCATGGATCATCTGTGGAGGAACAGGCACAGTACATCCTCTACAGTCCCCAGAGTGCACAGTAATAAGGTGTCATACACATGCTGGTAAAAGACTAGTTTTTATTTACTAGTCCCCATCACCTGATATGGATCAGGGGTTACAGAAGGTCAATGTCCACTGATTGCAGTGGCTATTTTTACACAGGGGGCTGCAGTTCTTCTTGACCTCTCTGTGTAAGCACTCCCTATGTAAACATGGAATAAGGGCCAGGCACAATCTAACCCATGGAAGATACAGTACTCCTGGGGGCATCCTGCACCAAAAAATTTAAAATTCTGTGCCAAAAAAATTAAAATCCTGCACACAATATTTTAAAATTCTAAAAAATTCTGCAAATTTTATTTGTCAAAATAACACTACATAATCATGCCAGTTTCAATTATTTTGGTAATGTATTTGAAAATACTTGTCAGCAAGTATGTCTGTAACAATACAAACACACACAAAAATTCCCCCAAGAGTAGAAAGTTAAAGAAACCCCTATGACAACCCAGTTCCTGTTTCTCTACCCCTTTCCCCGCCCCAGAGCACAGCTGGGGAGCCAGACACCCACCACCCCTTCCCCCGCTCCCCCCAGAGCCCAGCTGCAGGGCCTCCTCCAGCCAATACACCTGAACCCCTCCTCCATAGAGCCCAGCCACGCCCCCCTCCGGCCAGATACCTGCACCTCCTCCCCCCCAGAGCCCAGCCATGGCCCCCAGCCCAGACATCCTCGCCTCTCCCCCCTCCCTCCCAGGGAACCAGAGGGAGAAACAGTCTGATGCTTAGTCCCAGGCTTGCATGGAGTTTCCTGTGCACCACACTCTCTTTCCCTCAGGGCATGCTGGGAACTGCAGCTTCCAGGAACTCTCTAGTGTCCTCTCCCTCCCTCCAGCAGTGTCTTCTATGTGCAAGCTGCGCTCTGCCAGATCCAGTGGCCCTTAGAGGCAGCTAGCAGCACTGCAGCCCATTTCTGTGGAGGAAAGGAAATTCTGCGCACACAATGTTAATTTCTGCAAAATTCTGTGTCATGCAGTGGTGCAGAATTCCCCCAGGAGTAATACAGGAGTTGGGAGCTGCATTTTTAATTGCAGTGATTGCTTACATGATGTTGGGTGGTTTTGTTCCAGAACAGTAGGAAGCAGAGGATTTGGAGAGATGTGTACTGGTGTTCGGTTGTATGTGAGTTGCTGGTGACCTTTTAAAACAGCTCAGTAAATTATATTCATCTCCCCTTCACCACGCTTCCAAAAGGCTCTGTTAAAACAATATGAAAAGCTAGATTCTCTTGTCTGTTACATCCATTAGAGCCCTTCACTGGTATAACATCACTTATTCAGGTGATACAAGTCAGAGTGACAGTGCTAGATCTGGGAACCATAACTGGCTCCCTGCGCTCACCCTGCACCCTTGCATCTTCAGCAGTGGGGAACTGAGCCCTAAGGATCTTGACAGAAAACATGAAAGAAAAGAACAATCACAGTTAAAGGTCCAATAGCACTTATATTTCTAGGAAGTGGTCAACATGTTAAAAGAATCTTAATTATGGAATAACTCTCTTCTGTTTTCTGTCAGGCATCTAACGTTCTACGATCGAAAGAAAAGAAAAAATAATGGAAAGTGACTGCTTCCCAAACATCAATGACTAATGGCCTGAATTCGTTAAAAACAAACTTGGTTTTGAATTAGAAAGATGCATAATAATCTGTCAAATATTTACAATCTACATTTGAGGTGTTCTGTAACTAAAAGTGTTCAAACTGATGAGTTTTATGCAATTTTTGTGAAAAATAGCCACAGTGTTTATGGAAAACAGGCTAGCAGGCTATGACTTTTTGAGACCACCTTCAGCCATGATTTATATCTGAAAAGGAGAGGTTCATAATGTAAATGAAAATCATCTTTACTCTTATTTTACTGATCACTTTTTATTTCTCCCCTGATTCAGGAAAACAAAAGTCACATTGAAGTCAATGGAACTTAAGCATAGACTTAAAATTAAGCACAAGCTTAAGTGCTCTCAAGTATCAGATCCAGATTTCATTTTTATTTCAGAGTCTGATTCTGAAAGCATACTCACAATGCTTAATAAGCAGTCCCATTGAAGCAAATTCAACTACTTGCATAGGAAAGAACCATCAGTGTAAATGTGACAGAATTAGGCCCTAGTGATTCGATTCAATATTACAATTAGATGAGTTCAGTGAAGACTTGGCTATTATTGGCCATGCTCCAGGTGTCCCTAAACGTCCAAGTACCAAAAGCTGGGAATGGATGATAGGGGATGGATTGCTTGAAATTGACCTTTTCTGTTCATTCCCTCTGAAGCATCTGGAACTGACTACTGTCAAAAGCCAGGATACTGCACTAGATGGACAACTGGTCTGACCTGGTATGGCCATTCTTATGTATATAGGTTCTCATATTGCACTCATCACCATAGTATCTGAGTGCCATCCAGTAGTGCATTCAGTAATGTGACTACACAGCTGTCACGTGTTGTTTGTTCTTTCATCCTCTCCCCAGAGGAGATCCGTGTGCAGTGGAGGGTCTTGTTGTGGTAGATATTTTGTTTTGTGTTGTTATACATATTTCTATGTACTTATGTTAGGGAAGGCAAGGTCAAAGAAGTGCACCCTGCATTCAGAGAAGAAGGTGATGAGTTCCTAGAAGAGTTCATTTTACAGTATCAGACCAGCCCCCAAGATTGTTCTCACTCTCACACAGACAAGCTCTATCCTTGCAACAGAAAGTACCATTGTACCAGGAGAAGGGGTTAGTTGTCAACCAGGGTCTTTATCCCAAGGCTTTAGGTTGTCTTTTAAATATCCTGGGCCCAGGCCTTGGGGCGCCTTCAAGATAAGGACCACACCTAGAATTTGATTAAAAATTCTATGGGAAGCCAGTGTAGAGAACAGAAGACTGATGTGCTCACAGTAGCCTGTGTTACTGAGATGTGCAGCAGTGTTCTGTACCAGTGGAAATCCCCTAAGTGCTGAAGGCTTCATTCCAGGTATATCACATTGCTGCCAATCTAGCCAAGAGGTGACAAAGGCATGAATAACTGAGGCCAGGTCACCTTCTACCAGGATGGGACAGAGCCTCCTAGCCAACTGGAGATGATAGAGAGCATTACTCATGGATGATGCTATGTGAGAGCTCAGCGTCAGTGTGAAATCAAAGAGCACTCCAAAAGTATGGACTGAAATGACCAATTGTGGGTGTGTATCTTCAATCAAAGGTGATGGCATTGTGATGGAAAACTTTTCAAAGTATTATCCTCTGCCCTCCAGCATCACCTCAGTCTTGCTCAGGTTCAGTTTCAGCCAGCTGTTCTTCATCCATGAGCTGATCTTATCCAAGCACTGGGCCATCTTGCTGGTAGTGGTATGGTCATCTGTGGTGAAGGATAGGTGGAGCTATTTATCTTCTGCATAGTTCTGGCACCTGAGTCCATGTTGTATGATCAGTACACCTAATGACTGAATGTTGCAAAGAACTGGACAGAGAATTGTTCCTTGTGGGACTCCACAAGTGAGGGGTCTAGTGGTGGAGGTGCAATTTCACAAGTCTTGAGTTGGGACTCCTTTAGATGTGTCTAGAACTTCTTGATGAGTGAGTGTACTATCTGTGGGAATGCAGCTGGGCGGTTGGTTGGTGGGTGCAGGTGGAGTAAATCCATGCTGTTTGAGGAGGCTTCCTAATGTGTGTGATTTTTTCGGTGAAGTAGGATAATTCTTTGCAGCGCTTGGTACTTAGCTCTGATCCAGGTTGTAGGCACTCAGGATTGCTGAATCAGTTTATGCCCTGGACAGCTCCTTGGGGTGGGATTTGGCAGCTTCAATGGAGGCTGAAAGGAAGGTTCTCTTGACCTGTCATACAGCCTCAGCACAGGCTTCAAGTAATTTGTTATTCATCCTGTCTGATTCAGCTTTCATTTTCTGCCATCGGTGCTCGGCTTTCCACTCCTCTGTCTGGATCCGGTGCAGGATGTCTGAAAGCCAAAGAGATCTGTAATGGAGAGGAAGGAGTCTTTTGGTGTGCCAGTGGTTGAGGCTAGTGCACAATGATAATGATTCACCAGGTCTTTGAATGGTGTTGATTTACATGTGCAACCACAATGGTATTTCATTATTGCTTCTCTTTCTGTTTTACCTGAGTGTTCTCAGCTGACTCCAATTCCATCACTAATATAGCTCTTTTCCATGCTGTGTATTAAGATTTGCAGAAACAGACAAATATGGAACTAAGGTTAATTCAAAACATCCAATTAAAGCAGAAAAGAAGCAGTAAACATTATTATGGTTTAATCTACAATCACTGTGGACCTGATTCTGCCAGCACTATTTTCACTGAGTGGTAGTTTCCTTCACAAATAGTCCCATTAATTTCAACACTAGAATGGAAGTATTTTGCACCCACATTGGTTTCAGTTTGCACAAGTGTGGATGACTACAGAAGGTGCAACACAGGAGATAATGAGGCCCACAGAGACAAAAGAAAAAAGAAACATTTTGAGAATGAATTGTGACGGGGCAAGGCCAGATGGCTATAGAAAAGTAGTGGGAGATAGATATATTAGCTCCAGGCTAAACAAATCCCTGGTACCAGGTTAAGTGAAATGGAAGCTGCTCCAGGTCTATTAAGACACCTGGGGCAAATTAAGAACTTTCCAGAAGGCAGGGAGAATGCTAGGTTGATTGGGACACCTGAAGCCAATCAGCGGCTGGCTGAAACTAGTTAAAAGCCTCCCAGTCAGTCAGGTGGGTGTGCATGTCAGGAGCTGTGGAAGGAAGTTGTGCTGTTGGAGAGGCTGAGCTGTACACACCATATCAGGCACAAGGAAGGAGGCCCTGAGGTAAGGGTGAAGTGGAGCTTGAGGAAGTGAGGGCTGCTGTGGGGGAAGTGGCCCAGGGAATTGTACATGTCATGTTTCTAAAAGGTCAGCTACCATAGTTGATACTATTAGGGTCCCTGGGCTGGAGCCCGGAGTAGAGGGTGGGCCTGGGCTTCCCCCCCACCTTTGTCCCCTGATTAATCACTGAGACTGGGAGACAACAGAGACTGTGCAAGGAAGGATAACTTCTCCTCACCTCCCTTGCTGGCTTATGATGAAAATGGCTCATGATGAAAATGGCTCAGTAGACTGTGACCCTTGTCTCTAGAGAAAGAAGGGTTATGTGGAGGGTCACAGTGAGCCTCTGAGGCTAGTGAAATCTGCCAGGAAACGCGGGACCCACGGAGGCAAGGACAGAGCTTTGTAAAGAATGTAATTATTTAGTATATCTTAAGTGCCAACAGTGGGCTAGTACAAATCATGAAGAACCAGATTTTATAGCTCTTACTCTCTATGCTGAGCACATAGGTCCAATAGAAATCACTAAAGAAGTGTGTGTGGGGAGGGGAATGTGATTGTGTAATTAAAGACTGCACAAGAGGGGAGGATTAAGGTTGCATAGGGTAAAATAACGAAAAAGCTGATATGGGATTCAATTAATAAAGAACTAAAGGATAGGACTATAATTAATGCCAGTTAATGTGATTCTACTGAAAATAGGACTTGTCAAACAAAACTGATTCATTCATTGATGAGATTGCAAGTTTGGTTGACAAAGGTAATTGCATAGATGTAATATACTTAGACTATTGTAAGGAGTTTGGTTTAATACTGCATGACATTCTGATTAAAAAACTAGCACTACACAATATTAATAAAGCACAGGGAGAAAATGTTGGGTACTGAAAAGCTCTCTAATGTAGCAGAGAAAAGCATGACAAGAACCAATGACTGGAAGCTGGAGCCAGACAAATTCAGATGAGAAATTAATCAAAGTTTTTTAACTATGAGGGAATTAACCATTGGAACAAAGTACCAAGGGAAGTGGTGAATTCTCCATCTCTTGATGTCTTCAGATCAAGACTATTAGCGTGTGTGAACTGGGATTATTCTCAGAGGTTTATAATTTGGCCAGATTTAGGTGGATTTTCACAGGCACAGCAAAGAATACGTCCCTAACACCAGAGCAACACACAATCCCACCCCACTTCCAAATTTGAAGTCTCTGCTCCAATGAAAGACAGTGGCACAGCTTCTCAATGAAACAATGATAAGATTTTCTTATCATGAACAAAACAATGTATTTTCCCTAATTTCATTCACAGAGACAGATGAACCATTGTTGCTAAAACCCTCTAAAAATTCAGTGTGAGGGAGATGCCTAGAATGGGAAATTTCAGCCCATGTTTAAAGTTTGGAAAAGTTATACGCAACTGAAAACAGGGTCTTAAAATGGAAAAAAAATTGGCTGCATTAATTTTGGGCTTCACTATCAACATCACCAATTATAATTTTTTCATGTTGGCTGGTGTGCTGATTCTCCAGCTTATCATGCTGACCAGTATGTCCTAATTGTTTTCTTGTACTATCCCCACTGTTGTATGTGATGTTCCCCTCTGGTGGTATCTGGACCAGTGATCTGCTAGGTCACCCCAATCCTTGACTCTGGGAGCCAGCCTTACCTTGCTTTGCTGTGAGAACCCCCACTCATGGGCTGTTCACACACAGCCTCTAGCAAGTAAGCTACTCCTTGGATTGTGCAACTGAATGACAGTAGCCTATATCTCCAGTCCCAGACCCAACCCTAGGAACCTCCGTCTTGCAGTGTCCAGTTATGCTCGCTGGACACTGCAAGCTTATATGAGTTTGTCAATTTAACAAAGAAATTGATATGTATCAGGCTTGTTATCTCAAGGGGAGCCTCTGACACACTTCAAACCAAATGTACTGATACAGGTAGAATAAACAAATTTATTAACTATAAAGATCGATTTTAAGTGATTATAAGTCAAAACATAACAAGTCAGATTTGGTCAAATGAAATAAAAGCAAAACACATCCTACGCTGATCTTAACACTTTCAGTGCCCTTACAGAGTTAGATGGTTCTCACTACAAGCTGGCCAGTTGCTCTTCAGCCAGGCTCTCCTCTTTGATCAGCACTTCAATCACTTGGTGTGGTGTCTGTAGATGTAGGTGGAAGAGAGAGAGAGCATGGCAAATTTCTCTCCCTTTTATAATGTCCTTTCTTCCCTTTGGCTTTGCCGCCCCAGCCCCCCACCCTTCAGAGTAGGTGAGCATTACCTCATCGCAGTTCCAAATTGATCAAAGGAAGGGGGGTTGATTCCCTCGAGAGTCTAACAGATTCTTTTGTTGCTGCCTAGGCCAGCGTCCTTTGTTCCTGTGTGGCTGGGCTGGTATTGTTCCATACATGCCCTGATGAGGTGTGAACTTCCTCTCTGTTCTTGGAGAGATTTTTGCCTGAGCTTGCTTTAAGCCATGAGGATACATTTTCAGCCTCATAACTATATATATGAAATTATAACCTATAACATTACTATAACAATTACTATAACATCATTAATATATATGATCATTATATATTATATATATATAACACATCATCTCAGGCATCGGCACTCTTATAGCTTATATAGGATTATCTGGCTATTTGGACTCTCTCCTCAGACTCTATGCTACTAGGACCCCTAGCAATATTCCAGACATCACCGACTTCCTGAGGAAATTACAATGCTTTGGTGATCTTCCTGAAAACACCATCCTGGCCACCATGGATGTAGAAACTCTTTACACCAATATTCCATATGAGGATGGACTACAAGCTGTCAAGAACAGTATCCCTGATGAGGCCACGGCACACCTGGTGGCTGAGCTTTGTGACTTTGTCCTCACCCACAACCATTTCAGATTTGGGGACGACTTATACCTTCAAGTCAGCGGCACTGCTATGGGTACCCCCATGGCCCCACAGTATGCCAACATTTTTATGGTTGACTTAGAACAACGCTTCCTTAGCTCTCGTCCCCTAGCGCCCCTCCTCTACTTGCACTACATTGATGACATCTTCATCATATGGACCAACGGAAGGAGACCCTTGAAGAATTCCACCTGGATGTCAACAATTTCCACCCCACCATCAACCTCAGGCTGGACCAGTCCACACAAGAGATCCACTTCCTGGACACTACAGTGCCAATAAGTGATGGTCACATAAACACCACCCTATACCGGAAACCTACTGACCGCTATGCCTACCTACATGCCTCCAGCTTCCATTCAGGACACATCACATGATCCATTGTCTACAGCCAAGCCCTAAGAGACAACCAAATTTGCTCCAGTCCCTCAGACAAACACCTACAAGATCTTTATCAAGCATTCTTAAAACTATAATACCCACCTGGGGAAGTGAGGAAACAGATTGACAGAGCGAGACAGGTACCCAGAAATCACCTACTGCAGGACAGGCCCAACAAGGAAAATAACAGAACACCACTGGCCATCACATATAGCCCCCAGCTAAAACCTCTCCAGCACATTATCAACGATCTACAACCTATCCTGGAAAATGAACCCTCACTCTCTCAGACCATGGGAGACAGGCCAGTCCTCACTTACAGACAGCCCCCCAACCTGAAGCCAGTATTCACCAGCAACTACACACCACACCACAGAAACACTAACCCAGGAACCAATCCTTGTAGCAAACCTCGTTGCCTACTCTGTCCCCATATCTACTCTAGCGACACCGTCAGAGGACCCAACCACATCAGCCACACCATCAGAGGCTCATTCACCTGCATGTCTACTAATGTTATTTATGCCATCATGTGCCAGCAATGCCTCTCTGCCAGGTACTGGCCAAACCGGACAGTCCCTACGTAAAAGAATAAATGGACACAAATCGGACATCAGGAATGGTAACACACAAAAGCCAGTGGGAGAACACTTCAATCTTCCTGGATATTCTATAACAGATTTGAAAGTAGCTATACTTGAACAAAAAAACTGCAGAAACAGACTTCAAAGAGAAACAGCAGAACTAAAATTCATTTGCAGATTTAACACATTAATTTGGGCTTGAATAGGGACTGGGAGTGGCTGGCTCATTACAGAGGCAGCTTTGCCTCTCCTGGAATTGACACCTCCTCATCTATTGTTGGGCGTGGACCACAGCCACCCTGATAGAATTGGCCCTGTCAGCCCTGGCTCTCCACTTGTGAGGTAACTCCATGTGTCAGTGTATTTATGTCTGCATCTGTAACTTTCACTCCATGCATCTGAAGAAGTGGGGTTTTACCCACGAAAGCTTATGCTCAAATAAATCAGTTAGCCTTTAAGGTGCCACCAGACTCTTTATTGTTTTTATAACATCATTATAACACCCATGCTCAGCGCATCATGAGCCTTCCGAAGACACCCAACATGATAAACTTTGCATTGGATACCACACAATCATTTTATAAAGATGAACATGGGGGTGTAGGGTGTTCCCCCAAGGTACAGTATCTATCTGTTGTCTCTTATCTTACACTTAGATTGTAAATTGTTTGAAGCAGGGACCATCTTTTTGTTCTGGGTTTGTACTGCCTAGCACAATGGGGTCCATGGCTGGGACTCCTAGATGCTGCAATAATACAAATAATATCTGTCTCTGTATGTATTATAAGGCACCATGCACATCTACAAATATTTAAATAACATGTTAATTTCTGGGTATGTATCCTATTAATATGTTATATCTAGAGTTTATCTAAACAAGCAATGTTTTGTCTTTGGATCATCTTGAGTTGCTAACTAGATAAATTGTCTTTGTTTTGTTGGTTTTAGGTTCTAACAAAGAAGCTGTTAAACAGATCTCCCACTCAGTGCTCTCCTCATCTTTACCTCCACCCTCACATTCTGCTACACAGATACCACCGCCGCCTCCTCCTTCAGCTTCTCACCCATCAACACAAGCACCACCAGTTCCCAGCCTACCTCCCAGAAACATCAAACCCAGCTCTGATCCCTTGTAAGTGAACATGAAATCCGTTTTGCTTATATTTTGCTGTTACTTTCCAGCTCATGTCTATCATGGGAAACCAGCATGCTCAGGCAGTGGCAGTTTAAGGCCAGCTCTCAGGTGCCTGGAGACCCAAGCTCCCATGCCACATTGAGTCTGCTATTAAAGTGAAAGTCTTTACATGGACTATAATGGAACTTGGATTGGGCCCTAGCTGATGAGACCTTCTACTTAGCTGATTGCTGCCAGCCCCAGGAAATATACTATCAAATCCCTCCCTTGCACTCTACAGGTGGTGGTGGCAGAAAACTCCTTCCATGTCCTGTATCACAAAGGTATAAGGGCGGGTGCTCTGTCCTCTCCCTTATGTGTAGGGAATAAGTAGTCCAGTCAGCAGCAGCAACTAAGAACCTTACTCCAGCACTCTGGGCCAATGGCAGAGGAGGGAAGAGACAGAGAAGTCAATGGGCACCAGTCAGTGCATACAGGGCAATAGGGCTGGGGGATAGTAGGTGAGACTGCACACATGAGAGAGGAACTTGGCTCATAGTTTTACATTTCAGAGCCTCTATTACCCATTGTGGTGCTATTTTCATGCTCTTCTCAAATTTGGCTTGCCAAGTCGGCACCTGCTGGCCGCCAAAGTGTTAAATGCATATGCTTCTAAAGTGAAAAGCAAATGGAAGCAGGTTCAGTATTCAAAATAAGCAATTTTGCGGTAAACAACTTATTGCACACATAGAGTGTCTCTCAGACATAAGAGGTTTCTGTCTTACCACACAACACACTGTATGTTGCTACTGACGATGTGAAAGCACACAGTCTAAAGATGCTGCTGTTCTTGAGCTTGAGAAACATTTTCAGATAGAAAATTCTCATAAACCCAACGAATATATTACTGAGTATGAAGTACATTAAGTGCTCCATCTAGTGGCCAGAGAGCAGCTAAACCACAGCAGGTCCTGCAGCCTCCTTAAAAAGCATTCCTGTACATTCTCCTTCCTGTCTGCTTAAGATTCAAGCTTCTTCTCTTTCCCTGAAAGGACCTGTACAACATGCAAATATATGTTGCTATGCTTATGCATATGCAGAGATTATTAGTGTTCCAAAACCCTCAAACAGATTTCTGACTATTCTGTCTGTCACTCTACCAAATTACAGTGTTTATACTACACTTGGATATGAATGCCTTTGGCTCATTTATTTTCTGTTTTTATGTTCAGAGTCAAGATGCCACCCTGTAAAAACCAAAGTCACACTTAATCCATATGGGAATCTCAACTGTACTTAAACACATATCTAAACTCTGTAATGTTTAGGGCTGAAAGTGAACAGACTATCCAGTCAATGTCCCAAATACTTGGCACGTGCAGCAGAACAAAGCTAAATTAAGATGTAATTATAGGAACTATCTTCTCAGATTTTACATTTTCTTTTCACATTCACAGAAATCCAGACAATGAACAAAGTTACGATGATGTTGAATTTGGTTCAGATGGTAAGAATACATTTTAACTAATAGCAACCATTTAAGAATTAAGTATGTTGTATTTATAATATAAGTGACTGGCATAAATATTTATGGTGTTAGTGAACTGCAAGTCATATTTTGGAGTGGTGTATAACAGCAGTAACCACTCCACAGTCAACATGGCAGGCACTTTCTCTTGGAAAGCCTTGTTTTAGCATCCACGTAACTTTGGCTTGGAAGATTTGCTGAGCCTAATAACTTTCAACGCTGATCTGAAATGAATACTCTTTTTTCAGAGTTAGTTATTGTGTTCTCATGAAAATGCATTGCTTTTATACTGGATAAAAATAATTTGCTTGTTAGGTAAGATCATCACTTTGTCATCTGCCCTGAGGAAGAGCCAGCACATAGATGTGTTGTACAGGAGTAGCCCAAGAAGCAGATTATGACTCTCTCTCCTGGTCTCCCCTAGGAAGAAAGTAAACTGTGCCAGGGCTATACCAGCCACAGTGTCCCTCACCCAGTATTCTGGCCAGCACAGCATGTAGTGGGGTGGAGATGAAGCCTGCTACCCCTTGCACAGCCTGGGGAAATCAGCAGCTTTGCCTCGCCTTCTTTTCCTTTGCTGCAGGCCATAGTATAGCTAGCATGCACAGGAGAGTACAGGCCTTATGCCTCCATACTCTCTGCCATGGCTGTGGAGGGCTGGTGGTGCCCTATGTGACCTGTGTAAGATGTTATGTTCTTAACTATTCACTTCCTTGCTTGTAAGTGACTGGATTTTTGTAAACTGATATGATAGGAAGGACACTGTTGTCTCTGAGGAAGCTTTAAAGTGAACGTTCTGATTTGGGGTATATGTGATATAATACACACTATGGCAGATGAAGTGAAAGTCCTTAAATCAGTTACTGCTAGAAGTTTACAAAGTACCACAGTAGGAAGCTCTGTTCATCCCAATTAGTTTGCATTCTTATCCTTATTAAAACAGATAAGATCATTATAAATCTATATTTGGCACTAGTTAAAGTACAGCTGTGTATGTGTCCATATAGTTAGCATCAGCATGAGGCACTTTCTCTACAAAATAAAATAATATTCTGTTTGTATTTTTGGTCATTCAGGTCACGGAAATACAAATGGGGTAAGTATTATCCTTTATAACACACCGAAAACATATTCTTTCCAACACATCACTGCATTAGAAAAGCTAGTTTGTTGCAGAATAGATCCAGTATATTGCTGATAAATTGCAGAAATGTAGAGGGCAACAATGAAAGTGGTTGAACCCAGAACAAAAGTGGCACTAATTATAAAGCTGGCTGGAATCCAAAAAGTTCACAAAATCTTCCATTTCCACTGACATTTCAGTTTCACTGAAATTTTCCAGAGATATAGGCCTACATCAAGGTATTCAATCATGTGCCTAATTTTAAGCACGTGAGTATCCCTGTTGATTTCAGTGGGACAACTCATGTGCTTAAAATTAGGCATGTGATTAAGTACCTCACTGAATCAGGGCCTCCGTGACTTGCCCAAGTTTACACAATAAGTCTCTGGCAGAGTCAGGAACAGAACTCTACTCTGAACCCTATTCCAATACCTTCTATAGCTTTGCCCCCCTCAATGCATCATCTCCCATAATTAGTTTTTAACCCTGTAGTCCTTTCAAGCCATGCCATCTTTCAGATGCAGTGTAATCAAAGTTGCAGCACAGAGACTCACTTCAGAATAAACAATCAGTGTGTGTGTGTGTGTGTGTGTGATGGGAAGGAGGCTGAGTTTTATTTTATATCTATATCTATCCATATGGCTATAGATAGATAATAACAACCAAGGTCAGAACAGAAGAAATAGGTATTTGAACAATTTAGTAATTTGGGCTTGGAAAGATTAAATGCATTTTCAATTGATTATTTTTCTGCTTTAATTTATGTCTGTCTGTATCTAGCTAAAAAATTGAACTCCAGTGTATTTAGGCCATTGGAGACTGAATCATGATTAATTTTTCTTATAGGGTCAAGAGAGTGATGGAGAGACGTACGAAGATATCAATGACATCAGGTATCAAATCTAACTTATACAGCTATAATCCATTGTGTCTTTGTTACTGAATGAAGAAACAGATCACTAGGAAATATGCTAGGAAATATACTTAATCTGGCCCAGAAGCATGACTGCACTGCAATCTTGAGCTCCATCCACCTTAATCATCTTCCCTAAAGAAAGCATATCAGTTTACAAGTTAACTCCCTCCTAAAACTAGATGTAGCATGCAGGTGGAGATGCTTCCTCAAATGAAGTCCTGTGACTATTTTGAATTGGGTAGCAAAAGAGTATGCTCTTCAGCTCTTTGGAATATGGCTGAGCTGCTGCACAGAGTTACTCCCTGAAATGGGAACAAAATATGACACCCCCACCCCAATACTAGTTGAATTATTTTGTTCATGTTGTTGTTCTCAAGGTGAATTTTAATAGAGCTCATGAAACTGTTGGACTGGCATCCCCATGGGTCTGAAACCCACTGTGTGTCCACAGAGCAGGGACAGTACAGACAGCAGAAATGCAAGCTTCCCTCCCAGTGCCTCTGCAGTGCCTCTCATCAGAAGGGACCAGCAGCCTACCTCACAATCTCCTAAAGCCCACATGTGGGAAGCAACCTGTGACAGAGAGCACAGGTGATGTTGAGACTGAAATGAGTGATGTCTCTCACAGTGAGGTGCATTTGAGTTGTACGCAGGGTAATGCTGTAGTTCAACCTCTGGGCCCATTCACGTCAGTTCAGCAGAAGTACACAAAAAAGGGGGGCTACATTATATCTGTGAGACTCATTGCTGTGCAGTGGGGAAGAACATCATTAGGAACAATGCTTCCAGGGTGCTGGGGAGTAACAAGTCTTGCTATGCATTCCAACGCTATAGCCAGTCCTCCCTATACCACCCCAGGTGCTGTCCAGCATGCAGGAGCAGGGCCATGCTTCTCAGACGTGTCCTACGCTGCAATTAAAAAGCCGTGGGTGGCCTGTGCCAGCTGATAAGGGCTCCTGGAGCTCAGGCTAAGGGGCTGTTTAATTGTGGTGTAGACATTTGGGTTCAGGCTCAGGCTGGAGCCTGGGTTCTAGGACCCTGTGAGGTGGGAGAGTCCCAAAGCTTGGGCTGCAGCCTGAACCTGAATGTCTACACTGCAATTAAGCAGCCCCTTAGCTCAAACCCCACGAGTCCAAGTCAGCTGGCATGGGCCAGCCATGGGTGTCTAATTACAGTATAGACATACCCTCTGGGGCTACAGTCACGTTGGGCCTTTCCAGCATAGCCAGCTAAATTATGGTTGCATCCTGTGCACATGTCTTGCATGGAAAGAGTCTGTAAATACCCTCTCCCATATGTAGCTCATCCATGCAGGACCAGCCACCATAGGGTTCAGAAAATGTTTTCATGCTCTTATTAGGAGAAGTCTCCTCCTAGCTGCTCTTGCTGATCTTGGAAGAGAAAGCTCTAGTGAGTGCCTACCCACTTCTGCCCACTCACTTCCACATTCATCCCCTTACCTGTGAAATAATCTGTTTTCATTGTTCAGAGCCACATCAAAAGAACAAGAAAAGAAGAGAGAGAAGGAAGAAAAGAAAAAAATGGAACAAGAGAAGAAAGAACAAAGGGAAAAAGAAAAGAAAGAGCAAGAAATCAGAAAGCGGTTCAAAGTAAGGTCCCTTTCTAGCAGGCTACACACAGAAGTGCAGCAGTCATTATTTAGCCTTGTGCATTTAAAAACATACATTACAGTGCAAGGACACAGTTTGGCTGCAAAGCTGCATGGTGATGCCAGCTCGCTTGGCATTTGGGGTGAAGGTTTGTCCCCTGGACAAAGCCTCAGGAACGGCTCGATCTTCGATCCAGCTGGCCCCAAAAGAACTTAAACACACACTTGAATTTAAGCATGTGAAATTTCCCGTTGAAGTCACAAGTATTTCAGTGCTTGCAGGGCCTGATTCTCATTTCCATAAAGTCTCCTGTACGTGCACTGGTAGTGTAAAAGGGCCTTAACATATATATAACTGTACTTTACAGTTTACAGCCCCTTTACGCTGCTAAGGTAGCATAGAGGGGCCTTAGTGAAAAGGAGAATTAGGTTCACAGTGTTCACATGCTTAAAGTTAAACACATGCTTTGCTTAACTGGGGCTGGAGCACCTTCCAGGATTGAGCCTGTAAATGACCTTTGCCTGCAGGAGCAACACTTGGGACAGAAGTATGAAATCTCCCAGTTCAGTAGAGAGGTTGGGAATGAGGCACCTGTGCAGCTGAGCCACAGCCAGTGCTAAAGCCCATGGTGTGTAGTAGTGAGCCAAGTTCATTGTGCCCCAAAGCCCTGTATGCATAGTTTGTAACCAATGGACCCATGCAGTCTGCAAACCCACTAGTCATTCTCCACCAGTCTTGTTGCCTGGCCACAACCCCCTGCCATGTTCCTACAAAGAAACCACAGTGATTCTTCTGTGTCTAGGACATCCCACCACTGTGGAAAGGCTGCAAAGATTTGGCACTTGGGATAGTAAATAGTGGACACCATAGCAATGCATCTACCTGTGTGTTTTTCAGGGATATGGCCACCAAAATCCCTTTCTCACACCGAATTCTTGGCTGGAGTATAAGCATTAACATCCTCAGTGTTTTTAGGTTATCGACCATCCTATCATGGAGGCTAAAATGTATCATTATCCATAAATGCAAACACGCAAACAAACACCTTGGTGTATTCATCTAAGCAGATATCTTCTCTTTTGTTGCCCCTAATGCACAGACTTTCTGCACTGCTCCACATGGCCACTACCCAATCTACAATCAAATCTGTCCTATAAGCCACTTCTTTCATGATGCCTGAATTCAAGAAACTGGCTGATTGTAGCCAGCTTCTGGATACTTGGGGATCATCTGTACAGCATATCTTGAAAAAAAGATCATTATGTGTTGGTCAGCACTTACTCATACGAACAGTCCTACTGAAGTACATGGAACTGCTCCTGTGAGTAAATGAATGTTCACCTATGTGAACCAGGGTTACATAATCTAGCCCTATGTTATTAATCCATTGTATTCTCAAAATGTGGCCAATTACTATCTCAACTACTTTAATTATATGCTGTATCCCTCCCCTACACCCTTTGCTTTTTAGTTTGTCTTTAAAGTGTAAGCTGTTCGGAGCAGGGCCTGTGCCTTTGTTTGTTCGCAAAGTGCCTAGCTGATGTGGGTGGTACTGAAAACAAATTATTATTGTTTTGTGTTTCATCTGAATTTTTGTCAAAGCAATCAGCACATCCTCCGCATGTTTGTATGTGTGTGTGACTTCTTTTATTGCTTTTTCTGTGCAGTTATCAGGACCCATCCAAGTCATTCATCAGGCACGAGTTTGCATGGACTACAAGGGAGGGAAGAATGAGCTGACTGTCAAACAGGGTGATAATATTGAAATCATCCGTATTACAGACAACCCTGAAGGAAAGTGGCTGGGCAGGACAACAAAAGGATATTGTACGTTTTGATTCTCCACTTTACCCCTGAATGTTTGCCCTGTCAAACACTGACTGCCTGAGTACACACAGCATTACATGAGAGAGTAATATTAGCTAGGCTGGGTCCCCAGCCAATATGGACAAGGACATATAGCATAAATTGCCAAATCTCATACTGCTGTGCTAATCTGACATGGGGCACAGCTCGTACAG
Organism: Eretmochelys imbricata; assembly: GCF_965152235.1. Taxonomy (NCBI): domain Eukaryota; kingdom Metazoa; phylum Chordata; order Testudines; family Cheloniidae; genus Eretmochelys; species Eretmochelys imbricata. The sequence continues at coordinate 27,839,641 of NC_135576.1, read as the reverse complement.
TAAACTTATGTACAATAAGAAAAGGAGTACTTGTGGCACCTTAGAGACTAACCAATTTATTTGAGCATAAGCTTTCACATCAGCCACACTATCAGAGGCTTGTTCACCTGCACATCTACCAATGTGATATATGCCATCATGCGCCAGCAATGCCCCTCTGCCATGTACATTGGCCAAACTGGACAGTCTCTATGTAAAGAATAAATGGACACAAATCAGATGTCAAGAATTATAACATTCATAAACCAGTCGGAGAACACTTCAATCTCTCTGGCCACTCGATTTCTGATCTCAAAGTGAGTATCCTTCAACAAAAAAACTTCGAAAACAGACTCCAACGAGAGACTGCTGAATTGGAATTAATTTGCAAATTGGATACAATTAACTTAGGCTTGAATAGAGACTGGGAGTGGTTGAGTCATTATACTAAGTGAAACTATTTCCCCTTGTTTATTCCGCCCCCCACCCCCCCGCCCATTGTTCCTCAGAGGTTCTTGTTAACTCCTGGAAATGTGCTGGAAATGGCCCACCTTGATTATCACTTCAAAAGGTTTTCTCTCCCCCCACCCCACTCTCCTGCTGGTAATAGCTCTTCTTAAGTGATCACTCTCCTTACAATGTATATTTTTTCATGGTCTGTGTGTATATATAAAATCTCCTCACTGTACTTTCCACTTTATGCATCCGATGAAGTGAGCTGTAGCTCACAAAAGCTTATGCTCAGATAAATTGGTTAGTCTCTAAGGTGCCACAAGTCCTCCTTTTCTTTTTGCGAATACAGACTAACACGGCTGCTACTCTGAAACCTGTCCTTACGTACAACAGAGTGTCAAATTTAGAGATTCTGGGATTGGTTAAGGACAATGGGCCAGATTCTCACTGGAGCTACACCATTTCACATCCACTGAGGATGTGGCTCAGTGTGTCTGCCTTAGTGTCAGCACCGAGCCTGCCTCTGTGGAAGTATTTTCAGAGCTGTTAAAAAAGAGAGAGAGATTAGATAAAATGTTGCATTCAGAAGACTAAAGGGCCCAATATTCCCCTCATTTACAGTCACTGGAGTTACACAGATGTAGGACTGGTGTAAGTGAGAGGAGTGTAAGTAAGAAGAGAAGTAGCCTTTAGAACTTCCTACCAGTCTCAAGAAAAAATGGGAACATTCCAACTTTTTATCTGAATATTGATTCCTAACATCAAAAGTTGTTTTTGAAATCAAAAATGTATCTTTTCTTTTTCCCCTACCTTTAGCCCCAGCCCCTCCCACACATATGCAGCTAGGGCCAGATCATCAGCTGGTGTAAATCAGTGAAATAAGTGGAACTATGCTCATTTACACCAACTGAGGATCTGGTCTCTAATTTACAGAGACCCGGGCATTAGGGTCTTGATCCAGCAAAGCATTTAAGCACAGGCTTAACTTCAAGAACATTAGTAGTTCCATTGACTTTTATGGGACTACTTGCATGTTTAAATGCTTTCCTGGATCAGGGCATAAGTGCTTTATGAGAAAAGGCATGCTAATTTATACTTTAAAAGAACCTTTCATTTTTAAAAATACGTTCTGTTCGGGAGGTTTTATACACACAGAAAAAAATCTCTGTAGGGGAGTTATGGTTCTTGTGCAGTTGTTGCAAGCCAATTAGTTTCACTTATTTTGGCTTGTCATAAACTGATTTTTATTTCAGCAAAAGCAGAAGTTGTACCAGCCTTCCCATTGGTGAAGGTTAAAGGTACAACTCAGTGTAGTTCATCAATGTTTCAACCGGAATCTTATCTGCCTACTTAAAAGCATACAAACAGATAAGGGAGGGGAGGGCTTGAAAAGGGAATGAGAGTATCAGATGGTATAAAAAACAGTATTTATAATTCACTTGAAATAAGGAACAATGGCTTTGTTTGTAATTTACTTTCCAAGTTTCCATCATATGTTTTCTTTTTTCCAGTTATTTAATTTTCATGTGGAATTCACATGTAGGTTAGAGGGAAATGCATCAGAAATTGGACTACTGCAGCAGGAGAGGAGGAAGGTTTTCTGTGCTCATTCCTATGTGCTTTTCTCATTTTTGAAAGAACATATTTATGCTTATTGTCAAATACAGCCTGTGTAGTCAGCAAGCCCATCATTTTATCGCCTAGCAGTTTAGTGTTTAAATCCAGTTTAGTTTAGTGTTTAAATCCATCTTATTATAATAGATTTTTTGCCAGGGACATCTACATAGTGAAGTCAAGTGGAAGTGATAGGTGGAGGTTCCAATCCTCAGATGAGCTAAGCTGCTTTGTACTGCTCCTCCAGCCAGGAAACCCAGGTAGCAAGAGGATCACCCCCATGTAGGCTGAATCTGCAGTGGCAAAGGGCCGGCATAGTAACTCCTATGTACTTCTCTATGAGCTCACAGCATAAGGAGTGTGGCTATAATGTCCCTGCATCTCAGTGCTCTATCTACTAGCCTATTTGGACCATAGACTGCTCTAAGTTACGCTGGAGGACTGGCCATTTGCACAGTAACCCCAGGATTAACTGAGAAAAGGTGTCTTAAAGCAACTTTGCCACTTGCCACACTCCCCACCAGCTGCACTGCACGCTCCTCTGCTACAGCTGAGCATCCGACCCAGGGTCTCTAGTGGATATCTGTGGAGTGATTATGTCGACAAGGGGCCTGATTCTCCTATGACCCAAGTGTGTCTAAATCCATTGAATTCCACGATGTTACACCTGATTTGCACAGTGTAAGTGGAGGAGATAAAGGCCCAATATGCTTAGATTCAGACATTTCTATAGAGTTATTCAGCCACACAATACAGCGGTAATCATTTGAGTTCTCAGCCTTCTATTAAAGTTCTTCCTTAGCTGTTGTGAAATGAAAATTATTGGTGCTTGATCATAAACTTTCATTGTTTTAGATGGATACATTAAAACAATCGTGGTGGAGATTGACTATGATTCTTTAAAAAGAAAACAAAGACCTTCCATGAGTGCTTCCCTGAGACGTGTAGACAATGACCAAGAAGTGTATGATGATGTTGGAGAGCAGGATAGTATCAGCAGGTATGTGTGAACCTACTCAAGAAAGTTGATTTAATCCAATTTGATAGATTAACCCAACCAACCCAAATGAGGAAAACTACAACACAGAAACAAAGCATTTTTAATTTATATATTCTTGCTGACACAAAACATCAGATTTTAAAATACCTGAAATTACAGTGAGTATGATTTAAAAAACAGCATATGCTGGTCTGAGGCATTTGAGTTTTACCATAATATTTCCTGTACTTAGAATGGGAAATACTACAAATTCCATGGTGAAGTTCACAACCATGGCACATTAAATGCTGCTTGTTTAATGATACCCACTGTATGAGTTGGAGGCATTGTGGGACTTCTTTCCAGGCAGTCTGTAACTTTAAGTTACAGTATCTAAGCCAATCTGTTCAATATGCCTGTCTTAGTCAATATTTTCAGCTTCAGAAGCCATCTTGCTTGTTTAATCAGGCATCCAAATCATTTCATGATTCATTTCAGCTCTAGGTTCAGAACATTAAACTGTCGATACAATCAAAACAATACTGGGTGACATAAAACTTACTGTCATATCTCCCATAAAGCGTTGAGATGTATGAAAGAAGACAAAATTCTACCTCGTTTAGCTAATTACATTCTCTCTGAGAAGAAAATGACTTTGAACTGCAAACTCTGGATGAAATCCATAAATTCTTTTTCAGTAGTTACACTGCCTTTGTTTAGGTAAAACCTCCACTGACTTCACAAGGACTTCAGGATTTGGCCCAATGAGATGCATGCTAGGCTGTGAGCAGAGTGGCTGTTCTCTATTTACCACAATTTATGACACTGCTCAACTTTTTACAAATATAAAACAGACTCTTGTAGCAAATGAAAAACAGCTAATCATATAAGAAAAATGTAACTGGCCTAAAAAGAATGAAGTAGTGAGAGAAGTAAGAATGAAAGAAGGAATCTAGCATCTAGAAGCATTTATGCATAATAGAGGAAAATAACAGTGGAAGTGTAGAAAATACTAGCAGAACTCCATAGAAGGAAATGAGATGAACTGCAGGACTCCCATCGATGAAGCACAAAACAGATCACAGAACAAACAACACAGTTCTCTCCTTCTCTCTTAAAGTTGCATGATGCCCTTTCTAGTCCACAGGTACAAAAGGCCCTAAAAGCGAAGGAAGCATTGCAGCTGCACAGGTGTACTCCTCACCCCCATGCATTCCCTCAGCCCATAAGCCTTGGGCCTTCTGTGTCTCTTCACACAAATGTGGAGGGATGTTTGGAGGCATGACTGGGATAGACCTTGGGAGGGATCAGTGGCTAACATAGTTAACCTCGCAGCCTCAACAAATGCCATATCCAGGCTGTGGAGGATTTCCCTTCTGGAGGAGAATTCTCCAGTGGCATGCAGCCCTCCTATTAGTATCTAGGATACTCCCCATCTCTTGACACACACGTGTGGCTGGAATAAAGGGGAGGTGGCTGGGTTGCGGCTGCATGCAGCTTTTCCTCAGCTGCCAAAATATCCCCTGGCTGCTCTGAGCGGCTGGACATAAAATAACAGGATAGTATTTTCTCCCTATTTTAAGAGGGGCCCAAATGAGCAATTAGTGCTTCCCTGGAGCTGGGAGCAGAGAGGTTGCTTAAAGCTACCTTCCTCTGCTGCGCATTGGATTATGCCAATCACAGTTTAGCCATACCGGAGAATCAAGCTACACTCACTAGACCAGGTCAGAGTCAATTCCAGCGTTAATTACCTCACTGCAGAAGCATTTTTAGACCTCTCCTTTTCATGATGGATATTACAATCATCCATCTCAATTCAAGGAATTTAGGTGTGCTGTGTTTTCAACAGCCAATCAGGATGGATTCATATTTATTTATTAAACTGGATAATTTAGAAAATAGTTGACTATATACGTGGGTTTAAGGATGATTCCTTATACTTTTGTGTATTACTTATAACAGTAAAAGGCTGTACAGTGAATACAGGGCTGGAACTTGCTTTTAGGCCCTGTAATTCATTACACCCTTCAAGCTATATTCTGGCATTTTTATCTTCTCTAGTGATTTATAGCCTTGTATTCAGTTCATGAGCTTGAATTATCCTGCATATATCAAAATATCTGACACATGCACCAATATGTTTTGAGACCAACATAAGATCCCCATAATAAAAAATTCATTGATCAAAACTTATTGTAACTGGTAATGTGTCATTGGTAATTACTCCAATTTTTAATAAAATCCTAAGACTGCTGAAGTTCATGATATACTGAAATTTGATGGCATGAGGCATTTTAAAGAAAAAATGTTATGTATGGTTTTGATTTGAAAGTAGGAATGCTTAAGTTGCTATAACCCTGCTATTGGTTGCATTGAATCACAGTTAGAAAAATGAGCTCATGCCAATTTATATAGCACTTGGAATACTCTAGGAACATGAAATTTAGAAAATTAAGGCATCATTTGATCAGATCTAGTTAAGATGTATTGCATAATTTCATTTATTTACCTTTATGTCTTATGAAAATGGCATGATCGGGGATGGAATCTTATCTATATATACATTGAATTAAAGTTTTGGGGTCAGGTTATGCCACCCTTACTTACAATAAGCAGTACATTAGTCCATTAATACTCTCACTGATGTCAACAGGAACATAAAGTACATCTAAAATTAAATACAGTGATGAGTGCCTTAGAAATACCTACAAATATAAATAAATAGTAGCACTTCTTTCTGAAATCAAATGAAAACGAGGCTTTGTTGGAAATTGCTAACTATGTTTTAAAGAACAAGGAGCAAATTTTCTGCTCACGTAAATTGGCATAACTCTATTGTCTTCAGTGAATCTGTACCAGTTTATATACACACAGAATTTGGGTCCTAACTTTTATTACGAGATCGAGTCCCCTTATTTGTTTTTACATTAAACACAGAGCTATAGATAATTGTACCATATTTCTTCTAGAATGCTACTTTATAATAGTTTTGGGTGCCTCTTTCCTTGGGATGAACTATTCCAGAGGAAGTGGGTAGAGGCAGGAATTGTTGGAGTAAAATACTAGGTTACCAGAAAATATCTGACATATTCAAATCATTAGGGTTATCTCTCTTCATATAAGAGCCTATTCATTCATGAATGGGATGAGGAGCTCTCTTGTACATCAGTGAGAGAGAAACCAATTTCTGATTTTGGGTGCCTAATGGACACTCATCTATCATAGTGATGAGTGTGGTGAAGAAAGACAGAGAAAGAATTGGTACATTTGGGCATTTAGAAGGTCAGTATTTCGGCACGCAAAATGGACATTTACTTTCCTGAGTGCCCATCTGAGCATCTAGATTCGGATGTAGTATTTGGATGGATCCATGTGTTTTAAAGTATACTACATTTAGAGCAGATGTCAAGAAAATGTGTGGGTGTTTGTTGTTTTCTTTTTACAATGAATTAAAAGCTCTTTTGTTCTTCCAGCCAAAGTGGTCAAAGTGGAACTGGAGGTGAGTTTTATTTTTATTACATATATTTTTTGGTTTGTGTTTTATTTAGTGCTTACCCACAGATGCAGACCTTTGTGATTTCCAGATAATGGGGTAATTACCCACAAGTATGCAAATATTATTTAGCAAGTGGTAAACTATGAGGCACAATGGTTTAATGCAGTTGTCTTTCACCTGTGGAAACTTGGATGAATCAGATACAACACCTTTCTTGGTCTCTTTCCTCCTTCTCCCCCCCTCCAGCAACACAGAAGGAAGATCCCACCCAACTAAGTATTGTTCTCAGTTGACAGTCTGAGCAGAGAGGTCAGAGACTGATTAAAAGGACAGGAGTACTTGTGGCACCTTAGAGATTAACAAATTTATTAGAGCATAAGTTTTCGTGGGCTACAGCCCACTTCATCGGATGCATAGAATGGAACATACAGTAAGAAGAAATATATATACATACAGATAAGTTGGAAGTTGCCATACAAACTGTGAGAGGCTAATTAGTTAAGATGAGCTATTATCAGCAGGAGAAAAAATCTTTTGTAGTGATAATCAAGATGGCCCATTTAGACAATTGACAAGAAGGTGTGACGATACTTAACATGGGGAAATAGATTCAATATGTGTAATGACCCAGCCACTCCCAGTCTCTATTGAAACCCAAGTTAATGGTATCTAGTTTGCATATTAATTCAAGCTCAGCAGTTTCTCGTTGGAGTCTGTTTTTGAAGCTTTTCTGTTGCAAAATTGCCACCCTTAAATCTTTTATTGAGTGGCCAGAGAGGTTGAAGTGTTCTCCTACCGGTTTTTGAATGTTATGATTCCTGATGTCAGATTTGTGTCCATTTATTCTTTTACGTAGAGACTGTCCGGTTTGGCCAATGTACCTGGCAGAGGGGCATTGTTGGCATATGATGGCATATATCACATTGGTAAATGTGCAGGTGAACGAGCCCCTGATGACGTGGCTAATGTGATTAGGTCCTACGATGGTGTGACTTGAATAAATATGTGGGCAGAGTTGGCATCGGGCTTTGTTGCAAGGATAGGTTCCTGGGTTAGTGTTTTTGTTGTGTGGTGTGTGGTTGCTGGTGAGTATTTGCTTCAGCTTGGGGGGCTGTCTGTAAGCGAGGACTGGCCTGTCTCCCAAGATCTGTGAGAGTGATGGGTCGTCCTTCAGGATAGGTTGTAGATCCTTGATGATGCGTTGGAGAGGTTTTAGTTGCGGGGTGTCACTCTGAAACCTGACTGGACACGGAGACTGAACTATCCTTTCACTCCATCAGGTGGTGTTCATAGACCAGGATTGAGGCATGGGGAGGGGGCGGAACGACACCAATATGGAGAAGCTTGCATTGCTGCTGCCTCTGATTCACATCTTCTGTACATGAATAGAGGATGTCAATCTTTAAGAATGTCAGTCTGGCACCTTTATGTTCATCTGGCACCTTTCACCTGTACTAAAGTCACACACAAAAATAAAATTAAAAAGTTACAAACCCTGTTACTGAGTTGGTCAAATGCGTAATAGCTCTCCAGTTTTCATCAATTACTTATTCGTTTTCAATGTTCAACTTATTATTATTGCCATTATTTTATTTACTTACTACCGGCCAGTCTCAAGCTGGTACAACTCAGAAGAGCTTCATTGACAAAAGGAGCTCTGCTAATTTACACCAGCTGAGGACCTAGTCCAGTACATTTAACATTACAAGTGCCTCAGAGAAGTAGCAGCCTATAGCAAACTAGTGGTTAATGTCCCACTGTAACAGAATCGGAGTATTCATGGATTATTTCACTTTTCAATCTATTAAAGTGATGTTCCCACCTCCTCTTCCTGATGAAGAAATTTATGATGGAATTGATGACGAAGATGTTAATGCTAGGTAAGTGTTTATATCATTTATGATTGTTACCCATTTGAACTCAGTCCCATAGCTTTTTATTTTAAATTTGGGATAATCATTAACAAGTATTTGGCTAGCTCTTCAGTTGGTGTAAACATGAATGGTTCCATTGACTTCAGAAAGACACACAGAACTTGAATGACACCAAACTATTCCAGCAGCGAACAGAATCAAAAACAAGAAGGTATGAACTGAAGATAAGAACTGAGCTCTATGGTACTTCTGGAGAAAATTTTTTTAAACAATAGGATAATTAATATGTGGAATGGATTAATAAAGGCAGCAAAAGAAGCTGCATCCAAAACCCAACTGAACATAATGATCCTTAGAGGAAAGAGAAGAAAGGTACAGATGCTAGCTTGCTAAATGACAACATACAAACATTAAATGTGAATGACCTAAAAGAGATGGATCATTTTCTTCCAGTCCAGGATGTTACTTATTATAAATGTCTAAAACAGGGGATACTTTCTGACTCCTTCCACTTTCTGTCTCCTATACATTACACTGCACTGTTGGGAAGGTTTCCAGTGCAATGCAAAGTTGTTCTTAACACTTTCTACTTTGCTGTAAGTACACTGCAGTATGTCCGATCTTGTGTGCTTGTGCTATATAGGCCTCAGTCTGCAACCAACACCTCTCAAGCAGACCTTTGCAACTGCACTGAGCCAATTACAGGCTTGGGGCCTTAGACTCTGATCCTACAGCACATACCTAACTATAATCAAATGTCTAGCCTTACTGATCTGCATAAGACTATGCAAAAGTTAGGCATGTGGTTATGTATTTCCAGGATCTGGGCCTTAGTTAGCCATTGGTTTATGCACGGCTGTTGTTCTAATAGCATTTTTATTCTATATTTATTAGGTACGAACATTTTAGAAAATAAGTTAATAGGTGTCTATTCTCACTTCATGGTATGCCCCTAGTTCTCACTAAGGAGAATTACGTGCATTAACCAGGAGCTGAAAATGGCCAATTTAAGAGAGAATGTCCCATTCTGCATTGTGATAATTGCATGCATACTCCAAAGGTCTATATCACAGGATGAAGATAAGAATGACTTCCGGTCCTGGGGACTTTTGAAGATGTTAAAGGGAAAAGATGACAAAAAGAAAAGTGTACGAGAGAAAACAACCAAAGTCAATGAGGCAGAAGATAATGGAGGTTCCTTGTAAGAGTCTGCCATGAAAATACAGTGCACAACAACTAATGCTAACATAGTGTTGATCATGTGCTACTAACATGTTCTCACAGCAACTTAATCAGTCATGAATCAAACTGCACACAGATAAACAGACTTTGAAATAATATTGCTCTCCGTTACCTACTGCAGCATGTCCTTTCCCATGCTATGCTACCTTTATTAATGACAGAATGTATGAAGCACATACATTTGACTTCAGATTCAAAGAGAATAGATGTCCCAATCCAGCACAGCATGTACACACATTCTTAAGTTCTTCTCTATTCAGTAAAACATTGATTTCAATGGGACTTCAGCATGTGCTTAAAGTGAAGCATGTGCTTAAGTCCTTTGATGAATAGGGATGGACTGCTGAACTGGGTCAAAATGCTTACTAATTGATTTCTGCAAGCTTATGACATGAAATCATCCTATAATATGGTCTTAGAACTGTCCAGAGGACATATTTTCAATTGTATAATATAAACATTCTGTGTTAATAAAATGTTTTTATTTGCCCAAAGAACTCAATCACTAAATTAAAATATTATTTTTGCTGTGAAAAACAGGGCTTTATTCATCAGAACATCCCAGCTACTTTGTGCCTTTCTGGTGACACGACTTTGTTATAAACTCAGCAGAAGTTACTCTTATTTGCATCGCCAGCATGGCACTAACCAGCTGCTGTATACTGATGAATCTGGCCCAGGAGCCCAAAATATGGATAATATGCAAAACAGAAGAATTGCAAAGATGGTCTCCTCCTCTTACCAGATTCTCCTCCTATTCAAAAAACCTCTCCAATTCTTACAAGCAGTTCTCCATAATTTCTGATTCCAAAGACTCAATGAAGCCACAAATCACATGCTCTCTGTCTAAAAGAAGACTATGAAATATGGAGAAACATTAAAAAAAAAATCACAGCAGAACCCCTTTATTTGGTCTAATCCTGCTCCCATTGGCTTTGTCAACAATTACAGTTTCTGGGTTATCTCCCACAGTTGTCATACGACTCGCGCATCTCCTCCAGTGTTACCAGTGATGGAGAAATAGAGTAGAAATAGAGTACCCCAGTTCTGAATACGTTTACCTGGTACACTGGTAAAAACCACATGCCCGTTTCTAGTGTTGGCGGAGTGGCGCAAATTTAACAATAGGTAATGAGAAGCACCAGTGTTGTGAATTGGCTATCACGGGTTTAAATAAGGAGAAAGTCTGTTCATTTGATTATAATTATTTAATGAAGATTGCATTTTTTTCAGCATGAATCCTCCAGTAAAGATGTTTGGGAAAGGTAAGCAATAACCCAATGTAATTTGTTACTGTTTTATTTTTATATTAATTCTTGCAGCATAATGTAGTTCACACCAACACTGCTGCATATATTGTTCTGAATTGTGTTATTCACAGAAAAAAAAAATATCAAAAATAAGAATCAGGATTTCCCATTGATTAAATTTTGAAATACCTTAGCTGACCTACAAATGTAATGTTGGGTCTGTAAAAGGCAGTGTACCTTTAATAAATTGTCATGCTTTTTTGCTTATGAGTCATAGAATCATTGAAGTGTAGGACTGGAAGGGACCTCAAGAGGTCATCTAGTCCAGTCCCCTGCACTCAAGGCAGGACTAAGTATTATCTAGCCCATCCTTGACAGGTGTTTGACTAACCTGCACTTAAAATTCTCCAATGATGGAGATTCTGCAACCTCCCTAGGCAATTTATTCAAGTGTTTTTTGTAATGTCCAACCTAAACTGCCCTTGCTGCAATTTAAGCCCATTGCTTCTTGTCCTATCTTCAGAGGTTAAAGAGAACAATTTTTCTCTTCCGCATGTCTTATTTCATTCATCATACAGTATAAACAGTTGTAGTTAGAAAGAAATATTGAATGCATGGTTTTAAAAATGTGCAATTACACAGAAGTGATGAACAGTTTTGTTTTGTTTTTAAATAATGCACTCTCTTGTTAAGGCCACAAACACTGGTAAATATCAACCCAGCTATAGAATATTAAGCAAATTCTTAAGATTCTTGCTGCTGCTGCCTAAAACCAGAACTTAAGCCTACATTTCCTGTAATCACTTTTTTTAGACACTGACTGACTTGATGTGTTGATCAACAACTAGTGCCTTTCTGCAAACATAGAGGTCCAGCTTCAAAGTATAATTTTGGGACCTGATTCTCACTTATGCTATGGCCTCTTCCCACTGCTCCAGCAGTGTAAAATATAAAGTAATCATAAAGATAACATAAAATTGATTCATACCCAGTATAAGGCATCTTTATGTTACCAGTGTGGTGTAAAATGGCCTTAGTGTCAATGAAAATCAAGCCAAAAATACGTACTTTGAGGTAGCACAGTGGGAAATGACCTAATTAAATTGAAGATTAAAGGCCACTGCATTAAACAACGTGTGCTAAAACTTGTTTACTCTTAAAAAGATTAAAGTGTTAGTGAATACTCATTGTTTATTATTAATTGTTTTATTCTGAAAAGACTGGTTGATTTTAGTGTAAATTTGTCCTGCATGGTGAGACAATCCACAATGAAAAGCTGCCTGTTAACTATAAAATATATGGATACACTTCATGCTGCAATGTATTGTCCTCTTGAACATACATTTTGTTACAGCTTGGGACTGTATACACTTCCCAAAGACTGCATACTAATCTTTGTTTTGAACACTGCTGTTTCAGATGCAGGAGACAATGATGTTTATGATGATGTAGAATCATCTGAATTCCCTCCTCCACCAATAGAAATTGGGTAAGTGAAAATAAAAGTTATACTTGTGGGAAAAGATTATATATGGTGTGACACATTTTCAAAGTATTTGCTAATGGCAAATTGTTACATTACTCAGCTTGTGTATCTTGTTTGCTGTTGCCAGGTACTGTAGTTCTCGTTGCCTGGGAGTTGGCACTGTAAATTAAAAGTTCAAATCCTGCATTTGCAGTTAAAACAACAATGGAATTAGGCTGCTAGAGTAAATAGGCTTTGCAACATGCCCAGAATTTCAACAAATTCAGGCTCTGTTGGCCGAAAGGGAGAAATGAATTCCAGAGTCAAGGACTTCCTGCTGTAAATGCCCTGCCTTTAGTCTCTTTATTTAAACCTAGGGACTGATACCTTGTGTGCTATGGTTGATCTCAGCTGCTCCAGTATCATGTGAAGAGAGAAGGCAATCATAGAAGATTAGGGTTGGAAGAGACCTCAGGAGTTCATCTAGTCCAACTCCCCGCTCAAAGCAGGACCAACCCCAATTAAATCGTCCCAGCCAGGGCTTTGTCAAGCTAGGCCTTAAAAACCTCTAAGGTTACATCCCTAATGTATCCAGGACCCAAACCACTTAGAGACTTATGTGTTACATTAACACCTGGTTTTGTACCTGGAGATGAACTGGCAATCAGGGCAGAGATGTATTATACTAATATTATGTATTTTGATGTATTATACACCGGGATCAAAGATGTATTACACTACTTGCTAAGAGGACCAGTAACTAAACAGGCTGTCATACACTTCCCTTGCTGACTTTTCATCATAGACTTCAGTACAGCCCCAGTAGAAAGCAGGTCAGTAACCCAATCTGGAGGTGACAAAGACACAGAACATTAGCAACATCCACATACAAAGGAAAGACCGGACCCACCATTTCCAGGCTATTTCAACAGCCTCCCTGTGTGAAAGGTTCTGTGGTTTTCAGCCCTAGAAAGATCAGAAAGACAGGCGGTGGAGTCAAAGCTCAACTTTCCAGAAGTGGAGGGATGGAGGGTGGCAAAGGAATTCAGTCTCTGCCACAGACAGTCTGACAGCATCACAAGCATGGAAATAACAATGGCACTCTAGGTGGACCTTGTGTATATTTGTGTGGTGCAGATTCCCTGGAATAGTGAGGCCATGTATGGTCACATAGGCTTAAGGCTGCTACTCTGTGAGAGGCTAGAACTATCCAGGCAGCTCCACAGTTCATCTAGATTACAAAACCTGTTGCACAACAAGCATACATGTTCCCCAGAAAACCACATCCTGCATAGGGTTCTAAAATGGTGTCATTTATCTAATCTATAGTATGTAGGTGAGAGGTATTTTTTTAATAGTTTTCTTATTTTGTGTGGGTAGTACTGTACATAAATAACAGTCAGAACTCACATACACCTAATAAACATAGAAAAGAAAATATTCCTACTTTTCTATGCTTTTAAAAATCCAACTCATAGTGTGTAATGATTATCCATGTTAGCACAGTAGATGTAAAAGAAATTGATCAAAGACAAATGAAGTGTAAATGCAAGTTTACTGAAGAGTCTGAAAGTGTATCACATCCTATCACATGTTACTAATTGTGTTTTGTCTCTAATCTGGTGTTTTAGATCATCATTAATGATGAAATCTCTGAGCCTCGGAAGGGGTAAATCAGATGAGAAAGACACACGAAAGCTTAAAAAGATGGAAAAAGAGGAGAAAGAGTTCAGAAAAAAGTTTAAAGTAAGTCTTATTTGAATACAATCTAAAAATGAAAATACTTGTATGATTTATTCTCTAATTTGTAAATTATCCATTGATTTCTTCTGCCACTGAAAGGTAAAGTACTCATTTTTGGAGATCACGTGATCAGCTTTAATGGAATAATATTTACTCCACTCAATATTTTAAACATAGCTTTAAAAATTCCAATCATCAGCATTGATTTCTCCCCCTAAATGTCAATCTTGCAAAGCTTTACATAAGAAATCCTATCAATTTAAATGGGAATACTACAGCAAGTAAGTATATTCTGCATGAACAAAGGTTTCAAGGACAAGGCTTATCTCAGTTAAGTCAATACTTGATTAACAATGAAATAAAAACAAATAAAATCAAAGCAGTTTTGAGTGAGTTGCACATAGACACAGAGTCAGTGAGTGCTTGTAATAATTGACAATTTACATCTTCGGAGTGCTGAGCAAAGTTAGATACTTGATCCTCACAACCACCTTTTGAAGTAGCAAAATATTACTATCCCCACTTCTTTAGATGATGGAACTGGCCCACAGAGGTGAATTCAGAGGTGCTGAGATCCTCAGTTTTCCTGAATTAATCAGGGGTTTATGGGCGCTCAGCACCCTAGAAATCATAAGTGACTTGTCCAAATCAGTGTGAAAACTCAGATTAGAACTCAGGAGATTCTGTACCCAACTCCTCAGTCAAGGAATTGACCTACTTCAGACTTTGGCCTTCATCTATCTGACACTCTTTTTGGTAAAGTTAAATTAAACTGCAGATGTTATAGTAACATAAAATCTATACATCTTTTAGTTGTGTGTTCCTGTGGCAACTTTAGCTCTTTCAAATGACAGTTTAGGAACAAAAGTTAGTGCAATGATGTAGACTTATTTATATTCAGACCCACTGGATAAGGGCAGCAATTTTCAATGGTGCTTAACCCTGTCTGGCTGCCATTTGAAATCAATGGCAAACTTAGGCCAACGCTCAGCACCTTAGAAGTATAGTAATTTGTACAAGATTAATTTACATTGTGAGGGCTTCTGCCTTATGTCTAGTATCAGGAGGTAGCCACATTAGTCAGTATCCACAAAATGATACATCTGAAGAAGTGAGTTTTTTACCCACGAAAGTTTATGTCCAAATAAATCTGTTAGTCTTTAAGGTGCCCCCAGACTCCTTGTTGTTTTGGCCTTATGTCTGACACTACCACAGTAGGCACAAATTAGTAATAATAGTACAATTCACACAGACTCATCATTTATTGTATCATTTTAATTAAAGGATTTTTTTTGCTTTGTGGTACACAAAACATTAAACAGCTGCTGCCATTAATAACTGAAATAGGATTTAGGCATTTAATCAATCTCAAAAACTATATGATGCTGATAAGCTGCAAAGTAATAAAGATCGTTCCTCTTACACAATAAAAGCACAAGAATGGCTATATTGGGTCAGACCAACCGTCCATCTAGCCCTGAAAGCTGTCTTCCGACAGCAACCAGTGCTAGATGCTTCAGAGGGAATGAATAGAACAGGGCAGTTATCGAATGCTCCATCCCCTGTTGCCCAGTTCCAGCTTCTGGCAATCAGAGCTTTAGGGACACCCAAAGCATAGAGTTGCCTCACTGACCATCTTGGCTAATAGCCATTGATGGGCCTATCCTCCACGAATTTATCTAATTCTTTTTTGAACCCAGTCTTACTTTTGACCTTCACAATATCCCCTGGCAATGAATTCCATGGGCTGACTGTGCATTATGTGAAGAAGTACTTCCTTATGTTCGTTTTAAACTTGCTGCCTATTAATTCCATTGGGTGACCCCTGGTTCTTGTCTAATGTGAAGGAGTAAATAACACCTCCTTATTCACTTCCTGCACACCAGTCATGATTTTATACATGTCTCTCATCTCCTCCCTTAGTCGTCTCTTTTATAAATTGAACAGTCCCAGTCTTTTTTCATCTCTCCTCATAGGGAAGCTGTTCCATACCCAGAAACATTTTTGTTGCCCTTTCTGTACCTTTTCCAGTTCTAATATATCTTTTTTTGAGATATGGCAACCAGGACTACATGCAGTATTGAAGATGTGGGCGTACCATGGGTTTATATAGTGACATTATGACATTTTCTGTCTTATTATCTATCCCTTTCCTAATGGTTCCTAACACTCTGTTAGCTTTTTTGACTGCCTCTGCACCTGGAGCAAATGTTTTCAGAGAACAATCTACAATGACTCCAAGATCTCTTTCTTGTCTGATAACAGCTAATTTAGACCCTATCGTTTTGTATGGTATAGTTGGGATTATGATTTCCAGTGTGCATTACTATGCATTTATCAATAAAGAATTTCCTCTGCCAATTTCTTGCCCTGTCTCCCAGTTTGTGAGATCCATTTGTAACTCTTCACAGTCAGCTTTAGACTTAACAATCTTGAGTAATTTTCTGTCATCTGCAAACTTTGAAACCTGAATTTACCCCTTTTTCCAGATCATTTATGAATATGATGAACAGCACTGGTCCCAGTGGGGACCCCACTATTTACCTCTCTCCACTGTGAAAATTGACCATTTATTCCGACTCTTTTTGTTTCCTGTCTTTTAACCAGTTACTGATCCATGAGAGGACCTTCCCTCTTATCCCATGTCTGCTTACTTTGCTTAACAGTCTTTGGTGAGGGACCTTGTCAAAGACTTTCTGAAAGTCCAAGTGCACTGTATCCACTGGATCACCCTTGTCCACATGTTTGTTGATCCATCAAAGAATTCTACAGATTGATGAGGCATGATTTCCCTTTACAAAATCCGTGTTGACTCTTCCCCAACATATTGTGTTCATCTATGCGTCTGATAATTCTGTTCTTTACTATAGTTTCAATCAGTTTGCCTGGTACTGAAGTGAGACTTACTGACCTGTAATTGCCAGGATTGCCTCTGGAGCCTTTAAAAAAAAAAGCAGCATTACATTAGCTATAAACCATAGAATAATGTTTGCCTCCCTTGGGACAGTTTGAAAATGCTTTGTTTCCGCTGTCTCAGTAGATCCAGTGTTTCACACACTTGGGACATGGATACAAACTGAATAAAAGTGGCGCTTTGGTTGACAGTCTCAACACAGTGGCCAAGGACTGAACGATCTGTGCTCTGGCTTTTAGCCCTGGTCTACACTAGGACTTTAGGTCGAATTTAGCAGCATTAAATCGATGTAAACCTGCACCTGTCCACACGATGAAGCCCTTATTTTGACTTAAAGGGCTCTTAAAATCGATTTCCTTACTCCACCCCTGACAAGTGGATTAGCGCTTAAATCGGCCTTGCCAGGTCGAATTTGGGGTACTGTGTACACAATTCGACGGTATTGGCCTCTGGGAGCTATCCCAGAGTGCTCCATTGTGATTGCTCTGGACAGCACTCTCAACTCAGATGCACGATTGTTTGCCGTTGCTCTGACGCAGGGAGGGGCGACTGACGACACAGCTTACAGGGTGGGCTTACAGGAAGCTAAAATCAACAAAGGGGGTGGCTTTACATCAAGGAGTATTTCAGGCAGGACTTCACGGAGGGTTCCAATAAGAAATGGTGCACCTAAGTTATTGTTCTTATTGGAACAAGGAGGTTAGTCTGGCCTCTGATTGATACACGGCTAGATTTACCTTGCTGCACCTTCTCTGTGAGTGACTGCAGTGTGACCTAGAGGAATGAGTCTCCTAGACGGGGGGCGGGGGGGGGGTTGCAAATGAGTACAAAACAAATCTGGTCTATTTCTTGTTTTGATACACTCCATCTATCTTTTACATCTTTGGCTGGCAGCAGATGGTGCAGAAGGACTGCATGCCATCTACATCTCATGGCTGCTCGGCAGAAGATGGTACAATAGGACTGCTAGCCATCCTCATCTCTTGCCTGCCCGGCAGAAGATGATGCAATAGGACTGCTAGCAATCCGTATCACCTGCCTGCTCACCATAAGATGGTTCAATAGGACTGACTGCAGGACTAAAGAGAATGACTTGATCAGGTCACTCCAAATTTAGTCCCTGTGCCCATGTCTGCCCAGGCGCTCCTGATCGACCTCATACAGGCGACCAGGAGCACGTCGGACATGACAATGACAGCTACCAGTCCTATTGCACCGTCTGCTGCCACAAGGCAATGGGTTGCTGCTGCTGTGTAGCAATGCAGTACCGCGTCTGCCAGTACCCAGGAGACATACGGTGACAGTGAGCTGAGCGGGCTCCATGCTTCCGTGGTATGGCATCTGCACAGGTAACTCAGGAAAAAAGGCGCGAAATGATTGTCTGCCCTTGCTTTCATGGAGGGAGGGAGGGAACAGGGGCCTGACGATATGTACCCAGAACCACCCGTGACAATGTTTTAGCCCCATCAGGCATTCGGTTCTCAACTCAGAATTCCAATGGGCAGCGGAGACTGCGGGAACTGTGGGATAGCTACCCACAGTGCAACACTCCGGAAGTCGACTCTAGCCTCGGTACTGTGGAAGCACTCCACCGAATTAATGCACTTAGAGCATTTTCTGTGGGGACACACACACTCGAATATATAAAACCGATTTCTAAAAAAACGACTTCTATAAATTCGACCTAATTTCGTAGTGTAGACATACCCTTAAAGTGATTCATCCAGCTCAGAGCGGGAGCATATTGGGAAACACTGAAGGGAAGTCTGCGTTGCCGCTGCCTGTGCTGTACCCTGTTTGTTTGATGGAAAGATGGTTTCACTCTCTGCCTGTGCCAGTTCCGCGACCTTCGCTAACACCAAAATTCCTCTACAAAAATTTAGAAATCAGTAAAATTATTCAAATGCAGCTGAATAATTGTGTGAAAGGACTAGCCTAAAGGGAAATAAGTGATTTTATTATGTATGTCTCATGTCAATAAGAGTTTGTCATTTGTGATTTTTTGACTGACATGGCCAATTTTCGCTTTTGGTAGTTCTGTCTATAATACATCATGTGTATAATGTATGATAAGTTTATTACTAGAATAAAATATACAGCATCCCGTTCATTCACACCAAGGGCTGACTTTCAAACACTTTGAAACGCAGTTGCATTCTCTATTTGTACCAGGAAATTGGGTACTTGCATAGCAAATGGCATTGCAGATGACATCAATTTGCTATCCCATACCCATAGAGATGTGCAAGCCAAAATCAAATAATCCAGATTAGTAGGATTAAAAATCAGCACCAAGAAAACTAAAACCATGAGAATTAACCCACAACAAGAAACACCAATAACCTTTTCTGGGACTGACGTAAAAAAGATCCAATATTTCACATATTTTGGCAGGATTGTAAATGTCACAGGTAGAACAGACATTAAAGCCAGAATATCAAAAGACAGACATGCCTTTGTAGTGCTAAAGTTGATCTGGAGAAACATAAATTTTGCCCTCCAGATTAAATTTCAAATATTTAACACTATTGTCAACTCAATATTACTATATTGCACTGAAACTTGGAGACTTATTAAGACCTTCCTATCTAAACTCTAAGTTTTCATAAACAGCTACCTTAGACAAATCCTCAATATCAGATGGCCAGTAAAAAAACACAAATGAAGAACTCTGGGGGACAAAACAGAAACCGATAGGACAGGAAATTATGGAACAAAAATGGAGATAGCTCGGACATACGTGGAGGAAAGACCTGAATAACGTAAGATAGACATAGGACTGGAATAGACCCAGGGCAACAAGCAATGAGGGAGACCAAGAATAACATGGAAACACACAACAGAAGCAGAACTGAAAGCCATCAAAATAATATGGGAAGAAGCTAAGACTTCAGCAGCAGGAGATCGGCAAAGATGGAAGGCCCTATGTTCTGCATGGAATAAAGAGGCGTAAGAGATGTGCAGTCAAAAGTATAGATACCATAATAGCGCACACAATTACTTGCCAAAGTTTCTGAAAACCAGACCATAAGTGTTAAGAAACTGTAACACAATGTATAAGAGACTATAAACCTCGTGTAATGTTTGCATCTTGCATCTCTTTATTTTGTTTTTGCAGTTTGAAGGTGAAATTAGAGTTCTTTATTCCACTATGATTATCGCAGATCTGCCATCTAAAAAATGGGGCGCAAAAGACTTACCAGTGAAACCAGGGGAGTCAGTTGAAGTTATACAAATCATAGATGATGCCAAGGTCCTGTGTAGGAACGAAGAAGGGAAATGTAAGTTATATAACACATGGTACAACATGACACATATTGTGGAACAAACTGGCAAGTAGAGAATAATAATTTACTGCACAACATCACTCATGAAACTAGAAGAACCACAACCTTGTTATGATCAAGCATTGACTGATGATCGCTTTTTCTGGTTGCTTTATGTCTGACAGCATATAGATTATTTGTTGTTATTATTTTGTTATTACTTACAGTAGTGCCTACACAAATGCATGATAAGAGACTGTGCTTGTCCTAAAAAGCTTACCAGCTAAATAGACAAGACAGATCAGGGTGAGAGAAAGGCAGTATTATTATTTAATTAAATATTAGTTTGCATTTCCCAAGATTAACAGGTTTTGTCTGCTGCTCAGATCACTCTATTCGTCATATAGAGTACAACTAAAATTTCAGATAGAATTTAATGAAGCAATAGGGGCCAAATTCACCCTCCCTGCACCTCCAGTGTCAGCTCTCCTACAATTCACCCATAGGAGGACTAGTGATGGTGGTCCCACTTGCCCTCATGCTAGATTTCTATTGTGAGGGAGGGAGGTTTAATCCTTGCAGGAGGCTCTATGGGAGCACCACCAGGGAGTTCTCCACTTAGCAGATCTTAATCACATGTCCTCCCTGGCCAGTGCTGCCTGTTATTAGGGGTTCATAAAGCAGCTGCAGCCAGACATCCTGGAAAAATGTCTTGGCTTCTTCTGTCTGTCTAGCAGAAGCTGGTATGTCCCTTATGTAAATTTGGCCCATGTACTGATGGTTTTGAATCCTCCAGAGATATTTAATTACCCTACTTTATAAAATTCCCAAATCGGTAGAAATCCATGTTGTATATAAAAAGATGGATGAATAGGCTGCGGGGATACAACACTGCTCTTCCAGCTGCCCTCCTCTTCCATTCTCCCAGCCCATGCCATGGGCTAAAACAGTGACTTTTACCCTTTCATATCTCCTATGTGGGGATTATTGGTCACTGGATCTACATAAGCATGGACCTTCCTTTTGGCATGTCCACTCTGTTCCCCATGTTGTGATCTGTTCTAATTGGGAGCAGAGTCTTCTCCCCAGGGCACCTGGAGGGTGAGGAGGGCTCCCCAGCATGGCTGCATGTGGGTTTTCCAACGTGTGGACAGGCCCCTGGCCTGGGCCCTTCCCCAATGGGTGACTTTCATTGTAGCATTTTTCTAAATATATCATCAACAACAAAACAGAAAATAGTTTGTGGTGTTAGTTTTCCCTATGGATTTCTTCAAAGTCCTTTGATCATTTGAAAAATGACAGAAGCTGCTACTCTGCTGTGCACAAAGGAGTGAAAACAAACAAGAACACCTTCACTGAAAACCCCTGAACAAATCCCTGTCGACTTCCACATTAATAAGTGGATGAAAGGCCAGAACCTACCGCATTGAAGTCTATTGCACTTCTGTCATTGACTTTAGTGAGAATAGCTTCATGCCTTTTAAAGAATAATTATGCTTTAAGGCAATGGGTAAAGCAGTCCAAATTCTGTGTTAATTCTATTGACGTCAGTGGAATTGCAGAGGTTGTAAAGTTTCAGAGCAACAGCTATGTTAGTCTGTATTCGCAAAAAGAAAAGGAGTACTTCTGGCACCTTAGAGACTAACCAATTTATTTGACCATAAGCTTTTGTGAGCTACAGCTAACTTCATCGGCTGCATAGTAGCACATACTATGATCCAATCACTTCTTCTAATATTATATGATTATGCTAGATGGGGTTCATTTGTGAATCTCAAATGCAGATTTTAAGACTCTGCTAATTTTCTAGACATTTGAAAATTCAACGTGATTTTTATAATTTCTTTGTTAGTGAATTCACCCCAGCTAAGGGCATTATGATACATGCATACCTATAGGGTCAAAAAGATTTTATGAAATCAAATTTGAATATAGTTAAGGCTATGATTTTTTCACAGAGGTCTTCTGTGAATTTACCTCAGTGGTCAGGAGCTGCTCAGGAGGGAACGCCACAGCTCCCAACTACCACAGGAGGCAGGGGGACCCCACAGCTCCTGGCTGCCATGGGCAGTGGGGCACCCCTGAGCTCCAGGCTGCTGCGGATGGCAGGGCTGCAGCTCCTGACTGGAGCTCCGCGTTGCCACGGACAGTGGGGGTATCCCAGAGCTCCCGGCCACTGTGGGCAACGGGGGGACCCCGGAGATCCTGGCCTCGGCAGGTGGCAGGGGGACCCTGGAGCTCACAGCCTCTCTGGGCGGCAGGGGACTCCAGACCACTGAGCTGCCGCAGGCGATGGGGGACCCTGGAGCTCTGAGCCCTCACAGGCAGTGGGAACACCCAGAGTTCAGAGCGGGGCCCCCACAGCTGCACAGCTTCCCCAGGCAATGTGGGGACCTGCACCTAACTCCCCATTTTAGATATTTTTAGTAAAAGTCACGGACAGATCATGGGCTTCCATGAATTTTTCTTCATTGCCAGTGACATATCCGTGATTTTTACTAGAAATATCCATGACAAAATCTTAGCCTTAAATATAGCCAATACTGACAAGAATTCTAAAGCAATACAGCTGGTATTTCTCCCAACAAAAATAAAAATTATAACAAACATACTACCGTAAAACATCTGTGAAATCCATGGTAGCAAAACTCAGCAGTTAAGGACTTTTCTTGTCACTTTTTCTCTTTGCACACCGATTTCCCCCATTTAATTTTTAACTTGCTCAAATACTAACATACCTACATACTTACTTATATACTACCTACATACATACCTACATAGATCAACACATATTCTCATCTTGATGCACAAGGAATGACGATTATAGGGACAGATTCTTCTCTCAGTTATTTGGTATAAATGTAGAATACACACATTGGAGTTATTAGAAGTACGCTGTGGATCAAATTTTCATCAACACTGCTCTCTGGGCCAGATTCAAAGTCCATGGCAGACTTTCCATTCACTTCAGTAGACTAAATGGCAGCCTAAAGGGACCTTAAAGTGTTTGTAAATGTAATTTATGTCCACATTAAGGCCCCTTTACACTGTCACAGTGTTGTAAAGAGCCCTTGGAGTAAATAAGAATCAGGCCCTCCATTTTTATCAGATAAACGAAAGCAGAGTTTTACTCACAGGCACCTACATTCACATACCACGTAAAATACACAAAAGGGAACAAAGGAGTTTTAAAACCCAGCACGTTCTGATACATAGCTTTTGGGCCATATTTTCCCACAGAGAAAGAAATGCAATATAGGCTGGAGCAGTGTCAAACAAACTCAGAGACCAGAGAGCTGCAAGAAATCCTAGCTCCTGCCTCATGAGTCCAGTCTCCTGCAATAGTAGCACAATCCTGTGACTTCAAGAAGGGGAAAAGTTGCTGGAGCCCATGAACTATTTGAGAAACAGCAATCCTGCTCTCTTGTGAATGTGCCTAATAAAGAAAGAAAGAATAAAAAGCAGAAATGAGACAGACAGAATGATTTTTAAATGGAATATTTCTCAGAGTTCTCCACGAGATATCAGCAGGTTGTCGGGCCAGTCCTGCAAAATGTTAGACTTGGTCTACACTACAGAGTTGGTCAACGTAAGGCAGCTTACATTGACCCAATTATGTCAGGGTCTACACTACAATGCTGCTCCTGCTGAAGTTAGTGGCCCGCTACACCAACATAATAAATCCACCTCCATGAGAGGCGTACTGCTTATGTCAATGTAGTTAGGGAGACACAGTGTCCGTGTAGACACTGCATTACTTACCTCAGTTGTTGGCTGTCAGCCCAAGTGGGTCTGACAGCTAGAGCCCTCCACCCAGCCCCAGCGCTGACAGCCCGAGCTGTCAGTCAGGCCCTAGGTGAGGACTGAAGGTGCCGGTGTCCCACAATACCTCACTTCAGTAGTTGGAAGTGCTCCTGGTTAGGACATGCACTACCAACAGAAGGAGCCAGTGTGGTTATAAACGACTGCTTTAATTACTGGGGTGGCTGTACATTGACTTAAGTCAGCTTAATTTTGTAGTGTAGACAAGCCCTTAGTCTCTACTCAGCTAGAGTCAAAAGCAGACAAAGTCTTTAAAAAGAACTCCTGTTTTTATGCCAGTGACATCCCTAGTAATGAAAGCTGAGGAAAGAGAAATGGTAAAATTCTAAATAGATAGAACTTCATGTAATTGGAGTCAGTGTCATTTAGTCAGTTGTGTGAGTAAAAATGTGCAAGATTGGGTCCTTCAGCCCATTAGCAAGACAGCTGTAGTCAAATATTTGAATGAACAAGTTATGGTAGAGGTTATTTAAATAGACACTCTTCATGACTCTCATTATATTAATACAGGCAGGATTAATACAGGCAAGAGCATAAATATTTTCCCTAATATATCTTTAATCAAGTATTAAAGGTGTAGGAAAATGAGTCATATTAATGACAACAAGATTTCATGTGCCTTTTTCAAAGCATTCCTGTTCTGACTTTAGTTCAGAAGCTTTTGGAACCCATATTAAAAAAAAAGAAAAGAACTGATAATTTGGTTGCTAACTTCTTTACTGAGAAGCTGTCATTTGGTAATTAGTTTAGAACAGTGTCACTAACCTGTAGCTGTTAACTTTGGACATAATTATTTAATTAAAGAAGATTATTTTTAAATGTGATTGTGTTAATTTAACTATTAACAGTAAGAAATTGAGGCTAAAGCAGATCTCAGAAATCTGAATAGCATCCAAATAATTACTTTATTATATTAAATTAATGTAGATTATCTTTAAAGGAATTTTCAACTCTGACCCTAGATATAAATTCTCTCTAAACAATTTTACATGATTTATGTATTGTGGCTGTGACACAGAAAAATCAATAATTTGTTCTACTAAGTCTGCTAATTGGAAAATTTACGTTACAGTAACATGAGACAGGAAAGCAGAGAGGTGTATGCCAGAGAGAAGCTCATTTCCCCTTGGGAATTATGGTAATTGGTGATTTTTCCCTAATTTAAGAGGGAAGCATGCTAACATGAAATGAATTACAAGAACTCTGGTTTCAAAGGCCCCAGGAGAGCAGTAAGATCAGGTCTTCAATTGTTGCCTTTGTAATATTTGCTATTTGAGTTGTAATTGAAAAATAAAGGGGTGGGGGAGTATCTAACATAGCAGTGCCAAACTTGTTCAGCAGAACGTGCTGAATTCCATTTTAATGAAGGTATACATTTAAGACTACATGTTTCCTTCATTCCACTGCAGGGCTCCCACTGATGTCAATGGGTGGTTTGCACAAAAATCAAGGGTAGAATACAGCTTGAGGAGTATGCACCACTCAGAGCTATTCTCTCAGGTTGTCTGCAGACTCAGACAGACATCACCCTGTCAGCTACACTTAGTTCACATTTGGAAGGTTTTCTTTACAACAATGAAAACTTCAAACTTCCTTCTTTAATAGAAGCTGTAATTCTGCAGAATCTGAATATGACTTGTTGGCCAGACAAATACATCAGGGGGCCGGATCCTTACCAGACAGTGGGTAGTTGACATCCCTGATTGAGAGGTTTCAGACTATGGATACAATATTGCTGAATGTTTCTTTACTCTCATGGCCACCTCATCACAATTTAGAGCTTCTCCAAAAATACTAATTCTGTTATTTCATAATCTAATTGGCTAATTACTTTTAAAAGATTTTTCCATTGAGTGTCTCTATTCCTAGTTCAACAATATCTTTAGGTGTATATGGTTCTCTATGATTTGATTTTGCATTGACAAAATTTCTTCACTATAGCAAAATGACAGCTCTGCTATAGTTAAGATGAAGACTCACTTAATATTTAAAGAATGACTATTCTAAGTGCTCTAAAATCCACTTGCTTACTTGGATTGCACTCATGGAGGTGCAAGGTGGGGTTAGTGGTTCAAATTTGGGTTCATTTGAGCAATGGGTTC
Organism: Eretmochelys imbricata; assembly: GCF_965152235.1. Taxonomy (NCBI): domain Eukaryota; kingdom Metazoa; phylum Chordata; order Testudines; family Cheloniidae; genus Eretmochelys; species Eretmochelys imbricata. The sequence goes on along the minus strand of NC_135576.1, from coordinate 27,813,442 downwards.
CCAAGATGCAGTCTCCCTAAAAAGGTACCTTTAAATTAGTACCAAACTTTTGCCTTCTCTACATGTACTATTGTTGATCTACACACAGTTAGATCTTCTTATGGGTTCTCTCTTCTGTCAGCAACTCCCAAATGGTGGTATCAATCTCTATTGCTAGTGTTACCCCAAAAATTAGGCTTTTGGGCGCCCCTAGAATAACCTGCCTATTGCCCCCTTAATCTGCTCTTCCTGGGGTATGCGTCTCCAGGGTAGCTAAGGAAACACTTGAGGGACACGGATGTAACCTTCCGCTAAAGTGAATGACACAAGTTGCATATTTTCCAAAACAAAGTATCTTTTTATTAATTTAAGTACAATGTAATCTAAAATCGTAAATAAGATACAAATCCCTTATTGCAAATTAAAGAGCATTTAAACCACAATAGCATACAGTTTAAATGATTCTACGTGATGCACTCTATTACAGGTGATCAGTCTGCAATAGATCACTGACCATTCTTATCTTGTATTTTGAGTTTTACATAAGAAAATTATAATTAACAACCATTCATTCACACATTCACTCATATTAAGTATACTATACTTATGCTAAACTATAGTTAAAATTAACAAGCTTACTGTCTGGTGATTCCACCACGTTGTTACTAATGTTGCTGCTACTTGCTGCTGAAGTAGCTTTTCTTAGCAGCGTTCTTCTCAGGATTCTAAACCCTCTCTCTCTGGAACTCTTCGATCTCCTCAACAACATTTCTGTTTGCTCGGTAAGCCCTTGGATCTTTCTTCTTGCTCCTTTCCAGCAGCTCTTCTCACTGGCTCCCGACTGACCTCTTTGCCTGCTCTCCAATCTTGTTCTCTGTCAAGTGTCTTAACTTCCTGCCTTTTATGCTGTTTTATCAGAGGTTTTTTTGTAATGCTATTCTTAACCCCTATTGAGCATACTTACTAACACACATTACCTCATCTTCAGGCTGTACATGCTTATCGCCATACATTACTGTATCTCATTCTGCACATGCTCACTCATGTTGTTTCTGTTTCAGAACCATGATTACCTCATCTGACCCCACTGCTCATATTCTAGGACATTTACTTTGTGACCATACCTCATTTTATTCTGCATTAACTGGGCATGGTCCAAATTTGACCTACTTAGCTGATTTTTATACCATGCATGCTCATGATCTGCAGCTTCCATTTTAAAGTGGAGTGACTCCTGCTTATTCAGAATAGAGATTAGTCATACAAAATGGAGGAAAGAGAGTTTCTCCAGTAACACTAGCAACTCTTTGATACCATTGTTTGTGAGTTGCTGCAGAAGAGAAAATCTATAACAAGAACTACCTATTTGTAGATCAACAGTAGTATATGCAAAGAAGACTTATGTTTGGTATTAATTTAAAGGCACAGTGACACTTCTGCTAGATTTTATGTTATTATAAGAGTTCTAAAACTTTACACTAAAATTCTGTGTACTTTAGGGATCCATATAGTCTGCCATCTGCACAAGTTTTGAAATGAGTTTGCCTGCTTGTGTCTTGTATGCACTCAAGGTGACATCTCTTGTAATTGGATTTGAGTCATCAGATACTGTAGTTTAAGGGTAATCTAAACCAAATTAGACAAAATAATTATATACTGACTCTCCCCAACGACTGTAATGGATTGGGAATCTTGGAAATTTCTCCTTCATAACTGATCGTCCAATAGCTGTCAGATACTATAGGGATTGCCATTATATAAGAATTAGAATATCAGGTATCTTTTTCCAAAGTCAACAAGACATTTTTTTCAAAGTGATTAAAATATCCTGTGTGTAGTTCTCTCCTGATCCAGCAATAATAGAAGAAAATGTTATTTTTATTCATTGATGAGGAGCTCTTCTCAGTTTCTTTTATATTCTTATATTTTGAGTTTTTTTATTAATCTTGTCTATTAACAAAGTTCAATTATAGTCACCCAATAAATTAACTTTTCCACACAACTCCAAGAATATTTCTGTCCCAGGAACAAGCTACATTTCTGTTACTTAGGCCTAACAAATACATTTTTAAAAGTGCCATTTTTATTTTCTGGTCCGGTATGGCAGTCCCAGTAATTTCTGTTATCATTCACCACAATATGAGTGTGTCCATCTCTCTGTACGTATAGATAAAAACCAATTTGTCTTAACAATACTTTGAAAATAAAAAATTAGCATTGTTGATTAGGGATGTCGAAAAAAATTAATTGCAATTAATCATAGTTTTAATTGCACTGTTAAACAATAGAATACCAATTGAAATGTATTAAATATTTTGGATGTTTTTCTGCATTTTCAAATATATTGATTTCAATAACAATTTTTTTATTACAAATTTTTGCAGTGTAAAATGGTAAACAAAAGAAATAGTGTTTTTCAATTCACCACACACAAGTACTGTAGTGAAATTTCTTTATCATGAAAGTGCAACTTACCAATGTAGATTTTTTTTGTTAGATAACTGCACTCAAAAACAAAACAATGTAAAACTTTAAAGCCTGCAAGTCCACACAGTCCTACTTCTTGTTCAGCCAATCACTAAGACAAACAAGTTTGTTTACATTTATGGGAGATAATGCTGCCCGCTTCTTATTTTACAATGTCACCTGAAAGTGAAAACAGGCATTCGCATGGCACTTTTGTAGCTGGCATTACAAGGTATTTACGTGCCAGATATGCTAAACATTTGTATGCCCCTTCATGCTTCGGCCACCATTCCAGAGGACATGCTTCCGTGCTGATGACACTTGTTAACAAAATAATACATTAATTAAATTTGTGACTGAACTCATTGGAGGAGAATTGTATGTCTCCAGCTCTGCCATATATTTCATGTTATAGCAGTCTCGGATGATAACCCATCATGTGTTGTTCGTTTTAAGAACACTTTCACTGTAGATTTGACAAAACACAAAAAAGGTACTGATGTGAAATATCTAAAGATAGCACTCAACCAAGGTTTAAGAATCTGAAGTGCCTGCCAAAATCTGAGAGGGACAAGTTATGGAGTATGCTTTCACAAGTATTAAAAGAACAACACTCCGATGCAGAAGCTACAGAACTTGAATCATTGAAAAAGAAAATCAACTTTCTGCTGGTGGCATCTGACTCAGATGATGAAAACGAACATGAGTTAGTCCACACTGCTTTGGATCATTATTGAGCAGAATCCATCATCAGCATGGACACGTCCTCTGGAATGACGGATGAAGCATGAAGGGACATAGGAATCTTTAGAACATCTGGCATTTAAATATCTTGCGACACCAGCTACAAAGGTGTCCTCACTTTCAGGAGACATTGTAAACAAGAAGCAGGCAGCATTATCTCCTGCAAATGTAAACAAACTTTTTTGTCTGAGCGATTGGCTGAACAAGAAATAGGACTGAGTGGACATGTAGGCTCTAAGGTTTACAATGTTTTATTTTTGAATGCAGTTATTTTTTGTACATTATTCTACATTTACAAGTTCAACTTTCATGATAAAGAGATTGCACTACAGTACTTGTATTAGGAGAATTGAAAAATACTATTTCTTTTGTTTTTTACAGTGCAAATATTTGTAATCAAAAATAAATATAAAGTGAGCACTGTACACTTTGTATTCTGTGTTGTAATTGAAATCAATATATTTGAAAATGTAGAAGATATCCAAAAATATTTAAATAAATGGTATTCTATTATTGGTTAACTGCGGGATTAATCACGATTAATTTAATTGCTTGACAGCTCTATAAAAATTAATGAATACTGAGACTACATTCAGGTTATTGGACCAATCAAGAAAAGGTGTCTCATTTAATCATGTAGTTTTACACTGTTCTGAACAGATATTGCTTAATTATTAGGTAAGCTCCTATTAAACACCATTAAATTACTTTAATGAGGCTACTCTTGTGAGTGGGAGTACGGGGGTCACACTCTGACTCTAAGTGTACCTCCTGATGAGTCTGAGTCACCTTTTGTGGATTAATGGGTAGTTTTGCAGCCAGAGCGGCAGGTATTCAGTCTTTTTGAAACATCTGGTAAGAGAAGATGTTATTTGGCTACACGACACATTTTGTAAATTCTGTTAAAACTTGTGCAATCTAACATTGTTTCACATATCTGCTAAGTAACCAAGAAATTAAAATAAAAAATAAAATCTGATCCTGTACATCTTGAATTCCCCTCTGTTCCCCATAGCACTAGGTGTCTGAGCAATGGAAATTCATTACAATGACATGAAAAATTACTGCTTGTGTGCACGTACGGTGTCTAGCACAATGGATCCCTGATCTCTGATTGGGACCTGTAGGTGCTACCATAATATTACTACTTCTACTGCTACTTCTCATTACAATAATAATTAATGATGAATTAATCACTTTAAATTCATTTCAGTATCATGTGTGTAAATTCTCTGTGATTACCACCTCTTCCTTTCTACTGTACCGTAGGTATATATATTTCTATTTTATGTATTAAAAAATGCACTATGCATTTCAAATGACTTTCTCTGGGAACACAAGAAATATAATGTAAATTGAAATTATATATATATATATATATATGTATATTTAATTTTACAGATGGCTATGTCCTGAGAAGCAGTTTAATGGAGAAGTAAGTACAAAATGATCTTCTGGAAACTTGTCATAAAACATTCAGTTTTGCTGTTAACTACTCATTGTGCAACTAAAAGTGAAAATAAAATATTTTATTGTATGAGTTTATTGCTAAATTGGTTATGAAGTTTAATCTTCCCACATTTGTGTTTGAAATTATCTGTGGAACCACTCCTGTATTATTGACTGAGCATTGAAAAATTCAGGACTCAGCATTGAAAAATTATACAAAACATGCCTTAATCCATAATTTGAATATTATAATAACCATTATTTAACTGCACATTACTTAAAATGATGGCAATTTCAAATGTTTAAATATATTAGACCAATTTCTCCTCTAATTTTCTCCTGTTTAATTCCAGTGGGGCTGCACAGGTGTAATCCAAAGCAGAATTTGGCTCAATATTTATGCTTCCAATACTCAGTCTAGGTGCACTGGCTTTAGCATTTAGGGCCTGATCCAAAGCCCATAAAAGTAAATGGGAGTCCTTCCATTGCCTTCAGTAGGGTTTGGATCAGGCCCTTAAACACCAAATTAGATGACAGATTTAGGCCTCAACCCTGCACACTCTTATACATGCACTTAACTTTAAACATATGAGTTGTCCCGTTAAAAACAATGGGACTATTCAATTACATAAATAAGTGCATAAGTAAATAACTTGTTTTGAAAATATACTCTTTGGAGAGCATGTACTGTTTGTAAACGGACAATAGCTGAATGTGTTGTCTAGCATTTACTTTCTCCAGTTCCATTATTATATTGCTGAGCATCTTTTGAGAAAGTTTAAGGATATGATGATTCCCTCTACTACTGTTTTCATTTATTGGTTAAAAAAATAAAAATGAAAATCAATGACCATTTCATTTTAAATGAACATTTTGTAAAAGTACTCACAAAAATGATGATTTTTTTAGTCATCATTTTTCTTACATTGTTTTTAAAAATGCCATTTTCCAAAAAAATGTTATCCATGTCTATTCTTTACTTTCAAGTTCCTTGAGCATGTTGTCCTCTCTACCTGTCTTGATTTCAGAATGTTCCTTCCAAATATAGAAATATCTGAAGTCTATATATAAATATGGTATTTCCTTAACCGTGTTTAATTACTTGATATGTGTCTACCATGCTACCTAATTTTGTATCTACTTGCAAATGATAATATATACTATGTGAGGTTTTTTTAAGATCAAATATATTTTTCTCTTTCTAAATTTACAGTGATGGAGATATCTACGATGATATTGCTGATGGTATGTTGCACATTTCAAACAATATAGTAATTGTTACATGTAATGTAACTGAAATAAATCACTTTTTAAAATCTATGTTAGTAGTAAATTACTATACAATACTAATATTTTTGCATTTTCTTTCCCATTCAGGTTGCATCTATGATAATGATTAATCTTGAATATTGTTAAAGTGTGAACCTCATTGGGGGTACTATCTCCTCTGGATTTCCAATTGGCATGAAACATCACCAAAGCTGATTAGTCACAAGTGATGGCTATCATCAGTGATTACCCTTCTACATGTACCAAGTTTTGGTTAATCTTTGTCGAACGTTAGATCTTTTGGATTTATTGCTTTGAATGGTATTTCCTCTTTGTCATGTATCAGCACAACTAAAATTTGGGTAATCTGAACTGAAATTAAAATTTTCATCAAATGTGTCCTTTCTGCCTCTGCCACAGTCGACTGGTCCATATAAAAATAATTCATCAGGCAACTTCACCCAGAGATGCCAATTCACGGCTACAAAGGATATGTGGGCCAGTAGGCCCTGGTGGCATGGACTGCCCACGTTGTGGAGGACAGCATCATGAAAAGACATGTAACCACCAATGGTAGGCATCATTGTTGTGAAAGCAGAAAATAGAAGTGGGTGGCAGAGAAGCCAATATATCATTGACTCAATATTCCAATTTTAATAGTCAGGATTAATGTGATAAACATGGCCATGTGCCTCCACTGCTAAAGTTTATACTGTACCAGTAACAGACTGTAGTTCTCTAAAATAATCATTAAATGTTTCATATGTTATTTTTGAATACATAATAATTACACAATAATAAACATAATTTATCGAGGTTTTTTATGTGTTTTATGTACAGAACTCTGAGATACTAGCCATGGAAGGATCTCCTTAACTATATAGCACATCGTTTGTTATTCAGCAGATTTTCAGGATGTTTATCCTAAGGCTTTACTCTCTGTTTAGTTTAAAGGGAATTTGCCAAGTCATTACTCTAGTTTAGGCATGAAAATCTACTTCTTATAATTGTATAATCTGGTGGGAAATAGCCTATCGATTTAATGTATATACATAGTCTCAAATTGCAACATTCTGATGCTGAGATTTTTCTTTTAAATATTGCTTTCTTACACTAGAGTCAGTTAAAGGAAGGACGCAGCTAACAAAACCTATTTCTAAAACTGCCAGCTTCATTGATGATGCTATTATACAAATAAGCAAGTCTTTATAGTAAAATAAGTTATGTAATAAATTATTAATATTACTTTGCACTTATTCGTATCGGGTCCATTGAAAATACAATAGTATTAACAATGAACCCCAAACACAGAAGAACAAAATGTTTAGAAAATGAGATTTTATTTGTAGCTTCTCAGGTCTTGTCTACATTGGGAATTTTGGCCATCAGTAACTAGCTAACACCAGTGTAGCAGGATTAGTGCAAACCCCGAATGAAGACAGGCAAAACTGCTATAAACTATGACTTGCAATAGTGCAGCTTACCCAAGCTTGAAACCAAAGTAAGTAAAAGTTACTGCTTATAGCAGTTAAGCCTGCATACACCAGAGTGAAATCTTGGCTCAGTGGGAGTTTTGCCACTGATTTCAGTAGAGCCAGGATTTCACCCTAGGGCTTGCACTAGGATAGCTACAGCAATTATTGTCCCTAATCTCCTCTGTAGTCACGGCATAGAAGGATATCAAGTATAAAATGAAATAGAACACATTTTTTACGATGTTTAGTAGCAAACATGATTTAACATCACATAACCACCTGTAAACCATAGTCTAAATAATATTTTAAAATCACAGGTTTTTATAATCTGGAGCCAGTTTTGAAGTTTTGCACTGAATTAGAGCCTCCAGTTCTGCATCTGAATGTTCACATCAGCACATAGGCACACAAATACCTATTTTAGGCATTTAAGCACCACTGTTAGCATCCCAATTTGAAATCTGGCCTCTCTTAAGTACCATGAATGTTTTAAACTATTTAGCAGCTTCAATCTGTTTTATTTTTCAAAGGCACTGACGACAGCGTATCAAAATAGGGATGCGACAGAAGGCTCAGCTGGAATTCAGACACTGCAATATAGGGCTACCTGCCTGCTAGTGGAAAAATATTTTCACACCTAGCCAACTTTAATTACTGACAAAAAGATTTGTGTTGATTTCCTATGTAAATGTCCAGTCTCGTTCCTTTTACAGTCACTGACATGACTTCAGTGAGAATGGAATCAGACCCGAATCACTGTGTACAATTTACCCCTGTGCAGAGGACAAGTACAAGGGCTTAAGTAGGACTTGAGTGGTACATGGGCCTCTTGTTGTCCCCCTGTACTGGTGTGACTTTGTGAGTAGTGAGGCTTTTAGCAATACATTTTGAATATTTCTTCCAGTTTCCAAATAATCATATGATCTCTTATAACCATAATATAACAGACATAGATAGTATACAACTTTATAAATCATAACGTAACATGGCCCGTTCAGACTGATTAAAAGTGTCATAAAATACTAGCAAATCACTGGAGTAACTTATTTTTATTTTACCAATGCCATTCTCTGGAACCAATCTTTTTTTCTCTAAATGAAAGTGTGCACTTCCAGTGAGAAATGTGGGTGCACTGCGTTCTGCCAAAATTGTCACTGAGCAGCAAACAATATGTAAGTCAATGTTACACTCGATGTGACAGCGTACTACTACAGATGTGACATTACTTTGTTAGTAATAACTTTTTAAAATGTGAAATGTAAGCAGGAAAACTTTCAGACAGAAAAGTCTATGCCTATATTATTGAAAAACACAAAGTATGGAACAGCATAATAAAGACTGTATCTTGGTCTTTTCTCTTATGTAGTCTATTCTGCCATCTTTAAAACTTCCCAAGGGAAGGTGAAAGTTGCTGGTAGTCTGCTAACATTCCTATCCTCATAATCCCAAACTCCATCCACAATCCTGGAGTTGCTGGATATGTCTGCTAAAGTATTCAACAATGAAACAGTTAACAAAGTTGACATTAAAAAGCAGGTAATTAAATGTCAGCTTTAAAAAAAAACCCGGTTTTGTCAAATAGGATCAGTTTGCTTGCATCTGTCTTAGGAGCAAATGTTGCTGCCTGTGCCATGTCCAGGGAAAAGGGCTGAATATCAAGGAGTGCTGAGAGAAAAGGAACTCTCCTTCCAACTCAGTGGTTTCGGAGCCATTTTTCTGCTTTTACTACAGGCTATGGATTGTACAGTAGCAATTGATTCTCTGTGCATTCCTGAACGGAGGGTTATTTTTTAATCCATATAACTGCAGCTCCTCTGGCTACTCCCCACACTATATTAATAAACCACATCTCTCTGGGGAGTCCTATTGCACTACCCTTCCCACCACCAATCCCATAGATCCTATTGCTTTTAGGGCCTTTGGTGGAGGTGGGGCAAATTTACTCTTGGGAGCTATAGCTTCAGTCTGTTTGTCTGCACACTTGAACACTGTGTCTGTTCATGTTCAGATGGATATATTTGCAATCAAAGGTACAAACTTAAAAAAAATTGTAAATGAAAATTTAGATTCTGAAGGAGCTGATGGGGCCAGGAGAAGGGTGTAGCAGTTAGGAAATGCCAGAATTAAGCTTATGTCAATTCCCACTCTTATGTCAAAGCCCACTTTGAACTCTAGGGTACAGATGTGGGGACCTGCATGAAAAAACCCTTAAGCTTATTTTTACCAGCTTGGGTTAAAACTTCCCCAAGGTACAAACTATTTTACCTTTTGCCCCTGGACTTTATTGCTGTCACCACCAAGCGTCTAACAAATATATAACAGGGAAAGAGCCCACTTGGAAACGTCTTTCCCCCCAAAATCCTCCCAAACCCTACACTCCCTTTCCTGCGGAACGCTTGATAAAAATCCTCACCAATTTGCACAGGTGAACACAGACCCAAACCCTTGGATCTTAAGAACAATGAAAAAGCAATCAGGTTCTTAAAAGAAGAATTTTAATTGAAGAAAAAGTAAAAGAATCACCTCTGTAAAATCAGGATGGTAAACACCTTACAGGGTAATCAGATTCAGAACAAAGAGAATCCCTCTAGGCAAAACCTTAAGTTACAAAAAGACCCAAAAACAGGAAAATACGTTCCATTCAGCACAACTTATTTTATCAGCCATTTAAACAAAACAGAATCTAACGCATATCTAACTAGATTGCTTATTAGCCCTTTACAGGAGTTCTGACCTGCATTCCTGCTCTGGTCCCAGCAAAAAAACACACAGACAGAGAGAACCTTTTGTGTCTCCCCCCTGCTCCAGCTTTGAAAGATTCTTGTCTCCTCATTGGTCATTTCGGTCAGGTGCCAGCGAGGTTATCCTAGCTTCTTAACCCTTTACAGGTGAAAGGGTTTTTCTTCTGGCCAGGAGGGATTTAAAGGTGTTTATCCTTCCCTTTATATTTATGACAGCTTGTCTGTGCAACTTTTAATTCTGTCCTCTTGTGGATATGTATCTTATTGTCTTTAATTGTGCATTACATGACATACTATTTTTTTCCACAGAACCTCTGCCTCATTCAGTGCATAAAGTGAAACTAAGGGTACTGTTCAATCCTCATCATTCAGTTAGGGGCCCCTGAATCTTTTACAGCACACTTTCCAAACTCTGCACTGAATACAGAACTATTTCTTTCCTCTGGGTTTCTTTATGGCTCTCATCACAATAAAATCTGAGATACTCATGAATATTAATTAACTTATCTTCACAATTCTCTTGTGAGATAGGAAAATATTATAATTCCTATTTCTGAGATGAGGAAAAGAGGTATCAACAGAGGAAGGCCAAGACTGTCAAAAGTGTTCACTAATTTTGGGTGTCCAAATGACTTCAATGTTAAATATAAGATAACCACATGCTTAAATGTTTCACTGAACTGGGGTCAGTTTTATGCAAACCAGTTGCACAGCATATCTGTTTATGCTTGGGTGGCTGCAACCTTATAAGACAACTGTATTTAAACAAAACCTTAGAAGTTACAGAATATTGTAGAATGCAGCAAAAAAATAGGGGAAAATTCTAAAATTGTATTATCTACATTCCCCGGGTCCTGATATCAACATAGGGTTTGTTTGATTTTCGGGATTTTGCTGCTATTTGAATAGGACATTTACAATGTCCCTTAGATAAAGCAGCAGCCTGAGAGCAGCAATATTGCCAGCTTGGTAAGCACAAGCATTATGAGGCAATAAAAAAACCCAACAACCCTTAAACCTGGCTTTTTTTTCTAATCCGTTTTTGGCCTGACTTCTGATTTTCAAACTCTTAGCAGGAAAAGCTCCCTGCTTTTCCCATTTGTATGCATGCATTTTAGGTGGGAACTGTTTCCAAAATGTGCACACACACAAACTGAGAGTCCTGTCTCCTTTTCCTCCTGACGGATGGAAGGGCCACATTCCCTAGTTCCCTGTTCTGCCAGCTCTCCAGGCACTTTGGGCACTCTCCCCAGCTCGCTCTTCTACTCTGGACACTATTTCCAAGTCTTTTGCAGTCTCCTGTCTCTGTGTTGATTTGAAGAAGTGCTATCTCTTTGGCACCATACTCCTTTCCCTGCCAGGAGCGCTGTCCCATGCTGTCGGCTTCTCTGTCCTATTCCTCTCCCTGTCCCTATCCTGTGCTCTCCTAAATTTCTATCACTATTAATTGTTCCACTGTCCCCTGATTCTTTGACCAGGATGCTCTGTCCCCTGCTCTTCTGCTTCTTTGTTCCTTGTTTTCTTGATCCCGCTTCACTGCTCACCTGCTCCTGTGTCCCTGGCCCCCGCACATTCATATTTTTTTTATGGCTCTGCTGTTTAAAGACTCTTTTTGTGCAAGATTCTTAACTCAGTGGGTGACAAGGGCAGAGGCTCAGTGATTCAGCAACCACTAAAGAGAACTATGATTCTGGTATTTTGAGTTTCATTCCAATTATCCAATGGAATCTGAAATTAGGCCAAATGCACTTTCCTTCTCTCACTATCACCCAGGGAACTTCCTTCAGAGTTCAAACAGAGAGTCTGTAAGGTGTAAGAAAGCCATAACCACATGTCTCACTGGGGCCAGCTGAAAAACAATAAAAAGTATCAGTTGTTTTCTTTTGCATCCCATCCCTTTTTTCTACCCCTTTCATTACTAGAATGGATGGTCACAATAAGCCATTTCATACTGACTGTATGAGGGTAGCCAGTTCTCATGCTGTACATTGACTCCAGTAAATTCTCAGGGAGTTCATCCATTTTCATACAGTTATATGAATGTAAAATAATATTGGTATAAATATGTCTTTAGCATTTTTCCAGTCACTACCCAAGCACATAGTCAAAGGCTTCCGCAGATGTGACTGCAACTTTCAGAAGAACAGACACAAAATTTAAAAGAAAATTGTCTCTGCAGTCACTAAAGTTTTGAATCAGGTAATTTCCAATTTGGGTTGGTGAAGAGCCTCATTTATATACATCCTCCTCTCTGTGGCAACACTTTAAATTTCGAGCCATATAATAGTTTTGTTTCTTAAAGTCTTTTGCCTCAGAGCAAATTTCCATTATTAATATGTCAAGAACAGGCAGAGTCAATGTCTGCAGCTTTTCAGAGCTTATGTGGTGCACAATGCCATGAATAACTTTACATAAATGGACCCATAAATGCATGATTACATTAAGCAAGAGTTAACCAAACCACATAGTATATATAAGTTAGCAAGACCTGATGTGTCACTTGAAAAGCTTTAAGCTGTCAGAGTTTTTATATTTTATACTGCATGGTTATGTGCATTTTTTAAATTATTTTTTCTCCATAACTAGACATACAGTATATTTTACCTGGTTGCAATCAGTTAGGACTGTATATTGTTCCTATTTTAAAGAATGACAAACTTGTAAAGTGCTGCGTTGGTATCACATCCAATTAGGTCATGCTGTTTTGCTGAATCTGAGGCATGTCTCTTTGAAAGGGGTTTAAATTAAACAAAAAAAAAAGCACCAATCTTATTCTGGCATAAAAGTGTCCACATGGAGCGTTACACCTGTATAACAATAGCAGTTTAACTATTTTGGTATAGGTTTTAGAGTAGCAACTGTGTTAGTCTGTATCCACAAAAAGAAAAGAAGTACTTGTGGCACCTTAGAGACTAACAAATTTATTTGAACGTAAGCTTTCGTGAGCTACAGCTCACTTCATCGGATGCACATGCATCCAGTGAAGTGAGCTGTAGCTCATGAAAGCTTATAAGCAAATAAATTTGTTAGTCTCTAAGGTGCCACAAGTACTCTTTTTCTTTTTATATTGGTATAATTATACATCATTTTTTCTTCTGCATTACCTGTTAAACAAGAGGAGAGTGGGCAGTACGAAGGATCCAAGTTGTGCTGTTCCCAATCCTGAGAAGGCAGCTCTTTCCAGGGCATGAGCTTCACAAGTCACTGGATTGGGAAGCAGACTCATTCTGCAGCAGGCTTCTGTGGACACCTGGCAAATATCCAAGTGCAAGTTAAAGCTACTGTACTTTTCATTATTTACTCTTTTTGTGATAATTGAAGCTTAAAAATAAAACCTCAACCTTTTTTTTAATGTTGCAAACATTGGTTTTCTCCTTGTCTTCGATGGAGTGGAAATAAATATGGCTCCCATTGGATATGACACGGCTTTGTGTGTCATCATCATAGGTAATTTCTGTTTTTGTTAGCAGAGCGGTGGGATGGAGTTCATTGGTTAAACTGTGTTCCCTCCACTGGCTGACTGACTTGTTCTGCAACAACAAAGCAAAATATTATCCGACAATTAAAAAGTTACTCTTTTGTAATTAGCCCTATTTTTGGGGAGAATAGTGGTGGAGTTCTTTTTAACACAGTGAGTAAGTGTCTGTATGGCACTGGTAATGGGATTAATAGTTTATAATTTGTAGGTAACAGGTTCAAACAGGGGTGCTAGAACAATTTTTATAATGGGAGTGCTGAAAGCAAAAACCTTGTATTTGGTTGTTACCAACCCCTAGCTCCCTGAGTTTCAGCCACACCTGGGTTTAAATACAGACCAGAAGTTAGTAGTGACTAAATGCCATTACATGGCATTTTAGTGGCCTGTGTGAAATGAATTAATCCTGGTACATTTCCTAGTGAACACAATTCCATATCATGAAACCATTATCATAACTGCACTCTTTTATGCCATTTTCAGGATTGGCTGGATATGGAAATAGAAATTACCATATTTGGAGAGTGAGGGAGTTATGTGTAGTATTTTTTATAAATAGCATATACCCCTCAGGTTATCTGTTTGATATTAATTTGCCTGTAGGCCACCAATTAAATCAAAGGAGGATAAAAGGGGAAACCACAAGAACTAGGGCTGTCAATTAATCGCAGTTCACTCATGCAATTAACTTAAAAAAATTAATTGAACTGTTAAACAACAGAACACCAATTTAAATTTATTAAATATTTTCAGATGTTTTACTACATTTTCAAATATATTGATTTCTATTACAACACAGAATACAAAGTGTACAGAGCTCACTTTATATTATTATTTTTATTACAAATATTTGCACTGTAAAATTATAAACAAAAGAAATAGTATTTTTCAGTTCACCTCATACAAGTACTGTAGTGCAATCTCTTTATAGTGAAAGTGTAACTTACAAATGTAGATTTTTTTTTGTTGCATAACTGTACTCAAAAACAAAACAACGTAAAACTTTAGAGCCTGCAAGTCCACTCAGTCCTACTTCTTGTTCAGTCAATTACTAAGACAAACAAGTTTGTTTACATTTATGGGAGATAATGCTGCCCGCTTCTTATTTAGAGTGTCAGCTGAAAGTGAGAACAGGTGTTCACATGACACTTTTGTAGCCGGCATTGCACGGTATTTACGTGCCTGATATGCTAAACATTTGTATGCCCCTTCCTACTTCGATCACCATTCCACAGGTCATGCTTCCATGCTGATGATGCTCGTTAAAAAAAAAAAGTTAATAAAATGTGTGACTGAACTCTTTGGGGGAGAATTGTATGTCTCCTGCTCTATTTTACCCACATTCTGCCATATATTTCATGTTATAGCAGTTTTGGATAATGACCCAGCACATGTTCGTTTTAAGAATACTTTCACAGCAGATTAGACAAAATGCAAAGAAGATACCAATGTGAGATTTCTAAAAATAGTGACAGCACTCTCCACTCAAGATTTAAGAATCTGAAGTGTTGTCCAAAATCTGAGAGGGACAAGGTGTGAAGCATGCTTTCAGAAGTCTTAAAAGAGCAATACTCAGATGCAGAAACTACAGAACCTGAACCATCAAAAAAGAAAATCTGCCTTCTGCTGGTGGCATCTGACTCTGATGATGAAAATGAACATGTTTCAGTTCGCTCTGCTTTGGATCGTTATCAGGCAGAACCCGTCATTAGCATGGATGCATGTCCTCAGGAATGATAGTTGAAGCCTGAAGGGACATATGAATCTTTAGCGCATCTGCATAGCGCATCTTGCAATGCCGGCAACAAACAGTGCCATGCGAACGTCTTTTCTCACTTTTAGATGACATTGTAAACAAGAAGCAGGCAACATTATCGCCTGCAAATTGTAACTAAACTTGTTTGTCTGAGTGACTGGCTGAAGTAGGACTGAGTGGATATTTTTGAATGCAGTTATTTTTTATACTTAATTCTACATTTGAAAGTTCAAATTTCATGATAAAGAGATTGCACTGTAGTACTTATATTAGGTGAATTGAAAAATTTTTTTGTTTTGTTTTTTACAGTGCAAATATTTGTAATAAAAATAAATATAAAGTGAGCACTGTACACTTTGTATTCTGTGTTGTAATTGAAATCAACATATTTGAAAATGTAATAACATCCAAAAATATTTAAATAAATGGTATTCTATTATTGTTTAGCAGTGCAATTAATTGGGATTAACTTTTTTAATCACTTGACAGTCCTAACAAGATAGTGGCAAAGATAAAGCTCCTTGTGGAAACAAAGGAGGGGGGAACTAAGGAGGAATATCCCTTGTTTGGCTCCATCCAGGCTAGAATGGATTACCCCCTTTCTAAGACTAAACCTAGGATCAAAGATATAGAAACGACCCATATGGGTGGGCCTTTTATTGGTTTTACCTTTTGCTCTATGTGTTTTATAGCTTTGAGGAATGAATAAGTAATGTGTTGTTTTGAAGATGCTATTTCTTTGTAGCTGCAAAGTTATACTGCCACAGGCTTCTGGAGGAAAACAGGTGCTAAAATCAAGCTGGGCCTATTTTGTTAATATGGTTGGAAACCAAGGGGCTGCAGCCAAGAGAACCAGTTTAAGAGTGGTTGTACTGTATCATTCTATCTATAGTGAGGTGTTGTAACCCAGTTCTCTCAGGGGTGCACTCAAGAGGGACTAAGGGTCTAAGGTGCAATTGACACTGTAACCCTGACACCTTCTCTCACATTTACAGGCTAAAGTGTGAGGTATATTGACAAAGCTGTATGAGGAAGTGAGAACTACATTGCCCCAGTTCTATGGATAGATCAGACTTTGATATCCAGAGCTCTCAATCCCATGGCTTTCAGAAGAATTAAGTTAATTTTTAAAAGTTAACAAAGAACATGGAAGTCAATTTTAATGGTATAGTCATATGTTTTTTTTAATCAAACATGCTTGCTAGAATCCCTGTAAAGACAAGATGATTTTCATATCAGGGCTCAGTTTACAAGCAAAGGGATTTTTTTTTAAAGATCTGCTAGTCAAGCAAGCTCATGCCATTACCAATAATAAAGGTACTGAAAGTTAAATTAGGCCTTCAATTACATCTGTGCATCTGTTGCCTTCAATTGATTTGCAGAGGTATGTAACTGACTGAAATTCAGTAAATTGTCGGGCTCAACGGGTAGTGATCAATGGCTCCATGTCTAGTTGGCAGCCGGTGTCAAGTGGAGTGCCCCAGGGGTCGGTCCTGGGGCCGGTTTTGTTCAATATCTTCATAAATGATCTGGAGGATGGTGTGGATTGCACTCTCAGCAAATTTGCGGATGATACTAAACTGGGAGGAGTGGTAGATACGCTGGAGGGGAGGGATAGGATACAGAAGGACCTAGACAAATTGGAGGATTGGGCCAAAAGAAATCTGATGAGGTTCAATAAGGATAAGTGCAGGGTCCTGCACTTAGGATGGAAGAATCCAATGCACCGCTACAGACTAGGGGCCGAATGGCTAGGCAGCAGTTCTGCGGAAAAGGACCTAGGGGTGACAGTGGATGAGAAGCCGGATATGAGTCAGCAGTGTGCCCTTGTTGCCAAGAAGGCCAATGGCATTTTGGGATGTATAAGTAGGGGCATAGCGAGCAGATTGAGGGATGTGATCATTCCCCTCTATTCGACATTGGTGAGGCCTCATCTGGAGTACTGTGTCCAGTTTTGGGCCCCACACTACAAGAAGGATGTGGATAAATTGGAGAGAGTCCAGCGAAGGGCAACAAAAATGATTAGGGGTCCAGAACACATGACTTATGAGGAGAGGCTGAGGGAGCTGGGATTGTTTAGCCTGCAGAAGAGAAGAATGAGGGGGGATTTGATAGCTGCTTTCAACTACCTGAAAGGGGGTTCCAAAGAGGATGGCTCTAGACTGTTCTCAATGGTAGCAGATGACAGAACGAGGAGTAATGGTCTCAAGTTGCAGGGGGGGAGGTTTAGATTGGATATTAGGAAAAACTTTTTCACTAGGAGGGTGGTGAAACACTGGAATGCGTTACCTAGGGAGGTGGTAGAATCTCCTTCCTTAGAGATTTTTAAGGTCAGGCTTGACAAAGCCCTGGCTGGGATGATTTAACTGGGAATTGGTCCTGCTTTGAGCAGGGGGTTGGACTAGATGACCTTCTGGGGTCCCTTCCAACCCTGATATTCTATGATTCTATGAAATAATTATGTTGATGATGTATGAGTAGAATACAATCTGTAGCTCATTCAATTTTTGCTGGGTTGGCTCTGCAAACAGTAGTCAAAACTCATTTTAGTCACTAAAGTTAGAAGGAGGAGATACCAGTACTGGCTGAAGATCTGATTAAAAAAATACAGAGAGGATGATGATCTGTGGAGTAAGAAGGTTTCATTTTTATATAGACACTTTTCAAGTGCAGAGAAGTGCAGAGCTCACCTGAGGAGACTCATGCTATTATTTTAAATTTGTGTGTTCATAGTTTAATGTCATGGCTTGTGTGCTAAGTCTTTTAAACTTTTCTTCTGCTTAATAAACAGCTATTTTTCACAAATGGGTGGATTTAAAAGTCAAATGTTTAAAATATGGAGTATATTTTCTATCAGATTATAAATGTTACGGTAAGTGAAATTGTGGATATAAACTACTTGACATTATTCTTTTAATAATTGCATTATCTTGCTACACTCCCTGCAAAAGTGGTAGAAGAATCACTTACAAATGCAGTTTTTAGCTTGGGCCCACATAATTTATATATGAAATTAAATTAAATCTTTCCAGGCCTTATGGGCCCCACCCAAAGCCTACTGAAATCCATATGCGCATTCATTGATTTCAATAAGCTTTGGATCAGGCTCTGCTGTTGGATGAGATTAGTCAATTAAAAAAAAAAAATTCACAGGAACAAGTCATGTCCTTAGTCCACTGATAGAGATTGATGGACTCTGGAGATTTAGATAAATCTTAAGTGTCTTTGGTATGGACACCAAAGCTCTGTTGAATCATTGGAAGATGCTGCCTTGGGTAGATGAGATTGCTTGAATGATTTCATTCTTCTCTGTGTGATCTCAAAGGGAGGTATTGGAACTTTGTCTATTGACCCAAGAGCTCTGTATTTTAGGGTTCTCCAAAGTTGCATTGTCACTAAGGTAAATTATGAAAAGTTTTGTGTTGCAATGCTATTGATATGCACCTTGTCTACTTTTTGTCAAACCTGGATGATAGCCTCTTTTCATAGAGCCATAGAATATCAGGATTGGAAGGGACCTCAGGAGGTCATCTAGTCCAACCCCCTGCTCAAAGCAGGACCAATCCCCAACTAAATCATCCCAGCCAGGGCTTTGTCAAGCCTGACCTTAAAGACTTCTAAGGAAGGAGATTCCACCATCTCCCTAGGTAACGCATTCCAGTGTTTCCTAGTGAAAAAGTTTTTCCTAATATCCAACCTAAACCTTCCCCACTGCAACTTGAGACCATTACTCCTCGTTCTGTCATCTGCTACCACTGAGAACAGTCTAGATCCATCCTCTTTGGAACCTCCTTTCAGGTAGTTGAAAGCAGCTATGAAATCCCCCCTCATTCTTCTCTTCCTCAGACTAAACAATCCCAGTTCCCTCAGCCTCTCATCATAAGTCATGTGTTCCAGTCCCCTAATCATTTTTGTTGCCCTCCGCTGGACTCTCTCCAATTTTTCCACATCCTTCTTGTAGTGTGGGGTTCAAAACTGGACACAGTACTCCAGATGAGGCCTCACCAATGTCGATCAGAGGGGAAGATCACGTCCCTCGATCTGCTGGCAATGCCCCTACTTACACATCCCAAAATGCCATTGGCCTTCTTGGCAACAACGGCACACTGTTGACTCATATCCAGCTTCTCGTCCACTGTAACCCCTAGGTCCTTTTCTGCAGAACTGCTGCCTAGCCATTCAGTCCCTAGTCTGTAGTGGTGCATGGGATTCTTCCGTCCTAAGTGCAGGACTCTGCACTTGTCCTTGTTGAACCTCATCAGATTTCTTTTGGCTCAATCCTCTAATTTATCTAGGTCCCTCTGTATCCTATCCCTACCCTCCAGCATATCTACCTCTCCGCCCAGCTTAGTGTCATGTGCAAACTTGCTGAGGGTGCAATCCACACCATCCTCCAGATCTTTTATGAAGATATTGAACAAAACCGGCCCCAGGACCGATCCTTGGGGCACTCCACTTGATACCGGCTGCCAGCTAGACATGGAGCCATTGATCACTACCCATTGAGCCCAACAATCTAGCCAGCTTTCTAAACACCTTATAGTCCATTCATCCAGCCCATACTTCTTTAACTTGCTGGCAAGAATACTGTGGGAGACCATGCCGAAAGCTTTGCTAAAGTCAAGGAACAACACATCCACTGCTTTCCCCTCATCCACAGGGCCAGTTATCTCTTCATAGAAGGCAATTAGATTAGTCAGGCATGACTTGCCCTTGGTGAATCCATGCTGACTGTTCCTGATCACTTTCCTCTCCTCTAAGTGCTTCAAAATTGATTCCTTGAGGACCTGCTCCATGATTTTTGCAGGGACTGAAGTGAGGCTGACTGGCTTGTTGTTCCCAGGATCCTCCTTCTTCCCTTTTTTAAAGATGGGCACTACATTAGCCTTTTTCCAGTCATCCGGGACTTCCTCTGATCGCCATGAGTTTTCAAAGATAATGGCCAATGGCTCTGCAATCACATTCACCAACTCCTTTAGCACTCTCGGATGCAGCACATCCGGCCCCATGGACTTGTGCTCGTCCAGCTTTTCTAAATAGTCCCGAACCACTTCTTTCTCCACAGAGGGCTGGTCACCTCCTCCCCATGCTGTGCTGCCCAGTGCAGTAGTCTGGGAGCTGACCTTGTTCGTGAAGACAGAGGCAAAAAAAGCATTGAGTACATTAGCTTTTTCCACATCCTCTGTCACTAGGTTGCCTCCCTCATTCAGTCAGGGGCCCACATTTTCCTTGACTTTCTTCTTGTTGCTAACATACCTGAAGAAACCCTTCTTGTTACTCTTAACATCTCTTGCTAGCTGCAACTCCAGGTGTGATTTGGCCTTCCTGATTTCACTCCTGCGTGTCCGAGCAATATTTTTATACTCTTCCCTGGTCATTTGTCCAATCTTCCACTTCTTGTAAGCTTCTTTTTTGTGTTTAAGATCAGCAAGGATTTCACTGTTAAGCCAAGCTGGTCGCTGCCATATTTACTATTCTTTCTACACATCGGGATGGTTTGTCCCTGTAACCTCAATTAGGATTCTTTAAAATACAGCCAGCTCTCCTGGACTCCTTTCCCCCTCATGTTATTCTCCCAGGGGATCCTGCCCATCAGTTCCCTAGGTTGTCAAAGTCTGCTTTTCTGAAGTCCAGGGTCCGTATTCTGCTGCTCTCCTTTCTTCCCTGTGTCAGGATCCTGAACTCTTACCATCTCATGGTCACTGCCTCCCAGGTTCCCATCCACTTTTGCTTCCCCTACTAATTCTTCCCTGTTTGTGAACAGCAAGTCAAGAAGAGCTCTGCCCCTAGTTGGTTCCTCCAGCACTTGCACCAGGAAATTGTCCCCTACACTTTCCAAAAACTTCCTGGATTGTCTGTGCACTGCTATACTGCTCTCCCAGCAGATGTCAGGGTGATTGAAGTCTCCCATAAGAACCAGGGCCTGCCATCTAATAACTTCGGTTAGTTGCTGGAAGAAAGCCTCGTCCACCTCATCCCCCTGGTCCAGTGGTCTTTTGATTTCTAGGTGTAAAGTGGGAAAAAGGGCTAGGATGAGAGGAAGCATGGTGAGATGGTGGACAAGCTAGTGACTCTCCTGATATTGAAGGAGTATAGCCATCATTTGCCAAAGTTCAGAATTCAGGATACCTCTAGCCTTCCAGTTGTCCCAGGGATGCCGGGTAGACTTCAGAGAGAGGAGAATGGCTAGTAATCTGCTTAGTTAGTAGTATCAGCTGCAGGGCACAAAGCTGTTATCCTAACTTCTTATTTGCTTGCAGATGCAATTCAAGGTGTTCACCTTGATCTATACAGCTCCATATGGTTTTCTATCCTGGCTGTGTGAGAAAACACCTTTCTTCCCATTAGTGACCTGAGGAATTAAAATCACTTGAGACTAGCGTTGCCAACCCTCCAGGACTGTCCTGGACTCTCCAGGAATTAAATATTAATCTTTAATTAAAGTTCATGTCATGTGATGAAACCTCCAGGAATACATCCAACCAAAACTGGCAACCCTACTTGAGATATTTGAGGTAACGGAGATTGAAATATCAGGACATTGGTGTTCTTATGTGTAGGGCCATCCGCTAAGAACTTGCTTCATCTGTGGTCCTTCAGAAGCAGAGTTTCCTGACCTTTAGCACATGTTGTAAATCACTTCTGCTTATTTAAGCTTTTGCCTGAATAGGGCAGGCATGAGGTATAGAAGGTGTGGCGTTTTTGTAATGGGAGTCAAAAAAGTAATGTCACATGACAAACCCAACCACCATCTTTAGTTGTTTAGCTGAAACAATTTTGTAGGAAGTCAGCTTCTAGAACTGCAAGCTCTCCTGGAAAAGAAGGCATTTTGCCACGTTTTCTACAAAGGTGTAGAATTAGACTGAAGGCAGCACAACAGGGTAAGTTGACAGGGGCAGTCTGGAGTGTTTTAAAATGTTTCTTTGAATCTGCCATTTTGGGCCTTTTCTTCAACATTTTCATTTTCACCACTTAGCAGGTCAGAGGTAAAGCTGCTGGGAAGTCTGTTACGAGGCTGCAAAAGTATTTTAAACAGCAGCAATCTGGTCTAGTGACTTGTTGGCAATGCTGACTTTTACCAATTGTGATTTTTGTTATGAGTCTGGGGACATTCGGTGTTTTTAAAGCCCTAGCTCCTCGAATGCAGTGAGAATTCCAGCTCCCAATTTAAAAAAAGAAAGAAAAAGAAAAAGCCTCCAGCCCTCATGGTTACAGAGGAGGGTGAACACGTGTTTCAAGTCTACCCAGTAAACAATGACCCCAGGAAGCACTTAACCCCCCCCCCCATATATATAAAAAAACCTCACAATTTTAAGTCACATCTCGGGATTTTTGAATGCTGGGCTTTGCAGTATTGTGAAAGACTCGGTGGGGGCGGGGAGCAGACAGCATACAAAGGTTTAGGAGCGAGCTAGGCGCTACGGAGAGGCCCCCAACTCTGCTGCTAAAGCTGTGGGGCCAGGGGACCCCCCACACCCCTGAAGGCGGCTGCCCCCATGGTGGACGTCATAAATCATACTAATGTGCAGGTGGTGAAGAGACACCCCCTGCCCTGGTGGGGAAAGGGGGCAGCGAATGGAGGGAAACGCCCCCCTGGAGGGTGCCGAGGGAAAGCCCCCGAGCCGGGGCGGGGCGATGTGTGTGTGTGGGTGGGTGGGTGTCCTGACGGCCTCCTCTCTCAAGGCGGGGGAGCCAAGGCCGGGACCTCGCTGAGCTCCGCCAGCTCCCCTCTGGCACGCCGGGGTCATTCCTTGGCGCCAGGCCCCGCCGAGCGCCCAGCTCCTCGCGCTCGCCGCCGCGCGTTCCCGCGCCCCCTCGCGACAGGCCGGTGGGGGCCGCGGGAGCCGTCGTCGGCGGCTCGGTCTCCTCGCGAGAGAGGGCGAGGTTTCCGGTGTTGTGACTGCGGGGCCGTAAACATGGCGGTGAACCTCCGCGCCCGCTCGCTGAGGCACCTCCGCATCCGAGGTAAGGAGCCCGGCTAGGCCCGGCTGGAGGCGCCGCTGCTGCTCCCCCGGCCCCATCACTCCCTCCCCGCCCAGGTTAACGGGCTCTCCGCTTCTCCCCCCCACACAGGTCGGAATGATAGCGGCGAGGAGAACGTCCCGCTTGATCTCAGCCGAGGTAAGCGAGGCCGGGGGGGCGCCCCGTGCCGGGGTGGGCTGGGCCCTGAGGAGGCCGGGCTGGGGCATCGCTGGTGCCCTAGGAGTCCAGCCCCACCCTTGCCCCATGGGAGGTGGGTGAAACCCCGCCTCTAAGGCGCGGCCAGGGGAGAGGGGCCTGGGCCGGGGGAGGCATGTCCAGTCCCTCCCCTGGGCGAGGGGCTTGGGTGCGTCCCGGGGGTCCGCCAAAACCGTGGGAGGTGGCTGCTCTGTGGAAAGGAGGGGCCTTGCCAGAGTGAGTGCGTCCCAGGTGAGAGCGGAGCTGCGGCTCGTCCGCTGCCCTGGGTGGTGCCGCTGGCGATTATGGACTGTCGTGGGGGGCTAGAGTTCTAGTCGGGATCAGTTTGTGCGTCGGTGTGTCACCAAACTGCGGGAGCGTAGGGATGCTATTTTCGGTCTTAGTGTGGACAGCTGTTGCAGTGAAGGGGTGAGATCTGGGAGGGGGTATTGCTAGGTATGTAGAGCTCTCCTCCCCCACCTCCGTGTGTGTGCGTGCGTGTGCGGGGTGGGGGCGATGGGTTATTGGTAGACGTACGTTTACATCTAATGTACGTTTACGTCCTCTGGAGTTGTTTTTGAGAGACTCTTTTTCAGGGTCATTAATTGCTGGCTGCAGATGGGGCTGTTTACACCTTTTGGGGTTTGGACAGTTCTATTAATTTAGCCAGTTCTCTAAACTCCAGTTGCCTTTCCAGAGGCTCCCCTGTTACTCCCTCCAGCCCAAATCTCACCCTAAATCAACGTGCAGCTCCACCTCATTTTGTCAGTGTTGTGTATCAGATTGTGCTTGGAATTGCTTCAGTATTTTCTGATGAATGAATTTTTGGCTGTGATAGATCGTATAGCCATCTCTTCCCATATGTACCTGGTTTGTAGGATCAGTTGTGGTGCTTAAGACTAGGGCTGTCAATTATAGTTCACTCAAGTGATGAATGAAAAACAAACAAACTAGATTAAAAGAATTAATCATCATTAATCACAGTTTTAATCGCACCGTTAAACAATAATAGAATACCAATTTAAATTTATTATAAATATTTTGGGATTTTTTTACATTTTCAAATATGATGATATCCGTTACAACACAGAACACAAAGTGAACTGTGCTTATTTAGAAAAGGAGTACTTGTGGCACCTTAGAGACTAACCAATTTATTTGAGCATGAGCTTTCGTGAGCTACAGCTCACTTCATCGGATGCATACCGTGGAAACTGCTGAAGACATTATATACACACAGAGACCATGAAACAATACCTCCTCCCACCCCACTGTCCTGCTGGTAATAGCTTATCTAAAGTGATCAAGTTGCGCCATTTCCAGCACAAATCCAGGTATGGGGGTGGGGGGGTGAGAAAACCTGGATTTGTGCTGGAAATGGCGCAACTTGATTATCATGCACATTGTAGGGAGAGTGGTCACTTTGGATGGGCTATTACCAGCAGGAGAGTGAGTTTGTGTGTGGGGGGGGGCGGAGGGTGAGAAAACCTGGATTTGTGCTGGAAATGGCCCACCTTGATGATCACTTTAGATAAGCTATTACCAGCAGGACAGTGGGGTGGGAGGAGGTATTGTTTCATGGTCTCTGTGTGGATATAATGTCTTCTGCAGCTTCCATGGTATGCATCCGCTGAAGTGAGCTGTAGCTTACGAAAGCTCATGCTCAAATAAATTGGTTAGTCTCTAAGGTGCCACAAGTACTCCTTTTCTTTTTGCGAATACAGACTAACACGGCTGTTACTCTGAAACCTGTGCTTATTTAATATTTTTATTACAAATATTTGCAATGTAAAAATAAAAGAGATAGTATTTTTCAGTTCATCTCAGAAGTATTGTAGTTCAATCTCTTTATCATGAAAATGCAATTTACAAATAGTTTTTTTTTACATAACTACTCAAAAACAAAACAATATAAAAATTTGGAGCCTACAAGTCCACTCAGTCCTGCTACTTGTTCAGCCAATTGCTAAGACAGACAAGTTCATGTACATTTATGGGAGATAATGTTGCCAGCTTTTTATTTACATCATCACCTGAAAGTGAGAACAGGTGTTCTCTTGGCACTGTTGTAGTTGGCGTTGCAAGGTAATTATATGCCAGTTATGCTAAACGTTTTTATGCCCCTTGGTGCAGTCTTCAAGTAGAAGCATGATCTTTTTTTCTTTTTTAAAATGCAAATATTTGTAATAAAAAATAATAATTGGGGCTGTCAACTGCAGTTTTGCATGTGAATAACTCAGAACACATTAACATGTTTTTTTAACCAGCATTAATCACCCACCAGGGTGCGGTGCTCAAGGGGTGCTGCTGTGTGCCTCCGGGGCATGAGTGCCCCTCCTCCTGCTGCCTTGCTCCACTGCTGCTCCTACCTCCTTCCCCCCCCCCCCCCCGCACCCCATGGAGCCATCCCTGGGCAAGCTGCTCCAGACCCGGAGCCTGCTTTCTGTGTGCTGCGCTGAGCTGGGGTCGGGGAGCAGGGGGAACCTGTCTGCTGCTGGCTCAGGAGTGAGTGCTGCAGATAGCAACTGCTGCTGGTTGAAAAAGTGTTCAGGCTCCTGAATACTCTGCTTAAAGAGACAGTGCCCCCCAAAAACACACACACACACACACACACACACACTCCCCCTCCCCAACCAAAATATTTAAATAAATGGTGTTCTATTATTATTAAATGGTGCAATTAAAATTGTGATTAATCATGACAATATTTTTAATCTTGTGATTAATTGCAATTTTTTTTTATCGTTTGACAGCCCTACTTAAGACCTCTTTATTCTGGACTTCCTGTCACCATGTTATAGCTTAAGAAAGCACTTCATCTCGTAATTATTGTATGTGTTAGTTTGTTTCAAAGTTTGCTGACTGGCTCTCGTTAAACATACGTCCTTTTCTGTGGCAAAATATTACGATACTATAAAGACACTTGCTACACATTAATACTCCTGAAGGCATTCTGTGCCAAAAAAAATAAAAATGTTGTGCCAAAACATTAAAAATTCTGCGCATGATATTTTTAAATTCTGCAAGTTTCTTCAAGTTTCAATTAACAAATGCAGAGGCTCCAGCATGGTAGTGGGGAGCACAGGCCACTGGCTGCATGAAGATGGGAGATCACCCTGCAGCCTCCTCACCCCGTGCCCTGGACTCGGGTGAGGCTGCACCCGACCCTGAAACAGAACAAGGCCTGGACATATCCCAGAAACATGCTGGGGCCCTGCCCCTCTGTGCCAGGCGCACCACATGTGGGGCATGCAGGCTCAAACAGGCAGACTGCAAGTATGGAGGGGCTCAGTGTGGGGGATCCTGATGTGGTGTGAGAGGATTCTGTGGGACAATCTGTGTACAGGCAGCTCAGTGGGGGGTCTAGGTGTGCAGGGGATCTGGATGCACAGAGGATTGTTGTGGGTCGGGGTTCCAGGTGCAGGGGCAATGGGACTCTGCAGGGCCTTCCAGGTGAAGTGGTTGGGGCTCAGTGGAGGGGTCTGGGTGCTGGGGGAGTGTGGGTCTGGATGAAGCTAATTGGGGGTCAGTGGTGTGGGGGCTAAGGGGGGTGCAGGGGCGTAGGACTCATCATGGTGAGGGTTTGAATGCAGGGTGGTCTGGGTTCAGGGGTTGGGATCCAGAGGCAGGGCTTCTGGGCGCAGGTGGCTCTAGATGGAGGGGTTGAGGATCAGTGGGGTAAGGTTTGGGTAGGAGAGCTAGGGAGGTTCTGGTTGTACGGGGGGAGGCTTGGTGAGGGTGTCTGGGAATGGGAGGTCTGGATATAGGGGGGTTGGGCGGATGGGGGAGCAGCTCCCTGTACAGCGACCCCTCCCCCCCACCCGTAGCTGAGGAGTGATGGGGGCGGGAAACAGGGGAGGATGCTGAGCTTCCTGCAGCTGGGGGATGTTTCTGGGGGTGGGATAAGTCTTGCAGGGGAAGAGGAAGTCTCATCCTCTCCTGCCTCCAGTGCAGCTGGAACTAGCAGCTGGTCCTGGCTCAGGGTAGGAGCCACTGGGTGGGGCATCCCCAGCCCTGCTGTGATTTAGCTCTCTGCTGGCTGCTCCGGGTGCCTGAAACGATGTTCCTGGGCAGCTAGGGAGTGGTGTCTGACTGCTCTTGCAGGTTTCTGGCAGGGAAGCACAGGGAAGTCATTTTTGTGCAGGGAAGCAAAGAAATCTGCGGGGGACATAAATTCTGCGCACATGCAGTGGCTCAGAATTCCCCCAGGAGTAACATTAATCAGCCATGTGTTAGGCAAATACAAAACCACTGCCTAGCTAACATGATTGTTGAGGACTAACGTATACGTTTAACTATTTTTGGGGGTTTTTCTCTGACTCTGTTGGAAAACAAATTGCCCTGCTGGCAGCATTGATATTTCCCCCGAAGTTTAAAGGCAAAAATGTTCTTATCTAAAGTTCTTGATTTGTGGAAGAGAATGAGGGTTGCATTTTGTATATAAACCTGGTTGTGCTGAGCTGATGCCTGTAATATAAGTGTTTTGCTTCAGAAGATCTTAATGTTAATGCTGTGACTAGATGCGTGTTCACAAGGAGGTAGGGTGATGGGGAAGTGATGGAAGCTGAGTGTCAAAATAGTCTGCGCACTATAAGGAAATAGGATACTGGTTAGAAAAATATTTCAGGAATTATAGCAACAGCTATAAGGTTTTCCATTTCATGTGTAATTGTATTAGAGAAACAGTAGCTCCAGGTTTACAGAGTAATTTAAAAAAAAAAAAGGGTACTTTTTGGTATGAGCCCTGTTTTGAGAAGTTATTAATAAGCAATTCTACTTACCTATAGGCTGGAACTTGACATACCATGTCTCAGGCCATACATAATTTATTTACAAAATAAAATGTCATCAAGAGCAATTATTTTTTTAGTTCTGGAAAAACAAAGTTTCTGATACTTTTTTGCACCTGTCTAATAAAAATAAAAAAAAGAGAGGTTTTGTGGTATATTGTTTTAACACTGGTTACCACAAATATAATGTAGATTGTTGCTAATGTGGTGGTCTTTAAAACTGAAGTGGGTGAGTTCTATAAACAAAATGAACCACTAAGGTCCCCGTGCTGCAAACACATTAATGATTGGTACTGCTGAAGTCAGTGGGGCTACTTGTGCATGAAGTAAAACACTTGCATGTTTGCTTCATATGGACAGTAACTCCTTTTGACTTTGTACATTCAGGTTTCACATGTTGTACATGTACTTAATAGAGAGAGCATACAAAATCTAATTGATTTCAGTAGAACTGTACATTAGATCTTAACACCTCTGTTAATCCTTGTATAAATTTTGTTTGAAATGCATTACAAAAAAACCAATATAAAGTTGCCATTGGCTGAGGATGTTGTGAAACAACCTGGCAAAAAGTTAATATAGCATATCCAGGGGAACTTAGTAATAGCATTTTAACTGATTCATTCGTATTGACTAGTAAGACTCAGAGACATGATCCAAGTCAGGTAGCAATCCTATTTGGCAATGAGCTGAGGCCACCACTTCCCATTCTGGGCCATTGGAACAGTGAGGCATTCTGGCTGTGTGTGCAACTGAATGTCTGATATTAATAGAATGGGGGGAAATGCCTAGTGCTTTGACAATTTTTACTTCTGTAGGTGTTTCAGTTCTATGATTGCAGCTTCGTGTGGGACCACTGTGAAAACCATTCTGTGTTCCTTGTCAAAGATGTTTTCTTGCACTAAAAATTCAACCGTATTTGACTCTTCTGTAGGTCCTTCATAGAGTCATAGAAATGTAGGGCTGGAAGGAACCTTGAAAGGTTATCTAGTCCAGCCCATGAGGCAGGACCAAGTGTATCTAGACCGTCCTGACAGGTGTTAAACTTTCAATGATGGGAATTCCACAACCTCCCTTGGAAGCTTATTCCCAGTGATTAACTATCCTTATAGCTAGAAAGTTTTTCCTAATATCTACCCTGAATCTTCCTTCCTCTAAACTAAGCTGATCAATTCTTGTCCTACCTTCAGAGGACATGGAGAACAGTTGATCACTGCCCTCTTTATAACAGCCCTTAACATGTTTGAAGACTCTGACCAGGTGTCCCCTCGGTCTCCTTTTCTTAAAACTACAAATGCTTGATTTTTTTTTTTAAACCTGTCCTCATAGATTGGGTTTCTAAACCTTTTATCATATTTGTTGTTCTCCTCTGGACTCTCTCCAGTTTGTCCATATCTTTGCTAAAGTGAACACTGGGTACAGTACTCCAGCTGAGGCCTTACACCAGTGCCAAATAGAGTGGGGAAAATTACCTCAGTGTCTTAGATGTGCAACTCCTGTTAATGCACTGCAGAATGATGACAGCCTTTTTTGCAACTGCATCACAGTGTTGGCTTACAATCAATTTGTGATACACTATAACCTCTAGATCTTTTTCAGCAGTATACTGTCTAGCCAGTTATTTCCGATTTTGTAGTAGTGCATTTTTTCCTTTTTCAGTGCAGTACTTTGCACTTATCTTATTGAATTTCATCTTTTGATTTCAGACCAGTTCTTCACTTTATCAAGGTCATTTTGAATTCTGATCCTGGGCCTTCAAAGTTTTTGCAGTCCCTCTCAATTTGGGGACATCTGCTGATTTTTGTAAGCATACTTTGCCCTCCATTGTCCTAGTCATTAATGGAAAAAAATATATAGTTCCAGACCTAAAGTGATCTCTCTGGGACCCCACTAGATATGTCCTCCCATTTGTACAGTGAACCATTGATAACTAATCCTTGAGTATGGTCGTTCAACCAGTTATGCAACTGCTTTATAGAAATTTCATCTAGACAACATTTCTATAGTTTGCTAATGAGACTGTCATGTAGGACTGTGTCAGAGCACTATTAAAATCAAGATATCCTGTCTAGAAACTCCTACTCCCCTGTCCACTAGGTCAGTAACCTTGTCAAAGAAGGAAATTGGGTTGGTTTGGCATGATTTGTTCTTGACAAATCCATGCTGGCTATTCCTTACAATCGTGTTGTCCTCTAGGTGCTTACAAACGGATTGTTTGATACCTTGACAGACCCTGGAACAAGTTATCAAAGTTAGTCTGTAGTTTCCCAGGTCATCTTTGTCACCTTTCTAAAAATAGGTACTATGTTTGCCCTTCTCTAGTCATCTGGGACCTCACCTATCTTCGGGAATATAATCTGTAATGATTCCGATATTGCTGCTGTTAGTTTAAGTACCCTAGGATGAATTTAATCAGGCCCTGCTGACTTGGATACATCTACCTTATTTAAATATTCTTTAACCTGTAATTTTCTTATTCTGGTTTGTGGTCCTTCCCCTTGTTGTTTTCTTTTAAATATCTGGTCACAATCTTTTTAGTGAAGGCTGAAGTAAAATAAGCATTAAACACCTCAGCTTTCTGGATGTCATCCGTTATTAGCTCTCCTTCCTACGAAGTAGTGGACCTACACTTTGTTTCATCTTTCTCCTTTTCCTAATATATTTATAGAACTTCTTATTGCTAGCTTTTCTGATTTTTGGCCCCACATGCTCTCCTTTTCCCCCTAGTTTTTCTTCCCATTGGACCTTACTTGCATGTTCTAAGTTTGTTAAAGTCTGGGTTTTTTTCAAGTCCGTTGTCCTTGTTCTGTTGCTCACTCCTTCTTTTCCTTAGAATTGCTTTCATTAGATTGTTGATGGCCAAATTGCCTTCAACCCTCAGTTTTACAACCAATTTCTCTCTTGTCGTAATGGTATCTAAAATGGCTGCCCCCCTGGTTACTTCTTCCACTTTCTGAAACAAAAAGATATCCCAATACATTCCAAGAACTTATTGGACATCTTGTGTTTTGCTGTATTACTTTTCTAACAGATATGTGGGTAGTTAGTCCCCCATTACTACCAGGCTAAGTGTGTTGGATGTATGTTTGTTTGTTCTAAAAATGTCTCATCCACCACCTCCTCCTGATTTGGTGGTCTGTAATAGACTGTGTTTTCCCTTTTATCTTTACCCAGAGACTTTCACCTGGTCTGCCTCTCTTCCTTCTGGACCTCAGAACATGAGTATGATGTACGAAAAGTGCTGACTCCGTGGATGCTCTGGGGTTGGAGCACCCATGGGGAAAAAATGGTGGGTGCTCAGCACCCACTGGCAGCCCCCATCAGCTCCCACCCTACCCCCCCAGTGTTTGCCGCCCACCAGCAGGCCCCACTAATCTGCGCCTCCCTCCTGCCACACACAATCAGCTATTTCATGGCATGCAGGAGGCTTTGGGAGGGAGGGGGAAGAGCTAGGGTGTGGCGTGCTGGGGGAGGGATGGAATGGGGCGGGAAGAGGCGGGGCAGGCCTTGGAGGAAGGGGTGCAGTGGGGGAGGGGGCGGGGCCTGGGGCAGAGACGGGGGTTGAATACCCCCCGGTACATTGGGAAGTTGGCACCTGTGTGATGTACCATGCAACACCACCTCCCTTTTTCCCCTTGCCTTACCTTTGTGAACAAGGTATATCCCTCTATACCAATAATTCCAGACATGAGATTTAACCCACCAAGTCTCAATGGTGTCATAATTCATAATTTAGCTTATGTACTAATACTTCCAGTTCTTCCATACTGCTTGCATTTGTATATAGACATCAAAGAAATTGAGCAGACTTTCTCCACCATTTTCACTCTTATTCCTGTAACTGTGTATTGTAATTTTCCATTCCCTCCAACCCCCAACATCTAGCCTTCTGTAAAGGTTACCTTTTTTAAAAAAATATATACCTGCCTGTGGGCTTTTGACCCTACCTCCTTTTTACTTAGGCCTGGCCTACACTAGGAAATCAGGTCAGTAGAACTATGTCACTCAGAGGTGTGAAAAATTCACACGCTGAGTGAAGCAGTTAAACCGTCTTAACCCATAGAGTAGCTTCTCATGGAGAAGGATTACCTATGCCAATGAGAGAACCTCTCCCATCATTGTAGCTAGTGCCTTCACTGAAGCACTGCTGTGGCGCAGCTGTGCTGCTGCAGCAGTTTGTGTAGACAAGCCCATAGTTTAAAGCCCTCCTTGCTAGATTGGCAAGTTGGTGACCAAAGATGCTCTTCCACTTTGTCAGGTGGACTCCATCTCTTCCCAGCAGTCCTCTTCCCTGGAACAACATCCTATGGTCAAGGAAGCCAGAGCCCTCCCATCAACACCATCTGCGTAACCAGGCATTCATCTCTAGGATGTATGTGTCCCGGCAGGGGCCCTTACCTTCGTCCAGGAGGATGGCTGAGAATACCACCTGCACCCCTGACTCCTTCATCTTCGCTTCCAGAGCCTTGGAGTCACTGCAGATCTGCTCAGAATTATACCTGTCGGTATCATTAATGCCCACATGGATGAGCAGTGTGGGGTAGCAGTCAGTGGTACAGCTGAGCCTCTGCAACCTTCCTGTGATGTCTTAAATGCAGATTCTATGCAGGCAGGACCCTGGGCCATCAGATTTGCAGATGGATGTCTCTGTCCTCCTCAGAAGCGAGTCCCTGGTCAGCATTACCCTATATCTGCTCTTAGGTGTGGTTGCTGTGAGTCTCCCAGCCTTAGGGGCAGGTGGCTCCTCTTCCTCGCCCATTAGGGTCTGATCCTCTCATCCTGTTGCCGGTACAGCATACTAGTTCTTGACTTGGATGGGGTGTTGGATGAGGGATGGAACACTATCTACTGTCCGAGATGACCAGCTGCCAGTCAACCCCCCCAGTAGACCAGCTAGTTCTCCTTCCTTCTCTGATGCTGCTATAGTCTTCTTTAATTGGCTAGCATCCACCAACCTAGGCATTTCTGTATTCATTCCACTGATGTAGCTCCCAGATGTGACATAGATGACCCACTTCCTCCTCTAGCCCTCATACCTGCTTCCTGAGTAACTCCACCAACAGACATCTCTCATGCTGGGTGGTTCCCCTTGCCTGATTTTTCTTGGCAGGGACATGCAGCTGCATTCCCTGCAAGTCAAGACTAGGACCTGGGTAGAAGCCTCCAGGGTCAGGCTGCCTTGTTTGGCTAGGACCCCCACATGTGCAGGCTGAGGAAGAGTTAGCAGTGGTGCTGATGATACACAATTTGCCTCCCAGTGTGAGTTCTTCCTTGTAGAGTACCTGCAAGTTAAGGGGGAGGAGAGAAATCCTTGCCTTACTCAGCTGGCTAACTCCTTTAGGACCTGAGGCATGGTCACTGTTGGTCTGGGTCAGCTGACTTGGGGTTGCAGGGCTTGGGCTTGGGGGCCGAAAAATTGCTATGTAGATGTCTGGGCTCAGACTGGAGCCTGAGCTCTGGGAACTTGCAAGAGTAGAGCGTTCCTGGAGCTCATGCTCCAGTCTGAGCCTGCACATCTACACTGATTTTTTTTTTTTTTTTAAGCTGACCTGGGCCAGCCACAGCCATGCCGTGGGTTTTTCATCCTTGTGTAAACATAGCTTTTGTCTCCCAGCTGCTTTCATCTTACCAGCCACTAAGGGTACATCTATACAATTTTATAACCTGGAGCAGCGAGTCTAAGGGCTTGTCTACACTTACAGCTCAGCAGCAGCACCGATGGGAGAACTTCTCCTGATAACATAGGTACTCCACCTCCCCGAGAGGCAGTAGCTATGTCAACGAGAGAAGCCTCCTGTCTATGCTGGGGGTTAGGTTGGTATATCTGTGTTGCTCAGGGGTGTGGACTTTCCACACTCCCGAGAGACATAGTTGTACCAAAGTTTGTAGTGTAGACCAGGGCTGAGCCTGGGTCTGCAGACTCAGGATCACCTTATGGTTTAACAGCTGTGTAAATAGTGCAGCTCAGGCTCTGAAGCCCTCCCCCATCCCCAGGCATCAGAGCCCAAGTTCCAGCTTGAGCCACAACATCTGCACAGCTGTTTTTAGTGTCATAGTGTTATCCTAAGTCTGTAGACCAGGGCTATGAGGCTTGCTGCTGTGGGTTTTAAAATGCAGTGTAGCTATATCCTGGGAGCCTGAATGCTGCTTTTTTTATTTTTATTTTTTTTAAAGCCTGGGTCCCACCCTCAGCTGGAATGGGTGACTTGCCCCCTCTAACTCAGCCGCCTTCAATTACTGACCTGTTCAGAAAATCTGCACTATTTTCACTTCAGAGCCATGCTATAAATCAGGTGCTAATTCATCTGAAAGGCCATGTGTACTGCTACTGCAGCTCCAGCACCATAGCATATATACTTATAACCAATGGAAGGAGTTTTTCTGTCAATGTAGTTAATCCACCTCTCTGAGAGGTGGTAGCTAAATTAACTGAAGAATTCATCTGTTGAACTCACCCATCATGAGCTCTGTAGTTAGGTCGACCTGTAAAATGGCTAGGTCGACCTAACTATAGAGCTCATGATGTGAAATTTTTCACAGCTCTGAGCAAGGTAGCTAGGTAGATCTAATTTTTAAGTTTAGAGCAGGTCTAATTGCTGGGCACCTTACCCACAATTAGACAGTCACCAACTAAGCTTTGATTTCAAAGTCAGTAAACTAGCCCAGAGTCCTACCAAACATGATGGCAAGTTCCAAGCACAGAAGTGTGATCCTTTTTGTCCCCCAAACTTAATAGCGATAAGACAGAAGATACATCAGCTGGCTCACTACCTTAAGGCTTGTACATACTAGCACTTATGTCGGCATAACTTACGTCACTCAGGGGTGTGAAAAAGCCACCTTTCTTGTGGTGTAAGTTACACCAACCTAAGACCTGGTGCATACAGCGTTATGTCAGCCGAAGAGCTTCTCCCAATGACATAGCTACCGCGGCTCACAGAGATGGATTTGTTATGCAGATGGGAGAGCTCTCTCCCATCGGCATAGCGCGTCTACACTACCAGCGGCGCAGCTCCACTGATGCAGTTGTGCAGCTGCATCGATTCTAGTGTAGACTAGCCCTTAGTATCACCAACCATGTGTCTTCATCTGGGAAAACTACTGCTTTTGTACACACTAAGTCTAGCATGTATTTTCCCCCAGCCTACTAAAAGGAAAACTAAGGCATAGAGAGGCTAAATCAACAAGGACGTCCCAGAAAGATGTTAGCACAGCTGGTTATAGCACTCCGAACTCCTAATCTCATGACCCACTAAACAATGCATTAGTATATACATAATGATATTTTCAATCAGAAATAAGGGTTTTTTTAAAATATATTTTTGGTTCACTCTTTTATTTTAAAGGATGTATCTATATTTGCTACAAGAGATTTAAATTATTTAAAATATTTGTTGTGATCTTTTTTTAAAAAAACACTTTTTATCATTGAGAGAGCTAAATATTTTTTTAAAAATCTGTTGAAATAACCTGAAATATCTGATTTCTTTTTCTTAATCATTATCCATTTCTATTTCCAAGGGGTCTCCTTATTTATTATACGTTTAATCAGTAACAACCTGTTTAGAACAAGTTTTAACATACAATTATTTGGCTAAAATGGCTCTCAAACATATGGTTAAAAACATGGCAGTTAACTGTGCTTTGCCTCTGCAAGAGGCCTAGACTGGCACCTGGCTGTCTTTGAGTAACTAACTTTGAACCAGTGTTCATAAAGCAGGCAGGGCACCCAACCATGTCTGTCATCACTTTGGCTGGTCTTCCTTCCTCCCAGCTATCTGTGTGGTAAGACATTCTAGAGTGCGTGGCTTCACGTGAAGCTGGTGTAGCTTTTCTGGGCATATCCTCCGGGCACTGTCCCTTGCTGAGACCAAGAGCTGCTCAGCATTCCCAAAATGCAAGAAATTTTCTTTTATTATGGTTTTACACTGCCTAATGCAATATGGTTCCAATCTGACTGGGGCTCTTGAGAGCTACTTCACAACAAATAATAAGTCACAGTAATGCACTTTATGATCAGGATTTTTACCCAACTCCTCCCAAAGTCCCCACATGGTGTAAATAAAAAAAACCCCTCTTTGGATTTTGGCTTATGTTAACAAAGAACATAAAGTTTACATCCAGCCAGGGGCTTGGTTGGTCCTATGTTCCCTACGTCAGGAATGCTCATCCTAGCTCCTCTCCTCTTATATCTGGATGCAGTAATGAGCCATCTTCCTCAGCGAAAAAAGAAAAGGAGTACTTGTGGCACCTTAGAGACTAACCACAAGTACTCCTTTTCTTTTTGCGAATACAGACTAACACGGCTGTTACTCTGAAATCTTCCTCAGTGAGTTTACCTTAGTCCTCTTAACCTCTTTCCTGGTAAAATTAACACTTGCCAGAGGTTTTGAGTGTTTTAAGGGGGAAAATTATCAGTTACACACTGATACAAACATGTTTACACAGCAACATGGATGCTGGGATGGTAGAAAAGCTGCGGTGTAGATGCAAGTTCGTGTTTACTTGTAACTAGTTAAGGTGAACATGCCTCTATCTGGTTACAAAATCAAAGTTAAAAGTTGGAGAGTGGACAGGACCTAAAGTAAACAGGCTTTGGCTATTTGTGCTACACTGCTTACTCAGAATGGTGCAAGTCTGGGCTAATGGGCCTGAGTCATCACTAATGTTACATTCCCTTTGCATTCAACTTGAAGGAACTAATAGGGTGAGGCATACTATGTTAATTAGTCTGCATACCCCCTGAAAGAGTTCAGGGTGACCTGTTACTTGTTCTTCGCCAGGAACAGAGGAGAAACTGATGTTGACCTCAACCATAGTTTTGTACTTCAGCATAAAATGATTGTATTGACTTGCAGACTTCAGGGGGCTTCCTGGCCACTGCCAACTCCACCCTGTCAGAGCTCATTCTTGAACCCTGGTGGCCTCCAGGCAGAAGAAACCGCTAGAATGTGAGAAGGGGTCTGAGAATTCAAGAATCCTTTTGTAATAGTTTATGATAGCATTTTGTGAGTTACATGGAACCCTGATTGGAAAGGGAGGTCACTATTAAATGCTGACCCCATTCAGATGACTATAAAAGTCAATAGGGATTAAATTCCAAACTAGGTAGCTGATCTATATGTAGAATAGCGCCTACATTGAAATTGGAGATAATGGTTGGAACACCCAAATCAAGCCCATAGATTTTTAAGGCCAGAAGGGATCGTTGTGGTCATCTAGTCTTACCCTCCTGTATAACAAAAATCATAGGACTTCCATGAATTTTAATTCTTGCTTCAAATCCAATAGCTGCATTGTATGATCTGCAATGTGGTCAGCTTGTGGGAGTTCTTTTTTAACATTCAGGGTAAAACCACATTGAAATTTTGCATGTTTTACAAGAGATGCCAAAGTAAATTGCAGAAGAAGCCTAAAACCAAGGCACTTCCTACCATCCTCAAGGCTTATCCATTAGAATTATTAATAGGCTGCTGTAACCTATACCTTAGTTACATCAAGATTAGACTGTAACAAGGCACTCTGCTTGGAGCTATACCTAAATCTACCTGGAATGGAAACTGAGTTTGTTGGGAGAATGTGGCAGCTCTCTTACGACGTGATGTATTTCACTTGGCAACACATGACACCTGTGCTCTGTGATCTGCATTGGCTGCTTCTTAAGCTATGTCTACACTTGCAGAGTTTTTGCACTGTCAGTTTCAACAATGATGATGAATCGGTGAAAGAAGAGCGCTGGTTTGTGTACTCACTTACTTCCACAGGCATCAGAGAGTGTTTACATTTGCAGCACTTTCATCGTTTATGATAGCAGCGCACTGAGGGCAGCTATTCCACAGTGCAGCTCTCCCCATTTTGACGATGGGTGTTGTGGGAAGGGGGGCGGTGATTGCGGGGTATCCTGGAGTCCTGCACAGCTGCCTCCTCTCTCTAAACACTGATCAGCTCCAGTAGCTCAGCATTGTTCCAAGCAGAGGATCCTTTGCTTCGAGGAGCAGGCATTGTCACCTGGCCAGATAAGTGAGCACTTGCAAAGAAAACCAGAAGGGGAGTTTCAAAGTTCCCAGGGCTTTACAGGGTGGGGGATGGGTGTCTGTTTACCGAGCAGCAGAGCTGCTGGCCAGAGTGGTCACCTAGGCACTGTGGGATAACCTGCAGAGACTAAAAGCTCTGTAAACAGGAAGAACATGTCTTCACTTGCACATCGCTGCAAAAGCATCACCAGTAAGAGCTGTATGCCTCTTGTGGAGGTGGTTTTTTTTTTTTTTTTTGGCAGTGAAACTTCTGAGTTTCACCGCAAAAAGTCATTGACAAGTATAGGTTTCAGAGTAGCAGCCGTGTTAGTCTGTATTCACAAAAAGAAAAGGAGTACTTGTGGCACCTTAGAGATTAACAAATTTATTTGAGCATAAGCTTTCGTGAGCTATAGCTCACTTCATCAGATGCATTCAGTGGAAAATACAGTGAGGAGATTTATATACATAGAGAACATGAAACAATGGGTGTTATCATACACACTGTAACCAGAGTGATCGCTTAAGGTGAGCTATTATCAGCAGGTGAGCGGAGGGGAAGGGGGGACCTTTTATAGTGATATTCTTTTACATAGAGACTGTCCAGTTAAAGTGAAACTATTTCCCCAGGTTTCTTCCCCACCCCCACTCACTGCTACTCTGAAACCTATCTATAGTTAGGGAACAGAACTGATTATTTCTGGTCACTGTGTCCTTTAAGGTTTTTGAGCCAGTAGATCTCACCCTCGCACATTTACTTTTAATTCATAGATTGGAAGATGAAAACAAGCTTTCCTACTGTTTCATTGGTTTCAACTCCCTATTGGTTTCTCGGCTCTGAATGAACTAGTAATTGAACTGAAGTAGTTGAGTAAATCACAATGAAGAAAATATTCTCTGCTCACCTGCAGAAGAGGCTACTGCTGTCAAAATGTGGGTTAGCACCCCAACAAACTCTTGTTCCAGGCTTTAGCCAGTGACTTCCACCAGTGCTTTGACTTTATTTAAAACTTGTCAGCAAATATGTACTGCATAATATTTTTTTATTTAAATGATTTTAATAGATTAAAATGTAAGCCTTAACATAAGTTGTCAATTTCAAATTTAATTGAATTAAAAAGTCCGATTTAAATTGAAAAATTGGGGTTTTTAAATTATTTTTTAAAAAAAAGCCTAGATTTTTATCTACCCTAGCCACAGCTGTAGTCAACAGTGGCACTAGAACCCCATTCTTATAAAAGAGGACATTTTCTTTGAGGAACCATCATCTTATAATTCTTCTCACCCTATTTACGTTTTGTAATGGCCTGAATTTGTTGTACTTTGGCTTTGAAGTATGCTCATCTCTTTCCTCAAGATTATGGGGAAGAAAGGAGCACAATGAATCACTCACAATCAACAGCCATTAGTGTAGTTTGGCTTTGATTTTCACATCTGGACAACTTCCTTATGTTCTGGTTTTGGGGGGAGCAGAAGCTGCTAACTCTAATCTGTGATGTGCTTTTAATTATCTCAATGGTGCTTAGGGCCCAAGATCAACATTTGTTTATTGGTTATAAATAAAATTAAAGTGTATTTGAAGATGCTTCTATTTACCAACTCTCTTGCCCAGCTAATTCTTAATTCCCATGACCTCGCAAACTAGCTGTCTTCTATCTGCAACATGAGACAACAAATAAGAACAAAGTGTCTGTGGGAGCTCTTACTACTTTTCCTGCGTGTAAAACAATTTAAGAAAATGGGCATAGACGTGACTGATGGAAACCCTTTCTCCCCTTTCTCTTTGCCTTCCTCACAGTCAATTCTCACCCCAATACATATAGTTAAAAGTGAAACAAGCAAACAAAAATCAGTAAAACAACCTAGGCTTTCTTCATCACAGACTCTTCTAGATTGCAGAAAACATATGACAGGTTTCAGAGTAACAGCTGTGTTAGTCTGTATTCGCAAAAAGAAAAGGAGTACTTGTGGCACCTTAGAGACTAGTGTGTGTGTGGGGGGGCGGGGGGGTGAGAAAACCTGGATTTGTGCTGGAAATGGCCCAACTTGATTATCATACACATTGTAAGGAGAGTGATCACTTTAAATAAGCTATTACCAGCAGGAGAGTGGGGTGGGGGAAGGTATTTTTTCATGCTTTGTGTGTATAAAAAGATCTTCTACACTTTCCACAGTATGCATCCGATGAAGTGAGCTGTAGCTCACGAAAGTTTATGCTCAAATAAATTGGTTAGTCTCTAAGGTGCCACAAGTACTCCTTTTCTTTTTGAGAAAACATATGCATGCACATTCATACAGTCTCTCCATGCACTGACTACATGCAAAGATACCCCAAAATTAATATTTGGGGAGAATGGAAAACAAAGGGAATTACAGCATTTCCCATAATAACTTGTCTACGTTATACATCTTGTATGGTCTTATTGTAGACCTATAACAGTATAAAATATATTAATCTACACATTTAAAGGGAAACATGAACCAAAATACATGGACAGCAAGCCTGAATTAACATTAAAGGGACACTCTCAACTTAAAAATGCTGAAAAGTATGCTATTTTACTTAGCTTATATCTGTGTAACTAAACTGTGTTCACACTGTTTGCATTTGCAGCAGTACAAGACAGGTTACATTTCAATCCATGTGTCCATACAGCACTGTGCTGCATCAGTTGCAGTGCCCTGCAGTATGGGTAAGTATTGCATTTGCTGCTGCTTCGCTCATGACAATTCTGGATAACTTTTATGGTAGATGGTGAGATCTTCAGGAAGCTGGCAGAATTGTGTCCCAGAGGTCACTTGGTGGACTGGCATCCACACCATTTCCAGCATGCTGTCTGGAGGAGGCACAGAGGAATGTTGTGTGCTTGTCCACTATTGTGCTTTGAAAAATAAATCCTATTATAGAAGAGCACCTGCTGCAAGGCATCAGTGGCAACAGCACAGAGGTGGTGAGAGTTGTTAGAATTCCTTGTGGACTCACAGATGGCACCACGTGGATGTTTTTCTGTGATATATGTATTTGTTGGAGAACCTCTCCTGGGCCATGCCAGCAAATGTGGAGTGGTGGGACTGGATAGTTTTGCAGACTTCGGATGACTAGAAGTAGCATCAGGCCTTTAGGATGAGGAAAGTGCTTTCCTGGAGTCCTAGGCTGAGCAACCCCAGAATACTCAGATGAATGCGCCCCTTAGTGTGGAGAAGTTAGTGGCAACTACCCTTTGGAACTCTGCAGTTGCCACTGGTGACTGGGGGCAAGTTCATCACTGGGAAATCCACAGTTTGATTTATGAAGATATGGTAAAAATTTTCAGTATGTGCTGCTGCATCATGTGATCATGGAAGGAAGCATGGAGGAGATGACTGTTGGAAATTAAAATTAGGGTTTCCTAGTTGTTCTGGGGCTATTGAAGTGACCTATGTGCTAAATTCGTGGTATTGTCCCATGCCAAAGCCTCAGTTTATCAGGTAAAAGGGGTGCTTCGTTATAATTCTTCTGTTCTTGGTGGATCACAGTCACAGGTTTGCCAAGATTAATGTTGCTTGATCAGGAAAAGTCCATGATGCCAAGATATTCAACTGTTTGCAAGATTGCAACAGGGAACTTTTTTTGCCCAGTAGTACTTTAGACATTAATGGGGTGCATGAATCAACTCTGCTGGGTAATCCGGGCTACTCTCTGCTTTCCTTATTTATGAAACCATATACTAGAAGTCTTAATGGGAGTAAGAACTATTTAACTACAAATAGCTTTAGTTTTGTATATGGAGAGCCCATTTGATAGGTTGAAAGGCAAGTGAAGACGTCTCTCCTAGCTTGATGGTAGAAATATCTCCACTGTATTATCTCTGCATATTGTGTTTTGCCCAACACTTATGAGCTCGAAGGGGAAGTTATTACTTGTGGCTATCTGTGACTTTGAGCAGCATATAGGAGGAGGACCTATTGACAAGGTTGCTGATAGCAGGGGTGCCAGGCCCTGGAATGCTCTATGCATGCACTTTGAGAATCCGGGCATAGATTCAGCTTAACTATGAAATTTACCTTGCTATTGTACAGTAACGTGAAATATATTGGGAAATGATTGCGTAGGAAGGAGTACTGCAGAGGAGGGTATGAGAGTTGTAGTGGATCACAAATGAAATGAGAGTCAACAATGTAATACTGTTGCAAAAAAGCAATACTCATTCTGGGATGTATTAACAGGAGTGTTGTAAGCAAGACACACAAAATGTAATTCTTCCACTCTGTTCAGCA
The DNA here is from genome assembly GCF_965152235.1 of Eretmochelys imbricata. Taxonomy (NCBI): domain Eukaryota; kingdom Metazoa; phylum Chordata; order Testudines; family Cheloniidae; genus Eretmochelys; species Eretmochelys imbricata. The sequence continues at coordinate 27,770,871 of NC_135576.1, read as the reverse complement.
CTGATAAGGCCTGAGCTGGAGTATTGTGTCCAGTTCTGGGCACTGCACTTAGAGAGAGATTTGGAGAAAGTCCAAGGAGAGCAACAAAAATGATGAAGCATCTTGAAAACATGGTGTAGGAGGAATGTGGTATGTGTTTTTTTTGTTTTTTTTTGTTTTTTTTAATGGGTTTGTTTAGTTTGGAGAAGAGAAGACTGAGGGGGATAAAGCAGTCTTCAGTACGTAAAAGGTGGTTATAAAGAGGAAGGTGATAAATTGCTCTCCTTAACCACTGAGGACAAGACAAGAAGTAATGGGCTTAAATTGCAGCAACAGAGATTTAAGTTAGACATTGGAAAAAACTCCCTAACTGCAAATACAGACTAACACGGCTGTTACTCTGAAACCTAACTGTAAGGTTAGTTAGGTGCTGGAACAAATTACTTAGGGAGGTTTTGGAATTGCTGTCATTGGATGTTTTTAAGAACAGGTTAAATAAACATCTGTCAGGGATGGTGTAACTTGGGGGTTCTCACCCTTTTTCTTTCTGAGGCCCCCTGAACATGATATAAAAACTCATGGGCCCATCTGTGGCACAACAACTGTTTTTCTGCATATAAAAGCCAGTGCTGGTGTTAGGGGGTAGCAAGTAGGGCAGTTCCCAGTGGGCCCTGCGAAGCTAAGCTTCTCAGGCTTGGACTTCATCCCTGGTTGACAGGGCTCAGGGTGGCGTGGGTTCAGCTTTCTGCCCTGAGCCCTAATGAGTCTAATTTCAGACCCCCTGAAATCTGCTTGCGGCCCCCTAGGGGGCCTCTGATGCCTGGTTGAGAACCGCTGATATAATAATACATAGTCCTTCCCTGGTGGAGGGGACTGGACTAGATGACCTGTCAAGGGCCATTTCAGTCCTACGTTTCAATGATTCTATAATATTGCTAATATTTCATGATACAGTATGTATAACTTTGTGTTTTTGGCTAGATTTCAAATGTATTAATGAAACTGATTTTTTTTTAAGACTACTTTTTACTTTACTTTTTTAACACTGATATGACTGTCTGCTTAATAAACCCTAACTTTCATATTTTGAAAAAAAATATAACTTTAATAATTAGCAAAAATATTAACAAGAAAAGGCAGAATCCAGCCATTCATTCACCCATCATTACCAAAGTAGACAGAAGTGCAAAGAATCTAATTCTTAACTGTGTATGCATAGACATGTTACACAGTTGTGCATGGCATTTTTAAAAAGTTGTTTGCCTCTGCCCTGTGGTGTAGATCGGTGGATGGAGGCCCTTGTTCTGAGGGGAAGTGGGTGAAAGGGCGTCCCCAGCACTATTTGTTCTCTGTTTGCTTCAGTGCAAGGTATTTGTCAGGAAATGACTATTCAGGAGGTGAGATGCAGTTTACTTTGGTATTTATACCCTCAAGCAACGTGGTGTTTCCTCATCAGTTCAGTTATCTGCTATTGCATCTTCCTGTCCTTCTCTCTTTGTTGCAGGAACTTTCAAGAATTTTACTACCTTTGTCTATCCTACTGGCTTTCTTGGCCTCTGGTATAGGTAAAATAACCATGTCTTCCTTTTTATTCCTCTTCTCCCCCTCCCACTGCCCACCCCTTTCTTAGAGCTAGTCTACATTGGGCAACACTAAAGCACTGCCGTGGCAGCACTTGAATGTGCCTTGTGTGGTTACGGCACTCCCACTGCAGCAGAGCAGGGGGTTGAGCAGTTGCAGTCGAGCAGTGAGCACCCCCCAGCACGTTGGAAAGTTAGAATCTGGGCTAAAACACACTTCATCAGATGCATGGAGTGAAAAATACAGTAAGCAGTGTATATATATTACAGCACAAGAAAAGACCTGTACTGCTTACTGTGTTTTTCACTCCATGCATCTGATGAGGTGGGTTTTAGCTCACAAGCTTATGCCCAAATAAATTTGTTAGTATCTAAGGTTCCACAAGGATGATTCCAGGTTTTTTGTTTTGTTTTTTTGTCTGTAGAGTTATGCACATACAAAAGTGTGTGCAGGATGAGTGGGGGGGGGTCTTGTCACAAAACTAATCCTTACTCATGACAGACTCATTGAAATTACTATTAGAAATGATTTATGGGAGTAAGGGTTTGCAGGATTAGGTCCAGGAAAGCAATGCTAGTAAACCTTAAATGGAGTAAGCCAGAAAGGCCTATCCCAAGAGAACTAATTAACACATGACTTTAAAGTATAAGTGATACTTTATAAAGGGTTAGTTATTTCTCCAGACAGGTCACCTGGACTTCAGTTTCTTCTATTTTTCTCCAGTGAAATAGTAGCCTTTACTTCTCCTTGATGCTGTGGGTAACTGTTTTGAAGTTCCGTTGGTGTGAAGGGAGGAGGGGAAGAAGAGGTGCAGATTGGATCTGTTTTCTCTTCTCTTACCCTCTGTCCCAATTCCTATCAAAGCAGGAGATTGTTATTCCTACTTCTCTGAAGGGGGAGACGAGTTTAGTAGGCAGAAATGGGACTGGACAGTCATAATTCTTCCTGTGTCTGGTGATGCTTAAGTGTTGAGCCAAGGAGAAACCAGGCCTGTCTTGTCTGCAGCAGGATGAATCAGAGCCCAGGCAGTCCATTTCTTTGAGTGCACTTGAGGAGGTGGTGCTAGTTTTCAGTAGGTCCACCACAATCTAGGGCAGGGGTCTCAAACTCAATTTACCTTAGGGCCAGTGCCAGTCCTCAAATTCTCCCAGCGGGCCAATAATGTCACTGAAGATGGTGTTCAGAAAAGAAAACGTTTATATTGTGTATTTTATTTCGAATTTCTTAGAAATAATAAAACTGTCATACAACTTTATGCAATTAATTCTTTGCCTGCCAGAGAGTTTTTAGTGTTTGCCAGACACCTGGCAACGCTTCAGTTCTGTCTGTTTGTTGATGTTTGGCCTCAGTGACTGAGCAGTTGAAACCTTCAGGATTGCAGGAAGGTGTGCATCAGATGGTTTTGTGTTCGGTATTTTGACTTATTTATATTCATTGTGGAGGGTGAAGGGCTGATCTGCGGGGCTCGCCGGGAGGTGCTGGCAGGGAATGGGGGAGGTGGGGAGGCTGCCAGTGGGTGCTCAGCAGCCACCATTCCCTCCGCCATTGGTGCTCCAGCCCTGGATCACCCACAGAGTTGGTGCCTATGTACACTACAGTTAGACACCGACAGCTGGCCTGTACTAGCTGACTCAGGCTTGTGGGGTTTGGGCTACGAGTCTGTTTAATTGCGGTGTAGACATTTGTGCTCAGGCCTGAGCTATGGGACCCTCCCACCTTGTGGGGTACTAGAGCCTGGGCACCAGTCTGAGCCCAAACGTCTACACCACAATTAAACAGCCCCTTAGCCTGCGCCCCATGAGCGTGAATCAGCTGGCCCGGACCAGCATTGTTTTTTAATTGCAGTATAGACAAACCCTTAAACGTTAAGTACAAAGATAATCTTATTGCAGAGAGAGTGAAGTAATTGGTAGTGTTATAATGGCTAATATGATTATGAGTTCCAATCTTTGGTTGGGCCCTCCAAGGTCCTGAGTGACATTATGGGAGTTGAGGGTGCTCAGTACCTCATAGGATTGGGCTCAAGCTGTATATTTCATTAGAAGTCCTTTTTCCTTCTGTTAACACTTCAGATCTCTTTGAATCTTTTTTGGTTTAACGTTCATTTTTGAATAGCTGAACAGTGCAAGTCGGAGTCAGACTTAAAGCTTGTCTGTATGTACCACAGATTTGGGTTTTTTCTGTTTTAATTTTATCTGAGTAAGAATGGAATTTGCAACTATTGAGGTTAACTAGTCTGTCTAACATGGATGTATTTTACAATTTGATTTGATTTCCTAGCGCAGCGCATTTCATTAGTGTGTGCACCCAGGGAATTTTTTTAAAGGCGAACATTTATTGACTACTCAGTCATAAAGGACATTAGTTTGTTTGATGAATAAAAATAGTTAAGTTTTAGTTTCTTTAAGCTTAATTTTTTAAATTAAAAACTAAACTTTACTTAAAAAATGAGACACAAAATACCAAATGTTTGCTGTAGTGATAACCAGCCGTATACAAAGATACAGTCAATTTTCATGGTCTTTATCTTTAACCAGATAATGAGCTAACCCAAATTGACCAAAACAGATTAAGTTTCTTCATCTTCCTGTCGTAGAGAATGAGATGTTATGGACTTAAATTCCTCAATCACATCATTGTAATTAACTGACTAAGCCAATTCTTGTTCAATGTACAAAATCATGAGTGAGTCGAGGTGCTGTTGGGACATTGTACTACTTAGTTTGTTTTTTTACATGTGCTAGTTTCAAAAAGGCTCTTTCACATGAACAGCTTGAACATACGATTGAATTAAAACTTAAAGCCACGGGCTTGTTATGCTATTTCAGTAGAGTACACGTGATAAAAATTACAAATACTGTAGACACTGTGCTGGGCTTGCCTGACGCGGCTGCTTATATAGGTCAAAGAATTTTCTAGAATAGTAGTCAGAGGGGAGGGGAGGACTAATGGTAACGCGGTGCCGCAGTAGTGGGGGGCGCATGCTGCGAGCGAATGTGGGCTTTCTATATAGAGCGTATGGCGATTAAATTAAAAGGCCACATCGAGGTTCCAAAATTGTATGAAGGGCCAGGTAGGGAAGGCTCTGCCTCCCCAAACAGCCTGCCCCTGCCCCCCATCCAATCCCCACCCACTTCCTGCCCCCCTCAGAATCCCTGACCCATCCTGCTCCTTGTTCCCAGACCACCTGCCCAAAACCTCCCCCAACCGTGACCCCGGGGACCGCCCCCGCCAACTCCCCCTGCTCCCTGTCCCCTGACTGCCCCGACTCCTATCCACCCCCCACCCCGCCTCCTGACTCCCGTGAACTCCCACGATCCAATCCACTGTCCCCGGGACTCCCTGCCCCTTATCCAACCCCCCCAGCCCTAGCCTGCTTACCCTCACCTTCCCCCCTCTCTTGGAGCCTCTGTGTGCAGTGTCCAGGAGCGGCCCGCTGGAACTCGCAGCCCCACCCCCTTACCACGTGGCTCCGAGCAGCAGGAGCTCAGGTCCCGCTGGAGACACGCTGCTGCAGCGCTGTCCGGGGGGAGCCTCCCTGCCGAAAGCTCAGGCGGGCCGGGCAGGACAAGCTTGCCCACCCCTGCATTAGGGTGTGCCTGGGCTCACCGGCACACCCCATACGCACGCCTATGTTTGATTTTACAATTGTTCTGATGAACTGCAGAGTACCTTTACTAATGTAGTTGTACTTGTTGGCCTGTGGTTCCAATCTATTTTTTTTATTTGCTAACTACAAAAATACTTAAGCTTAATAAGAAAATTGAACTTAGGTTTGTCTGGCTTTATGGTTCAAAAAGAACGTGTATGTTTTATTTAACATTCTTAAATTACTTGATATCAATTGATATTCCATGTCAACATTTGAAAAATAGATACTTTTCAAAAATTGATATCTACTATGAAGGGCCTAAAGTTGTTGGATTTTTTTTCTTTTATGTATTTTTGAAAGGAGGCTTGTCTGGTAGATCGGATACAATGACTATTTCATATTAACTGAAGGGAAGTATGTATTTTTGTCAAGTTAGCTTTAAACATTTTTCCGATATGGTTGGACGAGCTAGAATTTTCTGACTAGAGTTGGCAAAGGGGGAGGAGATTTATTGTAATAACTCATAATAATAAATTATAGCCTACTTTAAATTAATATTTGACATTTCAGAAGATCACTACTTTTGTTTGTATAATTAACTTTAAAGGGACTGAACAATTAAGAGCATAGGACCTTTTCAGATGGTTCAATTCAATATACGGCTTCTGTGGCTTCAGTTATGATCTTTTGTTGAATGTTCTCGAGTTTACTGCTTTGCTTCAAATACATAGTGCATTCTGAGTGCTTTGAAAATATCAGTTTACTATAACGCTGTAAAAACAAGATTATAAGAGATGCTGGATACAACCTGTAGCCCATACTATCTTCCAAAACTGTATTGTAACTGATTTTATTCTGTATATCTGTGTGACCGCTTGCAGGATACCATGTTGACGTTTTAAATTTAGCACAAAACTCTCTCATTTTAAAACTATTCTCTGGTATCCTCCCTCAGCACTAAGAGTTTCATTCTCAAAGCAGCATTCCTGAAGTTTAGCATTTGTTTCAGCCATTAGGGATGTCCTTTACCTGCTCAGGAATGGCCTTGATTCAATTTCCCCCTTCTCTTCTCCAAAATGTAAAAGTATCTTGAGTGTTAACTATGTGGCAGCCTGAGATTGCCTGAACAACAGGTCTTCTGGCTTTTCTCTGTGTTTCTGTTCAAGGTAAATACTGTAGCTATAGTTGATATAATAAAGTTGTGTCACCATTTCCATTATAAAATCTGTTTTTGGTTTGTTTGTTTTTTTGGGACTTTATAACTTAACTGTAAAACCCAATAATTTTCTGGATTTCCTATGAATTTGGTTCAAAAAAGGTTCCAATCTGAGAACACTTAAAGGAAAAGAAATGATTAGCTTAGGGTGCCTTGTATGCACATGTAACTTAGATTTAAACAAAATAAAAAGGAAGAAAGTAATCTGGCAAGAGATTGGATATTTTAAAAGACACAAAGATAAGAATTATGGTAATTTTAAACGGGCTACTGCATATGATGTTATATTTTTCATACAGATTTTAGTTATCCACGCCCAGTAAGTTGTACAACTTATTATTAAATGTACAGAGTCTCATGTAGGAGTGATTTATCTCTTCTAAATGTATATTTATTTATACAGTAGACCCAAGATTTGGAAAACTTTACTTGGATACCTATTGACAGGAAGACTTAAGCCTGCTAGTCAGAGTTAGCTGTAAAAGATGACAGCAGGGGAGGCCTGCAAGGGAGGTCTTGAGACAATACTGTTTCTACCACCCTCTGTTGCTGGGACATCTACAATCGTCCCTGGGCCTTACTTGGATGCTCATGTCAAGGCTGAATCCCCACTCTGTCACTTTGAGTACAGAAGGTGGGGGCTCGCAAGGATTTTAAAAATTAATACTTGCCACTCCAGGCTTGTATTAAACTCCCAAGGTTACAGCTTTTCTCTGACCTTGGCTTGGTAAAGGCTGCAACCACCCAAATGCAAAAAACCCCCTTTGAACCCAGGAAGGAGCACTTGGGAATTCCTCCCTGTGGGATACCCTCAAGCCCTTTCACCCCTCCCTCTGGGGAAGAGTTGAGAAAGAGAACAAAGGAAATTAGCTGTTGCTACCACCTAATCCAACAACATGCACAAACCTCTTAAGACACAAAAATCCAATCCCTGTTCTTAAAGGTAAATTTTATTAAACAAAAAAGGAAAAAAAATCTGGAATTTAGGCTTTTGTTAGATTTTTAAGAGTAATTCCAAAAATTAAGCACCCAAACTAGCTTTCTTGGGGGTTCAGCTTAAAGTTTGTAAGCAAACAAGAGCATCAGCACAGAGGAGATCCACAAGCCAAAATAAGAAATAAAGCTTATTGTGTCTAACTAAACATTCCCTATCCAAATAATTTCTTCTAGGTATGGAAGATACTTTTTCATACCTGGTTCAAACCTTATACAGCATTCCTACTTATAGCATTGCTGCTTTGTGTCCCTGCAGCCAGAGAACAATAGACAAAGGGAAAGTTTCTTTCCCAATTTTAAAAAGCTGGGCTCTGGGAGGAAGTTTTGGTGCGGGAAGGGATCTGGGGTGCAGGCTTAGGGATGGAGTTTGGATGCTGGGTGCAGGCTCTGGGCTGGGGCAGGGGTGGGGGTTCAGGAGGAGGGGGTGGGATTTCAGGCTCTGGGAGGGAGTTTAGGGGTGGGAAGGGGTGTGTGGAAAGGAGGAGGGGTGCAGGCTCTGGAAAGGAGTTTGGGGGTGGGAGGGGGTGAGGGTGAAGGCTCTGGGAGAGGGGTGGGGGGGGTCATCGCTTACCTGGGCCTTCAAGGCAGGGCGGGCTGGGGGGGCCTCTGCGTGCTGCTGTCCCCTGGCACCGACCTCACGGCTTCCCATTGGCCTCAGGGGTGCTCAGGGCAGGGGCAGCGTGTGGACGCACAGCCCCGCCCCATGGCCGCAGGGAGGGGCCAGCAGCCACTTGGAGCAAGCATGCAGGAAGCCGCTCAGCTCCGCTGTTCTGCTGCTGGTGGGCGCGGCCCTGGGCCATTCTAAATTGCGCACTGGGGGGGGGGGAGGCAGGTGAGGGAGAGTGTCTGGGGGGCAGCAGGCAGGGCCAAGGGAGAGACCTGGCCCCAAAATTGCTGGAGCCCCACAGACCACATTGGGGAGGTTCTTGGGCTGCAGATGGCCTGTGGGCCGGGACTTTTTTATAGCTTTTCCCTACCTGAGCTCTCATTTTCTTAATTCTCAAATTATGTCTCCACCCACCATGAAAATTTGCTCTCCAACTCATGGAAGACCACTGCCCTTGCTTCTGGATGGTTTCTTGAAGTCTCTGTCTCCTTGCATGAGTACACAGAGATACAAATAAACAAACAGGCATGCATTAATATCTCAATGGCCTATAAGCAAATAAAATACTGCAGTGCAAAAGGTATGTGGGTTACATGAGCAGAAGTCTTGTATTGTTAGTGTTTTTTGTTTTGTTTTTTTCTGGGGGTAGTGGTTGTGTGTGGCAGGGAAATTATGTAACAAGGGGAGAAGGAGCAATGTATGCAACCAGAAAGGAGCAGCACTGGTGTCAAATCAGGACTATGGGAAGAAAGGACAACATTCTTCAGAGAGCAGCCTCTAGTGTTGATTTGAACATCTGGAGACTGGGAGGAAAGAAAAGCCTGTCACGCCCGCAGGTCCTAAAAAGATTCTGTAGGGAATATTTTCAAGAAAATACCTGTACCTCTAAGTAAAAAGGAACATATGCCAAATGTAAACAGTGCAACAAAGAGATGCAAGACTTGGCTGTCAGAATGAAACAACATTATGAAAAATGCTCTTCAGAAGGCAATGACTTTGAAGATGAAGTGCATCTCTGAACAGTCTGGGTCAACTGGTTAGTAAAATTATTTTTGCATTATTATCGACTGCCTACTGTGTTTTACTATGATAAAAGATAGCTTAGATTATTGTCATAAATTTGTGTTTTGGGTGGATTACTTATGAATTTCAAAATGTTTATTTTCAAATTATAATTGGTATGTTTGTGGAGTACTTATCAATTACTATTTTTGCTCTTACGGCTGTACTTTTTCAGATTTTTTTTATTGCTCAATATAATCAAATATCCTAGGTGAAGTTTTCCTATTTAAAAGTAAAAGTATTAGGCAGTTCATGAATATTAATATTTTAAATGTTCTTTCAAACTGTTTGGGATGTTGTTAGAGATAAGGATTTAAATAGACTTAAATCATAAGGATTATCTATTTATCTATTTCCCTATAATACTTTTTGATTAAATTCTATCATTTAAACATTGGTACAAACATCTGCAGTAGGGGGAATCTTTCATTATTTTTTAACCATTTTTGTTTCAGGGTCCACCTTAGACATAAGAGGTTATGAATGCCCATCATCTGCCATGTCTACTGCTGGAGTCATCTACTGGTACCACCAGCAGCATTGCAAGTAAGCATACATCAGAAGGTAAACTACCTGTATCCCTCCTCCCCCCCCCATCCCCAAGAAAAAAAAAGACTTCGCCATCCAGTATAACCACAGATGAGTTTGTAATCAGGACCAGCAAATTCCATCAAGACTCCATAGATGAAAAGATTGCTTGGTTCATTAATGCAACAAATTCTCCTTTTCATCATCTTCAGAAGAAACATTTCATTGACATGGTTCAATCATTACGACCAGGCTATGCGCCACCCAAAAGAGCAGACGTCACTTGAAGGTTGGTTGATGCAGTGTAGGAAAGAGAAATTGAACAGTGTGAAAAAAACATTGACAGGATACTCATTAATCTGAGTCTTGATGGGTGGAGCAGTGTGTACACAATAATCCAATCATAGGTGATTTTGTGATAACAGAAGATGGGGCTGTCTATTTTACAGAAACAATTGATATGCTGTGTGAACATTTCCTAATATAATACTTAAAAGAAGTAGCAGTAAAAGCTGTAACAAACTGTGAACAAAAAAAAGTGTCAGGTGCATAGTTTTGTACTGACAATGTTGCAAATGTATGAGAAGAAATCTAGAAGAAGATAATGAAGGGAACCTGCAATTTTTATAATATATGGATGCGGAGCTTGTTTGGTACAACTTTTAGCCAAAAACTTAAGTACAACTCCAGAAAAACGGAAAATGTTGAAATTGCAGAATACTTTGGTACCAATCACTTTGCTTCAGCTTCACTGAAGAGAGCCGGAAGATCCAAATTAATTCTCCCCCAAGATGTGCAGTGGAATTCAGTGATTGATTTTTGAGCTATTTATTAAGAACTGGCCAATTCTGATGACAATTTGTGAAGAAAATCATGACAACACAGATGGAACTATCACACCACAGTAGTCAACATCAGACTAAAGAGAAATGTGGAAGATCTCCTGACTGTACTGAAACATATTTTCATAGCCTTGGATAAATTGCAGAAAGATTGTTGCTGTATTGTTGATTCTGTTGCAATTTTGAAAGAACTTCAAGAGACACTGAAGAAAGGAAAAACCCAACAACAAAGTTCTGTTGCAGGCTGTAAAGAAGCAGATGGATCAAGCACTTACTCCTCCTTTTCTTGCCAATATTTTCAACCCAGAGTACTAGGGTAGATGCCTAACTCCTAGACAAGATGATGCAGCTATGGCATTGGTGACAATTAATGCCCATCAGTCATGCCAATCGTAATAAATTTCAGGGCTGGTGGTGAACTATTTAAGCAGCACAGATTTTGCTAATGTTTTTAAAAAAAGTTACACCATTGGACTGGTAGACGTCATTAGTTAAGCACCTGCGCAGAGTTTATTGAAGTGCTAAACCAGCTTTAGACAGCAGTAGTCTCTTCAGCAGCACAGATTGAATTAGTTCAAATGAAAAAATATTCTAAGTTGGAAAATCTATTGGGAGTTGAAAAAGCTGGAAAGCTTTGTTTTTTTTCCCTCATCCAGTCTATGAATAAAAACAAGGAGGGAGAAGGGGATGAAATCTACTATTTTTAAAAGTCTGAAGGACAGCCTAAGTAATTTAGGAGACTGCTCATTTTCAAGAGACTTGGGCAAGTAGGAACTTACATTCCCATTACTTTTACTTAGATGTATTTGAAAAGTTTCCCAGGCTGCCCTGAAATAATCAGTTTAATTCAATGAGTACAATTAATCTCTCTGTTTAATAAATCATTTAGTTGTAATTGTGAAACATATTTTGATAAAAGATGGTTATGTATCCAAAACGCTTACGGTTATTTTGTTTAATAAAAATACATTTTATATGCAGTTTTGTGTCTTTAATTAAATTCCAGTTACTGTCCTAATGCTCTTGACACAAATAATGAGAGAGAAGTTAATTATTCATTTTCTAAATACTAAAAACTTACAGTTAGTAAGAATTTGCAAATATTAAGTTATGTAACTGCTTAAATAAATGTGATAGAGTGTACCCTTCTAGTCACAAAAAGATGTACCAAATCTAGTATAAAGATTCTACTTAATTGTAAATCAACATGATTTAATGGTTATATCCGTCAATGAGTGTGCCTTTTTTACAAAATATCTGAAGTACAAATGGAAAAGCTCATTTAAATTGAGGCTTTCCACTTCATGATTTAAATGGCCTTGTTTTAAATTGATTCACCTGTTAATCTTTTTCTTTGTCCCAATTATCTAATAGAAGTACCTCCATTTCACATAATGCTCATTTTAATAGTACTGCTCTCTAAACTAATATATTAACTGCAATTTAAAATCCAGATTCACCAGTGAGCTTTGAGAGCTTTTTACTGCTCCATCACATCTGCGTGAGGGGAGAGTATATGAAAAAAAAATCCAGTATTTAAAAATCGGTTTAGTCTAGTCAGGGACCACAAACATTAAAATGCCTTAATCCTAATCCTATAGGTATTTCATTGTCTGGGTATAACACAAGAAGGACATGAGACACTTGTTATGGATCTTAATCAGGCTGCAACTTTATTATATAGATGTCTGGGACTACCCGGCAGATGGAGTGTACAGTGCAGGCAAATCCATGATTATTCAAATCAGTTCTCCGGGATTTCCACCAGCCCCCCTTTGTTTCTATCCAGGTCCCCCAGCTAATCCTTGGCTTGGACCTTACCATCCACCACCCTCATAAGAAGGTTAAGGTGGGCTATGAGAATGGGGGGAGAGGGGAGGTTGGTTCCCTGCCATACCAATCAGAGAAGTTCCCAATCCCCTCCCCCGTTCTGTTCTTTTATCCATTACCTCCTTTTAAGTCCTTTAACAGGCCATTTATCTGGTCACTGGCTGCCTTCCCTATGGAGTACTTGCACTGGACATCCGCCCAACCTTACAAAGTAAGGGCATGGCTACACTTGCAGATGTAGAGCGCTTTGAGTTAAACCAGCCTTCGTAGAGCGCAGTAGGGAAAGCGCTGCAGTCTGTCCACACTGACAGCTGCAAGTGCACTGCTGTGGCCACATTAGCAGCTCTTGCAACGGCCACAGAGAGCAGTGCATAGTGGTAGCTATCCCAGCATGCAAGTGGCTGCAACGTGCTTTTCAAATGGGGTGGAGTGTGACAGGGAGTGTGTTGTGTGTATGTGGGGGGGAGGAGAGCATGTCAGCATGCTGTCTTGTAAGTTCAGACAGCAGCACACACACACCCCCCGCCGCACCCCCCACACCATTCTACAGTAATGGTTTGCTTTGTCTCGGAGCAGATAAGCATGCCAGCTGTCAAAACAGAGCTTTCAAAGGGCATATCTGCATTCCTGCAGTGATTCCAAAACAATGACAAGAGTGGCCACTTGATTTAAGGGGATTATGGGACGTTCCTGGAGGTTGATCAGAAGGCAGTAATGCAACACCTCGTTCATGCTGACGCCTGGAAATTTCAGCCAAGGCGCACCAAGTGTTAATCTTCTTGCCGAGGTGGAGTACCAAGAGCGCTCTAGCCGTGGAGTGAGAGCGCTCTACGTGCCTTGCCAGTGTGGATGGGTAGTGAGCTAGGGTGCCCGGGGCTGCTTTAATGCGCTCTAACTCACAAGTGTAGCCAAGCCCTAAATTGTGACATATGGCCTACCACCTTTTTCTCTCACCAGAAAAGGTTCTCTTACACCCACTGTGGAGAAAGTGAAAAAACCTCACTCTGCCGAAGTCAAATTCAGGTGGTGTGGGAAAAATTCCTTCCCAGCCCCCCCTTTAAAAGGAGCGACTAGTGTAGTACTCACAGCAGGTCCTAACCCAGCCTGCCATTTGCTTCCACTAGGGGAAGACACACTTGCCCCACCCAAGTTTCATACCTTTATGCCCTTTGGACCTCACATTCCTGGGAGGGGGGAGTCATTGCTGCAAAGCTGTCCACCGAGCATCTTTTTTACAGCAGTTTTTGACCTCTTTCTCTCCCCCCCCACCCCCACCATAAACCAGAGCCCCAGACAAACTCTGCCCCACCTTACTTGTGGTGCAGTCATTGTCACTGCAGGGCAGAGTTAAGTGTGTTTCGGTCATTAACTGTGTATTTTTAACATATTTGGATTTCTTTTAAGTGTAATCTTAAACCCAGGAAATGTAGAGTTATGCTGTGTGGTGTGTTTTGTTTTGTGTGGTAATTGCATCCCTTTAATATATTTTTTTACTCTTAAATTACTGATACATGCTCTCTACTAAACTCCATCTTTTCTGTCTGGGAATCATATACTCAATGTAAAGTCTTCAGAGATTCTTTTAATTGTGTGTACAGATCTATCACAAATCTATCACAATTGGATTCTGATCCTTGATTGGGGACAAAGAACAAATAATCCTTAATCTATTCACATCTATGAAAAGGGCAGCATGGTGTGTCTTGGAGAACAACGCCTATAAATCTTAGAAGTCAGATGCATTGCCTACTAGAGTGAGGGAACTCAAATTTTTGGAGTAGTTTCTGAATTCTGGACTTCACATGCATGTGGGTGTGAATTCAGAGTGCTTATTGTCAATGTGAATAGTTTTCCCTTCAGACATTACCTTAATAAACTGATAGTGAAGGTTATGCCTTCATTCACATGCAGTGCCTCAGATTGCATTGTTTACTGATAAAACATTGTTTATTGACTTCTTAATGAGCCTGATATGTGACGATCTTCCAAACTTGCATGAACACCTTGATAAGCTATGAGTACTTGTAAAGAACTTTCACTTTCAAAAAATAATTTACATCTATCTACTTAACTCTGACCAGTGATTGATTCAATTCCATTGAATGTTTCTAGTCAAATTATTCCTTTATGCTCTGCTTAATTCCTGTGGACAGCATCGAGTTTGGAAGGCTGTTCTCGGAGGCTTGTTTGCGAACAACTCCATTGCACCCAAATACTTTGTATAATCTTCATGTGATTCAGGTATAACACAGTGGTTGTCTGGGGTTGTTAATTCTGTGGTCCTCTTAAAGTGAGAGGAAGAAAAAAAATTTATATAATTTTTAGTCGGAGTTGTTAAATGAACTTTTGCATGAATTGTAGTTGTAAATTAGTCCCAGGATATTAGAGAGACAAGCTGGTCCAATAAAAGATATGCCCTCACCCATTTTATGTCTCTAAATACAATGTTGTGAGGTGAAAGGAGTTCCTGACCTTTAGTTTTATTACTTGAGAGAAGACTTTAGGGAAGTTTCTGTTTGAGCTCACTTTTAGCACTTTAGACCATTTTGTTTTCAAACTGTGAGGCACTTTCGCCCCTGGGCAGGGTGCCGTGAGGTTATCAGGGGTCAGGGAGTGAGGTTTCCACAGGGCTCCGGCCAGCCAAGTGTCCGGTCCAAGGCAGGACAGGACCCTTCCTTTACCAGAGGTGGTAAAGGAGATGGGGAGAGCATAGCCCCTTCCAGCCCTCCCCAGGGAGCAGCCGCCTGCTGCTCTCCCCTCCGTGATTTCTGGGAACTCCTTGAGTGCTCTTCCTGCTGCTGCCCAGTCCTGGATGCCCACTGGTCAACAGCCCTGGGTATTTTTAAACTGTCCTGAGCCTGTGGGAGTCAGAGGCTCTGGCAAGAGGGGGGGAAGGCAAGGACCCCTTGTCCATTCCATGCCACTCTGCCCTGGGCACCTCCGGGGGTGGAGCCAGCTAAATGCTGCCACCACTGTGCTCCTCTTGGGTGAAAAGAAAAGGAGTACTTGTGGCACCTTAGAGACTAACCAATTTATTTGAGCATGAGCTTTCGTGAGCTACAGCTCACTTCATCGGATGCATACCGTGGAAACTGCAGAAGACATTATATACACACAGAGACCATGAAAGATGACCATGAGATCATGGTCTCTGTGTGTGTGTATATATAATGTCTTCTGCAGTTTCCACGGTATGCATCCGATGAAGTGAGCTGTAGCTCACGAAAGCTCATGCTCAGATAAATTGGTTAATCTCTAAGGTGCCACAAGTACTTCTTTTCTTTTTGCGAATACAGACTAACATGGCTGTTACTCTGAAACCTCTTGGGTGAGTCACTTTCTGCAGTAGATGGGAGTGGGTTAGCAGCGGGGCTGTTATGAGACTCCAGTGTAGAAGGGGAAGTTTGGGTAGTTCTGCTTTAGACTAGTTTTGTAGGATCCTTTGATAGAAGTGATATTGGCTGGTGCTTCAGCCTGCTGTTTCTACTGTAAATATACTCACAATACATGCACTGGTTATTGTATTAACTACTGATCAAGCATCTTGGAAGGGATGTGTGTGAAATTACACATTAATCAATTAACTTATTTATAGAGTCATTGACATTTTTGTGGAAATCTACCATGCTTCCTGTTTGTTCTGCCAGTATATGCTTAACAGGAACAGTGGTTGGAACATTATTTTTACATGTGGTCAGACAATGCTGCCAAATCTGCTAGGGGAAGGTGGTGTCACTGGTGCTAGTGTGATGATTACAGCGTGTGGTCCATCCCTTCACTGGCTGCTTTATGAAGTAGAGCTCTTTGGTGTTATCTTGAACACGCTAGGGAATAGAATCTCTGACTCACCACATTTACCCCACCTGAATCATAATGTATCTCCATCCTCAAGTGCTTAAAAGTCATGAGAATTTTGTAAAATATGGATTCTTCTTGCTTTCTGATTTTGCATTTTTAGCGTATGTGCTGGAGGATTCTCTGCACCTTGAAGTCTTTAAACCACAATTTGAGGACTTCAGTAGCTCAGACATAGGTCAGGGTTTTGTTACAGGAATGGGTGGGTGAGATTCTGTGGCCTGCGTTGTGCAGGAGGTCAGACTAGATGATCGTAATGGTCCCTTCTGACCTTAAAGTCTATGATTCTATGATTGTCATATTTTCAAGCTTTTCTCCATAACCAGGAGGGCTAAAACACTTTTTTTAATGAAGGATTGATTCTAGGAGCTAGTGTTTCAGGAAAACTAAACATTGTGACACTCATGATAAAATCGTGAGAGTTGGCAACACTGCCAATCAATCTTCCTACCTTTTCCTATTATTTATAGGAAATTTCAATCCATTATTCTGCAAATATACACACACCAGTTCTGGACTTCCCCCTGCTGCCATGATATAAGAATTTACAGGGATGTCAAGGAGAAAGTTCTGCACTGAATTTTGGATCTTTGATTCAACGGGAATCCAGTTAGCTGCAGAACCTCAGATCTGGTTAGGGTGAGGATTTATATCTCAGTTGCAGGTAGGAAAAGAATGGCTGTAGTCAGGCTGAGCCAGATTACTTTCCATAAACTGCTCACTCTGTGTTTTACCCCACCCCTCCCACTGGTATTTCTCTCATCTTACGCCCTTCTATTCAAGTTCATTTCTGGTAATGATATAAAAATGAGCCATACCTCTTTTACCTAGTTGGAATCCGTTCCCTGTGAGTATTGATTGGAACTAAGGTTTGAGTTGACGATGTTTGACCTACATGCTGACTACTTCATACTTCTCTCCTGAACAAGTGTATTCTGAGGTGGCATTCTGTAATTCTTTATCAGCCTGGTCCTTCTGCAATTGTATATTGCTGGTATGAACAGATCATAATGGACCAAATTGTTTTACTCATCTTTGTAGTTTAGTAATAGAAAAGACCACTTGTCCTCTCAATTTCCTGCTTATATTGTAGCTTGTATACTGGAGTCCCTTCTCCAGGACAGCAAGATTGTGCTGCAATGAGATCTTACTGGGGGATTTGTGTGTGTGTTTTTTTTTTTTTTTTCCCCCTGTTTGATGGTAGGGGTTTTGGAAAGTATCCAGGACTCTGAGTTGCATGAAAAGCTTGGGATGCTTTCTGGCCCCTCGGTAAGCTAGAAAATTAGTTTAGCAAAATTTTTTTCAAGCTTTGTACTCTGTATGAATAAGAATGACTGTATCATTAGAGAAACGTACTTGCCTATAATTCATCCTCTCTGAAGATATAACTAAATTCCTATTTGTCCACCTTCCTTCCTCTCAAAGTTTAAACTTTATCGGCTTAAGTCTGATAATTTACGGCATTCTTTGCTCCCCGTTTATCAGAGAACTGAAGATGAACATTTTAGAAGGCTCGGCGGTATTGGCAGCTGTGTGTTACAGGTCCAAAAGCTTTTGTGAGCTAGGGAAATTCCCACCTATGCCATGCTAAAAGCAAAACCAAAAAGAATAGGAGTCAGTTAAATTATATTTTCAGAGAAGACAAATAACAGGGAGGTAGTTTCCCCCTTCGGTGTAAGCCCTGAAATGAGGGGTTATGACCTAAACTGAAAGCAGTACCATAACTATACCCTAGCATCATTCTCTTTAATTTTCCTTTGTTATGGCTTTGACAGCTTGAAGCATCTAAAACTGGATAAAATGCTAGAAAAATAAACTATACAGAATAATCCTGAACTTGGATCATGATGGACCTGCCAATAGAATCTCTTCCATCTTTAAATTGTATGATCCTCTCAAAAGTAAATGCTTTTGATGTGGTATCCAAATATATGTGTAGAAATGTTTTATATCGACCTCAGTTTGTTTAGTGGGTTTTATTTGGTTTAACCCTGATGCATAACATTCTACCATACACTCTCTCCCCAAGCTATCATGTATGTGTTTGACCAGTTACCTAATTGATGGTGCTTACTGACTGTTCAGTTGGAAGTTAGACTGCTGGAGTAAATTTTTTAGGAGTAAAGGTTGCATCTCCTAGTGGTAGGGCAGGCTCTTGCCCTGTTCTTCTACATCAGTTCAGGATATGTCTTGAGTAGAGACTTGTCCATTTATTCAGATTTTGTGATCCGCAGTAAATCTTTTTGAACGACAGAGACCAGTAATGTGTTTATGGAGTTATGGGGGATAGCGCTCTCTGTGATTAGAGCAGTCATTTTCAAACTGCTTTGCACGGAGCTGGCTGGTCAGAAGGTGCTTGCTGTCCTTTTTTTCCAGCTGCAAGTTTCACTAAGACAGTAGAAAATGCATTACATATTTCACTAATAATGCTTTTCCAGTCTGTGATAGGATTACTTGAAAGGGCTAATGTCCCATGTTCTCAGTTGTAGCCGGTCCTGGCTGCTTTAGAAAAGCAGTTCCCTGAGTCTTGATTACAATAGATCCACCTCCAGGCAAACTCCTTCTTGCCGCTGCTTCCTAGCGGGTCCCTCTCTGGCCGTGGTATGGCCTGGGGTAGTGGTTGGTTGGGAAATATAAGGTATTAATATCAGAAAAGTTAAGAAGGTGAATATTTTATTGAATGTTGTACAGCTTCTGTTAAACAATGCATGCCTACAATTTGGTATCATGGAAGAATAGCCTCTGGCTAAGGCACTGCACTAGTATTTGGGAGATCAGGGTCACTTCCTAATTTGACCACAAAATTCCTGAGTGACGCTGAACAAATTGCTCATTCGTTGTGCTTTAATTCACAGTCTGTAAAAAGCAAGTAATACTTCCCTCTCAGAGATGCTGAGGATAAATTCATTAAGATTTATGATGTACTCAGGTATTGTA
The DNA here is from genome assembly GCF_965152235.1 of Eretmochelys imbricata. Lineage (NCBI taxonomy): Eukaryota > Metazoa > Chordata > Testudines > Cheloniidae > Eretmochelys > Eretmochelys imbricata. Next base: position 27,751,846 of record NC_135576.1, on the reverse strand, counting down.
GTGTTGGAGAATATATAAATATCTAGATTTACAAATTGCTGAAGTTTGTTTAATAACAGGGTATTGCTAAAATTTTCCTTTGAAATAGGTGTGTGTCCACTTCTTGGGCTTGTGCCACTTATTCTGGGAACGCAAATACGCATATTGCGGTTCTAGGTGTAAGCCAAATCGGAACTCTTTGAAGAAAAACAGGCTAGATCCTTAACCAAAAGCCGGAAAAATAAACAGGGTACCTATTATGTTTGGGAAAATATGTGGTGAATGCTTGTTTTTCTGAATCATATCTACCAATAATCTGTTTCTTTTGCAGAACCCTATGATAACTTGAGGGAGATTCTCCAAAATGTGGCCAAATTACAAGGTGTTTCAAATATGAGAAAACTAGGCCACTTGAATAATTTTACTAAGGTAAGAACTTAACTGGTACAGCTTGTTCAGTGGTCATTTCTTTTAATGATTATTTTATTTTTACTATGCCAGATGTTTGTTAGGACCCTCACAGTAGTCCCTGCTGCGAAGAATTTATGATTCAGAATTTAGATGTGACACCATGGCGAGAGAGAACAAACAAGATCATGCATTAGTTCACTTACCTCTTGGTGGCTGAATTTTTGTTTGTTTAATTCACTCATGGGTTTTGTGACAGAAGTGAGTTTTAGTAGAAATTTGAATGACTTGCACAAAGCTGGAATAGGTTTGAGAGGGGAATGGAGTTGCACGGAAAAAGGAATGGAGATGTTTGCGGGGGGGAGGACATAGAGGGAGTGTTTCCAGAGATCTGGGGAAAGTGAAAGGAGACTAATTCGGTTATAAGTAGAAATGTACCTTTTAATGTAAGGCAGAAATACACAGAGCAATGGATAGCCAGTAGAGCAGTTCAGAGAGAAGAGTTGTGGCTTGGTCTTAACAGGAGGCAAGAAATATTTCAAAAGCAGAATTTGGGTAGACTAGAACAGAGAGGGTTAGGTAAGAGGCCTTTTTTTTCCTACTTATATTTACTGTTGATTCACGGTGCTATGATTTATAGTTTTCACTTCAGTCCAGGTAACTGGTGCACAAACACCAAAATAGTGAGCGGTATATAAATGCCTTGGTAGTATATTAGATCCTGATTTTGTATGGAAATTGACTAATGTTTTTAAAAGTGTATTTAGTATCTTTTTTGATCAAGCTAATCCCTTTCCAGTTACATTTATTCCATACTTACTCCAAAACTCCTACTTTAAGGGGGTGATTATATGGGCTTGAAAATATAGTCTCCTCGCTGACAGTTTCAGCGAGTGTTGTTGGGGAAGGAAAAACCTGACTGAAATGTCATTCAGAAATCTGTGATGGAAAGGATGATACAGGTAACTTAAGTTGTTCTATGTTAAATACCAAAATCCTCTGATAAAAGGAAATGAATAGGAATTATGACACTTTTTCGCATTATGTATATTTGAGTTATACCTGCTATCTTTAGTGACTAAAATATTTATTCCTGTCACTGTAAAACCAACATAGTTAAGAAAATGATCTGGATTCTATTACTACATGTTCATCAACTAATTTTTATTAAGTTCCAACCAGGGGTGTGCACAAGGGGGGGGCAAGCAGGGGCACAGTTCCCCACAAATCAGCCTGGGCACAGAACTCCGCTGGGGCAGGTAGAGCGAACTGCTCGGCCCCTGGGTGGTGGAGGGAGGGAGAGCCAGCACCACTGGCCCTTGGGCCATTGTGGGAAAGGAGGAGAGCCAGCTCCACCTCCTGTAGCGGGGAGAACTAGCTCCTCAGTGCTGGTCCAGGGCAGGAGATGACAACTTCTCTAGTCCCAGGGCCGTGGGGGAGAGAGGGAGAGCCAACTCCACCGGGCCGTGGCGGGGAGAGGCAGCTCCTCTGGACGCAGGAGTTGGGGTGGGGGTGGAGGAAGGAAAGGCAGCTCCTCTGGTTGCAGGGACACAAAGTGCCCCTCCAAAAGTGGCCAATTTTTTATACCTGTTCATGCCACTGGTTCCAACAACAGTGAAGGTTGTCAAATCTGCTTCATTCTCATGCAGAAAGAAAAGGAGTACTTGTGGCACCTTAGGGACTAACCAATTTATTTGAGCATAAGAGCGGTTAGACAAAGGACTCCTTGAAACCTGTCCAGAAGCCAATCCGAAGTCTTTAAAGTGTGCATCCTTGAAGTTGAAACTTGAATTGAGTTCCTCTGAGTGCCTGAGCTATGCATCAGTGCTGTCTGTGTCGATGCAGTCAAGCAGATCAGCTTCACCCACGGTTCCCTTCACTACAGGAAGAGCTCTTCATACCACAAGTGAAGTTACATCTACCATTGTACAAAGCACAGAAGGTCCTAAATTAGAGCTGATCATCCTCAGTACCACTGACAAATCTCTCTCTTCCAGGCCGGCTCTGAATCTCTTGACACCCGCTTCATGCAGGCTTAGCCTTTACAGAGAATTTGGAGAGTCTGCAGTGTGTAGTGAGATTTTTGCCCCTTTGGATAATTCTCAACAATTTTTGTCCAGACTTCCTTTTCAGAAATCTGTCCTGGACCAGCAGTCCCATCCAGAGCTCCTTATCATGACACACACATCAAAAGTTCTTCCTCTTTATTTGAAATACTTTACACTAATTTATCAAAGTCAGCTAAACAAAAGAGCCAAATAAACAAAAGAGCCAAATAACACCCTTCCAGCTCATCAGAATTCAGAAAAAAAACTCTTACTGTGGCATCCCACAAACAATTGCAACATTTCTCTCATAAAAGGGCAGAATTTCCTCCTTCCCTTCAGAAGAATCTGGGACAGTTTAGGGGAGGCTATTTAATGCCAGTGGTCTATAACATCCAGTGAATTGATCCCCACTATAGTGGGGATCAAAGAATTATAATTACCCCCAAATCAAGTGGGATTATCTCAATTCAAAACCAGAATGGTTAGGTTTTTCCTATTAGCTAACATCTGGGAGATTAGAATTATCTAAGTGTAAATGCTACATAAACAAGAAAGAAACTTATTTTTTGAGTTTGATAAGAACAGGAAGTTCGTTTCTGTCCTAAAAATAGATTTTTTTTTTCACCCTCTGGCAGAGCCACCATCAAGCACAGAAAATTCTGATGTCTGTGGGCAGAGTGGGTGCCACCAAAGAAATGTGTGAATAAAAAGGATAAAAATCATTCAAACAGGGTTTTGAGTTCTTATCTACTGGATTAAGAATCTGTAGTTTCAGTGATTACAAGTTCACAAGTGCTCCCTCTACACCAGTGGTTCTCAAACTAGGGCCACCGCTTGTTCAGGGAAAGCCCCTGGCGAGCCGGGCTGGTTTGTTTACCTGCTGTGTCCACAGGTTCGGCCAATTGCGGCTCCCACTGGCCATGGTTCACCACTCCAGGCCAATGGGGGCTGCAGGAAGGGCAGCCAGCACATTTCTTGGCCCGTGTCGCTATCTGCAGCCCCCATTGGCCTGGAGCGGTGAACTGCAGCCAGTGGAAGCCATGATCAGCCAAACCTGCGGATGCGGCAAGTGAACAAACTGGCCTGGCCCACCGGGAGCTTTCCCTGAACAAGCGGCAGCCCTAGTTTGAGAACCACTGCCCTACACCAAAAAGTAGGGTTGTAGATGAATGGAAGGGTTCAGAAACTCCCAAGAGGTATAAAAACAGACTTCTCTCTGACACAGCTTGTGATGCCATCAAATTCGTACCATACTCTTTTAGTGTAATAAAAGTGGCTGTTGCAACTTGTGGCTCAAAGCAGTTGAAGTGCACTGTGCATTTGGGTTTCCTGATTGGAGTTTTTGGAGGGTGTGGGGACAACTTCCTGGTACAAGTGCTGGAGGAACTGACATGGGGCTGTGCTTCTCTTGACCTGCTGCTTACAAACAGGGAAGAATTGGTAGGGGAAGTAGAAGTGGGTGGCAGCCTAGGCAGCAGTGACCATGAAATGGTCGAGTTCAGGATCCTGAAAAAAGGAAGAAAGGAGAGTAGCAAAATACGGACCCTGGACTTCAGAGAAGCAGACTTAGGGAACTGATGGGCAGGATACCCTGGGAGGCTAATATGAGGGGGCAAGGAATCCAGGAGAGCTGTCTGTATTTTAATGAAGCCTTATTGAGGGCACAGGAACAAACCATCCTGAAGTGCAGAAAGAATAGCAAACATGGCAGGCGACCAGCTTGGCTTAACAGTGAAATCTTCGGTGAGTCTAAACTCAAAAAGGAATCTTACAAGAAGTGGAAATTTGGACAGATGACTAGGGAGGTGTCTAGAAATATTGCTAGAGCATGCAGGGCTTAATCAGGAAGGCCAAGGCACAATTGGAATTGCATCTAGCAAGGGATGTAAAGGGTAATAAGAAGGGTTTCTACAGGTGTGTTAACAACAAGAAGGTTAAGGGAATTGTGGGACCCTTACTGAATGGGGGAGGCAAAATAGTGACAGGTGATGTGGTAAAAGCTGAAGTACTTGGTGTTCTTTTTGCTTTGGTCTTCACAGACAAGGTCAGCTCCCAGATTGCTGCACTGGGCAATACAGTATGGGGAGTAGGTGAGCAGCCTTCAGTGGTGAAAGAACAGGTTAAGGACTATTTAGAAAAGCTGGCTGTGCACAAGTCCATGGGTCCAGATCTAATGCATTCAAGGGTGCTGAGGGAGTTGGCTGATGTGATTGCAGAGCCATTGGCCATTATCTTTGAAAATTCATGGTGCGCGGGGGAAGTCCCGGACGATTGGAAAAAGGCAAATATAGTGCCCATATTTTAGAAAGGGGGGAAAAAAGAAACCCCGGGGAACTACAGACCAGTCAGCCTCACTTCAGTTTCTGGCAAAATCATGGAGCAGGTCCTCAAGGAATCCATTCTGAAGCACTTGGAGAAGAAGGTGATCAGGAACAGTCAATATGGATTCACCAAGGGCAAGTCATGCCTGACCAACCTGGTTGCCTTCTGTGATGAGATAATGGGCTCTGTGGATATGGGGAAGGTGGTGGATGTGATGTATCTTGACTTTAGCAAAGCTTTTGGTACGGTCTCCCACGGTATTCTTGCCAGCAAATTAAAGAAGTATGGCTTGGATAAATGGACTATAAGGTGTATTGAAAGCTGGCTATATTGTCGGGCTCAACGGGTAGTGATCAATGGCTCGATGTCTAGTTGGCAGCTGGTATTAAGCAGAGTGCCCCAAGGGTTGGTCCTGGGGCCGGTTTTGTTCAACCTCCTTATTAATGGTCTGGATGATGGGATTAATTGCACCCTCAGCAAGTTCGCAGATGACATTAAACTGGGGGGAGAGGTAGAAAAGCTGGAGGGTAGGGATAGGGTCCAGAGTGACCTAGACAAATTGAAGGATTGGTCCAAAAGAAATCTAATGAGGTTCAACAAGGACAAGTGCAGAGTCCTGCACTTAGGAAGGAAGAATCCTATGCACCGCTAGAGGTTGGGGACCGACTGGCTAAACAACAGTTCTGCAGAAAAGGACCTGGGGATTACTGTGGATGAGAAGCTGCATGAGAGTCAGCAGTGTGCCCTTGCTGCTAAAAAGGCCAATAGCGTATTGGGCTGTATTAGTAGGAGCATTGCCAGCAAATTGAGGGAAGTGATTATTCCCCTCTATTCGGCACTGATGGGGCCACACCTGGAGTATTGCATCCAGTTTTGGTCCCCCCACTACAGAAGGGACGTGGACAAATTGGAGAGAGTCCAGCAGAGGGCAACAAAAATGATTAGGGGGTTGGGGCACATGACTTATGAGGAGAGGCTGAGGGAAATGGGCTTATTTAGTCTGCGGAAGAGAAGAGTGAGGGGGGATTTGATGGCAGCCTTCAATTACCTGAAAGGGGGTTCCAAAGAGGATGGAGCTCGGCTGTTCTCAGTGGTGGCAGATGAGAGAACAAGAAGCAATAGTCTCAAGTTGCAGTGGGGGAGATCTGGATATTAGGAAACACTATTTCTCTAGGAGGGTGGTGAAGCACTGGAATGGGTTACTTAGGGAGGTAGTGGAATCTCCATCCTTAGAGGTTTTAAGGCCTAGGTTGACAAAGCCTTGGCTGGGATAATTTAGTTAGTGGTGTTCCTGCTTTAAGCAGGGGATTGGACTAGATGACCTCCTGAGGTCTCTTCCAACCCTAATATTTGGTGATTGAAGGCCAGGCCCCAACTTCACTTCTAAATGAAAAATTAAATTTTTTAAACTTTCTTTTTCTCCCATCTAATTACAAATGTTAGTGATGCACACCCTGATAGACATTGGATCCATCATTACTGTCCCTATCTGAAAAAAAGCATAGATTTCTACTTTAAATTTTTTTTCAAGTATCAAAAAAGAGTGGGACTTGTGACCAGTCCTGATCTTTCAAATATAAATCCGTTCTGTGGGCCAATTATGTCATTTATATTATGCTGTTAACTGCCTCAGTCTATTCCTTATGTCCTAAAAAGCATTTGCAAAAATGATAATGTATAATACCTAGATGTCTGAGTATCATAGTCTTTTGCACACAAATGGGAGCAGGGCCATTTCATATTTAATATTTTAAAGTATGCATAGAGTTTTACAGGCAGATAAGAAGCCTTACCTCAGTTTCATAGGCTTATTTTAAATTTTGTTTAACTTTGACATGAAAGTGAGATTTCCCATAGAGACACTAACGATCCTGATACTCATCAGGATATAGCTTGGCTTCCTTTAGAGCTACAGGTGAGTCGCATCATGCGCACATTTAACTTACGTGAATTCAGCTATATGTGCTCAGCAAAAAAAAAAACCCAATGATATCTGTAAATAGTGCGGGCGCGTCCATCCACCTTTCCACTCAATGAGCATATGCCTCGGAGTGAGTGTGAGATGGGAGAGGGGAATCTGCTATTCCCTCATTCGGTCTCAGTTCTCGTGTGCCTCTCATAGTGCAAGCATCTCGCCGCGCTGAGTGGGATTCTAGTGTTTAAAGATACTGTATGTATTTTTCATACAAAATGGCCCCTAAACGCAAGTCAACTACTTCATCTGGTGCTCAACCGAAAAAACAGCGGTCTGTTCCAACGCTGCAGGAAAAACTGGCTGTGTTGGACTTATATGTCGGTCTCCAATGTGGCGCATAAATATGGCCGCAATGAATTTAGCATCTGTGCCATCAAGATTCGAGAGAGAGAAATTAGTCAAGCCGTGGTATCGAGTGCTCCAATAACTGCTACTGTGACGAGCCAGGTGCGTGATAAGACTTTAGTGAAGACTGAAAAGGCATTAAACTTGTGGCTGAAAGACGTGAACCGTAAACCCGTGCCTATCGATGGCAACATGTTGGAAGAGAAGGCTCTTAGCCTCTATGCGCTGTTCAAAGCTCCCACCACAGAGGGACAGCCTTCTGATGAGAAGGAATTCAAAGCCAGCTAAGGTTCGCTTAACAGTTTTAGGAACCACTTCAACCTCAGAAACGTGCAGACTACTGGTGAAGCTGCATCTGCCAATGAAGAGGCAGCAAAAGCCTAGCCCGAACAATTAAAGAAAATCATAAAAGAAAAGGGCTATCTTCTGGAACAAGTTTTTAATGCTGACGAGACTGGGCTCTTCTGGGGGGAAAAAAGCCCAACCACACTTACGCTTTAAAATCAGAAAGACAAGCCCCTGGCTTCAAAGCAGTTAAAGACCGTGTGTCTGTGTTGTTTTGTGGCAATGTGGCTGGGCATTTAATAAAGCCGGGCTTGCTCTACAGGGCTGCAAATCCCCGTGCCCTAAAAGGCAAGAACAGAAATCTCCTGCCTGTGTTCTGGCAATCAAATAAAAAGGCTTGGGTGATGGCAGCATTATTTCTGGATTGGTTCCACAAGTGTTTAATTCCGGAGGTCAAGCAGTACCTTGAAGAGAGAGGATTTGACTTTAAAGTGTTGCTGATCGTAGACAGTGCTCCTGGCCACCCTGCGGCACTCTGGTTTGCGCATAACGATGTTGAAGTAGTCTTTCTCCCCACCCCCCCCCGATATCTCCTCCAACCTCTCGACCAAGACGTGATTCGCTGTTTCAAGGCCACATATGCAAGGCTTACGTTCTCACGGATACGTAGCGCTATGGATGCTGATCCCAATCTTTATGTGATGGAGTGTTGGAAGTCCTTCAACATTGCCGATTGTATCACTTATATTAAACAGGCAATGGATGCAATCAAGCCTGAAACAGTCAATACATGTTGGTGAAACCTATGGAAAGAATGCGTGAATGATTTTAAGGGTTTCCTGACCATTGACAAAGAAGTGAAACGCATTGTTCAGATGGCCAGGCAAGTGGGTGGTGATGGCTTTGTCGACATCCTTGGGGAAGAAATTAAAGAATTAATTGAGAGCCATAGAGAAACATTGACTAATGAAGAGTTAGAGGAACTGATGAAATCGTCTACAGCAGTGCTTCTCAAGTTATCTGATGTGGGGGACTGGCAATTTTTTTTTTCAAAATGCGCGCAGACCGGCAGCCGATGGCTTGCAGACCACCGCTTTGAGTAGCACTGGTCTATAGAAGACTAAGATGATGACGACTAACAGGAAGAGCCAGCAAGTTGGAATCTTCATAAATTTGCTGAAGTGTTCCAAGCAGCGAAACACTTGAATGATTTAATTTCTGAATACGATCCCTCTATGGAACGAAGCCTCAAAATCACACATCGTATTACGGATGATTTGAGACCGTATCAATAAATGTTTGAGCACCTCAAGAGACAACAGCGACAGATGCCAATCACCATGTTTTTTCAAGGAAAAACAACAAGCAGTAGATGAGCCTACGCAATCAACTTCTCAAGCTGAACCAGAGCCAACCACTTCATCTACGACTCGCTCTCCATCACCCAAGCTCTGTCATCTGTCTCCTGGATCGACATCAAACCTTGACGACCCCCTGTAATTAAAAATACAATACTGTAAAATTATAGTTTGCATATGTACTCTTTACTGTATACATTATACATTTATACATTACTGTACAGGATTGTATACACAACCATGTACAGTATACTGTACTTTATGGGCGATTTAAGGGATTTTCAAGGGTAATTTTGACTATAACGCGATTTTCACCTTACGTGCTGACTTTAGAACCTAACCCCTGCGTAAGATGCGACTCCACTGTGTTATCTTCACATCCCAATTCCCATGCCAACTATGGTTCTTGAGAATTGCAGTTGAGGACCAATACTTTGTAGCCATGTTGTGCAGTCTCTTTCATCTTCTTTGATACTGTGGTTACCACACCTAACAATAATTATGGTCTCAAAATTTGAGGAATGAAGCATCCAAATATACTGTTATCTGTGCAGCCGAAGACACTATCATCCAGAGGCCTGGAGAACAGAGGCAGTTTCCTTTCACCTAGTTCAGAATTCTGTGAAAATCTAGTGGCTAGGAAGATTAGGAAAGACCGATTAGTGGCAGAACTATGAGTAGACCAACTTCTAACACAGTTTTGTACACTGACAAACAGATCTTTTTTTCCCTTGACAAATATATATCAAATATCTAGCTCTTTGCAGAGTATATTGTATATTTATTGAAAATATCATATTGTTTTGAATCAAGCTAGCAACAATGTCTTGAAACTTTGAAATAAGATGAATGACATAATTGGGGTTAGGTACTCAGGTTTTCAGTGTCTTGCAAAAGATTAGAGTTTTTAAAGTGATTATAGAATTCCAACCCACTGCAAATAGTCTAAATATTTCTGTTTTTGTGTCAGTTTGGTATTCCTAAGACTGACTTTTACGAAGTGCATACTTTTCCTCTTTAAAAACCAGTTTTGACTTATCTAATATGTTTTTTCATTTTTTGTAGATATGAGTGTATATGTGGAATAGTTTGAAGAAATGGTTTACTGCTAAGGTGAATCTTATAGATTCCCACACTTGACACTGTCTGCAGCATATGACTGACGGAGCTGAGTAACAAGCCAAGAATTTAGAACCCTAGGCAGAGCCTCAGTTATGTGACCCTAGGGAAACATACTGACACAGATACCAACTGCCAGTTTCTTACTTATAGGCGGTGTTATTGTTGGTCCCAGAATATTTAGAGATACTAGATGTTTACTCTTAAATTCATTATGCTTTCCTATCTTCTGGTTTTATTTTTCATTTTTCATTTTTCTTTAATAAGGAAAAATGAAGGAGTAAATGTGGTATATTTTAGATGTACAGTAAAAATGATTTTCTATTTTAATACTTCATTATCTCTTCCTGGAACAGGCGACTTCTGGTCACATTGACCATTTTATGTTCAAAGAGTCGGTGAATAGGATGAGATGAGGCTTACCTTTATTTCCAAAACAGGGAATCAATATTTTTTCCTGTTTGCTTCTGTTTATATATTCCTTTTACAGTTTCCTTGTGTATGCCATCAAACAGCTACTTTTTGGTTAAATTTCTCCTCTGTTCAGCTGTATTTCAGAAAGAGACAGGAGTACATATGACTAATTGAATATGAGCTCTCTATGAAGCAGTGGTGGAATTTGATACAAGTAGGGAGTCAGGATTTAAATGGGTTTTTAATTTAAGCAGGGATTTCAGATACAATTGGATTCTTTATTTAAGTAAACTAATGTAAATGGAAGTGCTCTCACCATCTTGTCTTCCCTCTGTTTGCTTTCCCTAAATTATGTCCTATGCTCTAGAATGTATTGCGTTTACTTCTGCTGCGTCAATAGTACAACATTCAACATATCTCCTAAAACAGAGGTGGGCAAACTACGGCTGACCGTCCTGCCTGGCCCCTGAGCTCCCGGCTGGGGAGGTTAGTCCCTGGCCCCTCCCCCTCAGCCTCAGTGTGCTGTGCCACCAGCACTCTGGCCCGCCTCTCCTACCGGGAAGTGCACTTCTGCTGGCAGCGGGGCTGCGAGCTCCTGCTGCTCTGAGCAGCATGGTAATGCGGTGGGGGTGGGGGTGGGGCGGGGGGTCCTGAGGGCAGTCAGGGGACAGGGAGCAGGGGGTTGGATAGGGGGTGGGGTCCCAGGGGGGCAGTTAGGGGTGGGGGTGTGGATAGGGGTTGTGGCAGTCAGGGAGCAGGGAAAGGTTGGATGGGGCGGAGGTTCTGGGGGGTGTGTGTCAGGGGATGGGGAACAGGGGGGGTTGGATGGGGGTGGGAGCCAGGCTGTTTCGGGAGGCACAGTCTTCCCTACCCGGACCTCCATACAGTTTCGCTATGTCGATGTGGCCCTCGGGCCAAAAAGTTTGCCCATCCCGTCCTAAAAGATAGATACTATGTTTTATACATACGACGTTAAGCCAAGAATGTAGAAACCTAGTCTAAATACAACCGTTTGTTTCAGTAATTAGTAGCTAGCAGTAAGTAGTAGTAATTAGATCAGTAGTTGCTGATCCAGTAACTGCTTCTAAGTTTTTCTCTAGAAACGTTTTTTTATATTCAAAAGTGGACTGCCAGATTTGGAAAGTCTCTTTGCTTTGTGGAAAAATTGGAACATTTTAAAGTGAGTCCAGAGTGCTGTTGGCATCTTAGGTTAATGTTTCTTTTTTTTTTGGAGGGGGGAGGGGTTCTTGTTGAGATCAAAGTGTGTCTAAATTGAAGAGCACACGGTCTTGTATCTTTACACAGCTTTCGGGTTAAAAAGTTGCTTCTACTCTAGAATGTATCTATGGATTTACCCCTAAGAGACTTTGGTTTCCTTCAACTTACAGCCATCATTCCTCCTCATAATGATTCTACATTAAGAACATTTTCTGTTGGTTAGAGGCAGTACATGAAGCAGAAGCAAGTGAGCTTGATTTTCATAAGCTAGTTTGACACTTCCATGCTAAGGAAAATAAGATGTATTTTCACGAGTAAACATAATTTGGAATCCATTATATGAAGTAACTTCTCCAAAGGAGCTTAAAAATTATTTTAAATTATGAAACTTTGTGCATGTTTGCAGAACTAAATCTTATGTAAGTATGTACTTGGCACACTGTACAGAAGTGCAGCCAATTCATATAATCGGTGTAGCACAAAATAAAGATGTATTTAGAAGGACCTGAAAAGCTATTGGCTGAGGGGGGCCCCACAGCTTGGCTCAGGGAGGGGAGAAAGGGGACAGAGAAATAGGAACTGGGTTGTCATAGGGGTTTCTTTAACTCTCTTCTCCTGGGGTAATTTTTGTGTGTCTCTGTATTGTTACAGACATACTTGCTGACAGGTATTTTGAAATAAATCACCAAAATAATTGAAACTGGCACGATTATATAGTATGTTGACAAATAAAATTTGCAGAATTTTTTAGGCACAGAATGCCCCCAGGAGTAATAAATACTTGTGGATTATACTATGAGAGGTCATGTCATCCTCATGAGGATATCCCAAATGGATCTAACAAAGCACAAACAAAGTATTTACATGCTTAATTCTGTAGCCAAAGTATGTTTTCATATTCTTCTTCACAGGAGATCCTTATTTCTTTAGGCAACTGATAATTCATAGATTCATAAAGTTTAAGGCCAGAAGGGGACCATTATATCATCTAGTGTGCCCTCTATATCCCAAGCCTTACATTTCACCCAGTTACCCTATATTGAGCCCCATAACTTGAGTTTGGCTAAAACATTTATTCCAGGAAGGTATTCAGTCTTGATTTTAAGACATCCAAGAGATTCAGATTCTGACCATTCTATTTGTGGTTTGTTCTAATGAGTCACCCTCACAGTTGAGAAATTTGGCACATTTTCTTATTTGATTGGCTGGATGCTAAAGCCATGTGTAAGTGTGCAGGACAATCAGTCATTTGATCCATAGTGTGTCAATATTATGAAATTAGTAGTGAGTCCAGTGTTAGTTTACCACAAGTACTGTTGAGAGGACAACTGAATTTTCTGAAACATTTTGAATAAAATAGTTTAATAACTCTTCTAGGAAAAACAATTAAATCAATCTGTTTTGAACTTTAGCCCCGAAAGGGTGTTTTTATATGTGTGTTTAGCATCTTTTAGCTTAAACCACCACAGTTACTGCAAATCAAAACTACACTCACTCACTCTGCATTATCATGGTGCTTTGATCACAGAATTCTGTTAAAATTTTAAAATTAAACGGGGAAAAAAATCCTGTTTGGCACAAGTCTTCATTACAAATCGTGTTCCCCAAAAATAATAGCTTTCTCTGACGGGGCAACAAGCCTTGTGGATAGGGAGGGGGGAAAGTGGTAGATGTGGTATATCTTGATTATAGTAAGGCTTTTTGATACTGTCTCACATGGTCTTCTCATAAACAAACAAGGGAAATACAACCTAGATGAAGCTAGTGTTAGGTGGGGTGCATAAGTGGTTGGAAGACTATTCCTAGAGAGTAGTTAGCTGTGGTTCACAGTCCAGCTGGAAAGGCACATCAAGTGGGGTCCTGCAGGGATCAGTTGTGGGTCCACTTATGTTCAATATCTTAATGATTTAGATAATGGCAAAGAGAGTACTCTTATAAAGTTTGCAAGTGATACCAAACTGGGAGAGATTACGAGTACTTTGAGGCATAGGATTACAATTCAAAATGATCTGGACAAATTGGAGAAATGGTCTGAAATAAATAGGATGAAATTCAATAAGGACAAATACAAAGTACTCCACTCAGGAAGGAAAAATCAGTTGCACACGTACAATATGGGAAATGACTGCCCAGGAAGGAGTACTGTGGAAAAGGATCCAGGGATCCTAGTGGATCAAAAGCTAAATATGAGTCAACAGTGTAACATTGTTGCAAAAACAAGCAGACATCATTCTGGGATGCGTTAGCAGGAGTGTTATAAGCAAGACGCGAGAAGTAATTCTTCCGCTCTGCTCTGAGTTTAGTAGGCATCTAGTGACATATTGTGTCCAGTTCTGGGAACCACATTTCAGCAAAGATGTGGACAAATTGAAGAAAGTCCAGAGAAGAGCAATAAAAATTATTAAAGGTCTAAAAAACATGGTGATGGAGGAAAGGTTTTTTTTGTTTTGTTTTTTTTTAAAGTGGGTTTGTTTAATGTGAGAATTAAATGTGGAAAATAGTTTTCAAGTACTTAAAAGATTGTTACAAGAAGCAGGGAAAAAAATTGTTCTCCTCAACTTTCTGAGGATAGGATAAGAAGCAATGGACTTAAATTGCAGCAGCGGTTGTTTAGGTTGGACACTAGGAAAAGCTTCCTAACTGTCAGGGTGGTTAAGCACTGGAATAAATTGTCTAGGAAGGTTGTAGACTCTCTGTCATTGGAGATTTTTAAGAGCAGGTTAGGCAGACACCTGTCTGGGATGGTCTAGATGATAACTTAGTCCTGCCTTGAGTGCAGGGGACTGGACTAGATGACTTCTTGAGGTCCCTTCCAGTTCTACGATTCTGTGATTATAGCAGATCTCCAGTTAAAGGTTAAAATCAACTTTCTGTTTTAAAGCTTAGACTCTTCTAAGTGCTCTGAAATCCACATGGCTTCTCAGAATATCGTGAAATGTGGTATGCAGGGTAGGAATGGTGGTCCGCATTTGGGGTCATTTTACCAAGGGATTTCTGAGATAAAGCCCCCTGGAGGTGGGGAGGGGGAACTATTTATTTTTAAGATTGACACATTCTACCAACACCCTTCTCCTGTCCCCATCCAAAATTGTCTCAGTCCCTGGACATTTACCCCAGCTATATGTGGCACTCTTTGCGGGAACCAATTGACAAAAGAAGGAAATTCACTGACATACTTGATTACCAATGGACAACATTAACTCTGTGTTATCTCATGCTCTTCCAGAAAGTTGAGTTCAGCAAATCTTAAAGGCTGAAAACTATGAAATAGAGCTAAAGTGCAGTTCCACAAAATCTTAACTCTGCTCTGTTTGAAAGATGGCCCAGTATGCCCATAACGCACATACCTGCACTCTGCCTTTGTGCTGTACTGAACAGGAGCTGCCTCTACCTGCTCAACACTCAAGTGCTTAGCCTTACTCAGAAAAAACCCTCACATCTGTTTAAATTTTGCAACTCCTTCACCTTATGCACGCAATACCACTTATTGCTAAATTTCACTTACTTTTCATTAAGCCCATAGTCCACACTTACATGGTAACTAATTGTTGGGAAGCCCCATTGCAAGAAGAAGCCCTGCTACTAATGCAACCTACGCAACATGGTGCTGAAAGGAGGCATACTAGATCTTTGAAAGTACCTGTGCACCTCTTTCCTTTAATCATGCATAGAGGTGAGGTGAGGGGTGAGTCATATCCCCCCCATCACCTTGTATAACAATCAGAACTCTGCAGAGTTGCTCCATCTAATTCCCAAAAAGAAAAGGAGTGCTTGTGGCACCTTAGAGACTAACCAATTTATCTGAGCATAAGCTTTTGCGAATACAGACTAACACAGTTGTTACTCTGAAACCCATCTAATTCCTGCATCATTCAACACAGCTACACCTTATACAGTGAGTGCAGCTGAAGTGCACGGAGATTATTCCTATAGCTCAAGGAAGTCAAAATTAAGGTTGCATTGGCCTTTACCTCAATTCTGTATTTCTTGCTTTTAGAAGTTTTGAGTTTTGCTGAACTTGACTTTCTGGAAGTACACGAGATACCTCCAAGCAACCTGAACTGTCATTCAGTTTCCAGTGTAGACAAAGTCTTAGTGATCAAGAGCTTACAGATGTCCCAGTGGCCATTGTGTACTTCCGTTGTCAACCACTTCTTTTCATGATGCTACTGCTCAACTTTCCCAGCTCCACAGCACCACTTCTCTCATAAACATCTCTACTCCACTCCCAAGCCATCCCTGTTCCCTTCTTCAGTTTTACGCCAGGCTATCATTCCAACTGCAGGCTATTGATAGAGACATGGTATTGTCCTAGATGCCTTTCTTCTCAGAGTTCTCCCACAGCCCCCTCAGCTGCTGAGAGCAGCATCATGAGTAGTTCTGTGAGCACTCCATGCTGAGGAATGGCAAAGCAGCACAGCAGTCTGTCCCCCTCCCCTTGCAGCAGCAGTCTGCCTGCTGCTGTGTTCCTAGTGCAGGGCAGAACAGGAGCATTCCAATGATTTGGAAATGGAGCAGCACACAGATACTTCTCAGAGCTTTGAAAGGGGAGGGGCGCATGCCTGCAGGGCAGCAGAGATCAAAACACTGAGCAAAGCAATCAGGGTAGGCATTGTGGGATACTGGCGGAAGCCAGTTCTGTCGACAAAACAATCAGCAGTGTCTACACTGGCTCTTTGTTGACAATAAAGGAAGGGGGAAAGACTAAAGTCTCTCATAGGGGTGGAAGTTTTTTGTTGCCAAAACTGGGCGTTTTTCACGACAAAAGTCCCATTGTAGTGCGTATGGTCTTGCTGTTTTGTTGCCAAAAGTCAGTTTTTGGTGACAAAACTTGCCAGTGTAGACAAGCTCTCAGAGAGGTGGATTACCTACGCCGATGGGAGAATTCCTCCCATCACCATAGGTAGTGTCTACATTGAAATGGTACAGCTGCGCTGCTGTAGCGTTTTAAGTGTAGACATACCATAAGAGTTGGAAAAAGGTTGGAGGGAGTGGGCTAGGAGACACAAGCTGTGCGTGTTAGGCAAATTTGCCTGCAAGGCTGCCCATCCCCCAATATTAGTAGTAATGGAGGCACAAAGGAGAGTAAAATGGGAAAGGGAAAGGTTAGACTTGTAGGCAGATTTCACTGAAGATGTACCCTCCAAATCCTCAAAAAAATTTTCTTGCACAACTTAACTCTGACCTTTTATATTTCTTTCTTGATAAATACGTGTTAGATTTTTCTGCCACAAGCATGTTTCTTAATCTTGCTGATGACAGAGATAAGATTTTACATCTCTGTGTTTTTTGAGGAATTAAAAGATGTATGAGCTGTTGGTGGTTGTATGCTGGTATTGAAAAGGAGTTTGTTACGGACCTAAGGAGTCTGAGTGTGTTTGAGTGTTATGTTTTGGAGTTAAGATATTAGATTGATCTAGATTGTAATGTTTGTAAGCTGGATAGGTGATTTTCCTTAGTGAGTGGTTTGATAGGAAATGCAAGTGGAAATGAATGGTTTTTTTAAATTTTTGTTTTTTAAATAAACCTCTGTCTCTTGGAAAGAGGCTTTTATAATATCCTGTGAAAGATTTTTTTGCTGTTCATTATTTATATTCTACTCTTAGGCTTGAAACGGGCAAGAAACCTCACAGTAGGCAAATATGAGGTGAAAAAGTTCATGTGAGTAAATTTAATAATTTTTATAATTTAGGCTTCTATAAATGGCTTCTGAATTATATACTTTGGAATCCAGTGGATATTTTCCACTGGATTACAATTGTAAAAGTAGAGCAAATGCTGGTATATAAACCACTTGTCATTTCCTTCCCAAATACCATTGGGATGGGGAAAAACCCAAGGAAATTCATAAAGTTTAACATGGTTTCAATATTAGCCAGCAAGAAGTTGGGAACCTTACAGACCTTCTGTGATCACAGAAGGGATCAAAGATGGGTGGGTCCCCTTTAGGGTAAGGCTAAGATTTTTGTCATGGATATTTTTAGTAAAAGTCATGGACTGGTCACGAGCAATAAAGAAAAATTCATGGAAGCCTGTGACCTGTCCCTGACTTTTACTAAAAATATCCATGATAAAATGGGAATGGGCTGGGCAGCTGTAGGGTGGCTGGGAGCTCTGGGGCTCCCATCGTCTCTGAGGGTTCAGAGCTCCAGAGTCCCCTGAGCCGCATGATGGTGGGAAGTTGCAGGGTCCCCCTACCCCCTCCCTGGCAATGGGGAGCTGCAGGGATCCCCCTGCCGCTGCTGCAGTGGGGAGCTGTGTGGGGTCCCCCTCAGTGGCAGCCGGGGGCTTGCGGAGGTCCCCCTGCTGCTGCTGCTGCAGCTGGTGGGCTCTGGGGTACCTCTGCTGCCCATGGAGGCTCAGAGCTTGGGGCCTGCTGCTTCAGGCAGCAGGGGTACCTCACAGTGCCCTGCCGGTGCGGGAGGCGACAGGACCCTGCAGCGCCCAGCCGCCGGTGCTGAAGTCACGGAGATCTTTGGAAGTCACGGATTCCGTGACTTTCGCAACCTCTGTGACAGAATTGTAGCCTTAATAATGGAAAAGCAAGCAAATGTTCAGTCAGAGGGCCAGCAGTGTATAAGCATTCATGTGTTTGTGGGTTGCTAGTCATCAGCATTAGGTAAAATTAAGTATGTCATGAAAAAATGTAACATTTTCAAAATTATCCTATTCATAGATATGTTTTCTATGTTAACACTCGCTGATTTGATGGTTGAAATGCCATTATTTAGTGAGGACTATATCCTAAGAGTTAAAAGCTCCTTTTAAGGTGAGGGCAGAGGGAACTGGTGATATGATCTCTTAAGCATGTACATGTGTCACAATCGTGCCTACCTTCTGACATCACTTCAGTAGATAAAGTAATGAGTATATCTACTCCAGACCAACAAAATCCTAAAGGATTTTGTTTGAAAATTCCTGGAATGTAAATACATACATTCAAAAAAAAAAAAGTAGACCTATTTTGTGCAATAAATTCTGTTCAAAACCAATCCTTTTTAAAGAAAATAAATCTGAAGCTAACACATTCAGATGTCCCAGAATGGCTAGAAATCATAACATCAGACATGAGTTCTGGCAGGAAAAGTCCAAATTAATTTATCTGACTTCTGCATGAACAAAGATCCCTTGGTTCAGTTTTACCAAATATAGGTTTGGTAAAAGTGGGGTAATATTTTTGCCAAATCTGAGGATTTTATTTTAATTTAAAAAGACTCATGTGCTGCAGTTAAATATATTTGTCTAATAGCTATTTAGAATATTGGCTCTGACTTTTTTCAGATTGCTTATTATAAGAGTTACAAGTCCAGTTCTCTTGAGAATGAGAGTTTGCAGGTATGAAGAATTAATTTTGCAGGCTCTATGAATTTTTGCTATTATAATTAAAATGCTACTAATAGGCTTGAAAAAAATTTCTTTATAAGAGCACATGATGGTGGCAAAAATTAAACTGACTTTTTCATGAAGCAGTTCACTAGGCTTGTGTAACAGAAAAGACGCTTCATTTTTCTTGTTCCGTGCATTTCTTCTGTTCTGTAAAGATCATAATTACTACTAATTTTGAGTACTAACTTCGGAATTTTATATGTAAAGATTACATGCTCCTTGTACTAAGGATGTTGTGAACTAGTTCAGATGAAAATTTATATGTGCTGTGCCAGTAGCAGTTGGATGTGTTAAAGTAGAGCAGTGAACATCATCTTAAGGCTTTATAGAAGCATGTTCACAGGAGGGATTTTAATGTGGAGAGGTCTGATTTCACAAGGAAAGCTGTTGCAGGCTTTGGGGTGGAAAAGGAAGAAGGCATGTGGATTAGGTGAATGAACGGCGTGAGAGAGTAGAAAGAAATAGGAGCAGAAATTACTTTGACTGCAACATTTTGTTCTAGAAGAGAATGAAAAGAGATCGTAAGCAATTCAGGAAAGTTGTGGGGGCTCTTTTTGGTGAAATGTTGTCAAAGCTGTTTTCACCTTCCCTTTCATATTGTTGCCTTCCAATTTACTAGAAACTTCGCCCCTTCCTGCTAGATGAGAATCCAGCCACAGTGGTTCATATATTTGCTGAAATTCACTGTAGCAAGGGCAGAATAGGGAAGTGTAAGGCAGAACTTTCAGTTCATGCAATACATAGTAACCTGACAGCTCAACAGGATAGGCTGTGCCTTTGGTCCTTGCATTGGCTTCTAGTCTGCTGCCATTGCCTTTTCAAGTTGTTGTGTTAACACTTGCATTCATCGACTGACTGCGTGACCCACCATGACAGCTACATTACTGTGATACAAGGTGGTTCAGAAAGGCTATGATGAAACATGAAAGAGCCCACAATGACGTTCTGTCAAAGAGATTCAGCTGTGTAACAAACTTTCAGAATAGATTTCAGAGTAGCAGCCGTGTTAGTCTATATTCGCAAAAAGAAAAAGAGTACTTGTGGCACCTTAGAAGCTAACAAATTTATTTGAGCATAAGCTTTCGTGAGCTACAGCTCATTTCATCAGATGCATTTCAAATGCATCCGATGAAGTGAGCTGCGGAATGCATCCAATGAAATGAGCTGTAGCTCACGAAAGCTTATGCTCAGATAAATTTGTTAGTCTCTAAGGTGCCATAAGTACTCCTTTTCTTTTTTCGGAGTAGACTAGTTCAGATCTAGATTCTGTTGCCATCTTTAGGGCATGTCACAAGGCCTTTTCATTATTATTTAATTCTATGTTATTCTGTATCTCACTAATGTATTACCTATTCATTACAGTTAATAGACTATATTCAATTTTGTATATGCTGTGGACCTTCTGTGGGTTTGCTGTTTTGAGCTGCTGTTTCTAAGTCATGCTTCTATGGTGCTAGAATTGCTATGACTCATCCCAGTAACATGAACAACTCATGGGTGACAATAAGCACGAAAAGATCTTCATTGAAATATGTGGGATAAAAAGCCACTGTGTGGCCTAGCGTAACATTTTTGTGCTAATATTAAATTAACCATTCCAGGAATCTGTTCTATTTTTCTTTTTGATTTGCTGTTGTATTGAAATATGTGAATTTCAGAACTGAATTATAGCCAGTAAATACGAATGAGTGACAGGCAGCAAAAGTGTATTAATGTTAAAACTTACAAACTAATTCTCTTGGTATGCTTGTATTAATTCCAGGAATTTAAAAGGTATGCTAGCCCATTTCCATTTTAGTAAACTACATGAGTATCTAAGCCAAATATTGGAATGTAGAGGACAGTTTTGTATTCCAGCCATGTTTGAACTTACAGATATATGAAATGAAGTGCACGTTGATTGTTAAACGTGGAGGTCAAAAGTCCTTCTGATCAGTGTATCTATTCTTAACAAGAGTTTAGCATTCTGTACAAATAGATTGATGTACTTAAGGCATATGAAGGTGAAATGAGAAGAAATTGGCAAATTAATAGATTGGAGATTTGTTCTAAAACTTAATGTAATTAAGAGGGTTTTGTTTACTAATAAAACTTTCAGATTAAATTGCAACCTCTTCTCCATTATATACAATAGGAGTACAGATGTACAAAAGTTACCAAATGTTTTTTATATTTATAGATATATGGGCTTTAATACTGAGAATCTTGTGGACCCTCTGCCCCTCCCATTTGTGATTGTGTGGAGCACTTCCCTCCTCATTTGATTCCATAACACGTGTGGCAACTGTAGTAATTGCTTGCATGAAAAAGTAATATTAGAAAACTAATGTATTTTTAACTGATTTTTACACAATTTAGCATCAGCAAACATAGAGGAACCACAACCACGTGATGAGCAAGTGCTTCATGGATCACCAGTGTTCTGTGGACCATAACTGGAGAACAGCTGTGTTAATTTGTGAAGGACTGAATTTCTACAGTCTTATTTTGTGGGCTTTTGAAATATGTAAACTAGCATTAGTGAAAGGTGCCAAATTAAGAAGACTTGTAATCTTAAACCCTCTATGAGTATGTCTACACTGTGTGTTTTTAAAAAAAAAAAAGAAAAAGAAAAACCACAGCAGGGTCTCAGAACCTGGGTCAACTGAGTTTGGGCTTGCAGGGCTCACACCACGGGGCTTAATATAGCAGTACAGAGTCATAGATTTTTTTTTAAGGCCAGAAGGGACCATAACAATTCTAGTCTGACCTGATTCTAGTCTGCACATAGCAGGCTACAGAACCTCACCCATCCACAGCCCGAGCAGGAATGTGTGCATCACTATTTTTAGTTTCATAGTGTGAGCCCTGCAAAGCCAAGTCAGTTGACATGGGCTTTGAGATGCTCTGCCATGTGTGCATGTGGCTTTGTTTTTATTTTGGAAGTTTAGACATACCCTAAGAGATTCAGGAGTGGCTTACCATCACTTTCAGATCCCAAGGCCAGAAGGGCTCATTTTGATCATTCATGAAGAGAGACCTCCTCCTAGCAACTTCCGAGTTCCCTACGCCTGGGTTCTTATGCTGTTCTCTGGACCAAAAAGGACAAATGTTCTGTGAACAAAAGTTTGAGATAGATGACTAAGATACATGACGAGTCAGTGTAATAGTCTACATTTTCATGCCAGTGTTTCAACCCTGATGAGACAGAACCGTTTGTAGAGGGTAAAATGATAGCTTATTCCCCAAAGCTGTGTGGTCTTTGGTCTTGGTGAAACTGCCATCAAGAATGCTTGTTGTGCAGAGGCATTTATTTGTATGTATAATCTTTATTGATTTTTACATTTTATTGTAACTTATATCAATGAAGTCCACTAAGCATTAGTGATAGAAAAATGTTTATTAGCCCTGGTCTACACTAGGACTTTAGGTCGAATTTAGCAGCGTTAAATCGATGTAAACCTGCACCTGTCCACACAATGAAGCCCTTTATTTCGACTTAAAGGGCTCTTAAAATCGATTTCCTTACTCCACCCCGACAAGTGGATTAGCGCTTAAATCGACCTTGCCGGCTCGAATTTGGGGTACTGTGGACACAATTCGATGGTATTGACCTCCGGGAGCTATCCCAGAGTGCTCCATTGTGACCGCTCTGGACAGCACTCTCAACTCAGATGCACTGGCCAGGTAGACAGGAAAAGAACCACGGACTTTTGAATCTCATTTCCTGTTTGGCCAGCGTGGCAAGCTGCAGGTGACCATGCAGAGCTCATCAGCACAGGTGACCATGATGGAGTCCCAGAATCGCAGAAGAGCTCCAGCATGGACCGAATGGGAGGTACGGGATCTGATCGCTGTTTGGGGAGAGGAATCCGTGCTATCAGAACTCCGTTCCAGTTTTCGAAATGCCAAAACCTTTGTCAAAATCTCCCAGGGCATGAAGGACAGAGGCCATAACAGGGACCCAAAGCAGTGCCGCATGAAACTTAAGGAGCTGAGGCAAGCCTACCAGAAACCCAGAGAGGTGAACGGCCGCTCCGGGTCAGAGCCCCAAACATGCTGCTTCTATGATGAGCTGCATGCCATTTTAGGGGGTTCAGCCACCACTACCCCAGCCGTGTTGTTTGACTCCTTCAATGGAGATGGAGGCAATATGGAAGCAGGTTTTGGGGACGAAGAAGATGATGGTGATGATGAGGAGGTTGTAGATAGCTCACAGCAAGCAAGCAGAGAAACCAGTTTTCCCTACAGCCAGGAACTGTTTCTCACCCTGGACCTGGAGCCAGTACCCCCCGAACCCACCCAAGGCTGCCTCCTGGACCCAGCAGGCAGAGAAGGGACCTCTGGTGAGTGTACCTTTTAAAATACTATACATGGTTTAAAAGCAAGCATGTGAAAGGATTACTTTGCCCTGGCATTCGCGGTTCTCCTAGATGTACTCCTAAAACCTTTGCAAAAGGTTTCTGGGGAGGGCAGCCTTATTGCGTCCTTCATGGTAGGACACTTTACCACTCCAGGCCAGTAACACATACTCGGGAATCATTGTACAACAAAGCATTGCCGTGTATGTTTGCTGGCATTCAAACAACATCCGTTCTTTATCTCTCTGTGTTATCCTCAGGAGAGTGATATCGTTCATGGTCACCTGGTTGAAATAGGGTGCTTAAGGGGACATTCAGAGGTGCTCGTTCCTGCTGGGCTGTTTGCCTGTGGCTAAACAGAAATGTTCCCCGCTGTTAGCCACAGGGAGGGGGGAAGGTTGAGGGGGTAGTCACGCGGTAGGGGGAGGCAAAATACGACCTTGTAACGAAAGCACATGTGCTATGTATGTAATGTTAACAGCAAGGATTACCCTGAAAGAATGTAGCCACTGTTTTATAAAATGTCTTTTTAAATACCGCTGTCCCTTTTTTTTTTCTCCACCAGCTGCATGTGTTTCAATGATCACAGGATCTTCTCCTTCCCAGAGGCTAGTGAAGCTTAGAAAGAAAAAAAAACGCACTCGCGATGAAATGTTCTCCGAGCTCATGCTGTCCTGCCACACTGACAGAGCACAGACGAATGCTTGGAGGCAAATAATGTCAGAGTGCAGGAAAGCACAAAATGACCGGGAGGAGAGGTGGCGGGCTGAAGAGAGTAAGTGGCGGGCTGAAGAGTGGGCTGAAGCTCAAATGTGGCGGCAGCGTGATGAGAGGAGGCAGGATTCAATGCAGAGGCTGCTGGAGGACCAAACCAGTATGCTCCAGCGTATGGTTGAGCTGCAGCAAAGGCAGCTGGAGCACAGACTGACACTGCAGCTCCTCTGTAACCAACCGCCCTCCTCCCCAAGTTCCATAGCCTCCACACCCAGACGCCCAAGAACGCGGTGGGGGGGCCTCCGGCCAACCAGCCACTCCACCACAGAGGATTGCCCAAAAAAAAGAAGGCTGTCATTCAATAAATTTTAAAGTTGTAAACTTTTAAAGTGCTGTGCTTAAAGTGCTGTGTGGCATTTTCCTTCCCTCCTCCACCACCCGTCCTGGACTACCTTGGTAGTCATCCCCCTATTTGTGTGATGAATGAATAAAGAGTGCATGAATGTGAAGCAACAATGACTTTATTGCCTCTGCAAGCAGTGATCGAAGGGAGGAGGGGAGGGTGGTTAGCTTACAGGGAAGTAGAGTGAACCAAGGGGCGGGGGGTTTCATCAAGGAGAAACAAACAGAACTTTCACACCGTAGCCTGGCCAGTCATGAAACTGGTTTTCAAAGCTTCTCTGATGCGTACCGCGCCCTCCTGTGCTCTTCTAACCGCCCTGGTGTCTGGCTGCGCGTAACCAGCAGCCAGGCGATTTGCCTCAACCTCCCACCCTGCCATAAACGTCTCCCCCTTACTCGCACAGATATTGTGGAGCACACAGCAAGCAGTAATAACAGTGGGAATATTGGTTTCGCTGAGGTCTAAGCGAGTCAGTAAACTGCACCAGCGCGCCTTTAAACGTCCAAATGCACATTCTACCACCATTCTGCACTTGCTCAGCCTGTAGTTGAACAGCTCCTGACTACTGTCCAGGCTGCCTGTGTATGTCTTCATGAGCCATGGCATTAAGGGGTAGTCTGGGTCCCCAAGGATACATATAGGCATTTCAACATCCCCAACAGTTATTTTCTGGTCTGGGAATAAAGTCCCTTCCTGCAGCTTTTGAAACAGACCAGAGTTCCTGAAGATGCGAGCGTCATGCACCTTTCCCGGCCATCCCACGTTGATGTTGGTGAAATGTCCCTTGTGATCCACCAGAGCTTGCAGCACTATTGAAAAGTACCCCTTGCGGTTTATGTACTCGGCGGCTTGGTGCTCCGGTGCCAAGATAGGGATATGGATTCCGTCTATGGCCCCACCACAGTTAGGGAATCCCATTGCAGCAAAGCCATCCACTATGAGCTGTACATTTCCCAGGGTCACTACCCTTGATATCAGCAGATCTTTGATTGCGTGGGCTACTTTCATCACAGCAGCCCCCACAGTAGATTTGCCCACTCCAAATTGATTTCCAACTGACCGGTAGCTGTCTGGCGTTGCAAGCTTCCACAGGGCTATCACCACTCGCTTCTCAACTGTGAGGGCTGCTCTCATCTTGATATTCATGCGCCTCAGGGCAGGGGAAAGCAAGTCACAAAGTTCCATGAAAGTGCCCTTACGCATGCGAAAGTTTCGCAGCCACTGGGAATCGTCCCAGACCCGCAACACTATGCGGTCCCACCAGTCTGTGCTTGTTTCCCGAGCCCAGAATCGGCGTTCCACAGCGTGAACCTGCCCCATTAGCACCATGATGCATGCATTGGCAGGGCCCATGCTTTTAGAGAAATCTGTGTCCATGTCCTGATCACTCACGTGACCGCACTGACGTCGCCTCCTCGCCCGGTATCGCTTTGCCAGGTTCCAGTGCTGCATGTACTGCTGGATAATGCGTGTGGTGTTTAATGTGCTCCTAATTGCCAAAGTGAGCTGAGCAGCCTCCATGCTTGCCTTGGTATGGCGTCCACACAGAAAAAAGGCACGGAACGATTGTCTGCCGTTGCTCTGACGGAGGGAGGGGCGACTGATGACACGGCTTACAGGGTTGGCTTCAGGGAGCTAAAATCAACAAAGGGGGTGTCTTTACATCAAGGAGTATTTCAGGCAGGACTTCACGGAGGGTTCCAATAAGAAATGGTGCACCTACGTTATTGTTCTTATTGGAACAAGAAGGTTAGCCTGGCCTCTGATTGATACATGGCTAGATTTACCTCGCTGCACCTTCTCTGTGAGTGACTGCAGTGTAACCTAGAGGAATGAGTCCCCTAGACAGGGGAGGGGGGGAAGCAAATGAGTACAAAACAAATCTGGTCTATTTCTTGTTTTGATCCACTCCATCTATCTTTTACATCTTTGGCTGGCAGCAGACGGTGCAGAAGGACTGCATGCCATCCACATCTCATGGCTGCTTGGCAGAAGATGGTACAGTACAACTGCTAGTCATCCTCATGTCTTGCCTGCCTGGCAGAAGATGGTACAGTACGACTGCTAGCAATCCATATCACCTGCCTGCTCTCCATAAGACGGGTCAATAGGACTGACTGCAGGACTAAAGAGAATGACCTGGTCAAGTCACTCTAAATTAAGTCTCTGCGCCCATGTCTGTCCAGGCGCTCCCAGCCGACGTGGCCAGGAGCACCTCGGACATGACGATGACGGCTACCAGTTGTACTGTACCGTCTGCTGCCAGAAGGCAAGGGGTTGCTGCTACTGTGTAGCAAAGCCGTACCGCGTCTGCCCGCACCCAGGAGACATAGGGTGACGGTTACCTGAGCGGGCTCCATGCTTGCCGTGGTATGGCGTCTGCACAGGTAACTCAGGAAAAAAGGCGCGAAACGATTGTCTGCTGCTGCTTTCACGGAGGGAGGGAGGGAACGGGGGCCTGACGACATGTACCCAGAACCACCCGCGACAATGTTTTAGCCCCATCAGGCATTGGGATCTCAACCTAGAATTCCAATGGGCAGCGGAGACTGCGGGAACTGTGGGATAGCTATCCACCTTGCAATGCTCCGGAAGTCGACTCTAGCCTCGGTACTGTGGAAGCACTCCGCGGAGTTAATGCACTTAATGCACTTAGAGCATTTTCTGTGGGGACACACACACTCGAATATATAAAACCGATTTCTAAAAAACCGACTTCTATAAATTCGACCTTATTTCGTAGTGTAGACATACCCTTAGACTCCAATCTCTCTCAATAGAAATGATTTTGTATTTGAACAATAGTTGAACTGAAGTAAAAAATCTAAGGGTTTATCCATTTTATCCCCTGTATCACTCCTTCCTCAACATTCCAACTTAAGGGGGGCGTTGAAGGGGAGAAGAATGAACATAAAAATAATATTTTTTAATATGCTTTGCATAACATACCATTTAAATTATTCCAGATATGAATTTCATTCTTCATTTAAGTAATTAGGGATGGGAAGGGAGGCATTGTAAAGACACTTATTCTCTTATTTAGTTGAAGACAATGTTCTGGAAGATTTGAGTTTCCAGTGTTGTCATTGTATTTGTGTACACTGTGAACAGCATTTTTTTAATGAACCAGATTAGAAACATTTACAAATGGCTTATTTGTTGAGTAATGGTGATGTGCTCAAAAACGAAGTCTTATGTCTTATGGAAAGTGAACAAAATGCTTGTAATATCAAATACCTTAAATTTTTTCTCCTTCACATATGCAATCCATCTTACTTCCTCCTTATCTTAAGTCTCTCTCTTTTTTTTTTTTACATTAAGATCTTTACCTTGCCTTCCTTATAGCAAGCATAATTTTTAATATTCCTATTTGTAACAGTGCCTGGCACTTTACAGGACAAATAAAAAGACCACGACCTTGCACTGAATTTCTTAAAATCTGATTTTAAACATGACAGAAAATGGTAGGACAGAGATGAAGAGAGGAAGGGTGAAGGTTTCATCAATAAGATCATTGTGGCTATGAGCCCATCTTGGTGGTTCAATAGGAAGTAGCCCATCCGCAGGCATGACTGCCCGCAGCTCTCAGTGGCTGTGGTTTGCCGTTCCCGGCCAATGGGAGC
Organism: Eretmochelys imbricata; assembly: GCF_965152235.1. Classification (NCBI taxonomy): domain Eukaryota; kingdom Metazoa; phylum Chordata; order Testudines; family Cheloniidae; genus Eretmochelys; species Eretmochelys imbricata. The sequence continues at coordinate 27,723,909 of NC_135576.1, read as the reverse complement.
TGTGGGAAGCCGTGCCTGCGGATGGTCAATGTAAAACCGTCTCACGGCCTGCCAGTGGGTTACCCTGATGGGCCGCAGGTTGCCCACCACTGTTCTAGAGCACTGTTTTAATTTATCCTCTGCTCTGTTTCTTTTCCCTCCATAATGCAGTTGTGTTGTGGAAATGAAGTAACTAGAGTAAGGAAAGTAGAAAAATAGTGAGAGGAGGAGATATAAGGCGAAGTCAAAGATGAAAGGGTAAAAATTATCAAAGGGAAGAGAAATAAGGGACAAAATCATAAGTAGAGGTGACATCATTAAATAGGCTTGGCAACAGGGAGTTAGTGAACTAAATCGAACAACAATGCAGATGGCCCAGTTAATGGCAATGGCTTGCATGGAAAAGTAATATTAGGAAATTATTTAATGTATTTTTAGCTGAGAAGTTGTCTAGAGACCTTACAGAAGAAGTGAGAAGACCTGATGAGAGCAGTGAAGAACTCTGAAGATGTTGTCAGGGTATTGTAGGCTGTGATAGTATGGTTTTGATGCTCCTACTGTCCATGGAGATGAAGTCTTTAAAAGGCTGTTCTCAGATCCCTGGAGAGTTGTTTCCACTATTGTAATAGTGGGAACAGAGGGAACTCAGTGAGGACTGGTGGGGTTTGGGAGTGCTGGAAGGCATGTGTTCTTCTACGCTAATGGAAAACTGAAACCATTGCAGTCAAACCAGGTTTCTTTTTTGACCAGTTTTGAAAAACAATAGAATGCTATCTGTTCGTTTAATGAGAGAAAATTCCAATGTTACATTTTACTTCTATAGCATATTACATGGCATATACCCACTAGTTATAGTTAACGTCTGGCTCTTATGTTAGTGTGAATTCTGTATCTGTGTATTCTTTTTTGCTCTTCAATTCACATTAAAACTATTAGGATAGAAACAGAATTATGGAACCATGTGTGTAATCAGATTAAGTTATGAATTTTTCCTTGCAAATCAGGGTTAGATTAAGCCTCTCTTTCTTCAGGAATAAGTTTCAATATATTGAATTTGAGTATTTTCTAAAAGGAACTTTATTGGAGAATGGACTGTACAAAGCACTAAAAATATACTATAGAGAAGAATCTTGCAGATATCTGATGTATCTAAAATTATTTTGTTATGATTCACCAACTTTGACATGGTGGACAGTCTTCCAGCTTCCCTTCAAAGAAATATTACTTTGTAATTTATAACTAATCCCATTTTAAAGTAATTTACAGGCCAGTAGTGTAATCTTAATCCTGGTGCATGATACTGGAAAAACTCATCTTTCTCTTATCCTTTGCAGAATTACCCACGCTTTCAGACCTGCCAATACTACTGTTGTCTGACATTGTTTTCTAGTTCTCACACCTTCTTATACAGGAAAAAAAGAAATCTCTCTACTCAGTAGGGAATATTTTTGCTCTTTGGAAAGATGTTTTTTTCATACTTAAATTATCACTCAGATTTTTCAAAGTGAAAATGCTTGTTAAGGCTCCTGAAGAAAGTTCTATGAAAGCATAACTTTCTTGTTTCACAGATATTTACATTTGGGGGCAGAGGGCGTGAATAATTTTTCCTAAAATGATGTACCTAAACAAGTATTGACTCACTTGTCTGGAATACAACAAAAAAACACTTTTAGCAAGTATTTCCTCACACCGTTTTGTCAACCAATTTTTACACTTCATAGAACATCAGTAGAAATGCTAAAGTGGCCATAGGCAATTCAATATTAGGTGGAGTCACAAAAATAGATTAATACCAGGATGTGACACACTGTCATAACCAGTTAATGCATGCAGATGTCTGGTGTTGAGCTCACTACAATTTGGAAACCAGGAGAAAAATTAGGCCTTTATATTTGTAAATTTATTGAAATTACCTTGTAACAATGTGTGTACTTATTTTTAAGGCAAATACATAATCCCAAATATTTCAGAATAGTTTTGAAGCAAAATGTAGCCATTCTAGATCAAGTTTTTACTATCTGGTCTGCTCCTTTTTAATGGTGTTGGAGTTCAACATACAACTGTTTGTTTTTTGTTTTCTCACAATATAGAAAAAAATTCATTAAGCAAGATGTACTTACATCTAATTACATGTATTTGTGAAGTGGTTTTTAAATTTAAATGGCCTTAACATTGAAAGGACTAAGAGTCACACCATAAAACCTAGGAGGGTCACATTTTTTGCAGGAAGTATACCTAAAAAATCATTTAAATCTAGTTTATAAAAATAGAATCCTATCTAAATGATTTGCGCTCCACTGATTACAGGAATCTGAGTGACAGAGGTAGGGAGAATACAGAACACACATTAAATATTTTGGCTTAGTACATTGAACAGTAAGTATATTGGATACTAAATTTTCAATATTACATTTTGTTATTAATTTGTGTATTATTGATGGCACTAAACACACACTCTGAATAGGTTTCAGAGAAGCAGCTGTGTTAGTCTGTATTCGCAAAAAGAAAAGGAGTACTTGTGGCACCTTAGCGACTAACAAATTTATTTGAGCATAAGCTTTCGTGAGCTACAGCTCACTTCATGGATGCATTCTGTGAATACAGAGCCAGAAATATAGTAAGGATCTTAAGCAAATATTAAAGATTGCTATTTTGAGGTCGGTATACCCCTTTCCTGTTGAGTTTCTCATTGTGAGGGGTTTTGGTGTACGTTAGTAAGATCATTCTGATTTAGATTCTGTCAGTCTCTGATGTCAGGACAGAGGGGGCATATGCAAAGTCTGTTCTGTTTCAACCAGTGTTACTCACTGAGGTTCTGGAAGTGCTTGGAAAAAGGTTGAGCTCCAGTCTGAGTGGGATTTATATTTATATTGTACTTGAATAGTCTAATTGTATCATGGGGTGGTGAGGCCATTATTAGAGGAGTTTGTTAGTGAAAGGCAAAAAGGAATTGTCAGATCCCACTCAAGAAGCGAAAACTAGATTTTGAGGTTTTTACCCATTATCTTATTTCCAGTCTTCCTTCTTTAGGGAAGATTGTGGAGAAGTAACACTAGCACTTTCTAGACCTTTTTCTTGACACCTCTGTCTGGTTTTAGGCCCAGATATGGTATGGTAACTGTACTTATCAATCTGTTACTGGAAAGTCATAGATAAAACCAAACCATTCAAAAGCGGACGCTAATTACAGATTGCCTCCCTTTTTGGGTACTCAACTTGACACTGTGGGCCACATTTGCTATTGATTCTGAAGAGCTATGGGAGTTCAGCACCTCTGAATATCAAGCCAAAGATGTATTACATTGGACACGCAAAATCAGTGGCTGCTTCTGAAAATTTTGGTCCGAAAGTCTGTGCTGCTGTTACAAAACATGGAAATGGACTGTCTGTTTCTCTTTGCTTAAAGAACCCTCTGAGTGCAGATCTTTAAAAGAAAGTGCTTTGACTGTAGTTCAGTTTAGCCATCTTCAGGCTTCTTGACCAGTCACCCAACTAGTGCATGCAGTGGATCATCTGATCAGTGTTTCAAGAAGACCGGGGAAACAGCTTCAGAAGTAGTGCTTGTACGACTGAGTAGTCCAATAATTGACTGGGAGGCAATTCTGTTGACTCTCATGCTACACTGTTTCTGTACAGCTTTGCCAAAGGGCTCGGTATGTCCGCTGTTAAATGAATGAAATATTCTATATAAAAGTAATGGTTGAGATTTTTAAATCACTCTGAGATTGACACATCATCTGCTAATTTTCATGGAAGAAGTGCTAAATCCTCTAGATTGTTTTAAAAATCTCCGGCAATATTTTTAAGCGTTAAAGAATAAATCAGAGTTTTAAAGCATTATCAAACATGAATATTTTGTTTTGCTTGCAGCTTCTTTGTAATACTGGCCACACTGAAGAAAAATTAGGTTTTACCTATGATGACATCATAATATGGTAAGTATTCTGTAAATTATTTCTGAGCAATATTTGGACACTTTAAACAATATACATTTAAAGTAGCTGTTTTGAATTAAATGAAAGAAGAAAACCTTAAGTAGTTTTAAAACCCAATTCAAGTATTTTGTAGTTCTTATTTTTTAATGGTTTAATATTCCATAACACACAATACGTAAAATCATACAAGTATAAAAGTTTTATGGAAATAGGAAAGAGAAACTCAGGATATAATAAACTAGAACATCATTTCTAGGTAAGGCACAGAACTCATGCTGCATTAATCACGAATGTAATGTAAAATAAGAATATTCTGAAATGTAGCTCTCATAAAGGCTTGCAGAAACTCTTGGGATGGAATTTTGGCCCTACTGAAGACAATGGCAAAACTTCCTTTTATATAAGTGGGGCCAGGATTTCACCTGTAAGTTTCTATAATAGTTTACTAAATTCCCTGAAGAGAGACTTAACAGTTTTTTGCAGTATCATCCTCTTGGCAACTAAGGCAACTTTTAGATAAACTTTCTAAAGGAATCTGCCTCGATCTTATCACCATGTCTTAGAATAAAAATATTTTTGTTTATATTTATTAAATCCCTTCTTTTCTGCAAGGACACTGCTAACTTGCCGTGGATTCAGCCTGGGTAGCAGAAACAACAAAAATGCTGCTGGCTCTTTCAGTCAACCTAATTGTTTTGCCATTCAGTGTAGGTGAACTTCTGATATTGAGAACTCAGTAGATCCAAAGAAAAATCAAATCAAATCAGAAAACATTGCCTTAAATTTTGTGGGGATTTGTTCAGTTTCTTTCAGAAAAACTGACCATGTTGCAACTTTCTTCTCCTAAATGCTGAGTTTTCTCAGATGGAACTGAATGCTTCAGTCAGTGCTACTGAGTACCTTTCTGTTAATACTCCTTTTTGTTGTGAATTATAACACTTTCATTATCCTCTTTCTGAGTATATTAGAATTCATGTCAGATTGTTTGCTTGCTTTGTGATGTAGAGACTGTAATGTCCAAATTAAGTTTCATTTCTTTACCAAATCAAATTTTAATACAGGTCTCAAGAAGTGCATGTCTAGTGCATTTTGTTATACAATTCCAAGTCCAGTTTCAGAGTAGCAGCCGTGTTAGTCTGTATCCGCAAAAAGAACAGGAGTACTTGTGGCACCTTAGAGACTAACAAATTTATATGAGCATGTAGCCCACGAAAGCTTATGTGCAAATAAATTTGTTAGTCTGTAAGGTGCCACAAGTACTCCAATTCCAAGTTAGGAAGTCCTCCTAGTCCAGGACATGACTAAGGAAGAATAAACATTTTTAGATATAAAATTCACACCCAACAAACTCATAAAAAAATCTATAAGCCCTCTCTAGGAAGAATGACGATATTTTCTGAAAATCCATAGGCAGATGTGCCAAAGAGGACCCTTTTCATGGAAGATGCTTTGCTCAAGGATCTGCGTGAGAGTCTGTCTTTTAAAAAGGCATTGAAATAATCTATTCAGTACCTTCATGCATTTATATATGCAGTTTATTCTGCCATAGTAGTGATCAGATGGGTATAGAAGCTGACTAAGTCTTCAGAGATGAACAGTCAGCCTTGGCTGTGTCATTTGTGATCTTCTGAAAATGTCATTGTAGGATAAAGAACTTCATATAGAAAAGCTCATTTTTAAAGCAATGCTTTAATGCTTGCTGTTGAAGCCAGTATTGTTGATACTGATCTTTTAAAAGAAGAATAAAGAATTGGTCTTTTTTTTGTTCTGCCTGGATCTTTAAGTGTATGGTGTTGCTATTTTCTTCTTTGATTTCTTGTATTTAACTATGGGGTAAAAATGTCAAAAGTGCCTATATTCCATTTTCAAAAATGCCTTGGGAACTTAAGTTTAATTGAAAGTTAGTAGGAGTAGAGACTAAGTGATTGAGTCAGTTCTGAAAATAGGACTTAAGACTTTGACTCCTAAGTCATTTAGGTTAACATTTTCAAAAATACCTATGTCAGAATGCTTAAAGTGTTCAGATAGAAGCCTGTTTAAAGAACTTGCTTTTTGTTTTTAATTTATTTTAAAGAATACATTTGTTTTGCTGGAGACACAGGAAGTATTCTACAAAAATGTTTGTGTCTTCTTGAACCATGAGGTATTAAGAATTAGTCATACACCTCTACTCCAATATAATGCGACCCGATATAACACGAATTCAGATATAACACGGTAAAGCAGCGCTCTGGGAGGGCGGGGCTGCACACTCCGGTGGATCAAAGCAAGTTCGATATAACGCGGTTTCACCTATAACGCGGTAAGATTTTTTTGGCTCTCGAGGATCGCGTTATATCGGGGTAGAGGTGTATAAGGTTGCTAATTTAACCTATTATTACAATGGAATATTTAAGCAAACTAAAGACCACGTGTATATTTGCTAGATTTTTATCCAAGAATAAATGCAATTGTTAGAATTTGTTCTTTGGTCCTTTTTGCTAGTCCATATGCTTGATTATAATTTCTTCCTGCCAACAGATGGAGACAGTACACTGACAGATTTTGACATCATTCCCTGCATAGAAGGATCTTGACAGCTCACAGAGCTCAGTTGTTTTTTCTCCAGCAGATGGAGTCTCAGTGCCATTGACAGGTGAAAGAAACTCCTGAGCAAAGGAGAGAGTGGAGTACTTTTGGGCCTCAGAAGTCTTTGAGGTTCTTAGCCCTGTCCTGGAGTAGCTGTCAGTCTGTGGACTCTATCCCACATGCAGTGATTTAGTCCTCACAGGAGTATAGCATAACTGACTCCTACAAAAATTCCAAGAAGTGCCAAGCTTTCACACACAAAGCAGATCCATACATGGGGTTCATGCCCCCCTCTACCCAAGCTCAAGGACTAGGAAGTAAAAAAGGTACATAGGAATGTCATTTCACCTTGGGGTAGTCAGAGTGGCCAGGGTAAGCATAAGAGGGAAAATGAATCTCCTCCAGGATCAAATATCTTCTCTCTCTTCCTGATACCCACCATGGGGACCAGTGCTATTTTAAGATTGGTGACTTGAAGTCCTTCAGATACCTTGTTTGTAAGAGGTAATCACTAGGGAACAAAAATCCTCTTCAGGAAGGAGAGAGCCACAGCAATGAGGGCAACTTGGAAACGTCTGTTTTGTTTTTTTCTCCTTCCCTCCCTCCACAGTTGAGAGGGAAAATTCAAGATATTCATAGGAATAGCCCTACTGCCTCAGACCCTCACATTAGGTCGCTCTGACCTTGATCATTCTTGTCGTTCTTCTTTGAACTCCCTTCTAGTTCTGCAGTGTCCTTTTTGAGGTGGGGTGACCAGTACTATACACAATATTCCAGATGAGGCTGCACTATTGATTTATATAAAAGTATTATAATATTTTTGTATTAGTTACCATCCTATTCCTTATGCATCCTAACAGATTGTTAGCTTTTTTTTAAATCACAGCTGCACATTGAGTCGTCTGTAGTAATACCCAAGGCCCTTCCTTGAGCGGATCAGTTAATTTAGAATCCTGTAATAAATGAGTAGTATAACTTTTTTCCCATCACTGTACATTACTTTACATTTATAAATATTGAATTTCTTATGCCATCATATTGCCCATTCACCTAGCATGTTTGTTTCTCTGAAGTTCCTCATAGTTCTCTCTGATCCTGATTAACTTAAACCCTTCTTCTTTCCAGATTTGCTACCTCATCTCCCTTTCCAGATCACAATAAATGTATCACACACCATGGAACCTACTAGGGATCCTTGAGGGACCATGCTGTTCATCTTTTGTCATGATGAAAATTGACAGTTTACATAGGAGACAAAATAAAGAATAGGATTAGTTTGTGATCCATGACAATACTTTTCCTCTCAGCCTCTTCTGCAGAACTTTATCAGAGATCTTTTGGAAGTAATATTATGTCAGTTGGTTCTCCTTTATCCACCGCTTTATTGATATGTCCAAAGAATTCTAAGAGATTAGTGAGACACAGTTTTCCAGTGCACAAACTGTGCTGGTCACATTCTGTCATATGATCTTATAAGAGTTTTGTTCTATTTTAACTAACATTTCAACCAGTTTTCCAGGTGCATATATAAGGCTCACTACTTTGTAATTGCTTGGATCACTCCTAGAAGCTTTTTTAAAAATATACTTACATTTGTTACCTTTGAATTTTCTTGGACAGTGGCTGTTTTTAATGATAGCATATTTTTATTTGCAGCTCAGCTACTTCATAAGTTCCTTCAGAACTCTTGGAAATACCATTTCGATCTGACCTAAGTCATGTCAGCATACAGTAGCTGAAGGTATTACATCGCTTGTTTGTGTCCACGCTACACTTGTCAGCAGTGCACGTTCTCACCAGGAGTGCTTGTATCGATTGTATTGTCAGTGTGGAGCATTATGGGATGACTCCTGAAAAGCAGTAAAGGCAGTTTGAATAGCCTCTCAAACCTTGCCATTCAGTCATTTTGATTTATTCCTTGTCTTTTGGGGTCACATTTTGTTTAGCAATATGCATGTCTAAGACTCTCTTTTTTTTTTTAAAAGTAGCATCTGTGCCATGGATTTTACTTGTGGATTTTACTTCCTTTGCTTGTAACTTTAGGGGTTTATTGATTAGCCTTGCCACTTTTTATTAAAATCTCCCTTTCTAAAGTTTAGTGTCAGTTACTTTTGGTACCCTGCCTCCCCCTTGAGCCTTAACCCTAAATATAATGTGGTCACCATTTGTTGCTAAACTATTGTCCGTTCTTGAATTAGCTCCTGTGTGTAACTTAAGACTAAATCAAGAAATATCTTCTATTCTTTTGAGCTCTAGAACTAGCTGTTCCAAGAGCTAGTCACTTGAAGTATTAAAAATTGTTTCTCTAAACTTTGTCCTTTTGTCATTCAAGAAGGATCTATTCTTAATTATAAAAGTAGCCCCTACTTTAAATTTGGAGAGGAAACATCCAGTATTTTTAATACTAGGAAATTCTAGTCTCTTGAGCTAGTACAAGGTTCCAAAAGCTTTGTTTGTGCACTCTCATGCCAGAAATATAATTGACTGTCAGGGGGTGCTCTTGGTGAGAAAGGGAAGAAATTAGTTGTCCTAACTGAAAACCCTTGGATTGATGTGTCCTGAGTAGCCAAACAAACTACTCCTTGGCACCCTTAAGGACCACAGAACAGGAAAATAAAGACTCTACTGTACTGAAAAGGGCTGCTACGTAATCTGGGTCCATCCTTTAGGTTTCCTAGTATAAAATGTTAGAGTACTTGTCAGGTGACACAGCCAAAATTCATGAGAACATGATCCTTACTCAACGCTCTTAAGAAGCTAGTAGTCATGCCCACCCAGACTTACTTGGAATTTAAATCTGATATCCAGTTCATTTCTACTCCTGTATTTTAACCTTTTTAGAGGAAGAATATCTTAGCCACCTACTGCTGGTTTGTTACCAACTCAGCTAGCAGAAGAAAAACTTGTGGGGCCCTGCCCTATAAAGAGAGACACTTGATTTTTTTCACTGAGAGGAGGCAATTCTTAGAATATTTCCTTAATGATGAAACTCTTAATGCTGAAGGTGATATATGACCCAATTTTGGATGATATATGACCAGATTTGCTGTTTTTCTGCTTTAAGTCTAGAAATAGCAAAGAAACTAGGTCCTAGCATCTAAATCTTACAAAGGTTAATCTTCAAAAAGGTACAACAGATTGGGCTTTTGGAATAGCTGCTTATCGTGCACAAGCACCTTACAAGGAAAGAGAAGGGGTTAAAAAAAAAAAAAAAAAAAGCGTGCAGCATCAATATCCTTAAGTGGATAAAGTTTTAGGTAGGGAAACTGGCTACAGTGCAGATAAGACTTTTTTTTCTTCAGTCTACCTGACCAGAAAGTTATCTACATTATGAGCTGCATCATTACTAGTGATACGTAAGCAGCCACATATTTTCTCTTGTTTACTTTCTCTAAGTACTTCAAATTAATGTCCAGGAAGTGGCCACTATGTGACTTAGTGAGTAGTGCAGGCAATCAGGCACTACTCCTTCCTTATTCCATGCAGGACGCCGCTTAGAAGTTCCATATGTATGAACTGACATGGTCTACCGGAGAGGGAAATTTTCCTAACCATTTTCTTTATAATATTGACAGTGCAGAACACCTTCTTTTGAAGACCAGTATTATCTCCTCTTGATTTTTTTCCCCCAAATAGCAAGTCACACATGAGAGAATAAAGTATCAGTTCTCTGATATATTTCACTTAGCAAATAATATTATATGACCTGCTTTCAAAGATTCATCTTAAGTCTGGGAGCCTTCAAACCTCTGTGTATGGGGGGAGTGACAGAACCAAAAATCTCAATGTACTGTCTACATCTGCTGGCTGAAAGGTGCTTTACCCAAGTGACTGGACTGGCGTAGATCTCAAAGGAAGAAAATTAATAAGGTAAGGAAAATTTCCCTTTAAGTGTTAACTTATTTTCATGTAAGTAAACAGTGTCTATCCCTCAAATGGGGAGCTCTATTTGTTGTTGTGTAATTTGTTTTCCCACTTATTTTTTTTCCATTGTAGTTTGCGATTAGCTTTACTGAATGAAGCAAAAGAGGTGCGAGCAGCAGGGTTGCGAGCCCTTCGCTATCTCATCCGAGACTCCAGTGTTCTACAAAAGGTGCTAAAATTGAAAGTGGATTACTTGATAGCTAGGTAATTTTTCTAGATTTTATTATATTACAATGACTTATTTAATTGTCTCATCTTTGACTGATAGTCATTTCCACACATACCCCACAATCTTAATATTCTTGGTATTCTAAGGTATTTTCTATTTTCTTTTGGGAAACTTTCTTTTTAAATAAAATATTATACAAGAATGCCAACCAAATCAAAAGAAATACAAATCCAAAGAAAATGCTATCATTTGAAATGATACCATGAGGAAACAAAAGTATATGTGTGGGGGGAAATAAACTTGTCTCTAAAAATCAGTTTAATGTGATCCTGAACTCTGAAGTAATTGTATGACATGACTACAAGTCAGAAATAAAATTGGATACCTTAACTATATTTCCATACCTTAACATGTTTGGATTTCTTTACAGTTTAACTGTAACTCTGAATTTCCATGTTTGTTTTGGGGATAGTTACTCTCAATCCTAATGCCATTTAATTTAGTTTGTTTTGTCTGGAAAGATGAGATTGATGATATGGTATATTATAAATATGTTATTGGTATTCCTCTGAAATGACTAGCAGTTTTGCAGGCATCTCAAAACTACTATTAAGACCTTTATATCTCGCCACAGTGTTATGTAAATGCGCGTATATAAGAAAATTGTTTTAATGATCCTTCATCTATAATAAAGATTATTATTGAAGAGAAACCTCAAACTAATGTTCTGTGACCAGTCATGATCCATGTGCTCTCTGAAAGCTAGAATTTCTGGACAGTAAGTTTGTTATAGTATTCATTCAATCTCTTGAATAGTAGCACCAAGGTGTTAATAGTTAGGAATAGGGGTAACTTCCATTCTATCTACAAACCACATTTTTTATTTAATTTTTGCTTTATTTTAGGTGCATTGACATACAGCAGAGTAATGAAGTAGAGAGAACACAAGCTCTTCGATTAGTGAGAAAGGTAAAAATTTAACTGTGTACTGTTCTCATGTTGGCTATATCAGTAGCCCAGTCAGTAAGTCATATTTGCTCCAGAACTGTCCCATCAACCGTCCATCTTTGGACAGCCTCTGGTTCCCTATCTCACTTTATGCTGGCAGCAGATATCTTGGCTGCTATCTCTAAAGTAAAAAGGAAAGGCACTAGATGAGACCTGGCTCGATTTTTCATCTTTTGCCATTGACAACCTTCCCCTGAGTGAGGAAAGGGAATCCCACTGAATACCCCTATTTTGGATAGGATTTTGGCAGGAGCTTTGGTTCTCTTGATATCACCCTAAAGAGGCCCAGTCCTCTTCAGAGGGTAAGACAACCTGGGAACAACAATGCAAGTCTAGTTTGCTGGTTTAGGCCTTCCTGTGTTACTTTTCTAGATGGACAGTCATGGATAGAGGAGCTTGTCTCTGCCCTGTAAGAATGATGGCCCCCTTCTTCAGAATCCTCTGACTCTGAGGATTATTCCACAGCTTTATTTGGTACCTTTCTCAGGGCTGCAAGAGGACCTAGTCAATCTGAGCTATGGTGGTCAGTCCTGCGCTCAAATGCATGAGATTTGTAGGGCTGTAGCTAGCACCTGTAATTCCTTCCTACTTGACACTTGTAGACTAGTCACAGATGATGAGATCTTTATTCTGGCATAAGGTACTCTGCCTTTGACTGGACCTGAGTGTTCTGCATTCAGCTCCTACTCCTCTAGGCAGCATCAACATCACAGAAACAGAACAAAGGTTTACCTAAAGACTCAGTTGAGGTTTGGAGCAGTTCCAAAGGGTGGTGTCCACAGGAACAGTGAGTTCAGAATGACTGCTTTTCCTCTGTTTATGTAGTTGTTTGAAAATATCTGTGACACCAAAATTTAGAGTCCGTTTTAAGAAAACCTTTGTTGTTCATATGTATCTCAGTTGTGGCATTCATAGCTCTTACACGCAAGCCTTAAGTTCTTGGGTAAAACAGCTTTGGCTCAAAGAATGAGGGGGGAAAAGCAAACGTCCTTTAGAGTAATAGTGACTTTTTCCTTCACTGGATTCTCTTATATGGACAAAAGTCACAATCCAGCTAAATGGAGACCTTCCATAATCTAAGACAAGTACAATCTCTGGTTTCAGATCAATACATGGAATGGACACTATTAATAGTGCTGATAGTCTCTTGTTGATGGGTGGAGGGCAGGCATCCATTCTCATATTCCTTGACCTCTCTCCCTCATTTGATAGTAGATCAAGGAATGCCACTGGAGTGCAGAAGAACTCTCAAATTGCGTTAGTCCATCCTACAATGCACCCAAGGGATAGTGATAGAAAATTACTCATTTCACTACTAGAACTTACACTTGCATAGTCACACAAGGACTGTTCTCCTTCAGTCCTGTTTAACATCTATATGCAGCTACTAGAACTGGTGAATTATCATGGACTTACCTGCCAATGGGACATAGATACGGCACAGCTTTTTACCTTCTATGTCACAACATATAACAAAGCAGTCACCAAGTTTGTGCGGTGTTTGGTCAAGATCAGGACACAGATGAAGGACAGCTAGTTGAAGATGAACCTCAATAAGATGGATGCAGAGGAAATGTCTTTGAGGAATGTGTAGCCTTGATATAGTCTCCTTTGGTTGAAGATACACAACCGCAATTAGTCAATTCAGTCCCTAGTCTAAGTGCCACTGGATTCCTCTGTGATGCTATGCCCTCATATAGCAACACTGGTGAGCAATGTTTCCTAACATCTTTGGCTGACAAGGATACTGTGTCCTATCCTGGGAGGAAAATGACCTGGCCTCAGTAATACACACTGTAGTCACCTCCTGGCTCGACTACAGCAGTGCAATATATCTGGGCATGAAGAAGTCAGCCCTTAGGAAACTCCAGCTAGTAAAGAACACTGTGACACATCTCCTTGGCAGCATACGATATATCAGACCTGTCCTCTGTGAAGTACGCTAGCATCCTACAGTCAGATTCAATGTCTCAGTCCTTCTCTTCAAGGTATTCAGTGTTTTGAGTTCAGGATACCTAAAAGATTGTCTAAAGCTCCAAGACAAGGACCATAGCTATGCTTCTCCACAGTGAAGTTGTTTGTTGCATGCATAAATCTTGTTTGTGTAAGAGACCTTGCTTTCTCTGGAGCCAGTCAGACACTGGAATGGGTTCCCTCTGGATGTTAGAACCACCAAAGAATTCACCACTTTCTGCTCCAAGTTCAAGGTTCACTTCTTCAACCTTACCTTCAATAACCATACAAAATATCATAGTACTACAGATATAAAATAAAACTTCACATATGTATGATGATAATTGTATTGCTTTATGTGCTTCTGGAAGGTACTCAGATCTCAGTGATGGGATTGGTATAAAATCCAAAATAGAATAGGAGACGGAAAGAAAAACATCTTCATTGTGGACCATTATAAACTTTCCTTTTTATCCTGACTTTTAGCTTCATGGAGGGCCTTGGCACAAGCATTCTTTTTCTCTTGTGCCTGTACCCTTTGGAGGTCATTCATGCTAGATACTTGCCATCTCCAAACAGATCTGGCAGCCAGTTTCCCACTGGGAACTTTGAAGCTCTTGTAGAAGCTGTCTTGAGTGTTGGGTCTCTGAAGAAAGCATTGCAGAGCAGCTCCGTAAAACACTTCTCCATATCTGAAGGAATCCTGGATCATTCTCTCTCCTGGATAATTCAAAAAGGAGACTGTTCTATTTCAGACCTTACAGACAGAGGTCAAGATGAGGTAATTTCAATGTGACCCCTTACTCTTTAAAGGAGAGTTGCTTTTTTTTAAGACTCCACATTTGGCTTTCTTCTTGACAGCTCTCATTTACCTATCGTTGATCTTTCAGAGGCCTAAATTTATGTAAATCTGCATTAAAATAAAGGCAGAGTTCAGCTGACATTTACTGTAATAAAACATTAGGAATTTGATTATTTAACAGAAGATCTTTTCGTTCCCATATTCTAAAAACAGAAAGAAACCTGAGAAGCAAAGCAGCCTTCATTTTAAGAGATTGTTTACACTCTCCCAACATGATGAGTGTAATAACGTTTATCCTGTCAGTTCAAGACCAGGAGGGGATATTTTGTAAAAATGATTAGTCCCACCCACTATTGCTAATTAATTCTTATTTGTACCATTATAGTAAATGAAAGGCTCAGTATGTCCGTGGGTGGGTGAGGAATTTGGGATTTTTCTCTAAAGTCCGGTTTTAAAGAGCTTCCTGTTTTGTGGGTAAGAGCATCATGGTATGACAAGCAGTAGTTTCTTAAAAACATCTTACAAAAATAAACTTGTTTTGTATGTTTAAATCTGTCTGTTTAGCATTAGTGACTTCTCATTTAATAGTGACCTGCAAAGGAAGCAAACTAGGCTTGTTCACTTTTTTTTTTGCTGTTCTATGTGAAACATAAAGAAGGCCTGAAATGTGTGTAGAGCAAATAAAGGTTGAGAAAAGGGGTTCTGTTTGCCTTTTTAAATTTTAGAACTATCAAGAATACCAAGCCTGGTCTGTACAGGGTTTTAAGGGAAGAATTGTCAGAAGTTCCAGGATGTATATTGGGAGCATTTTCTATTTAAAGATGATGTATCTTTATAGAACTGGTTCACTACATAACTCATCTGTTTGATAGGACAGACTCCTGGGAACACATTACACTGTATTTACATATAAGCTCCTCAAAGAAGAGAAACAAAGTTTGTACTCTGTCCCAAAGAGATAAGCTATCTTGAGGCAAAACCAGGTCTCTGTTTTCCTCAGAGCTCACAGCAAGGGGCTGTTCTTCAGATGAAATTCTCAGACTAGTAGAAAGATGTCTTATACAGTTGTATAAAAAATGGCCAGATTCATGATCTGTCTGATATTCAGCAGAGGAAATTCCGCGCCTAAGGGTTCTCTGTGGAAGCTAACTTCATCCTGTCCATGTAAATTCCAACTCATGTAAATAAGGCCAAGATATTACATAGAGAGGCACCATAGAAAATACATGTAGTAATAACAAATGTGCTAACTTTTTGCCTGATATAGTAGTGCAAACAAACAAGATGCTGTTCCCTATAAGAATATATGAGCGTTTGTGCTGTATTTGAATGTATTAATGATAGTTTCCTTTAATGTCAAAGTACATTGCAAAACTGGGGGAAAGCTCAAGAGCAGGAGGCAAAATGAAACAGAGCCTGTCGAGCTCCCTGTAGAGTACTTTATATGTACTTACTTTCTTGCCATACTCTTTTGAATTAACATCAGCTGAACAGAACTGTGCTGAGATTGTCTAAATTTTATTGCTAGCTGGTTTTGTTTTTTTACTCTGACCTAAATGTGATGGCTAGACAGTCATTTAAGACTCTCTTGTTGCATCACTGCACTTATCTGTAAAGTATGTCCTTCTGTAATGAGGGGTCCTAAATAGTCTACTTCTGGGGCAGTGCTGGAATTATTATTTATGTAGAGTATTACCATGACACTAATTTACTCATAAATCCCTCTATTAAATCCAAAGGCCAAATGGTAATTACAGTTGCTATAAACATGTCTAACAACCTAAAAATAAGCAGTCCCTACACCCAACACAGTGATAAAGTATTCATAAGCATGCGATCAGTTTACTTACAAATAAGCCAGACCTAGGGATGACAGTCTCATTCTGGCCATGGCCCAGCATGATCAGGTAGGGTCTGACAAAGAACCTTCAAATTCATAGCTCTTTTTATACACTTCAGCTAACTTGCTAGCTCTGGCAAAAATCTAGTTTGAAGCAGTTCATCCTTGCTACTTTCCTTTCTCTAAGGCTTTCCTTTCCTATTCTTCCCCACACCTCCACCCCTGCTTTCTAGTAGAACAGTGAGAAGGTTTATGCTTGTTTCCTTTAAGACAGTTTTCCTTTGTCTTATTAATGCAGCTTTTCACTTTATCAGTTACTTTTTGATCATATATCTTTCCCACTCTGTAAGCAATAGTACTTATTCTCATGATCTTCTTTTACTTGCTGATTGGGATTTTTTCCTTACTAGCCACAAACCAGATACTATTTTTTTTAAGCAAACTTACGCTAACTTTAATTAACTATCCCTACATTACCCACCTTAAAACCATACATACCATGTGGGTTTTACTACATTTAAGCATTTCAAACATTTCTTTTTATTTTGCAACATTTTGTACAATTTGTACAATTAATAAATTTGACAAATACAACCTCAAAATAAGTTACCACAGTCGCATTGACAACTGCCAAAGCTTTGAATGACCATCTTCACCATGGATGTAATCCTACTTTGTAAGTGTTCTGACCAGAAAGGACTAGTTAATTACCGAATTCCCTGTTCCTGCCTATTTACAATTTTTAGTTCTTCGAGTGATTGCTCATGAGTATTCCACAATAGGGGTGGGGGCGTGTATGTGTGTGTGCTTGCCACGTGCTCCGGTGCTGGAAGTTTTTCTCCTAGCAGTACCTGGGGGTGGGGGAAGCGCCCCCTGCAACCTCTGGAGTGTCGCCTGCCTGGTGTGGTATAAGGGGAGCTGTGCGCTCCCCCTACCCTCAGTTCCTTCTTGCTGCCAGTGAAGGTGTGTCGGAACTACTCTGTTCCAGCTTTGCTGTAGCTTCTCCCCAGAACTGTTTGTTCGTTCAGTGTTAGTACCTGTAGTTAATTAGCTGTGTAGTTAGTTAGTTTAGTTAGTCAGTGACCCCGGCCGGGGCATGCCGCACGCCCTGGGGTTTAAGTCGTTCTGCTCTTTTAGGTGTTCTATGCCAAGAAGTGACCCGCACGCAGACTGTTTGCGCTGTTTGGACGAAACCCATATCAGCAAAAGGTGCAAGATTTGCAAGTCGTTTAAGCCTCGGACCAAAAGAGAAAGGGACATTAGGCTCTGGGCCATCCTGATGGAATCGGCACTGACCCTGACTCCAGCACGCAGCTCTGAACCGGTACCCAGCACCGCGGCATTGGTACGCGGCGACCCTCCGGTGCCATCGACCAGTCAGCACCACTTCCCATCCATGGGGCATGCCAAGAGGGCCAGAAAGACTCCCTCTTCACAGCGGCACCGAGGGAAGTCTGGGACAGAGGCTAGGCCCATGTCGGGTAGTCCTCGATCCCCACCGGGTCCCAGGCCTCCGACTCACATTGAGTGGAGTAGCCCGGCCCCTTTGGAGCAGGCCTGCCCCGATGCCCTCCAGGCAGCCTGGGATGCTATATCTATGCTGGTGCCTGGAGTGCTGCCGATGTCACCCCCACGCTCCAGAGGCAAGCCGCTGCTGGGATCTTCTCAGTCGCCTCCATCCTGGTACCGGTCTCGGTCGAGGGAACGTTCCCGATGCCAGTTGCCACCCAGCGACCGTTCGGGGTAGAGTCCACGTGGATTGCCCTTGATGCCGACCAGACTGTCTGGCTGGGTTCCGGCCGGCCGGGACTCTCGGCATTGCTCATCCTCAAGGAGCAAATACCGATGGGACTGCGGCAGGCATCCGTGCTCATCTCTGAGGAGGTACCGCAGTCAGTCATGGCACAGTCGTTGATGCCGTTCCTGCTCGGACTCCTGCTCGGACTCCTGCTCCAAGTCTCCGCCAAGACGTTGCAGCCCGGGGCATCAGTCGCCGTTGTGGGTCTGCCCATCGAGGCCGTTCGTGGAGCATCTGTTACCGTCAGTACCAGTCCTCCACGTTGAGATTGCAGTCCCGTGTCTGATGTAGATCCCGGCTCCGCCACTCTTCCTGGTCCAGAGACAGCAGATTTTATGCCAACCTGGCCTCCATTCATAGCCGTCCTTCAATGGGCCAGGCCAGCCAACCCAAACAGCTGGCCCTGCCGGTGCCACAGCAGGTGCAGTGGCACTGAGCATCGTGGTTGGCCCAGTGGGCACCATGGCCCCCGGCGGGAGCTTACTCGGTGGCCAGAGCTTCGGAAGCACTGTCGGCCTCCCTCTCCAGACCCCCAAGAAAGGAGTCGGTTGGACGTGAGTCCTTGGCACCATGCCCGGAATCCGACCAGATGGTGGACCATCCGGTGCCAGCCGATACCCAGAGCATCGTACCGGCCTCCTTGCCCCACCTGGAGGAGGTGATTGCTGCCCCTCTGTCCCGCAGGAGGACTTCAGGGCCCATCAAGAACTCTTAAAGAGGGTGGCAGCAAGCCTCCGCCTCCAGGTAGAGGAGAGGGAGGAGCCCTCAGACTACCTGTTTAATGTGCTGTCTCCGTCGTCACCGGGTAGGGTGGCCTTGCCCCTCCATGAAGGGGTGGCTAAGATTTCTAATGCCCTGTGGCAAACACCAGACCCATCTCTAAGAAGATGGAACGCAAGTACTTTGTACCCACTAAGGGGCATGAGTACTTGTATACCAACCCAGCGCCCAACTCCCTGGTGGTAGAGTCAGTCAACCACAGGGAATGGCAGGGTCAGCCAGCCCCGACCCCAAGAACAAAGACTCTCGGAGACTGGACTCTTTTGGAAGAAAAATTTATTCTTCTTTGAGCTTCCAGTTATGAGTGGCAAACCATCAGGTTCTCCTGGGCCGGTACGAATTCAATCTGTGGGGCTCCCTGCCCAAGTTGGAGGACTCCCTCCAGGAGAGTGATAGGAAGGAGTTCAAGGCACTAGTGGAGGAAGGGTAGCGGCTGCTAGGGTGTCCCTGCAGGCAGCCTCGGATGCTGCGGACATGGCTCCACAATCCATGGCCTCTGCGGTGTCCATGAGACGGGCATCATGGCTCCTGCTCTCTGGGCTGTCCAGCGAGGCGCAGTCTTCCATGCAGGATCTCCCATTTGACGGGGAAGCTCTGTTTGCGGCAGAAACAGATATAAGGCTGCATGGCATGAGAGACTCCCTCACAACCCTCCAGACTCTGGGCTTCTGTCCCGGCTCTGGCAAAACCTAAATTCAAACCACAGCAGACTCCCGGCCAGACTGCCCTCCCGAAGTATGAGGCCGCCCATAAGGAGCAGAAGGACTATAAGAGATGCCCTCAGAGGCAGTTTTGGCCTGCCCGGGTCCTCCAAGGGCAAGTAGGTGGGGAAAAGGCGCTTTTGATGGGACCCTCGGGGGCACCCCGCCAGTCCTCATCAGGGATCCACCCCCAATAAAGCTCCCCTTCTCCAACCGGTTGTGTGCTTTCCTCCCAGAATGGTCACGGCTAACCTCGGACTGATGGGGTCCTCAACACTATCTCCTGGAGTTACACCCTCCAGTTTACTTCCTCCCTGCCCAACCACCCCCCGTCCCTCTTGGGGGACTCCTCGCACGAAGCTCTGCTCGAGCAGGAGGTGGGGCGGCTCCTAGGACTAGGAGTGATAGAGGCGGTGCCCGAGGAGTTCATGGGCAAGGGGTATTACTCCTGTTTATTTCCTTATCCCGAAGGCCAAAAGGGGGCTCAGGCCCATCCTGGACCTGCGAGGTCTGAACCAGTACATGGTGAAACTCAAGTTCCGTGTGGTTTCCCTGGCTTGCATCATCCCCTCCCTGGATCCTGGGGACTGGTACGCTGCCCTCGGTCTACAGGACGTGTAATTCCACATCCACCTATTCGAGGGGCTCAGGTGCTTCCTCCGTTTCGTGGTGGGACAGAATCATTACCAATTCACGGTCCTTCCAATTGGTCTGTCCATTGCCCCCAAGGTGTTTACAAAATGCATGTAGGTGGTAGCGGCCTACCCCAGATGGCAGAGGTTCCAGATATTTCCCCATCTGGACGATTGGCTTGTTCAGGGCACTTCCTGGTCGCAGGTGAGGGATCACGTGGTGCTCCTCCTGTCCATGTGCACCGCCTTGGGACTGTTGGTAAACACCAAGTCCATGTTAGTCCCGGTCCAATGCATAGAGTTTATCGGGGCACTCCTGGACGTAGTGTCGGCCAGGGCCTCTCTCCCACCAGACGGATTCAAGACCCTGAAAAGTCTCATCGACTCGGTCACAAGGTTCCCGGTGACAACAGCCAGGGTTTGCCTGCAGCTCTTGGGTCACATGTTGGCATGCACATACATGGTCCATCACGCCAGACTCAGGATGAGGCCCCTCCAGCTCTGGTGGCCTTGAAGTTCTCACAGGCTACTGACAGGATAGACAAGGTCCTCACCATGCCAGACTCTGTGATCACCTCCCTACGGTGGTAGTCCACCCTAGACAACATGTTCTAAGGGGTCCCGTTCAGGGACAGGGCCCCGTTGTTGGAGCTGGTATCCGATGTGTAGGACCTGGGTTGGGGGGCCTATGTAGGGAACTTTCAGACCCAAGACCTGTGGTCGGCTCAACACCTGACCCTACATATAAATGTCAAGGAGCTCAGAGCGGTGTGGCTGGCGTATGACTTTCCGCTCGCACCAGGAGGGCAAGGTAGTCAGGGTCCTCACGGACAACACGGCCTCGATGTTTTGTATCAACAGGCAAGGCGGGGCACGATCCTCTGCCCTCTGCCACGAAGCCCTCAGGCTGTGAGACTTCTGTATAGCCCACGACAGCCACCTGAAGGCCTTCCACTACTGGGCACCCGGAACGAGAGGGCGGATCACTTGAGTAGGGACTTTTCCTCACAACACGAGTGGTCCCTCCACCCGGAAGGACCACTGGCTCTTCCGAAGGTGGGGAACTCCCCAGGTGGACCTATTTGTGACTTGGCAGAACTGTCGATGCCCCCGGTTCTGCTCCAGGAGGGCCCAGGGAGGGGTGCTATCTCCGATGCCTTTATCTTGTCCTGGTCAGGCTGGCTTCTCTATGCCTTTCTCCTGTTCCCTCTAATCAGCAGGGTGCTGGAGAAGATAAAGACGGTCAATACCAGGGTCCTCCTGATTGCCCCAGCATGGCCCAGGCAGCTTTGGTACGGGACCCTCACGGGCCTGGCAGTAGCTCCGCCGTGGCCATTGCCGCTCTGCCCGGACATGCTCTCTCAGGACCAGGGCCGCCTCCTCCATCCCAACCTAGCAGCTCTTCACCTCACGGCGTGGCTGCTCAGTGGTTAGGTGGAGAGGAAAGGACGTACTCAGAACAGGTTCAGTGCAGTCTCCTCAAAAGTAGATGGCCCTCCACTCGCCACACTTATTTGGCGAAGTGGTCTTGGTTTTCTAGGTGGGCGGCGGACCAGGGTGTGTCTTCTGTGGCCGCCCCGATTCAGCTTATCCTTGATTACCTCTTCCACCTGAGGTCCCAGGGCCTGGCGCCCTCGTCAGTCAAGGCGCACCTGGCTGCCATATCGGCCTCCCATCCGTCGGTGCAAGGGCACACAGTATTTTCCCATGCCAAGACTGGCCGGTTCCTTAAGGGTTTGGACCGTCTCTTTCCATATTCTAGACCCCCCAGTCCCGCAGTGGAACCTAAACCTGGTGCTGGCTTGTCTCACGGAACCCCCATTTGAACCACTGGCCACGTGCTCCTGATCTCACCTCTTATGGAAGGTGGCCTTCCTGGTTGCAGTCACGTCGGCCAGGCGAGTCTCGGAGCTCGGGGCCCTGACCTCCCAAAGGTGGTCTCTGCCTACGACATGGGTTAGGACATTTTTCTACCTGTCCACTGCCCCGAATCTCATGTCTCAAGTGAGGAGTGCCATCTCCACACACTTGATATGCAGCAGGCTCTGGCTTTCTACGTCGAGCGGAACAAGCCATTCAGAAAGTCCTCGCAACTGTTCGTCGCCTCGGCTGAGCGCACAAGGAACCAGCCGATTTCCACTCAGCGGCTTTCCGATTGGATCATTTCGTGCATCCATTCCTGTTATGAGCTGGTGGGTGTCCCCCTGCCACCAATTGTGAGGGCACACTTGACTCAGGCAAAGGCTTCGTTGGCTGCCTTTGTGGCCCGTGTCCCCATCCAGGACATTTATAGGGTCACCACATGGTCTTCGGTTCACACGTTCACCTTGTACTATGCAATCGTCCTCCAAACCAGGGATGATGCCGGGTTCGGCAGGGCTGTCCTCTGTCCTGGGAACTTGTGAACTCCTACCCACCTCCAACAGATATAGCCTGGAATCGCCTATTGTGGAATACACATGAGCAATCACTCGGAGAAGAAAAGACAGTCTTTTCCAAGCTCAAAGACGCCCAAACTTGGGTACCGCTTTTCAAGCGTTCTACTGTAATTTGACTTCAGCCTGTAATTCAGTTACAGTATGAAAAATGGGCATGGAATGTAAGGTCTTTCCATTTATCCCCATAGTGAATTTTGGTGTGGAAACAAAACATTGGCCAATCAGAATAACAATCTTTGGATTCATACCAAAAGTGGTGATTTCCAGCCACCATGCAATATTTACCATTCCCAACATAAGTGGCTTATACTTCACCAGTTCCCCAGTGTCTCAACAGTACTGTGAAGTTTGGAGATTGCTCCCCCAGAGAGAACCCACCTGCTGGCAACACTGTAAAACATTATACCTGCACATGTGGGTGTCCCCTAGGTGCAAGCAACAGGACAAGTCCAGGGCTTTCCAGAACCTGTTGTTATCTTGCCACAGTATTTGAGGAGAACAAACTTCTCAAACCTTATCGGCTTCATTGTCTTCTAGTACTCCTACTGGTGGTATTTTGCAGTTACTGATATGGATTGTGTGAATGGTGTAAAACAACCCTCCCCCCCCCCAAAAAAAAAAAAAAAAAAGAAAAAAATTGCAAAAAAAACCCCAACCCTCTCAAGGGTCCAGTATCATGGGGGTTAATTGTGGAAAGGCGGTAGGGCTCCTTATCCCTATCAATATGATCTCTGCCATACCAAGTTTTCAATTTCTCTGTTGAATAAAGAGGGCAGTTTACCTTGTTATGTATCAATGAGAGAGGCTGATTTTTGTCTAGTGCATACCCTGTGTATGAAGGGTATGCTATGGCCTGGCTGTTGCCCTGCTTTGATGATCCTCACTGGTTTGGTTGATTATTTCATTTATTTTATGCTGTACTTCCTTAAATGCATTCACTATACTGTGCATATTATATACATTCAGAAGTTTTTGATTAACGAGTTCTTTGCTTTGCTCATTCATTGGGCTTAGTGTGTCCGCAGCCAGCTTGTGTTGGAATGCTCAGTCATGTTCCCACAGGGTCTTAATGTCCACTAGGTCCAGGTTTCAGATTGATGCTCCTGCTCTAAACCACTCTGCTAAATCACTGGCAGATAGGGCTCTGTTAGCATCTCTTTTGAATTGATTCGAGTGCCTTTACCTCTACATTTCTATCAACAAAGTCTTTACAATAGTCCTTTATCATTTGCCATACAATTGGTCAAGCTCTGGTGGACATAATCCTTTTGGCAAATGCAGTGAAGTCAAGCTGAACAACATAGGTACATGTAGCAGTTGAACATCACTGTACAGCGCTTCTTTAAGGGACTATAATACCAATCCATTACTGGATTCTACCTCCACTTTGGGAAATTCTTTTTTTCTTTTCATCGTATGGTATTTGTGCCACCCTTATTTCTGCTGTTCTTGATTCTCAAAAAGGTACATATTCATGAGACCTTATTTGAGTAAAATTTACAGGAAACACAAAGCATGTATAATGCCTCTCATGTCTAACATACACATGGAAAATTCAAGGTACTGTGCCAGATAAACTGCAGTGCTGGCTTTTTTGTATTATATAGTAGGGGCCTCCTCATCTAGGAGCTGGAAATGGTTTTTTTCCCAAGGTTAAGTGTACCAGCACTCTGTCCCCTACTTGCCAGTCTGCATTTTGGGCTTGTCAGTTAAAGCATGTCCTCATTTTTGGCATGATCCTGCTGTGCACTAGACACATAAATTATAATTTTTCCCCATCTGTCTTATCCATTGTTTTATGGCCAACTCTTCTGTTCTGGGAGTCTCATTTCTCTGCCTGTTATAGCAGTAAAAGGAGACACACCATTTATCCAGTTTTATTTTGGGTTCCCATTAAAGTCGGAAGAGTCATAGTCATTTTTTCATCTTTGCCTGATTCACACACCATTTTCTTTAGCGTTGTTTTGACTGTTCTGTTTGTACTTTCTACCAAGCCAGAAGCATGTGGCTGAAAAGTGATATGGAATTTTTGCTCTATTCCCAGCATAATGCAAGCATCTTTCATCACTTTCACTGTGAACGTTGTTCCCTGGTCTCTGTCTCTGGAGCATTCCCCACCTGGAAAAGACGTTCTACTAATAGTTTTGCTGTAACAGGAGCAGGGCTTTTCCAGTAGATAAGGCTTCTATCCATTTAGTAAAGACATTGACAATTACAAGTAGATATTGGTTTGCTGCCTCTTGTGCGCAATAACTCCCCAACATGGTGAATCTGCAGTCTTTCCCAAGGAACCCTGAGGTGCTGTTCCTGAATAAATCCACATTTTGTTTTCCCTGGTGAATTGCTTTTAGCACCAAATAACACAATTGTTAACATGATCTATTAACTTTTTTTTTAATAATCAGGCCATTTTAATCAGTCACTGATAAGTGGCTTCAGTATTTTGTTGGGCTCCCAATGATACATCATGCACAGATCTTAACATTTCCCTTTTAAGGGCTGTGGTAGAATTCAGACCAGGTAAGGTAAATCATCCCCTTCAGTGAGCAACAAATTTTCCCTCACAAGGAGCAATTTGCCATTTAACTGATTTAACTCCCCATGTAATACTTTTTGTTTACGAGCAAATACTTCTGGATCAGATTCTTGTAATGTTGTTAAATCAGTGTTTTCTGCCTGTGCTCAAGTGGTAACACCAAGGACTGGATAATCATGAGTGGGACCTATACTGGAGCTCCACTAGCAGCAGCTTCATCCACCCTATTGTTTTTCTTGCTCACTTCCCCGTGTCTGGAATGAGCTTTTACCTTAAGCATACATACCCACTGAGTTACCCAATTTGTTTGCTAGCTCCCATACACAGGACAAAAGGGCTTAATGGTGTAAAGGCTTTTGATCTGCACTGCAAAATAAATTCATACTCCACCAAGGGAGATATGTTGTCAGAGCCTCACAGATGCACTGAGAGTTTGAACGTGTTATAGTTGCTGGTGCTTGTCCTTTATTACAGAGTGATGATACCTCTCCTACAGCAGCCACTTCAGCATACTGGGTTGAGTGTGTACTACACCTGTACTGCACATGTTTAACCTAAACCGAAGGCACCCAAACCGTACATCTTATTTTTGGTGATAAGATGACTCATCAACATATATTGTCAGACCCTCAGGGTGAAGCCATTCAGAATTTAAAATATGTATTGCACATGGGATAAAATGGTTAGAGGCTCCTTTTCTAGGATACTTGCGTGGAGTACCACAATTAACAGTCTCGCAGGCAAAGATGAGGGTTGTTTAAGATGACAGACTTCAATTTGGTGCTCTTCCAGCAGCAAGGACCACTGTGTCAATCTAGGACTAGTCTGGTAAAATCAGAGATGGTATAGTGTCAAAAGATACTTTAAAGGAGTATGAGCAGTGTACAATTGTGTCCCCCAATCCCATCAGACATCTTAAATGTGTCAAGCTCACCAAACAGTCGATAAATGTTTTTCACATTGGGTATGCTACTTTCCAGCTCCATTCAGTATCCTGGAAGCGTAAGCAATAGGTTTTTTTCTGTCATGATAGTCGTGAATTAACACAGCTGAAATGGCTGTGTCCCTGTTTGCAACAAACAATCCGAAAGGTTTTATATAACTTGGAGTGCTAAGAACTGGAGCTTTTGTTAAAGCCTCTTTTAACTTATATGCTACGGGGGGATGTCCATTCCCATTCTACCGTTTTCTGCAGGAGCTGGTAGAGAGGTGCAGTGTTTGCTGTGTAGTCAGGGAAGAAATCCTGACAAAATCCTGTCCTGCCCAGTGAGATAGCAGCACTGTTTCTGTGTTAGAGAAGGGCAGCTCCAAAATCACTTCAACCTTTTGTTTTTCTGGAGCTTGCTGGCCAGAAAGCGGGGTTAGTTCCAGGAAGGAAACCTCCTGCAAATAGGTTTCCAGTACATTTTAAATGGTTTTCCCTATCAGAAGTATGCACCAGAATATCATCTACATATTGCACAGCATTTTCTTAATAGGGTTAGCCCTAAGCCATTAGTAGGATTTTTTTTCAATCTGGGGCATTTCAATCTATTAAACAATTTCTTAGTTTTTATACTGTTACAAAACACCACGGTATAGATTTTTACTCCCTAATAACATTTACTTCACAGTTAATCATAACTCTTATAGTTTAATTTCCACTTTTTATTTGCTATTGCATTATATTAGCCATATCAATTTCCACATGAAGTGTAACTTTTTGTGCTTAAAGAGTTTCCATGTATCCTTATCAATGTGACTTTCTCAGAGCCACCTTTAAGGGTCAGTCTTTCTAATATGGTGTCTCTTGTGCACTCCCCCCCGCCCCCGCTGTTTCTTAAGAGGTGCACTGTCTTTAGTTTTTCATTCTTTTTCTGCAGTGCTTTTAGCTGCTGTTTTATTACTGAAAAAGGATCTTTCCCCATTATCCTGGTTCTGGCTGGCCCTGCCACAGTTCTGACCATGTCCTCTGGCCCTTATTTAAGAAGATATTGAACTTTAACCCTTTTGGTACCTCAATGCTTTTATAAATGCTAAATAACAAAACCACATGACACTAGATATCTGTGTTTGGCAAAACATCTCTATCCACTTTGCAACTTTGAATGAAAGATTTGGATAGATGATTAGTGGATTTTTTTTTAAAAGCCAATTTATTTCACACATCTTACATTTTCTTTTTAGATCTTTTGTTTTTTTTAAATTCTGAGGTCCATTGCTGTACTGTAAACAGTTTATTATGAAAGACCAAATAAATACTTTAAACTTGCTCAGTTTACCCTGCCACTGAGCCTCTGAACCTTCTTTCCTAAAATGGTTACCTTTGCAAATTGCAATTTATGAGCATATGATACTTTTAAGTTCCTCACATTTCTAAACTGCCATTTTGTTTTTATATTTATGCTTTAGATAAATTTTCACAGGCAAGATAACTTTTTGGGCCTAGGCTCTGCTAATTGCTGAATCCTAGCAATGTGTTTTTTTTAACTGCTATTTTCACTCCCTTATTTTCCTCAGTGTCTCAGCTATCTGCAACTTTAGTAAGCTCATTTACACTTACATTTTTCTTTTTCTGACAGGCAGTATTTCTGTTCTAATTTACGAGGTGTTGTCCCCCTTTTTTCTTACAGTCTGTTTTAGCTGATCAGGACCCCTTGTGTTGCTTTTAATAATCTTTCTGCACAACTGTACATAGGTTATGTCCCCATTTGTACATTTGGAAGTACTCAAGCCATATAGAAATCCCTATTTCCTTTTCAGTGATTTTTGACTAACTCATCCATAGTCAAATGATGATGTGTCTCTGCATGCAGCAGTCATTTACAGTTGATTATTTACAGACCAGTTCTTTGGGAAAAGAGCCCATTTTCCTTCAGAGGATCTGTAAAGGCTACTGGGGCAAAAGTGTAGTGGGGATAGTCTCACCACCTGACCAGCCCTTTGCGTGATTTGACTACCTGGTTTCCACTGGGTATGACTACTAGAATTGTATTGCATTGCCATAAGTTAGTTTCATTATTAAACCAATCTTTTAACACTTTAACATCCTCATTAACAGTTCTGTTTCTATTGTTAACACTTCTGCAAACTTCGACTGTTCAGTTCCCTCCAAAATTTGCAGCATTAATTTGTGCAAAAGCTACTTTTTTAACTCTCTCTCCTTAAAAATCACTTGTTTATCTTCCAAAATGACACATTCATCAGCTGATCTCTCTCAGCAGCTCTGAGCTTATTTCTGTGCTTTTTGCACTCATTCTTCAAGGTGGTACACTTTGCCTGCAAAGACTAGCTTGATCTGCATTATAGAGTTAGGTCAGTGTGAGGCAGCTTATGTTGCCCTAAGTGTGTCTGTCTACACTACAGTCTTGCTCCACAAAAGGTTTAGGGTGTATGTCGATGTAGTTAGGGCAGCGCAGTGTCTATGTAGACGCTTACTTAACATGGGTTGTTGACTAAATTTTCTCTTCATTTTCATGGCTCCATCCCTGGCTCACAGCTTGGGCTGTCACACTTGGGTGGATGGGGGGCCCCAACTAGAGCCCAGCTGCCCCCTGGGCTCCCAGCTACCTGTTCCCAATGGGCTGCTGCCAGGCTCCCCACTCCCAACAGGGAGCCCTGCTTCCCCCCGGTTTCCCCGCTCCCAGCCAGGCTGCTGCCTGGGCTCCCTGCTCTGAACGCAGCTGCTAGGTGCTGAGGGCCAGGCCTCCCAGCTCCCCACATTGCAGCTGCTCTGAGAGGAGACAATAGCAGCATGAAATTGAGCCTGGCTGGGGCTCACAGCTGGGGCTGTCACCCTCGAGTGAATGGAGGGGCTCCAGCAGTGAGCCCTGCATGGCTGTCATTTTTCCACAATGCCCCACTTTAGTCACTGCAAGCATCTCTGGTGAGGATACACTCCATCAGCAAAAGGAGGGTAGTGTGGACACCAACAGCTGATTGAATGACTGTGGTGGCTGTATGTTGACCTAAATTAAGTCGACCTAATTTTGTAGTGTAGGCACCCGCCCTTAGCCCCCAAGTACAATCCCTGTAACACAGCTGCATTTGTCTGTTTTCTTTACCTTGGGATTGTTTAAGAAGGCAGTATTAATATTGGTCTCCTCTGGTCTTATTATTTAAAATTTCAGTGGTATTCAATGGACCTCTGCCATGCTTTTCCAAGAAGCTTTCTGCATAGGTATCCAAGGTACTTTCCATTTCTCTTTTGCTTGTGATTTTTACTTTAGGAGAGAAATTATAATGGCTCCAGAGGATAAGTCACTACACTTTACCCTGGGGTTTTAGAGCAACTGAAATTAATGTTGGTGGAAGTCCCTTCATGGTTGCCAGAATGTTAGAATTATTATTTATGGAAGGTATTACCACAACACTAATTGAACCATAAATTACTTTATTAAATCCAAAGGCCACATAGTATTTATACAATTGCTGTAAACATATCTATCTGCCTGAAAACAAGCAGTCACTATATCCAAAACAGTAAGAAAGTATTCTTAAGCATATGAGCAGTACACTTACAAACTGGCCACACCGAGGGATGATCATCTCATTCAGACATGCCCTAGCATGATCAGCTAGAGTCTGACAAAGAACCTTCAAATTCATAGCTCTCTTTATGCACCTCAGCTAGCTTTTGCAAAAACTCAGTTTGAAGCAGTTCATCCTTGCTACTTTCCTTCTTCCAAGTCCTTCCTTTCTCCCCAGCTCTTTTGCTTACCAGTAGAACAGTGGGAGGGTTTATGCTTGTTTCTTTTAAGACAGTTTTCCTCTGTCTTGTTTCTGCAGATTTTCATGTTGTCAGTTACTTTTGAACCGTACATCTTTCCCACACTGTAAGCAATATTGCTTATTATTCTCTTGACCTTTTACTTGCTGATTGGGGCCTTTTCTGTACTTGCCACAAACCATAAAGCAGATATTTTCTTAGCTTAAGTTTGCCTAACTTTAATTAACTATCCCTACTTGCCATGTAGTGCTATATATGTATTTAAAAGTCCCTGTGTACTTATGTTGTGTATTAGACCCAAGGTTTGTGACACAGCCCCACAGATTATATAGCAGAGTTGAATTGTGTTGTAATGTTTGGGAGACCAGCTTCATTAAAGCAGGATTTATGAGCTTCACATGGCAGCCAGCTCCGTCTAACCCCAGGAGTACTGTAGTCCCTTCTGCTGCTGGCTGCTCTTTCTACTCCAGTCTGCAACACAGTTTCCCTTCCTATGGACCTTAGTAGCTCCGCAAGATGGGAGGCCCATTTCTGTAGTTCAGCAGCTGAGTAGCTGTCAAGTGGCTGCCATGCAGAGCTTTTAAGCCCCGAAGGAAGGAAGTAGCTTGAAAGGCCTTGTCTATACTACAGAGTTTTGTCAACGGAAGTTAAGCCGACAGTTTAAAAACTGGTGTAATTATATCGCTTGTGCATGTTAATACAATGCTCCTTCTGTTGGCTGAGTGCATTTACAGTCGGTGCTCTAGCATCAACAGTGAGAGCAGTGCACTGTGGGTAGCTATCCCACTCTGCTACTTGCTACCTTCTGCAGCTAGGAGTTTTGGCAAGGCAGAGTGAATCGCAGTGCAGCATGGGTGGGGGCTCAATGTCTCATGATGCAGTTCTTTCCGTCCTAGCATTCCATGGGCTTCCGACTGCGTTTTGTGACATTTTTCAATGGCTATTGTTTACTATGTGCATGCCATCTCTGTGTGGAAGGATGGATCCTGCACTGCTCTCTACTGTTGTGGTCACTGTTATGAATACATTGCAGATGATCATGCAGTATATCATGAGCTTCCAATCTGAACAGGAATCAGAGTTGCCTGACCTGCTCTGTGCCATGGAAAGAAACAATACCAGATAACTTTTAGCATTCATGGAGCAGCTGCACACAGGGTACCGTCACTTTTGGGCTCAGGAAATGAGCACAGAGTGGTGGGATCGCATCATTCTCCTGGCAGAACATGTGCATGCTTGCCCCTCCCTGCAGCTGATACAGAACTGCTTTCCATGCCTTCTCCAAACTCCTTCCACACATTCTTTGCATTATCCTGGAACGTCTTGGTATCCTATTCACTCCACCCTTTCATACAGCTTCTAAAATGATAGCTGGACTTACACACCGCTATTAACGCCTTCACTGCCCTGTACTCTTATCTCCCTTCCCACCAAGTCTTGTGGGTGGTGTTAATTGGTATTTAATAAAAACAAACTCTTTGAAAGATAACCAATCTTTGTCTCCTACAGACGGTGGTTGCTGCTGGTAGTAAAATATAGTGGCAGTCTAATCATTTGCTGACTACAAATCCCAGTCAGGAATCATCACAATTTTTATGCAAGGCGGCAAGTTAACAAAGCATGGCAGAATGCAGTATAGAAGAACACATTATTCATGCTCATTGTCAAAATGTTGCCTCAAAACCTCCCTGATTTGAATAGCCCCCCAGCTGTGCACCTCCAATAGCCCTGGTATCTGGCTGCGCAAATTCAGCTGCCAGGTGATCCACCTTCACGCACCACCTGGGGGGAACTTTTTACCCTTAGCCTTGGAAATAGTATGGAGTGCACAGCAGGCTGCTATGACCACAGGAATATTTTGGTCATTTATGTCTAACCTGCCATAAAGGCAGCATCAGCGTACTTTTAATCTGCCAAAGGCACATTCTATGGTCATTGTGCACCTGCTCAGCCTGTTGTTGAAGCACTCCTTGCTGCTGTCCAGGTTTCCCATGTAAGGCTTCAAGAGCCATAGGAGTAAGGGATATGCTGGATCTCCCAGGATCACTATGGGCATTTCAACATTCCCCGACGGAAACTTCTGATCTGGAAACTAAGTTCCTACTTGGAGCTTTCTGTACAGGCCAGTGTTACTGAAGATGCATACGTCATGCGCCTTCCTGGACCACCCCGCGTTAATGTCAGTGAAACACTCACAGTGATCCACAAGCACCTGCAATACCATTCAGAAGTACCCCTTTCTATTAATGTAGTCCATTGCAAAATAGGGAAAGAACAAGTTAAAAATTATTTGGACAAATTAGATGTCTTTAAGTCACCAGGGCCTGATGAAATGCATCCTAGAATACACAACGAGCTGACTGAGGAGATATCTTAGCCATTAGCGATTATCTTTGAGAAGTCATTGAAGATGGGAGAGATTCCAGAAGACTAGAAAAGAACAAAGATAGTGCCCATCTATAAAAAGGGAAATAATGACAACGCAGGGAATTACAGACCAGTCAGCTTAACTTCTGTACCCAGAAAAATAACGGAGCAAATAATTAAGCAATCAATTTGCAAACATCTAGAAGATAATAAGGTAATAAGTAACAGTCAGCATGGATTAGGGCCAATATTGTAAATTCTGTCACCATTTTACACATCAGGGGTCATTGAAGCCAATCTCTCACTTCTGAGGGTAAACAAGGTTGCATCTTCTGCATGCGTGCTGCTTCAGACCCAGTCCCTACGCTGCTTGCCTTTGTGCCACTTTGATCCCTGCACAAGTGATTGCCAATTGGTGCGGAGAAAGTGGAGGAAAGAACCTTTGCAGAGGATTGGTGAGTACCTCTAGGAAAGTTTCCCTGAAATCTCTCTAGGATTCCCATGAAATCTTGGTGTGCCTTAACACACTGTTCTGCTGTACTGCTTAGCTGCAGAAGGAAATGTAGAGCACACTCAAACACCGCTAGTCTTATACGTTTCTGTCCCTTCACCCACTTCTTGAATATACAGAGCAAAGGACAGCTCTATCTCATATAACCGAGGAGCATCAACTCAAAAAGTTCACTTACCAGGGCTCTCCTCTCCTGCATCATGCGCACCAGAGACAGACTGCTGCGACTGGGTAGACCCCTCTGGTGTGGAAAAGAGGTCCTGACTTGCTGCGCCACTGGACAACCCTGATGTGTGCGCCACATCGTCCTCCAACTCAACCTCCTTGTCCACGACTTCATCCTCAGGGTCAGTCCACTGTTCTCCGCTTCCAGCCCCATTTGAAGTTTCCCCAGGGCTTTTGGCAGTGGAGGTGGGGTCGCCACCAAAGATGGCGTCCAGCTCCTTATAGAAGCATCAGGTATTCAGCACCAGAGCGACGGTTTGCTTCCCTTGTATGCCTGCCTCAGCTCCTTTGTCTTCACACGGCACTAATGCATGTCCCATACATAGTCTGTATCTAACAAGCCATGAGAAATCTGACAATCAGTATCGAAGTTCCTATGGCTTGAGCGGAGCTGGGACTGAGCAGCTTGTTCTCCCCACAGTGCCAGCAGATCCAGCAACTCAAGTGTGCTCGAAGCAGGAGAGCGTTTGCTGCATGGAGCCACCATGGTCAGCTGAGAAGATGCGATGTGAGCTGTCCACACCCAGCTAACAGAAAGTGGAATTTCAGTAATTTCCATGCCTTTAAAGGGGGAGGGGTGGATGCCTGTGTACATGGTGCAGGACAGCGGAGTTTGAACCACTGCCCAAAGCGGTTAGGATGGGCATTGTGAGACACCTCCTGGAGGCTATTTAGAGTGATATAATCAAGCATTGTGTCTACACTGCCACTTTGTCAATATAACTTTGCCACAAAAATCTCTACGCCTCTCGTCGAGGTGATTTTATTTTGTTGGCAAAGCAGGAGCATTTTGTCGGCAGAAGGAACATTGCAGTTTGTACACCTCCACTGTTTTGTCGACGAAACCCGACTTTTGTCGACAAAACTGTCTAGTGTAGACAAGGCCTAAGATACTGCAGTCCATCTCTCTCTCTCTCTCGCTCTCTCTCTCTCTGTCAGTAAAATTTAACAGAGGCTCCTGCAGAAGTTCTGAGTAGCCTAGTAATCACTTTTTTCATTGCTGCTTTACCCTCTGGAACAATCTCCCCTTCCATTTTCTTAATGCCCATGTGCAGAAATTAAAATACAAACGGAGGAATAAGATAGAAAACCAAAAGGGTCAGCCAAGAAGCTAAAGAGCAGAAGGCAGTGGTTTAGAGGATTTGTAATATAAGCAAGTAATATAAGGGGCTATATGTTTGGCTACATCATATTATACACATGATTCTGGACGTGGGTGTGCATGTGGCAACCTAGAAATTGCTCATCCTTTTTTGGTTTTTGTTCTTTTGGCAGATGATCACTGTGAATGCTTCCTTGTTCCCTAGCTCTATTACTAATTCCTTGATAGCAGTTGGAAATGATGGCCTTCAGGAGAGAGACAGAATGGTTCGAGCTTGTATTGCCATTATCTGTGAACTAGGTGAGAATGTTGAAACAATTATCAAATTCAATACAAAGCATCAACTCATCAAATCTTTAAAGGATCCTTTCTTTTGTAGGTTTTTACTAAAGTGCTTTCCCCCCCCAAGTAATTGAATATATTATAGTAGGTAGTTTGTAAAGCAGATAATCATGGGATTTTTTGTGAAAATGCCACAAATCTAGTGAATTTTTTTAGTTGTCAAAAAAGTCAGTCAATTTGAAATCTAGTCAGTTTAAAAAAAAAAAAAACACACCCAAAAAACAAAGAAATTGACAATTTTATCCTTGCCCTGAGCTCTTTGCCATTTTTTATGGTTTTTACAATTAATCTTTGCTATAAAAAAATAAAAGTCCCTCCCTCCCATCCCCCCATGTCAGCTGCTTTGTAAAAGACGCACACAAACTGGCAATAATTGTCTTTGTGGGAGGGGGAAACTGAAAATTACTAGGCACTGTCAAATGTGCAAATGAAGCTGCAAAATGTTTTCCTCAAGTACTTTTCAGTTATAGTAATGGTGACCATTACGTGTAATAATAGGTGGCAGTAGTTTCGGAGAAAAATGCAAGTATTCAAGTTGGCCATGTCTTTTTAATATGTTAATCCCCACATTTATAACTCATGTTAATATGCATTCCAATCAGATATTAAACTGTAGCATTTAATTTGCATGAAAAGTTTTAAAATTGGTAATATCCACTGACAACAAAAAAATAAGTCTGTTTTCACAGAGATCATTTGGACAATGTGACCTTTATTGCATCCACCATGCTTTGTAGAATTAGTGTAGAACAGTTTCATTGAGATCATTTCATGCTAGTATCAACTGATGGGAAATAAGTGTAACTGCTGTTTTCAAGATTTAAATTTTAGATTTAAAAAAGTAGAAACTGAACTATCTTTGACACATATACAACATTTATACCGCAGTGCAAATTCATTCTATTCCAAAAACAATATACCTATAATGAAATGTCCATGTACTCTTGTGTGTGTGCTCAGAAGCAAGCATATTCGTCTTTGTCAAGAAGCACTGTGCAGTGACTGACTCTTGCCAGTATTTATATTGATGAAATATTATTGCAATATGTCAGCAGCTGATGGGGGTATCAACAACATAACTTGACTTCATTAAAAGCTTTTTATGACCACCACCACCTGATGGCATTTACAGGAAAAAAGGTTTATAAACAAATTTTTGATATATTAATCTCAAATATAATGGGTTGCACTCCTGATTTCTTGCTGCAAGTTTATAGATAATGCCGTTACATATTCCAGTATTAGCCATAGTTAGCAAGATTCAAAGAGGCTTCAGAGGTTTATGTGGATAAGAATATCCAGGGTTTAAATAAGTGAATTCTAACAAAGAGTATTGGAAGGGAGCTAAAACTCTTTGCTTCAGGATTTAATCCAATCTCTAACTATTAGGGATTAGGATGAAACCTTCATGGGCAACCGGTTACCCCACATCTGCCTACTGTAGGGTTTCTTGCACTTTCCTCTGAAACTTCTGTGGGGTGGTCACTGTTTGGGACAAGGTACTGAACTAGATGGATCAAGGTTCTGATCCAGTATGGCGGTTACTATATTGGAGGCATTTAAAATTTTTTACTTTCGTTTGAGTTGTTAAATTGACATTTTTCTCCTATTTTAGCACTTCAAAATCCAGAGGTGGTAGCTCTTCGGGGTGGACTAAGTACCATCTTGAAAAATGTGATTGATTGTCAATTAAGCCGAATAAATGAGGCTCTCATAACTACAGTTTTGCACCTCCTTAATCATCCAAAGACTCGACAATATGTGCGAGCAGATGTTGAATTAGAGGTAGTAATTTCATTTTCTTTTCCATTCTTAAATGTTATTAAATTATATTTATTTTGAAATCCTGAAGCGTGGGTGACTTGTCACATGCAAGATGCAGTACCATTTCAAAATAGGAAAAAAATGGAAGTGGACCACAGTTACTGGTATAACTTATTGTATAGTAACTGAGGGCTTCACTTTGAGAATAAGCTCGACTCAAACCTGTAATCAGTTGTTCCAGCTTCTAGGAAAAGAGCTGTTTGCTCTGTATATGAGAGAAATTAATAAATTTTTGGATTTACTTTACCACTTCAAAATATGTGCTAGTGCACATTACTACATGAGCCTTCTGGTTTGCTTCTCTGGACAAGGAGAGGAATATATCTAGCTGTACAAGAATAAATTGATAAATCAGATGCTGATTTGTATCATGAATGTTAATAGAATTGAGCATCGTTGAGTTTTGAAATGAGAATTAGGCAGATACTTCGTGCTCATGGATATAGCTGTTTATTCTGTCTTGACTAATGTGTCCTTTTTGTGAACACAGTGTAGAATTTACTGCAACTCTCACTAGTAACTGAAAGCTGTCTCTGACAAGTGGGGATACAGTGCCATTTAGGCTAATAATTTCTTTCTTCCTGAAGGTGGGGAGGGGTAAAAGTTTGTTTTGGTTATTTTGCTACTAATTAGTGACATGAATAATTAAACCATAATAATTTACTGTTCACTTCAAATTTTATTCTGTACTCTACTATAAAAGTGTCCATTTTTAAGTGAAACACGTTATTTTAAAATTTTTAAATGGATAAATAAAAGCATAAATTGAAGACTTGAGAGGTGGGGGTGGGGAAGGAACAAAGATCTTTAATTTGTCAAGAGGATACACTTATGTGTGTGTTTCTATCTGCTTAGCGAATTTTAGCTCCATACACAGACTTTCACTACAGGCACAATCCGGACACAGCAGAAGGACAGCTGAAGTAAGTACTAGTACTATTTCTTGTGTCACAGGTTGTGGTAAAGTTGCAGTATTATAACTGAAGATTTTTTTCCATTGTAAGAGATTTAAATATACTATAGTTCACAAAAGTAAAAGAATAAAGATTTATGGTAGCTTAGGTAAAATTAAAAGTGTAAACTGTGTAGCTTGTTGAGTTACTTATAACTTAAACACTAAAAATTAAATGGGTTATAAATGTAGTTCTCTTTAAATTATCAAAGGCATGAATTAGAAATGGAGTTATAAACCTTGTTGTGTGAAGTAGAGAGTTTTGGTGTCAAGGAACATTGGACCCCTTTTGTGTCATTTCAGTAGTAGGCAAACCAGCCTTCAGGGTGACAGTCTAGTTAGTATAATACCCTCCTGGACTAACCTAACAACAAAAGGGAAGGGGCTAAACATAGTGCTAATGCTCAAGCATATAACCCTTGATGAAGGGACAAAAAGAGAAAAAAATTGCCTGTATATCAATGCTAGAAGCCTGAGAAATCAACAAAAGTTAAGTGCTCATTCATCAGAAGAAACTGATATTACTGAAATCTGGTAGAAATCACATGAATAGAATGTTAAAATTTCTGCATACACTCAGTTTAGGAAGGATGGAGTTTGCAGAAATGCTCTTCTGAACCAGGTGATGGTATCTTTGATGTAAATTAATTGACAGCTCAGCAGCACAGGACCTGGAATGTTCTTAGATAATTTTCTGACCAATAAAGCAAAGAGAGGGGGATTAGCAGAGGTCTAGTGTAGACCATCATATCAGACTAGAAAACAGGAGAAACAGTTCCATAAGCTTCTGTCTATAATATATAGATAGAGGGAAAACTTCATTACCTTGTAGGTTTTCAGCCTGGAGGACATATGCTCAAGGTGTCATTCTGCCAGTAGTAAACCATCTTTGGAGTTTATGGCATCTCTGTGCACAACACTCTGAACTATGGGGTGTTTCCATGTCCCTGAAGCAGGGAAACAAAACAGTAGATTTGTCTGCATACAGAGGCTAGGCTCATACCATACTAAAGTTCTCCAGAGTTTTCTGCCTCCATTCCTGGGCAGAGAGCAATGTTGGACCAGGAGTGTAATAAGAACCTTATAGGTAAGATCTAATTTTCCCTTCTAAATTATAGATAATTTTCTAACCGAGTATTATACTCAACTTTGGGTAATTTAGTATTACATATCTTTTTTTGACATAAAACAGTTGATGGCTCAACTAAAAATTAGTGGTTGCCTATGTGCCAGTAATCACAATCTGAGTACATTCGTTAGGTTCAAACAGAATATAATCCCAAAATGTAACATATTTGGCACTTTACCATGCCAATTTCCCAAAACTGAAAAATTACAGCAAAATTGATTAGAAGGAAAAAATTTAATTGGGAATTGTTTAATAATGTTTGCTAGATAATTAAAGCGGTACAAGTCTGTAATCAGTTAAGAAGGCTATTTAAGGTTTAAAAAAAAAAAACCTCTCAAAACATCCTGCCTAATAAGCGAAGTGAAAATAATGACAAAATACAGTATATAAACATGGAAAAAAGTTGACAGCAAGGACTATAAATTATGAAGTACAGACATCTGAAAAAGGAAGCTAAAGAGAATGAGAATTTTAAAATTTTATTAAATTCAGGAAAAGAATAAATTCTAGCAGTGACATAGGTTCATTTCTAGATGGAGAGGGTAGAATTGTAAGTTATGATACTGAAAAGGCAAAAGATTCAATAAATATTTCTGACTGTATTTGGAAAGAAGTTGGATGATGAATTCATATATTATTAGTAAAGGAATAGTTTGTATTGAGCAGTAAGTTGTTACATAGCACCAATTAAAGTAAAATATTGTTAAGTCTGCAAGACCATTTAACTTGCACCGTAGAGTTCTTTTTAAAAAAAAAAATTGTTCAAGGAGTTCTCTGAACCACTGACGTTGGTTTTGTTTTTTAAATAATTATTGGAAAACTGAGGAAGTTCAACAGGACTGAGGAAAAAAAACCTAATATCGTGTTCATATTTCAAAATGTAAATTGGTTAACCTGGGCAACTATTGGCCTGTTAGCATGACATTAATTCAGAGCAGAATAATGGAATGACTGATATGGGATGCAATCAGAAAAGAATTAAGAGATTTGAAGCATAACTAATGACAGTCAACATGGTTTTTTGGAAATACATCTTGTCAAACTTGATATTATTTTGTGGTCATATTACAGGTTTGGTTGATGGAAACTGAGAATATGCTATTTATTTATAACATTTGAACCAGTACTGAACAATATTCTGATTACAAAATTAGTGCTATATAAAATCAATATAACACATATTAAAGAAAATAAAAACTGGCTAATTTGCAGATCTCAAAGTAATTATTAATGGGGAATCATAATCAAATGTGGGTGTTTCTGGTGTGGTCCCACAAAGGCTGTGTTCTTGGCTCATTCCTATTCTGTGCCTCTATCAGCTGGAAGAAAATGTAAAATTGTTGGTAAAATGTGCATATGACACAGACTGGGTAAGTAAGGAGAACAGGTAATTTATACTAAATGATCCGGATTGATTTGTAAAATGGGCTCATTAAAACAACATGCCTTTTAATATCTAATGCAGAGACCTACATCTAGGAACAAAATATAGTGGTCATGTTTATGTAAAGGATTGTGAATTGCATCCTAGAAAGCAGCGACTCTGAAAAGGACATTGATATCATGATAAGTAACTGAATATATGTTGTCAGTACAATGATGTGGCTAAGAAGGCTAATGAAATCCTTGGCTGTACAAACACAGAAATATCACATAGCAATATGGAACTGGCATCACTTTGTATACCACCTATGTGAGGCTGTTCTTGGAATCCTAAGTGCAGTTCTGGTGTCCATACTTAAGATGTTGAAAAAATTGGAAAGGGTTTAAAAAGAGCTACAAATCATTTGAAGTATGGAAAACTTACCTTACAGTAAAAGACAAGCTAAATAGATTGAGCTTATCAGAGAAGTTAGGGACAACTTCATCATGATCTAGAGATACTTGTATGGGCAGAGTATTACTGAGAGTAAAGGGGTCTTTAATATAATATAGGCAAATCAAGAGCCAGTGGCTTCATGTTGAAGCTGGACACATTCAAATTAGAAAAAAAGTGCAAATTTTTACCAGTGATTTTAATAATTGCTCATTGTATCATCTTACCAGGGTTGTCATAGAGTCTCCATTGCTTAATTTTTTAAATCAAAAGTGAATGGCTTTCTAATAGATCCTCTAGCTCAATCAGAAATTGTAGGCTTGATGTAGGGATTACTGTATAAAATTGTGATATGCATTATGGAGGTCAGACTATAGACCCCTTTTGGCCTTAAAAATCCATGCGTATGGTTGTGTGTTATACTACCAGAAAATTAGAGGGGGTACAGCCCATGGTAGATGGGATCTTAGTGGCTTTATGATGACTTTTTTGCCTTCCTGATTCTGGGCTGTTCTGGAGGTTGGAGTGGCCCTAGCATAATTTTTGGCAGTGCTGCCCAAAATATTCACAGTGATGTGCTCTGTCCCTACCCTGCACCCTCTATGTTGGGCCTCCCAAGAGATTGTGTCTAAGGTTGCTGTGGCAACATTACGTAGTCTTTGTGTTCGGAGAATTCTGTCCCAGCTAGTGAAATGACTTCATGATCACTTTATGCTGCTACAGCTGTGTTCAGGGGTTGGCCTATGGGGGAGAATTCCTTTCTGTGAATTCTGTGAAGCCGCATAGTTCTTTGTGTAGTTGACTGGGGAATATCTATAACATTTACTATTACAATAACTTGTCTTGGCTTGATGGTCAAAAATGCCAAGGTGCATCCTTCTGAAAATGTTATGCCAACTGAAGAAAAATCTGCTATCCAAATGCTTATAAAGTTATGTGACTTCTTTATAAAATTATTGTGGGATTTTATTTTGGTCTGTGATGGTAGTGGTCTAAATCAGAACTTACATCTTCTCAGAAATACATTTTTCAACAGAAAAGGCCTGAATGTTTTATCTTAGGGGTTGTTGCCAATCACAGTAGTATAAAAGTTCATTGTTAACCATAGTAAAGAAAGTGACAAATAACGATGACACCTCTGTATGAATCACTTGCTAAATATTTTTAAAACCTGATCTTTTATCCCCTCCACTACCTTTAAAATTGAAAAAATCTTGTTTATAATTGGCTTTTTCATTTTTAGATTAGAGAAGCATTCCATGGCTAGCAAGGTAACTCACTAGGGAGATTGGGTTCTTTAATTTTACAAGAAAAAAAGTCATAAAATTAAAACTCTGATTCTGTAATCTTTATATTATAAATATGGAACCTGAATTTTTTACGTTGTGTCCCATTCCCCATCAAAAAGCCTCTAATAGTTAGTTGTACTCTTGTTTGAAGTGGCTGGTAAACAAAGTACTGCTCTAGGTTTAACAGTAACGTAATGGTAGTATATCTGTCTGGCATTTGTTGTTTTTATAACAGAGAGGACAGAGAAGCACGCTTCCTAGCTAGCAAAATGGGAATAGTGGCAGCATTTCGGTCATGGGCAGGTAAGTGGTTTGTTTTTTTTCACCCCGCCCCTACCCCCTATTTGTGTGCAGAGAAGCGAGTTTAAAGAGTGAGAGAATGGCTCATTTAAATATAGAACCTGTTCCTATGAGTCTACTTTGTATTGTCTTCATCAGTACCTTGTCTGCAATGATATTAATGTGTTTTGATGTGTCAAATCAGATGAGGTTCCACTATCTGGCGTGCTCTGATTGTCATTCCTCACCAAGAGATGCAACTCTTG
The DNA here is from genome assembly GCF_965152235.1 of Eretmochelys imbricata. Lineage (NCBI taxonomy): Eukaryota > Metazoa > Chordata > Testudines > Cheloniidae > Eretmochelys > Eretmochelys imbricata. The sequence goes on along the minus strand of NC_135576.1, from coordinate 27,682,036 downwards.
TTGCCAATTTGGGAATTCCATATCCAATATCTGTTTACTTTAGCAGTGTTTCCTGATATTTGATGGGTGAGGCTGATGATCACCGTAGTCTAAAGTTTTATCTACACTGGAGATCTGCCCTATTCACTAACCAGTGCAAATAACGCCACTGTTTGTCTGCCTGAAGAGTTTGCACCAGCGTAGCCTCACCAATGACTGGCCACTGATTGCTGTAATTGGGGCAAATCCCCAATGTAGACATCACCTAAGGTTTTTGAGGGATTTGCCCCAGTTAAAGCAATCAGTGGCCAGTCATTGGTGAGGCTACGCTGGTGCAAACTTGTCAGGCAGATGTCTGATTAGAAACATCTAACAAACCATTCCCTGGTTGCCTCTTATACAACCTCCCTCACCCACGCACTGGGAGCTAGCTTAAAAACCTGAAAGGCCCTTCAGAAGACTAAAGGAACAGTGGGCTTGTAATATGCCACTTCCCTTGACGTTTTCTTTATTATTTGTCCCTTTTTCTGCCCCTTTGGTACCCTCCCCCCCATAATTTTAGTTTTTAACGTGTACTTATAAAGGATTTTTAAAAAGGGGTTGTGCCCTCTTTTGCTGCTTTCATACATAAAAGTGGCTTTAAATATTTTAAAACAAATAAAAAGCTAACTTTTTCCTACTTGTGTTTTTTACCTTTATAAATATCAGGAATGTAGAATTGGGAGGGCTCAGAAGTGCATATTGTGAGCTGTGGTATAAGGGTGTTTGGATAAAACCTTCCTTCTATCCAAAAAATTAGTCATTGAAATATTTACAGAAGTAAATACATTTAATTTTTAAAGTTTGTCTAAAAATCCCTTCCCTTCTCACTTTTCACTTTTAGCTTTCGTGATTTCACCATTTCAGTAGTTTTCCTAGTCATCCGTAGTTTTCCATTCTCAAATGGAAAATACCTTTTTAAAACAAATACATAAACTTTAGGCTTTTTTGTACATCAAAGAATTGAAAAAGGTCAGAAGCCCAAATTTTTGTTCATTGGAGATTGCATTTAAGACAGAGCATGCATGTTTTTTGGCAGTCATTGACTCGTCCTGTTTGGCTGTTCCATACCTAATTTCTCTGTTACTGTATTTTATAATACAGTGATAACTTAAGGGTGCTTCCACTTTCCAATATGATAAACATATCCTGGGATAGTGTATTCTTCTTCAAGTAGTGTCCACATAGGTGCTTCACTTCAAGTGCTTTGTGAGCCCTTGACTCAAGATTTTTCAATAGTAGTGTCCATTTGGCCTGCTCGTGTATAGCTATATGGGACTGCACAGGTGAATCACCCTCAATTTCTTCTCAACCATCTCAGCCTGAGACTGAGGCCTAGCTTGTCTGCTTGAGCATGCTTCAGCTAACTCTTTGTTTATAGTTTAGTAATAGGTGGTAGTTTCTTAGGTAGTTAGTAGATACATAATGAGAGGATTAACTTTATGCCGCTTTCTCCCTCTGGAGACCCTTACTCTCCTGGCAGGGCATGCCCAGCTCTCTAGGATTCAAAAGTTGCCTCTGTTGTCAGAAAATTAGTGACAGCCCCTCTAAATGTGTTTGCTGCCTGATCATAGAATCATAGAATATCAGGGTTGAAAGGGACTTCAGGAGGTCATCTAGTCCAACCACCTGCTCAAAGCAGGACCAATCCCCAACTAAATCATCCCAGCCAGGGCTTTGTCAAGCCTGACCTTAAAAACCTCAAAGGAAGGAGATTCCACCACCTCCCTAGGTAACGCATTCCAGTGCTTCACCACCCTCCTAGTGACAAAGTTTTTCCTAATATCCAACCTAAACCTCCCCCACTGCAACTTGAGACCATTACCTGCCTCGGACAGTTACGTATATCCCAGATGTGTAACTTCTGCCTGGCCCTTAAATCTAGAGCAAGGAAGAATCAGGAGACCAGGTTGAAGCTAATAATGCTGATTGAAGCGCTCCCTTTTATCTGCTTCAGAATCAGGTTAGGAGACCCTCCCTGAACATCTGTGTCTAGGCACCAATTGACTTTGGTGCAGATCTCCCCCTAAGAAATGGAAGACTCTTGAGATCCCAGTGATGATTCCCAGAAGCGGAGCTCTGGCTCTCATCATAAGGAGGCTGCTCCCAAAAACCTTGGTCCTCCTGCTGAGTCCATGGTATCGGAAGCTTCGACCTCTTGGTTCAGCGCCTTAGAGGCGAAAGACTCTTTCTCCAGTACTGGCAAGTCCCTGAGCTCTAAGGAGAAACAGTGCTCCCACAGAACCCCAGTAGCATCTACAAAGTACAAGGAGGGCAAGGACAAGCATTCATCCAGACTGGTACCATCAAGTACAACTCTGTCATTGATACCTCCCCAATTGGGACCCTTGGTACCATGCAAATTAAAGCATTAGACATCATCGATGCCTATTTTGTTACACTTTAAATCTGTGGTACTCCTCTGCTTCAGTTGCCAAGCATGCTACCGCATCAGCACCAATCCTCCACTTGGTACCACAGGAATTTAGATACCCAAAAGACTTATCAGTGGCAGATGAACCAGAATCTCCACTGCTCATGGTTACTGAATGCCTCTCAATACTGAGACCCTGGTCTCTGGACTACTGTCGCTCTCTGGTACTGCCAGGCTCTCCACCCTTTTCTGCTGGTGCCCCCCGTCCATTGGAGGATATCAAGAAGGTGAGGGAGACCTATTCAGTCTCTTCCATGTCACTGCAGGGTTCTCATAGCCATCCATACAGAAATCAGTTCTTTGACACTCATAGGGAAGACCTTTGGTGCACAACACCAAAGGTAGTGGCACCAACCCTGAATGCCACCCCTTCTCCTATATGGGCCCCTGCAGTGGCCATACTGCGATGCCTGGGCTGCATACAGACAGCAATTTGTCTGGCCACCAGCTCCAAAGAATTGGGAGGCTAGAGATGCTCAGTCTTCTCCTCCTTAACTGGGACCCCAACTTAGGGAGACGTTTGAGGAAAAGGAGGCTAGAGCAGATAAAGAAGCCATCCATCAAACTCCTATCTCATCTTCTGCAGCTGATGTGATCATGCCTCCACCACCATCCGTGACCAATGATTTCTAGCAGGTTCAAGACCTTATAAAGGGGTAGCTGATCTTCAAATGCCACTCGAAGAGATGAAGGATTAGCATCACAAATTGCTTGATGTTTTACAATCAGCAACACCCACTGGAGGTATGTTACTCTTTAATAAGGCACTCCTGGACTCAGCAAAAACTGTTCGGCAACACCTGCAGCTGTTCTACCAACTTGCAAATGGGTGGATACAAAAATACTATGTCCCCCTCCAAGAACACTGAATTTTTGTTGTTCCACCCCTCACCTAATTCTCTGATGGTAGAAGCAGTGAATGAGTTCATTAAGCAAACACTGCTCCAAATGTACCCCATATAACAAAGACCAAAAGTGCTTGGACCACTTTGGTTGGAAATTCTGTTCATCTGCCACACTACAATTTCAGGCTGCAAACTGTTAGCCGGTTGTGGTAAAATATAATTTCACAAAGTATAATAAATATGTGGCTTTCATTGATCATATTGCACAGGAACACAGAATAATTTCAGGCTATTGTCACGGAGGGTCAATTAATAGCCAGGACATCTTTCCAACCATCCTTGGATGCCGCACACACTGCTGCCAGGTCCATCTCTATGGTGGTAGTTATGTGCAGGGTGTCATGGCTCCAATTCTTGGGATTGTGAGAGTAGTTCAGAAAACTGTTGAGAACCTCCTCTTCAGTGGTTGAAAGTTCTCAGAAACCACAGATGACTCTCTTCACATGCTAAAGACTCGTGCGCCATATTAAAATCTCTGGCTATATATACTCCTGCAAATAAAAGATGATTTAGTAGTTCACAGACTTCCCAGAGATCTTGCTTTGCTCAGATCTCTGAGTTTCATAGATCCACTGAACTGCACAGAAAGAGACATAAGTTCCAAAGAAAGAGGGGTGCTCTTCCTTTTTCAGCAAGTACCCAGTCACTATCAAAACCACATTTTTGATGGCTCAGTCAAGTGTTTGAATCCTCTCACGCTTCTAGTTCAGCAGCTGCAATGCTTTGCCCACATACCCCCTTTTGGGGACTGCCTTTGCCATTTCCATCATGCCTGGAGGTGGATCTGTACAGCCAAGTAGGTCATAGAAATTAGAGCATTGGGCTATACCATCCAACTACCCTTCTTCCCCATCCTTACGCGTGGACCCTTCTCATGAGCTTTTACGGAGACAAGAAATAGACTCTCTCCTTTGATTTGATTTCAGCTCCTCACAAAGGAAAGGGGTTCTATTTGAGGTATTTCCTTGTGCCAAAGGAGGACAAAGGGTGGACACTGATTTTTGGATCTTAGACTACTAAATACATTCTTAGTCTCAAAAGTTCAGGATGATGACTGGCAGCTATAAATCACTTCACTAGAGGCAGATTGGTTTTCGGACCTCAACCTACAAGATCTCTATTTCCATGTAGTGATACACCCCTCTTACAGAAAATACCTATGCTTAAATACAGGCCAGGAACATTTACAGTACCAAGTACTTCCCTTCAGCCTCCCCTCAGCGCCAAGGGTGTTCTCAAGGCTCCTAGTGACGGCGATCACTTACCTTCTTCATGAGATGATTTTAGGCTTCCCGTACTGTGACAACTTGTTCAACGGCTGATTTTACAAAGCAGTATGATCATCCACTCAGATGGTTTCTTTCTTTTTTCGAAGAATTAGGTCTTTAGCTCAGTGTAAGAAAATCTACATTTACCCCCAGAATTGAGAGGGAGTGTCTGGGATAAGATAGCAATGCACTTGTGTCCATAATAACTAACTTGTAGAAAGGAGAAGAGAAATTAGAGAAACAAGTACAAAAATAAAGTTGGACAACCTCATTTTGTTTGCCTTGTATTGCTTTTCCTTCATTTAAAATTAATTTACAGCTAAAGTTCAGTCTTACTGCTTGCAAACAAATTTAAATTTCTGTGTACAGGAGGCAGAGCAATCTATTACATTTTAATTTAATAATTACACAATTATCAGAGTCAGAATACAAGGAGCTGCATAGGGACCATAATTATTGAGAAATGACTAGTGAATATGCAAAGCACACATGGCCTGTTGCTGGGGATTGCATAACTAGAGGGAAAACTGTAGTTATGATTTAGTAACTGCATAATCCTATGAGACAATTGTTTAGTTATGTTTATTAGTATTTCAAGCAGTGTTTTTTAAAGCATTTGTTGTTTTGATTGAGACACTAATTATATATTTTGTGTGTTCTAGGTATTATCAATTTATGCAAACCTGGCAACTCTGGGATCCAGTCTCTTATTGGGGTACTTTGTATACCAAATATGGAAATACGGGTAGGCAATAAATAAGATAATTACAGAGGGAATAGTATTCTAAAACTGTGTGCATTTGTGTGTGTTTCTTGTTTATTTTTAACCCTTAATTTTAACATTAATGGTAGGAAGATTCGTCGAGTGGTTAGGTTGCTTGCTTAGAACGTGAAAGAGCTGGATTCAAGTCCTCCACAGATTTCCTGTGTGATCTTGGATAGATCAGTTATCCTCTCTGTATCTCAATTCCCCTTCTGTAAAATGAAGATAATAGCAGTGCTCTGCTTCACAAGGGTGTTGTGGGGATAATTACATGAAAGATCATGTGGCAGTCGTATACTACAGTAAACAGGGCCTTGTAAAGAGCCTTGGAAGGATTGGATTTTATTTGTAAATGTTGGTAAACAGATTTTTTACTGCGCGCATGCGCGCGCACACACACACACACACACACACACACACACCCCCAAAATATTACATCACTGTTAAAATTTACAGATTGGCAAAGTAAGAAAAATGCTGCTTGAAAACGTATTAGAGTTTGATTAAAGGATAGTTACTTTGCATATTTTGACGTGATGTTGACAATGTGTGTTTTAAGGATTAAAAAGCTTTAACTTTTTGAATCTCAATGTTTGTTGTTAATAATTCCGACCTCCCATGATTTCCAACAACTGTGAAAATTAAAGTTTATCAAAGAAAATCTTAAAACCCATACATTTGTGCAATGGTGAAAATTTAAATCAGTAAAGATCTAAAACAAGCTTAAAATCAGTTGAAATTATAAAATATAAAAATTGAATTCTGCTAAGTTTTCTTTAAAATACTTAAGATATATAGATACAGTAACTAGAAGAGTACATAAGTTTTATTTGCATGTTATCTGTTTGTTATTCCTATGTATATCAAGACTCCATTATATGGACTTACACTGTGATTAATTGGAGCTGAAAAGAACTTTCTTTCTGAGATTGAGGCAATTTTTGTCGCAGCAATTGTCCATGATCCTGGCAAGAATGAGAGAGAAGCGAAAGTGCAGTAGCTTCCAGCGATTTTTTTTTAATGCAATTGATCACTCATGTCTCTGTGTGAAGCAGGAAAAAACACATGTAGTTGGAGACTGACTAAACACTAGAAAATGTGTACTTGGAGACAATCCTTCATTGACAGGGAGATGAGATAGTTGCTCTAATAAGTGTTTTTCATATTTAACTTCCTTCATTTTATTACTTTGTCAACACAGAAATATTTTATTGTTTTTAATACATAATACTACATTAATTTGACTTTTGTATTTATTTGTGTATCATTTAGTAGCTATATTTTGGACACACTGCAAGGCTTGTACGTTGCTTGCTAATTAAGAATGGAGTGGCAACCCATAAATTCCCCCCTTTTATCATTTAATTAGCATTGTAGCGTCTTTATACAAAACACAATACAAAATGTAATATAACAGTTGACAGTAATTTTCTACTTTATTGTGGCCAAATTTTGATATAGCTAGCATCATTTTTCTAAAAAAAATCTACAGTTGGATACCACATGCCTCTCACCTTGAAGGTTTCTGTGAGAAAGATGACTGCCTAGTCCTAGAGCTCCTGTCACCCCGTATATTAATTATTACTTTTCTAGCAAATTTGACTAAGTTTCTGTACTAAAGGTCTAAATTCCCTGGATAAACTTCAAACTGTTGAACATGGATTCCAGTGGGAAAAAATGAGAGGCAACCAAAGACCTAAACCAGAATCACCTAAAGAGCTGGGGGAGAAGGGCCACAGCAGAACCTACCTCAGGAATCATGGCATTGAAAAAGCAGCAGAGTCCTGTGGCACCTTATAGACTGGCAGACGTATTGGAGCATAAGCTTTTGTGGGTGAATACCCACTTCATCGGATGCATGGCTCTGAAGGAATTCCTCAGGACCAAGTGGATTTAATCTCAAAAGATATTTGTGGCCTCTCTCAAGAAGTAGGTGTAAAATTGAGAATTGGTTACTTGGAAAATGAGCCACAATAGGCTGCCATTGAAACGAGTAAAATTAAAGAAGAAACTGCCTCCTTAAAACTTAGACTAAACAAATTGGAAGAAAAACAAGATTACTTGGAAAATGGATCTCAAAGAAACAATCTTCACATCTTGCATATTGCTGAAGGTCTAAAGGAAAAGAATATTATCAGCTTTCTCCAGAAGCTGCTCCCTGACATTTAAATTGGACTCCTTGTTGCCCTCCCTAAAATATTGAAAGATCGATTGAATTCCTGATGCTAGAAAGTTGGAATCTGACAAGCCCAGACTTATCTTCAGGTTGCTGAAGTTCAATGATAAAGTAATGTTAATGAATGCTGCCAGAAAAGCCAAAACCCTTATGTACAAAGGGCCCAAGATTTCTTTGTCCTGACTTCTCAGCTGAGCTTAACAAAAAGAGGACTGCATTCAGTGACATAAAGCAAATCCCAGGGGACCAATATCAGCTACAGCATCAAGTCCCATATACTTTCACTATGGATTTAGCAGGCTTCAAAAGATTTTGCAAAACTTCCTGCAAAATTTGTAAGATGCTTAATATTGCAGCCAGATTTTACCAAAAAAAACCATAATGGCTCACCATAAAGAGTATACTCTCACATGCTGAAAAATCCATTTTTCTTATGTATCCTTGTAGATATGCTATAATAATAATCACCTATATAATCTAGCAGTTAGGCTGAACTCTTCAGTTTACGCACTTTGGAGCTGAGTACAAACAACACTGCAATGCATGGAGTACAGTTTAACACTAAGCTGGGGGATATAGCACCATGTACTCAAGGAAGTATTATCAATCCCAGTCATCACAACTTGCACTGCTAGACAGTCTCTTCACTAGTTCTTCCTCTGATAGATCATGTTATGTTAACCACAAGTCCTTTGGATCAGTCAATATTTCTGACATGAAAAGTACTTCAAACCTAAACCATAAATAACACTAGTTACTCAGTTTGTGCAGGACATTTTCATATTATGAATATGAATATTTTGTACTTTTTCTTATTCAGATTAGTATTTCATTGACCAAATCAGTTGGAAATTTATATGTGATGACTCCATGTGTGTATATGCATATATTTATTATACATGTTCTTAGAAAATGTGTTTGCATTTAATGAAGATTAGAATATTATTAGATAACATGGGAGGGGAAGAGAGAATGAAACAGATGCCATCAGGGATCTGAACATGCTCACAGTGGTTTATTTTAAGTGTCTTCCGCTGCCCCCGTTACAGATATACTTTGGAATACAACTATTTATACTTTGGATATTTAACTATAGATCTTTTTGTATACCTGAAACCTTAGAGGCCAAATTGAAGGCATAAATTCTTTGAAAACTAACCAGTATTGAACGTGTATGAATACACACCATATTTTAGAGATGTGGTTTAACAATATTAACTAGAAATACATATCTTTACAGTCAAGTTGTATATCTTAATATATCTTTCAAAACTTTGCCATGAATTTTCTTAGGGTATGATTCCGGAACATGAGGGGACTCAATAAATCTTCCAAAATAATTAAAAATCTTGAGACACCTCAGATTTTAAAATAAATGCCAAGTAGCTTGATTTCAGGAAATTAATCTAGCAGAAATCATAGAATATCAGGATTGGAAGGGGCCTTAGGAGGTCATCTAGTCCAACTCCCTGCTCAAAGCAGGACCAATCCTCAACTAAATCATCCCAGCCAGGCCTTTGTCAAGCCTGACAAATAGATGCCAAAAGAATCAAGAAGGTGTAGCATATCATTCATCATTGAATTCTAAGAGCAAAAGCACATCCATCTTATTTTATACAGTGTTGGTCTGATCCTGAGAGAAGATGATCCTTCTTAAATGATGATCCTGGTTTTGTCTCAAAAAGGTTAATTCTAGGAAGCCTTTACAATCCAAGTGGAGGTCGTTCGAATTTTTTCAAAGACACTGCCAACATCCTTTGTAATATAAAAGATATTCTTGTACTAAAGGGTGGCGATTGAAATACTATCCTAGAAAGACATCTGGACAAATCCAATTACATAAGACTCAGCTTCAAAACACAATAGGCCAGCCGTCAATTAATTAATTAATTTTATTTAAAAGATATATGGAGACTGAGACACACTGAGGAGCATGGCTATACTTATTTCTGTATAGTACATTCATCTTACTCCTAGAATTGACTTTTCTTTCCTATCTGATTCCAGCATGCCTAGAAGTAGCTATTGATATGCTAATTTTGTATCATATGCCAATTATATTCACCATAGATGCTGGTTACACTTCACTGAAGTCTTCTAGGTGGGAAGCTGAATACTCTGCTACTAAAAGATGCAAAAATTTATTGCATAGTTGATTCAGTCAACTATAACTTCATATGAGAAAATAAGGACTTGGTTGCCTGAGTTACCATCTTTTGAGAAGCTCTGAAAGCTACTGCAAAGCTACTGGGTGGATGCGAAAGTATACCTCCCAAAAGGAGAGAGACTCAAGTTACTAGACTCTGGCCAAGGAAATAGACGATTTGGAGAGAATGCACAAGACTGACCCAAATAGTGAATAACTCCTATGTTCCCTAATCTGCTCCAAATATAGATCTAATAAATGCTTATCCAGCCAAATTGAATTTACACTTGACGGCCAAACAAAGACATTTATGAATGGGGAAGATAAAGGAGGTAAACTACTTGCCAGAAGACTTAAGATGGAACTATCCGGTAACAATATTTCTTCCGTATTACAAGGAGATGGGAGTGTCATCTTTGAACTAATAGATATAAATAACCACTTAAAGCAATTCTGTCAAGCTTTTATATAAATCAGACAACCAGTTTGTTTGACACTAACAGATTTGATCATTTTGTTGAAGACTTGCCTTTTAATGCCCTAACTTCAGAACAAATGTTGTTTTTTGACAAAGATTTCTCAACACGAGATTGAACACGCTATAAAAAAATTAATTCTGGCAGAGCTCCAGGAATGGATGACACATGGTAATTTTGTAAATAACGGAATACAATGTGTTTTGTAATCTTCTATGCTTTCAAAGGTCTTCCCTGGAACAGTCCAAAAAGAAGCTATGTCTAGTGAAATGACAACTGCTTTATTTATTTAATACTGAAGAAGATCAAAGACAGTTGCAACTGTATCAGCTTCTGCCCATATCTGTCGAATACAGATTTGCGAAATAATTATAAAAATTTTTGCTACGTAACTGAACACCCTCATCCCATCAGGCTGGTTTCATTAAAGAAAGATTGACTGGTAATAGTAGGAGAAAAATTACTCAATCCAGCAAGCTCATAAGTTAAAAATTTCCTCTATAGTGTTATCTCTAGATGCTGAGAAGGTCTTTGGCAGGGTTGAATGGATTTATCCAATCACTGTTCTTTAAAAAAAAAAAAAAATAAACAAAAAAAATTGAATTTGGTCCAATATTCCTGAACTGGATTAGTGTATTATACAACTCTCCCTTGTCAACTAATGGATTTTTTTCTCCAGGATTTCAACTAGAAAATAGGACAACAGAGTTGTACTCTGTCTTCTCTCCTTTTTAATCTCTCTTGAAACACTGCTGTGTATGTTATCAGTTCTCCGCCATTCAAGATATGAACTGAGAAGAACAAAATCAGTTTATATGCTGATGACATTTTTGTACTTTTTTGAAGAATCCATCCTCATCTGTGCTATAATTGATGTAGTTGACATTTTTGGAGAGATCTCTGGTTTTCTCATTAATTGGAATGAATCACAAGCAATGGGTATATCCAAAAGATTAGACCCTTGTCAATTTCAGTATTCTCAATTTCAAATGTACATGGAAATCACTTACTAATGTGTTAAGATTTGTCCTAATCTTCTGAAAATTGTTTCTATAAGTATGCACTATATAGTTAAACTTCCAAGGTTGTAGCAAGATGGTGTCTTGTCCTGTCATCTTTACTGAGGAGAATGGAAGTAGCCAAAATGAATGTTTTCCCAGGATTGACTTATATGATTAGCCTCTTGCCTTTCAAAATCTTTCCCATGCCCTTTGTTCAAATAAAAATAGGTGTATTATGAAGTTTAAATGGGATAAAAAATTGCCTCCTGGGTGTCACAAGACCCTGAAATCCTGGGCAACTGGAGGTATGGTATTGCCAGATTTGTATTTATATTATCCAGCATTCCAAATGCATTCTATCATAAGGTGGTTCACATCCAGTGGTGGCTTATACCATTTGGAGTCTATCCATACCCTTAAGGAAAAATCCAATCTTTGCTTCTACGTGGGGCATACTGCAATACGTTACAGCATCCAGTCTTACTTATCCTCTGTATCACTATAGGATAACCTGCACTTCAGGATCAGGGCCAACTCCATACTTAAGACCATTTGGATAGAAAAAGGATTAACAAAAATTGAAGATGATCAACTGATTTTCTATTACATGTGTAACAAATACCAGCCACTGCTGTCTCTCAGTTCCTTCTTTCAGTGACTATGCTCAAGGATTTATACACTGATAGGAAACAATTGGTCTGTTTAACTCTCTCTCTTCTAGGTGAACAAGTTAAGAAATATGGAAACAAGTCACTGTGTAGGAGTTACTTCTAGATGGCTTAATGTTTTGCAGTATCCTCGCAGTATCCTCTCAGTCTCAAAGAAAATTGGAAAAAACATAGCCTTACTATTTCAACAGAAATCTGGAAAGATACCTGGCTTAATGTGAAAGATACTTTAAGTCCCTGCTATTCTTCCAGAGCAAGATATTAAACAGGTGCTACTGGACTCCAGACTCTTTAAGGGTCGATTAGCAATGCAGAGTGAGTGTTGGAGACCATACCAACGTTTCGCACATCCTCTAAACCTCTCAAACACGTTACGGAATATTATATACAGTGTTCTCTCAAAAACATTGTTACTATTTTCCCTTCTCCAAGCTTGTGTATTTTAGGAGTGCTGGATGAGTTGGAACTATTAGTTAACATTAAGAAATGGTTTGTAGTAACTATTCTAGTGGCCAGAAGTTACTTTTAGAAAATCTGCAATTTCCACTTCATATGCAGGCTGGCTGAGTGAGCTCTCTGCTACCTGCATTCATGGGAAAAAAAATGACTCTATGTAATAGAAACACTTGGAAAAAATATGAGGATGTCTAGTCACACAAGAAAATATTGCATACCTTTGAAGTTTAGTACATATTAGATGCTAATATTCGTAGACCGTGCTCTCACTTATTTATCTATTTAGTCGCTGCATGACCTTTTTGAGTTCAGGATTTTTTTGTTTTGTTTTGGTGTTTAATTTTTTTTAACAGATTTAGCAAATTATGAACATTGAACTTTAAATGCTAGTTCTTCCTTGTATGTGTGTTTTTGTTTCATTATATGCTTTCTTTGCATAAAAACCATAAAGATAAAGTTTAAAAATAAAGTCAAGACAAATTGAGTTTTTGCTGCTTGATAGTCTGCTTCAAACTGCTTCAAATAGTTACATTTTTCATTTTGGATAATTTTCTAACTTTCAAGACTGACTTTTTCTACTAGTTTTAAAGTGAAGTTCTGGTTTCTAATAGCTTGTGAAAATAAGTATTTTTCTTTTGTATAGCGAGGTCTACTTGAGGTTCTTTATGATATATTTCGCCTTCCTCTTCCTGTTGTGACAGAAGAATTCATAGAAGCACTTCTGAGTGTAGGTAGGTATTAAGAATCAATGCACAGTACAGGTTATCCTACTTATTGATTTCTTCTAAAATTTGAGTCCTTTGGGGTTTTCCGTGCCACAGTAAATCATGTCAATATTGACAATTTCATCATTTAATTTGTTTTTAAAAAATACTTGTTTAAAAATTGGCTTGTTTTCAGCTGTTGATTACTTTCAAATGTATCACTGGGGGGCAATTAATCTTAAAGGACACCAGTAAATGTATTGCTGTAGGTTAACAGGATACTTTGACTGTAGAGAAGGAGTTATCTCAAGTTAGAGTCACAGAAATCTATAGTTGATATCTATTATTGGGAGGGTGGGGAATGTTGTCGGATTATATCCTATTACATAAGAGAATTCACTTTTAATAATGTGAATCCTTGCTGCTACCAGTGGTACATTTCACTTAAACATATTCCAAATAAGTCTAATTAAAATAGTAAATTTTTTAGATTCATTTGTCAAATTTAAATAATAATGTTGCTGTGTAGACTTTTTTCATCTAAGATGCATTGGAGGGATAGGATACATATCAGCAATACACAAGAATTCTAGGTGAGCTAAGTTTTAGTAGGCTAATTATATCGTTTCAAAGAACATCACCTCTGAAATGCATCATTGCTGCTAATATTATTTAAAGGTATTATTACCCATGACAACCTGTAGCTAGCACTTTGACTGTTAAAACCGTGTTTTAAAGTAATCTTTGATTTTTCTAAAAATCTAACTTTCAGTAGTTTTCTTTTTGTTGCATTTTTTCCACACAGCAAATAGATTTTCCAGCGCCTTTACAAATATACTTCCCTACCTACAGCCAGGCAGATTACAAACATCAGAACTCACTTTCCTATGTTGTGATTGTTACACCAGCTACTGCACTTAACTACCAGAGCAACATAGAAGTGCTTTTATTAAGTAATACATTGAGAGTTCTAATTTTAATATTTATAAATTTAGCACTTATCATTAATGTTTAATTTCTAAATACCCAATATATCTGCCTTTGATTACTAGTAGTACATAATTAACAAACATTGTATGTTTACTATTATATAGGAACTCTCATCCGTACTGCAGATTTTCCATAATCCCCTTGAGGTGGATGTGTGAAGCTGCAGCGTCAGATGTGATGCTAGTTTTATGTCAGTAGAAGCCACACTCTCCTGCAACTCTGTAGAAGCAGCCCCTCCTTTGTTTTTCACTGCAGGAGTATGCACCCGGGAGGAAGGACAGAGGACAACCTCTCCCTTCTACCCTGCAGTAGTGTGCAGTTTTCCCAGCCTCACAAGTTAAACCTTGGGCAGAGTTGCTGACTAAAGCTTGGTCTAAATTACAAAATTCTATTGTATGAACATGGGGGCTGAACACTGTTTAGCAGTCAGGGTCTAGTAGAACAAATCATACACATATAGTTAGCAATACTACTTCTCTGCAGTCTGAGAACTGGTGTTCATGTAATGTACATTCTGAGTTTTAAGTCTCTTTCAGTTGATCCAATAAAAGATATTACCTCAGCCACCTTGTGTGTCTCATATTAAGTTTTAGTTAATCTAAATTATGATATTTGCTAATAACAAGTTCAGTGCTATATTAAAGTGAAGAATGTGAAAATCATATTTGTACTGTTTTGGTCTACACTTGAGATTAGAAGAAATAAACAAAACCACTTGTTGCTAATGTAATGAATAATTTACTCTAATAAATGCAACTGCAGGTATTAAAATGACCCTTTAAAGTTAAATGTTACAATTACTGGTGTCCACATTTTTCTTGCTCTAGATCCAGGTCGGTTTCAGGACTGTTGGAGACTTTCTGATGGTTTTGTAGCAGCTGAATCTAAAACTATATTACCCCATCGAGCCAGATCAAGGTAGCATTTTGTAACTGAGACTGGATGATTGTTGTGGTGTTTGTGACACAAGCTGTATTGTTTTCTAACTTTTGTAATGAGAAATAAAAACAGAAGAAGAAACTACACATTTTACATTGTGTGCATGGTTTGTTTGTTTTATTTTTTAGACCTGACCTCATGGATAATTATTTGGCTTTGGTGCTTTCAGCTTTTATTACTAATGGACTTTTAGAAGTAAGTACAGAGTTTGTTAGAATTATCATTTCCTCAAAATAATAATAAAATATGTATACATTAAATGCAGCTATTTCAGTAAATTTTTACTTTTCTTTAAGGGTCTGGTTGAGGTAATTACAAGCAGTGATGACCATGTGTCTGTTAGAGCAACAATCCTGTTAGGAGAACTTTTGCACATGGTAAGTCAGGGCTTATTGTTCATTATAGATAGGATTGGTAGTGTCACATATTGTTAAGGTTGCCTTAACCATGAGACCAGCTTTTCTCTTCCTGCAGTCTTCTGTTTCATTCACTACACACCTTACAACTTCTGCAACAAATAAAGGGGGAGGGAGGAGTGCTACAGAGAAATCTTCATTATGCAACGTTTTTCATCCCAGAGCAGGTCCATCCTGTGTGCTGAATGAGGCAAAGGCACAATGGAAAAAATATGTAATTAAAGACTTTGTCATAATGCATACAGCCATGGCGAGTGCAGGCGGTGGGGGGTGTGTGTGTGTGTGAAGGGGGAGTGAGTAAATTATGGTTTGACAGGCAACCCTGCATTCTAGTATTTTCTGATATTTTGGTGCTTGACTTTGAATCTTAATAATGTTCTTATGACATAGATTTTTGTGTGTAGGCCTTTAAAATTTATTCTGACTGTATTAAATTCTTTGCCATCCGAACAATAGGGGTTTGATCTTTATTTCAACACCTGAAGAAATATTTTTGTGCACTTCCATAGTCGTGGCATCTGCAACAACATTTTGGCAGCCAAATGTTGAGAGTATTCCAAAGGGTCACTAGCAACTGAAAACCTCTCAATTCTGTTTCATATTTTTTCCTGAGTATTGTAACAAATATCATCATGGACTACTACAGTTGAAAGGAGTATTTTTTGCTATCTTTCAGTTTGTTGACTTTGGGCATTTGACAACATTTTGTATTATCATTTTCACGGTTTAATTTGATTGTAAAACCACAAGTTAACAGGAGACTTCAGAGGCAAGTGCAGTCTCTAGAACTATTTTAAATGCCTTTTAACAAATGTGCTATATTTCAAAGTTGTCTTTTTAGTAAAAAAGGGTTATTATAACAGGAATCTCTAATCATGTATAAGAAAGTGTTCTAACATAGAGCTGTCTTATATGAAAAGAGTAAATGGAGCCATATTGTATCATTGTTTTGCACAGGAAAGTTCTGTTAGTCTGTGGGATTTTTGTGTGCTGATTGCTTGTGGAATATGGCCAAAAAAGTGTAATATTGATGAATAGCTGGACCTAGTTTTTAATAACAAATGTATCTCTTTCAGGCAAACACAATCCTTCCTCATTCACATAGCCATCACTTGCACTGCTTACCAACGCTAATGAATATGGCAGCATCATTTGATATCCTGAAGGAGAAAAGACTGTAAGCATATTACGTTGTACTAAGATACTGAGAATGCGTGAACATATTCAATATATATTTATTACAGTAAAAACTGCTGTTTTTTAACAGGTGTGCATACATAAATGTGTTTTGACCCTTACTGGATTTATGTCTGTAGTTATTAATGGTTAGTACATATATGCAGTACAGGTAAATATTGTTTCAGTGTACACTGTATAAGTTCCAAGTTGCAATATAGTGACCATAATTAATTCTGAAATTAAGACAGAATTGGAAGAAAGATTTTGATATGAGCAAGTTTGTCATATCAAAATTACTTTGCATCAGGTATTAAAAGAATTATTTTTGAGGCAGTTCATATTACTAAGAAGAGATCTTAATAATAATAATAATGTAAATTAATATCTAACCAACAGTATGAACCACATTACTTGAGGTGTGTTCTGAATTTTGTCTCCTTTAACTCTAGCTATATTAATTAGTAATTTATCAAATTTATGAAGCATTAATAGGAAAACTGAAGAGCAATGTTAGACTTTCTGTCTGAAAACTCAGGAACTAGAAATGAAAATGCTCAGTCTCAGAAAGATGGACTGTCCAAGAGACTGTGATTTAAAAAACCCAGAGAAATAGCTTCTATCTTCTGCTACAGCTTCTTTTGTTTGAGGCTTCCACTAATTTTCAAAATGTTTCTTATACTGTAGGTCTGTTTAAACATGAGGTGCAAACAAAGCAGAAGCTTCAAACAATTACCACTGCATTTGATGGAGCAGACATACTGTATTTGCTAGTAGTTACACACCAATCATAGTTTTTTGTCTGGCACTGTCACAATAATGAAATGAGAGCTATATACCAGCAATACTGTTGAAAACTAAATTTCTATAAAAGCCATTTATTCCTCACAGTAAATATGAAAGAAGAAAATTAATTAAATGTTTACGATTTTTTACTGAAATTTCACTTTTTTGCAGTTCAATTTCAGAAGAGTGAATTTTTGCATTTGGGGCAGAAGTCAGATTAATTTTATTTATTCCAAATTTCTATAAATTGCCTAACCATAACTCTAGGTGCTTTTATTTTATTGAGTATGCTTAAGTATTGTCCTCTACAAAGCTAAACAATTTTGTAGTAAATTGTGCAAAATATTGTTGTCATTATTTGCGATGGCTCAGGTTATTCTCAGTATTATTTTTGATCTGGCTTTTCAAATTTGTATCTGGTGGTGATAAAACCAGGAAAGAAATTCCTTGATATTTTACTTTCTCTGTTGTGCTTTTAATGATAATCACTGAATTATTTTTAAACTACTGTTGTAAAATTTCTGGTGCTATGTTGATGGTTGTAGGTGGTATCATAAATACTAAAAATAATAAAGGTTTCTGTGACTACACCTCTACCCCCATATAACACGGTCCTTGGGAGATGACAAATCTCACCGCTTCACAGGTGAGACCGCGTTATATCGAACTTGCTTTGGCCCCCTCGTTCCCTGACCGCCCCCACCAGAGACCCCTATCCCTAATCACCCCCAGGACCCCACCCCCTACCCAACCCCCCTGCTCCCTGTCCCCTGACTGCTCCAACCCCATCCACGCCCCTTGCCTCCTGACAGGCGCTCACCGGCAGTGGCGGGAAGCAGAGCAACGCTGCCCCAGCCCGCTCCACTCCGCCACCTCCCAGCCGCAGCACTCCGCTTCCCGCCTGTGGGGAGGTTGGGGAAAGGCCACCACCCACCCCCCCGCACTCACCTGCTGCAGCCCTCTCCGCTTTCCTTGCCCCAGCCCCGTGTCGCTGAGGGGGGTTGGGGAAAGGTCCTCTGCGGCGGGAAGCGGAGCAGAGCAGGCTGGGGCCGGGCTGCTCCGCTTCCGCCACTGCTGGTGAGTGCGGGAGGGATCCCTCCCCCGAGTGACAAGGTTGGGGCCGGGCCAAGGGAAGCGGAGCTGGCTGCTCCCAGCCCCCCGCTAATGCCACAGGGCACTCTGGGATTGTGGGGCCCTCAAAAGTGCCCCCCCCCACAGCTCCTGCCTCCCAGACCCTGGTGGGGCGGGGGGAAGCCCCTGGCTGCCCCAGAGACCCTCTGCCCCTTATCCAACCCCTCAGGCCTGGCCTGGCATCCTTAACACGCTGCTCAGAGCAGCGTGTCAGAGCTTTACCGCATTATATGCGAACCCGTGTTATATCGGGGTAGAGGTGTATTTCCAAAGTGTTATTGAAAAGCTTGAGTACAATTTGGCAAGAATGTTGACTCTTAACTAAGTTGTACATATTGGGGGTGAGGGGGGATTCTTTTTTATGTGGTTATAATTCTGCCTATATTTCTTTTGCATTGCGAGAGTAGTTAGTATGAAGAAAGCCATAGAAAGTCTTAGTGGTGACACATTTGTGAAAGTATAAGTATTACATGTCTAAAAATTCTGCTGAAAGTAAAAAAAAAAAAAAAAAAATCCACAAAATGGTTTTAATATAAATGTTGGCATATTAAAAGAAGTGGTGAAATTCTAATTTTAATCTGTTAACATTGGACTTAAGTGGATGCCAGGGAAGGAATAGAAGAACTGTAGCAATAACTGGTAACGTTCACACTTGGTTAGGACAGTGGGTGAGGAAAGGAACTGAAGAGTAGAAATGGCACGCCTCCCTCCACACTGGTTTGACTTCCCTTTAGATTACAATTTTTCTGCTTCTTGGCCCCTCTGAAAATAATTCAAAGGGTCAAAGGAGTCCTTAGCCACTTAACTCCATTTCTCCCTACCTGTCTCTACTGAAGAAATGTAGTCTTAGGGTATGTCTACACTACGAAATTAGGTCGAATTTATAGAAGTTGTTTCTTTAGAAATCGGTTTTATATATTCGAGTGTGTGTCACCACAGAAAATGCTCTAAGTGCATTAAATGCATTAACTCGACGGAGTGCTTTCACAGTACCGAGGCAAGCGTTGACTTCCGGAGTGTTGCACTGTGGGTAGCTATCCCACAGTTCCCGCAGTCTCCGCTGCCCATTGGAATTCTGGGTTGAGATCCCAATGCCTGATGGGGCTAAAACATTGTCGCGGGTGGTTCTGGGTACATATCGTCAGGCCCCCGTTCCCTCCCTCCCTCCGTGAAAGCAGCAGCAGACAATCGTTTCGCGCCTTTTTTCTTGGGTTACCTGTGCAGACTCCATACCACGGCAAGCATGGAGCCCGCTCAGGTAACCGTCACCGTATGTCTCCTGGGTGCTGGCAGACGTGGTACTGCATTGCTACACAGCAGCAGCAACCCATTGCCTTGTGGCAGCAGACGGTACAATAGGACTGGTAGCCGTCATCATCATATCCGAGGTGCTCCTGGCCACATCTGCCAGGAGCGCCTGGGCAGACATGGGTGCAGGGACTACATTAGAAGTGACTTGACCAGGTCATTCTCTTTAGTCCTGCAGTCAGTCCTATTAAACCATTTTAGGATGAGCAGGCAGACGATACGGATTGCTAGCAGTCCTATTGTACCATCTTCTGCCGGGCAGGCAAGAGATGGGGATGGCTAGCCTTCTGCACCGTCTGCTGCCAGCCAAAGATGTAAAAGATAGATGGAGTGGATCAAAACAAGAAATAGACCAGATTTGTTTTGTACTCATTTGCTTCCCCCCTCCACCGTCTAGGAGACTCATTCCTCTAGGTTACACTGCAGTCACTCACAGAGAAGGTGCAGCGAGGTAAATCTAGCCATGTATCAATCAGAGGCCAGACCAACCTGCTTGTTCCAATAAGAACAATTACTTAGGTGCACCATTTCTTATTGGAACCCTCCGTGAAGTCCTGCCTGAAATACTCATTGAAGTAAAGCCACCCCCTTTGTTGATTTTAGCTCCCTGTAAGCCATGTCGTCAGTCACCCCTCCCTCCGTCAGAGCAACGGCAGACAATCGTTCTGCGCCTTTTTTCTGTGCAGACGCCATACCAAGGCAAGCATGGAGGCCGCTCAGCTCACTTTGGCAATTAGGAGCACATTAAACACCACACGCATTATCCAGCAGTACATGCAGCACCAGAACCTGGCAGAGCGATAACAGGCAAGGAGGCGACGTCAGCGCGGTCACGTGAGTGATCAGGACATGGACACAGATTTCTCTGAAAGCATGGGTCCTGCCAGTGCATGCATCATGGTGCTAATGGGGCAGGTTCATGCCGTGGAACGCGGATTCTGGGCCCGGGAAACAAGCACAGAGTGGTGGGACCGCATAGTGTTGCGGGTCTGGGACGATTCCCAGTGGCTGCGAAACTTTCGCATGCGTAAGGGCACTTTCATGGAACTTTGTGACTTGCTTTCCCCTGCCCTGAATCACACAAATACCAAGATGAGAGCAGCTCTCACAGTTGAGAAGCGAGTGGCGATAGCCCTGTGGAAGCTTGCAACGCCAGACAGCTACCGGTCAGTTGGGAATCAATTTGGAGTGGGCAAATCTACTATGGGGGCTGCTCTGATGAAAGTAGCCCACGCAATCAAAGATCTGCTGATATCAAGGGTAGTGACCCTGGGAAATGTACAGCTCATAGTGGATGGCTTTGCTGCAATGGGATTCCCTAACTGTGGTTGGGCCATAGACAGAACCCATATCCCTATCTTGGCACCAGAGCACCAAGCCGGCGAGTATATAAACCGCAAGGGGTACTTTTCAATAGTGCTGCAAGCTCTGGTGGATCACACGGGACGTTTCACCAACATCAATGTGAGATGGCCGGGAAAGGTACATGACGCTCGCATCTTCAGGAACTCTGGTCTGTTTCAAAAGCTGCAGGAAGGGACTTTATTCCCAGACCAGAAAATAACTGTTGGGGCTGTTGAAATGCCTATAGTTATCCTTGGGGACCCAGACTACCCCTTAATGCCATGGCTCATGAAGCCGTACGCAGGCAGCCTGGACAGTAGTCAGGAGCTGTTCAACTACAGGCTGAGCAAGTGCAGAATGGTGGTAGAATGTGCATTTGGACGTTTAAAGGCGCGCTGGCGCAGTTTACTGACTCACTTAGACTTCAGCGAAACCAATATTCCCACTGTTATTACTGCTTGCTGTGCGCTCCACAATATCTGTGCGAGTAAGGGGGAGACGTTTATGGCAGGTTTGGAGGTTGAGGCAAATCGCCTGGCTGCTGGTTACGCGCAGCCAGACACCAGGGCAGTTAGAAGAACACAGGAGGGCGCGGTACGCATCAGAGAAGCTTTGAAAACCAGTTTCATGACTGGCCAGGCTACGGTGTGAAAGTTCTGTTTATTTCTCCTTGATGAAACCCCCCACCCCTTGGTTCACTCTACTTCCCTGTAAGCTAACCACCCTCCCCTCCTCCCTTCGATCACTGCTTGCAGAGGCAATAAAGTCATTGTTGCTTCACATTCATGCATTCTTTATTCATTCATCACACAAATAGGGGGATGACTACCAAGGTAGCCCAGGAGGGGTGGTGGAGGAGGGAAGGAAAATGCCACACAGCACTTTAAAAGTTTACAACTTTAAAATTTATTGAATGCCAGCCTTCTGTATTTTGGGCAATCTTCTGTGGTGGAGTGGCTGGTTGGCTGGAGGGCCCCCCCACCGCGTTCTTGCGTGTCTGGGTGTGGAGGCTATGGAACTTGGGGAGGAGGGTGGTTGGTTACACAGGGGCTGTAGTGGCAGTCTGTGCTCCAGCTGCCTTTGCTGCAGCTCAACCATACACTGGAGCATACTGGTTTGATCCTCCAGCAGCCTCAGCATTGAATCCTGCCTCCTCTCATCACACTGCCGCCACATTTGAGCTTCAGCCCTCTCTTCAGCCTGCCACTTCTCCTCCTGGTCATTTTTTGCTTTCCTGCTCTCTGACATTATTTGCCTCCACGCATTTGTCTGTGTTCTGTCAGTGTGGGAGGTGATCATTGAAACACATGCAGCTGGTGGAGGAAAAAAAAAGGGACAGCGGTATTTAAAAAGACACATTTTATAAAACAGTGGCTACACTCTTTCAGGGTAAACCTTGCTGTTAACATTACATACATAGCACATGTGCTTTCGTTACAAGGTCGCATTTTGCCTCCCCCCACCGCTTGGCTACCCCCTCAATCCTCCCCCCTCCCAGTGGCTAACAGCAGGGAATATTTCTGTTCAGTCACAGACGAACAGCCCAGCAGGAACGGGCACCTCTGAGTGTCCCCTGAAGAAAAGCACCCTGTTTCAACCAGGTGACCATGAATGATATCTCACTCTCCTGAGGATAACACAGAGAGATAAAGAACGGATGTTGTTTGAATGCCAGCAAACATACACTGCAATGCTTTGTTGTACAATGATTCCCGAGTATGTGTTACTGGCCTGGAGTGGTAAAGTGTCCTACCATGGAGGACGCAATAAGGCTGCCCTCCCCAGAAACCTTTTGCAAAGGCTTTGGGAGTTCATCCAGGAGAGCCGCAAATGCCAGGGCAAAGTAATCCTTTCACATGCTTGCTTTTAAACCATGTATAGTATTTTAAAAGGTACACTCACTGGAGGTCCCTTCTCCGCCTGCCGGGTCCAGGAGGCAGCCTTGGGTGGGTTCGGGGGGTACTGGCTCCAGGTCCAGGGTGAGAAACAGTTCCTGGCTGTCGGGAAAACCGGTTTCTCCGCTTGCTTGCTGTGAGCTATCTACAACCTCATCATCTTCTTCTTCGTCGTCCCCAAAACCTGCTTCTGTGTTGCCTCCATCTCCATTGAAGGAGTCAAACAACACGGCTGGGGTAGTGGTGGCTGAACCCCCTAAAATGGCATGCAGCTCATCATAGAAGCGGCATGTTTGGGGCTCTGACCCGGAGCGGCCGTTCACCTCTCTGGGTTTCTGGTAGGCTTGCCTCAGCTCCTTAAGTTTCATGCGGCACTGCTTTGGGTCCCTGTTATGGCCTCTGTCCTTCATGCCCTGGGAGATTTTGACAAAGGCTTTGGCATTTCGAAAACTGGAACGGAGTTCTGATAGCACGGATTCCTCTCCCCATACAGCGATCAGATCCCGTACCTCCCGTTCAGTCCATGCTGGAGCTCTTTTGCGATTCTGGGACTCTATCATGGTCACCTCTGCTGATGAGCTCTGCATGGTCACCTCTGCTGATGAGCTCTGCTTGGTCACCTGCAGCTTGCCACACTGGCCAAACAGGAAATGAGATACAAAAGTTCGCGGTTCTTTTCCTGTCTACCTGGCCAGTGCATCTGAGTTGAGAGTGCTGTTCATAGCGGTCACAATGGAGCACTCTGGGATAGCTCCCAGAGGTCAATACCGTCGAATTGTGTCCACAGTACCCCAAATTTGACCCGGCAGGGACGATTTAAGCGCTAATCCACTTGTCAGGGGTGGAGTAAGGAAATCGATTTTAAGAGCCCTTTAAGTCAAAATGAAGGGCTTCATCGTGTGGACGGGTGCAGGTTTACATCGATTTAACGCTGCTAAATTCGACCTAAAGTCCTAGTGTAGACCAGGGCTTAGTGATATTGCATCTGTTATATCTGGGGACCCTGACCCTGTCTGCATTGTCTTGTTCTAGGAGTTCCAAAGTTACAAGTTGTGAGTGTAGTTATCCATCAAATAACACATGTATTAAAAATTGTTTTTTAAAAAAAAAAGGTACGTGAAAATATCTCCCAAGTAGGGAACAGTGTATATCCAAGTATTACATCCATATCTACAAGTGCTGGTATTCGTAGGATTGCTGTACTTTTTAAAAACACACGCACACAAGCTCCCAAACCATCCTTTTCAAGCATTTGTAAACTTGTAATTAATGCACACCATTAGGTCTTATCTCTAGGCAAGTGGTATGTCTCTATAGTTCAGTGTTAAAGTTTATGATGAATATTTGATTTCATAAGCTATTTGATGTCTGATGCTAGTTTGATTAACTCCTGAATGGCCTATGTCCTGGTTTCCCCTGGTTTCCTATCGCTAAGATTCTCAAAACTAATTTCTCACTGAAGGTACAAGATTGGAGTGTATAAATCTGTTGGAACTTGCTCCTTCTAGAATTATAAGACGACAGTAATTTTACTCATCCTTTTTGAATTCAGAATGTGATTTTTTTCATTGACAACGTCTTGGTTGACCCAGGCTTATTTAATACAAGACTTAGCAATAGTGGCCTGTGTTTATTGTAATAAAATCAGTTAAACAGTGATAAATATCAATATTTTTCCCTACTAGACGAGCCAGCGCAGCGCTAAATTGCTTAAAACGCTTTCATGAGATGAAGAAACGAGGACCTAAACCTTACAGCCTCCATTTAGATCATATTGTTCAGAAGGCAATCTCAACACACCAAAAAAGGGATCAATACCGTGTGCAGAAAGATATCTTTGTTTTAAAGGTATCTTGATTAACCATTTAACTGATAGTAAGCTTAATGTTAAATTTCAGAGACTCTGACGTTAATTTATGTTGTGATTTTTTTTAAACCATTCTCCAGAAATGCTGGGGTTTTTTTGTTTTGTTTTTTTTTAATATCACGATTTCTGTTTGGGGTTTTTTTGTTTGTTTGTTTGATTTTAACCCACGATCCTTTATGCACTTTCTCTTCAGCAGCCAGACCATTTAAGGGATATTGTGAGGTTTGCTTCTAACTTTAATAAAATAAATGTAATTGCCTCTTTCGCAAATGAAATTTTTAACTCTAATAAAAATGAACATATTTGACTTACAGAACTAGAAGGCATTCTGAAAATCTAATTTACTTTTCGCTTTTTATGCTGTCTGCTACTTTGCAAACCTACTGCTAAGATGCAACAGACTACTTTTTCTAAGCTTTGGCAATGAAACTAAACTAGTTCTCTTTAATTTCAAGACTAGTTTTTAGTCAGTTTCACTTTTAGACTGTCATTGCGGCACCAGAATGCTGCAGTTTGAGTTGTATACACACATGATAGGTTTTTGCAAAAAAGTAGGAAATGCTTTTCATTGGAATTTATCTTCAGTTTCAAAAATGTAGTATAAATTAATTTGAGGTTTAGACTTTATAATGCTTATTTCCCTGCTGATAGTGTAACCTTGTTTGATGTAGAATGCTGTTTGTCAAGCATTAGTACAGTTGCAGTATAATCAACAACAGTTCATTAAACGATTGTGGATTTGATCATAAGCATTTTTATGTTAGGATAATTTGCAGCAAAGAAACTTCCTATTTTCACTTCTTTTCTAATATTCTAGGATACAGAAGAAGCACTTGTAATGAATCTTAGAGATAGTCAAGTACTTCATCATAAAGAGAACCTTGAGTGGAATTGGAATCTGATAGGGACCATACTGAAGGTGAGCAAAGAAAATTCATAATAGTGGTTTTATGAAATAGATTGAAAAAATAATTTGGCTTATTTCTTATGTGAGCTTAAAGTTTGTAGTATTAGAAGAGAGCTATAAGTAGACACTTCTGAAATCTTCTAATAGAAGTAGGTTCCTGTTTGTTTTTTTTCACCAGGAGTGTTTGTATACTCTGGTATTTCTGCTTTTCAAAATGACTTCTAGTTTTTCTATTCAGTTGTCTTATTCTGAATTGAAAAACAAGAATTGCATCTGGTAGACCACTAAGGTTTCTCCTCATAAAATTGGAGAAATTAGATAATAAAAAACTGCTAAGCCACCTGGTTAATTTTCCTGCCAATGGAGGATTTTCCATACAATATATTTTTTTAGTGCTTTGTCAAACTAAATTTTAAATGTTTCAAAGAATGAAGCTTCAGATCCTCCAAAATGAAATCCCATTTTGTTTTCTGCTTGTATTTTAACCTGTTTAGATGCCGTTTTATTATCTCTCAGTATTCACTGGTGTTTTTAAGTTAGTACCTCAAATATGAATTATTTGGTATTTACCCATTTTAGATTATTAATAAAAACCCAATTTAGCACATATCCCTGCAACTCCCCACCTAAATACCATTCTTCAAATTCGCATTGACTATTATCCATTACCCTTAGGCGAAGGGTCTCAGATATTTCTGTCAGTGACATTGCTCGTATTCAGAACTATTCAAATGATCATGCAGCACCATGAAATGCTTTGCTAAAATAAAGTGTTCTCCTTAACACTAATGTTAAATTCTATTTAATGCTAATGAGGAGGGAGTGACAGGGAAATAGAATAGACAGCTGTGCACTGTTGACTTTAAAAATCACATTTATCTGATAATTTTTTACTGCTAGTATTACAAATCATTCATAGGATTGCTATAACTGAAAGAGTAGAATTTTTTTCTTTATTTTTTGTTAGCTGTTAACTTTGTGCTGTTCAAACTTAGTGAAAAGTGATACTGACTACATTATCTGTTGCCCTACTTCTCGTGTATTAGCATGATGATATTGCTCTCATGCCTTGCCTAGGCAGGAGGGACAGTGTTCATGTGTGTGTTTTTTTCCCGAAGACCTTGCAAGAGGGTGTTTATTTGTAACAATAAAAGTACAGATGACTGTGAAGAGACAACAGGAAAGAATGAGCACAAAGGGGAAGTGGTGGTTCAAGGTGGGGTGGGCTCAGGCATGCTTTGTGGTGTTCATGGGCCTGGCCGAAAGATCCTTATAAACATCAACTGGGGAGCAGAGAAATTCTTATTAAAATACTGTTTAATAGGTGCAGTATCAAAATATTGAATTTATTCAAACTTATTAATTTTGATTAATACAAACAATTCACGTAGCCCGTGTTCCTCTAAAATGCCTGTTTTTAAAGTTGCTGTTTGTTTATAGATAAGAAAAATAAGCAGACTTGGTTTTCAATATTTTGAAATTTTATTCACTGGAATTTTGTACACAGACACAAATGGCCCACTCCTGTCAACCCCAACTCCTCACCAGAGAGAAAATGGGCTTTTCCATAAAAAATAAATAAATACATAAATTTTTAAAAAATGTTTCTAGACTTGATAACCATTAGTTTTATATTTATAAACAGCCAGAACCATGAGTGAGTAACTATGTTCAACTGTGAAGCTAATTGAAAGAAAATAAAGATGTGATGACACTTTAATTGTTACGGGAATGAAATCATTCTTCAGAGGTTTCTTTAGATTCTTTCATGCACAAAGAGAATAACTAATGAGAAATTTTTAAATAGTAACTGAAGCATCTGTGTCCATATAGAAGGGAAGAAATTTTACTGAATAACTCAAGAGTGATGTACAAGTCTTACATAATGCCATATCTGCTCTTTTTCTAGTGGCCAAATGTAAATCTAAGGAACTATAAAGATGAACAGTTGCACAGGTATGTAAAACTTATTTAGACTTCCCGTGTGTGTGTGGGGGGGGGGGTGTTTGAAATATTTCAATCAGCTATTCCTTGGAAATGCAACATTTCTAAATTCTACTCTGTATATTTGCTGTGAAAATGAAAATTAGGCAATTAAGTTGTAAAGCTTAAATATAAGGAGCCATTTATGTATGCTAAGAGTTATTTTCTGTGCAAATATTTTTAATATATTTATCCCCTAAAACAGGAGTATGTCAAATAGCCAAACACTCTTCATTACATTTTAAACCTCAAAAGATTATATTTCTTCAATTTAGTGTTTGGTGGCAACATTTTGAGAAACATTCCTGAGTAAAGCAAACCTGGTCACTCAGCTGGTACCAAAAAATAAAACAAAAGGTTGAAGATTTAAAAAAAAAAAAAAGGGGGGGGGGGCAACAATTTGAAATCAAATGTAGGTGTTTTTTAAGAACTAAAAACTCTAACAGTGCTTTTCATCTGCATTTGTAATCTTTGGAACAAGGGCATTTTTCTTTTCTCACTTCTACTCCCAGCTTCAAGTGTTAGTAAATATCTTTGGGATGTCATTCATAATGTAGACCTTAGACATTGATCTGAATAAACAATCTTTTAGTTTTCCCTCATTTTGCTGCCATGACAAGATATTTTTGTGTAGACTTATGAGGAAAACCTTCTGCTAAGATACAACCTTAAGGACTACACCTTGACCTCTGAATTTCTTTTAGTAAAAATAATCAGTCTACTTTGTAATGTAAATGTAAAAATGGATTGCTACCCTTTACATTCTGTTCTAAACCTGAGTGGTGGTGTCATGATAATCATAATGGCCACAATCTAACTGTATTCCTCTTTCCTTGTGACCCTTTCATACACACACAATACAAAAATAATTGCTAACTGGTAATACGTGATACAGGAGTATTTTCCAGATTCACTAATTTGTAATAATACTCTTTTCAAAGGAATGTCTACTATTCTGTGTAACTGTTTCCTACATTGTACTGTATTCATTCATTGTTCAGTGGATGAGTGATTTTTTTAATGCTCAATAAATTGTGAAAAGCGAGGACACTTTATTATAAAACTTATTTCTGCACTTGCAGAATTGCAAACCGCTATCTCCATGCTTTTACTCTAACTCTTGGTTGCAATTAACATAGATTAAAAAAAAACCTCTGCAGTCTTGGATGACTCAGAGCTATGAACTGTTAACTGGATCATTCTCAAAAGTTGTTGACACCAAAACACTTTTTTTTTTCTTTAGGCTTTATGTTCTCCGTTGTATAAATACACAACTTGTGCTGTGTGTTAGTGCATTTAGTCTAATGTATGTTGTGAAAATCTTATGACTATTAAAGTAATCAAAATGGCTCTTAAAAATGATTAAATCATAATTGTGGTGTTCAAGTTATTGCTAGCCTTACTTAATCTTTGAGAGATGCACATAAACATAATCCATAAGAATGTTTAATTATGACTTATGTTCGCTCACATGCTCTCATTATAGGTTGGTTGTTGTGTGAAAATATAAAACAGCCTGGAGAGGACTCCTCAGGAATTTCTCTGCCCTGTGTTTTGTCAGTTAGACTTGGACAGAGGCCTGTTCTCTCATTCCTGCTGTAACAACAATAAAAAAAAATCAGTGTTTGTAGAGAGAGTCATAGATACCCCTTAAAAAGCATTCTGTGTTCTCTTATACTAAATGACTAGTGATTTATGGAAAATATTAATATATATTTTAATTACAAACTTAGGGCCCCACTGCTGCAATCCTGAATTGATTCCACCTGAATCAGTGTAGCTTTGCACTGAGACACTTATAGGGCTTCATATTTGATCATTAGTAATGCCCGAGATCTGTTTAAACTGTCAAAACAAGAAGTATCACTTTGGGAAAATATGGGGTGACATTCGTAGAAGGCATGTATTTTTCTTGAAGACAAACATATACTAGCCACTATGTGGTCTGACTTCTCTTAGGAATACATAACAAATACCAGGACACATTAATTTTTTTTAAAAATCTGCCAAGAGAAGAATAGTTTAATACAGGAAGTGGGTCACTCTTCTAGACAGACAGATGGGAGTAATCTCTAAATTTTCCACAGGAGAAATGTTACAGAAGAGATTATAATTGAATTAACTTGTTTTATTGCCTGCTTTTGTTGTTCACTGTAAAAAAAAAAAAAAAAAAAAAGTTCCTCTTGATAACTTGAATTTTTTGTTTATCTTATATTGTGGCATTCCCAAAAGGCATAGAAAGAACTTTTGTGACTCTTCACATGGTCACATCTCTGAAATTGTTCTCTTGATATACTTGTTATTTGGGCTGCCTGATCTTTGTTTCTGCAGACTACAATTTTAGTAATTTGGGGATAAATCTACTTGGTACCCATCACCCTAACTCCTCACATACAAAATATCCCTTTCATGACCACATGTTCATATAAATTATTTCTTGCAGCACAGTAAGAATTTTTTAGGGTAATCAATTAATTCTTCTCATTTTAATCTTAATTAGGTTTGTCCGACGACTGCTGTATTTTTACAAGCCTAGCAGTAAGTTGTATGCGAACCTGGATCTGGATTATGCCAAATCTAAGCAACTCACTGTTGTGGGTTGCCAGTTTGCTGAATTTCTTCTTGAATCTGAAGAGGTGAGAAATGATTTCAGCTACAAGATATAAGAAAAAATGACAGTTCTCTGTGCTAGACAAGCAAAATCTTAATTTTAATAATGAGCTTTGCAAGAAAACTTTAGGGTTTTAAAATTTAAAAAGACCATCTTGGCAAGTCTAATTAGAATCCTGTGGCACGCTGGCCAGCAGATATAGAAGTGCCTCAGTACTGTGGGGATTTGTTTATTACAAAGGAGTGGGTTTTTTGTTTTGTGATGTTTTTTAAAGCAGAAATGGGTTTTGTGGGATGTTCCCTGGCCTCTTGTTCAATACCAGAGATGTATCCCTATTATCATGCTCAAATTCCTTTCCTTCAACTATACTAAAATATTTTACTTTGTCTTTACTCAGGGGACTTTTCATGACTGTCATACTTCATATGTCAAAATTGGTACAGAGCTCCCCCTGAAACCAAACAGTCTTTTTATATTTGCCTTTAGCTTTTTTCACGTAGTTAAACTGTTTGCGCTAGTTAACATTTTTATTTTATCATCTTGATGTAAGTGCATTCTGAAAAATTTAAATCAATACATACTAGTAAACATAAACCAACTAAAACTGTTCATTACCAGTAATAAATGAAAATATCTTTTTACTTCTTTTGGGTAGGATGGACAAGGCTATCTGGAGGAATTGGTAAAAGATATTGTGCATTGGCTGAACTCTTCCTCTGGAATGAAACCAGAACGCAGTCTTCAGAACAATGGGTTACTAAGCACCCTTAGTCAGCACTACTTTCTGTTTTTTGGTACACTCTCCTGTCACCCTCATGGAGTGAAAATGCTTGAAAAATGCAATGTGTTTCAGTGGTGAGTGTTTGTATTTACTTCAGTTTGTAATATGCTGTGGGTAACATGTACAATCCATATAAAAACTGCAAATAGTAAATAAAGATCTATGTCCAACAAAATGAAAAACCTCCCAAATCTCACTGGGTTCTCCAAACTTTTCGGAAAAAGCCCTGTAATACAGATGGATTTTTTAGAATGGCCTTTTTTTCCATGCATGTGTGACTGACAAAAACATCTTGGTGACTGCATCAGGGAGACAGTTTCTGTCTACACACTAAAAATAACGAGGAGTCCTTGTGGCACCTTAGAGACTGACAAATTTATTTGGGCATAAGCTTTCATGGGTTAGAACCCACTTCATCAAGTGCATGGAGTGAAAATACAGGAGCAGGTATAAATACATGAAAGGATGGGGGTTGCTTTACCAAGTGTGAGGTCAGTCTAACGAGATAAATCAATTAACAGCAGGATACCAAGGGAGGCAAAATAACTTTTGAAGTGGTATGAGAGTGGCCCATTACAGACAGTTGACAAGAATGTGTGAGTAATAATAGGGAGAAATCAGTATTGGAGAAATTAAGTTTAGGTTTTGTAATGACCCAACCACTCCCAGCCTCTATTCAGGCCTAGACTGTTGGTATCCAGTTTGCAAATTGGTTCCAGTTCTGCAGCTTCATGTTGGAGTCTGTTTTTGCAGATTTTAGTTGAAGAATTGTCACTTTTAGGTCTGTTACTGAGTGACCAGAGAGATTGAAGTGTTCTCCTACTGGTTTTTGAACGTTATGATTCCTGATGTCAGATTTGTATCCATTTATTCTTTTGCGTGGAGACTGTCCGGTTTGGCCAATGTACATGGCAGAGGCGCATTGCTGGCACATGATGGCATATATCACGTTGGTAGATATGCAGGTGAATGAGCCGTTGATGGTGTGGCTGATGTGGTTAGGTCCTGTGATGGTGTCTCTTGAATAGATATGTGGACAGAGTTGGCACCAGGGTTTGTAGCAGGGTTTGGTTCCTGGGTTGGTGTTTTCGTTGTGTGGTGAATAGTTGCTGGTGAGTATTTGCTTCAGGTTGGGAGGCTGTCTGTAAGCGAGGATTGGCCTGTCTCCCAAGGTCTGTGAGAGTGAGGGATCGTCCTTCAGGATAGGTTGTAGATCCTTGATGATGCGTTGGAGAGGTTTTAGTTGGGGACAGTAGGTGACGGTTAGTGGTGTCCTGTTACTTTCTTTGTTGGGCCTGTCTTGTAGTAGGTGACTTCTCGGTTCCCTTCTGGCTCTGTCAATCTGTTTCTTCACTTCACCAGGTGGGTATTGCCGTTTTAAGAATGCTTGATAGAGATTCTGTATGTGTTTGTCTCTGTCTGAGGGATTGGGGCAAATGCGGTTGTATCTTAGAGCTTGGCTATAGACAATGGATCGTGTGATGTGGTCTGGATGAAAGCTGGAGGCATGTAGCTAAGTATAGCGGTCAGTAGCTTTCCGGTTACCCGCATGGCCCCTAAGTATGCCAATATTATTGTGGCTGACTTAGAACAACGCTTCCTCAGCTCTCATCCCCTTACCCCCCCCCCCTCACTTTACTTGTGCTACATTGATGACATCTTCATCATCTGGACCCATGGGAAGGAGACCCTTGAGGAATTCCTCCAAGATTTCAATGATTTCCACCCCACCATCAACCTCAGCCTGGACTAGTCCACACAAGAGGTCCACTTCCTAGACACTACAGTGCTAATAAGCGATGGTCACATAAACACCACCCTATACCGGAAACCTACTATACTTACCTACATGCCTCCAGCTTTCATCCAGACCACTCTGAAACCTATCTACGCACTGGAAATATGAGAAAAAGGCGGTCAGCATGTATTGTCAAATATCATGCTAATGTTTCTTAAGCAGCCAGTATCAGATTAACATTTGTCCTTACCTTAATTTTGACTCAACACATTATGTTGAATGGTAAAAATGATAATTAGCAAGGTGGTGTATATATTATGTGTACATGCATAAAATACTAAAGTTTAAAGTGGATTCCAACTAATACTTTCTTTCAACTTTTTTCAGTCTTCTTAATCTCTGCTCCTTGAAGAACCAAGATCACTTACTAAAACTGACAGTTTCTAGTTTGGATTACAGCAGAGATGGGTTAGCAAGAGTGATCCTTTCCAAAATTTTAACTGCATCTACTGATGTAAGTGTAATTAATCAAGTACCCTGCTTGTCAATATTTATTATTAAATATTTTATTTCTTTTGTTGTTTAATTTAGTAAGCTAAAACTGGTTAATTTAAAATGTTATATGTTCATTCATTAAAACAGGCTTTCATTTTTCTTTTTTATGTAACACACACTCTCCTAGCATACCACAGAAAACTTTTTAAAATATAACGTGGGCCTCATGTATTCTGTGACACTGTTAACTGCACAACTTGCCATAGAGTCCATTCCTTGCCACCTAATTGGACTCGAGAATTTAAGCTTTTATTTAATAGTTTCTAGCCCTCAGGTTTGAGGGAGCTGATGGTGGAGGGGAAATGTTCTTAAATGCATGAACCAAATATAAACCAATGCCAAGTTATCTTCTTGATGAATAACTGGAAGGCCTGATCTTCACTAGAAGAAAGTTGGATTTTTAATGTTAGCTAACGCATGTTAAAATCCTAGTGAAAACAAGTTTTAACACATGAGCTGATTGAAGTAAATCTTAGAAAGATGCGTAGGGGAAGGCGTGATTGCAGAGTGAGAGAAGGATACAAAAATTGGCATTGACACTGGAACTGCTGGAGTGAAGGAGGTGAGTGGGATTATATAGGCTAAGGAAAGACGCCTACTGGATCCTCAAGAAAAGAGCAAGAAGTTTAGGTTTGATATCGTAGACAAGTAGCGACCAGTGGAGGGATTCAATTTGAGTGATGTCAAAAAGGATAAATAAAGTTGAGACTTGCCCAAGAAAGTCATTGTATACCTTGTTTGCAGTATTGTAGCCATGTTGGTCCCAGGATGTTAGCGAGACAAGGTGGGTGAGGTAATATCTTCTATTGGATCAACTTATGTTGGTAAAAGATACAAACTTTTGAGCTGTTCTTCAGAAGAAGAGCTGTGTGCAACTTGAAAGGTTGTCTCTTTCCCCAACAGAAGTTGGTCCAGTAAAAGATATTACTTCACCCACCTTGTCTCAGTGATATACCTTGGTGAGAGCAGCTCTTCTGTAGACTGGAGAGGACAAAATTAAGTGCCAAGAGGGAGTTAGGGGATGGGAAGTCAGACAGTTACTATAAATGCCCTGTATTTCTTTGAGGCTGGCAAATATTGAAGGATTTCTGTATGCGAAGGTGAGAGGTTGAGGGTAAGGGAGGTGGGTGGTTGAGAGTGGGAACTAGGAAGTTTGTGTCAAGATGGCAGTTTGAAAGTGGACAGTAAGACCTTGGACTGGAATTCATATTCTTTAAAGAAATCGAGTACTTGTGGCACCTTAGAGACTAACCAATTTATTTGAGCATGAGCTTTCGTGAGCTACAGCTCACTTCATTGGATGCATACCGTGGAAACTGCAGAAGACATTATATACACAGAGACCATGAAACAATACCTCCTCCCACCCCACTCTCCTGCTGGTAATAGCTTATCTAAAGTGATCATCAAGTTGGGCCATTTCCAGCACAAATCCAGGTTTTCTCACCCTCTGCTCCCCCCACACACAAACTCACTCTCCTGCTGGTAATAGCTTATCCAAAGCGACCACTCTCCCTACAATGTGCATGATAATCAAGGTGGGCCATTTCCAGCACAAATCCAGGTTTTCTCACCCCCCCCCCCCCCCCACACACACACAAACTCACTCTCCTGCTGGCAATAGCTCATCCAAACTGACCACTCTCCTTACAATGTGCATGATAACCAACAACCACATACCACACAACAGAACCACTAACCCAGGAACCTATCCTTGCAACAAAGCCCGTTGCCAACTGTGCCCACATATCTATTCAGGGGACACCATCAAAGGGCCTAATGACATCAGCCACACCATCAGAGGCTCGTTCACCTGCACATCCACCAATGTGATATATGCCATCATGTGCCAGCAATGCCCCTCTGCCATGTACATTGGTCAAACTGGACAATCTCTACGTAAAAGAATAAATGGACACGAATCAGATGTCAAGAATTATAACATTCATAAACCAGTCGGAGAACACTTCAATCTCTCTGGTCATGCAATCACAGACATGAAGGTCGCTATCTTACAACAAAAAAACTTCAAATCCAGACTCCAGCAAGAAACTGCTGAATTGGAATTCATTTGCAAATTGGATACTATTACTTTAGGCTTAAATAGAGACTGGGAGTGGCTAAGTCATTATGCAAGGTAGCCTATTTCCCCTTGTTTTTTTCTACCTCCCCCCGACGTTTTGGTTAAACTTGGATTTATGCTGGAAATGGCCCACATTGTAAGGAGAGTGGTCAGTTTGGATGAGCTATTGCCAGCAGGAGAGTGAGTTTGTGGGGGGGGGGGGGGTTGAGAGAACCTGGATTTGTGCTGGAAATGGCCCACCTTGATTATCATGCACATTGTAGGGAGAGTGGTCGCTTTGGATAAGCTATTACCAGCAGGAGAGTGAGTTTTTGTGTGTGTTTTTTTGGGGGAAAAAAAAGGGGGGAGCGGGTGGGGGGGTGAGAAAACCTGGATTTGTGCTGGAAATGGCCCAACTTGATGATCACTTTAGATAAGCTATTACCAGCAGGAGAGTGGGGTGGGAGGAGGTATTGTTTCATGTTCTCTGTGTATATAATGTCTTCTGCAGTTTCCACGGTATGCATCCGATGAAGTGAGCTGTAGCTCACGAAAGCTCATGCTCAAATAAATTGGTCAGTCTCTAAGGTGCCACAAATACTCCTTTTCTTTTTGCGAATACAGACTAACACGGCTGTTACTCTGAAACCTTTAAAGAAATCGTGATGATAGAAACTCTTGGATTTCATGCTTCTCCCACCGTGAGATAGGGAGGAACTCCATGAGGTCTAAGTTTGTGGTGTGGGAGGAGGGGGAGACTTGGAGGGCAGGGGTTACCCTTGTGTTGAGCAAAGTCAGATAATCAAGGAATTTTTGTAGTTCCGCTTTTGCTCTCCCCAGAACCCTCATCCTACACCATCATTTGTTTGTCTTCACTAGACTTCTTGTCTAAAATTAATTGATTGCCAGCTAACTAGCTATTTAATGCATGTAAAAGTTAGTCCGCAACTCTCCTAGGGATAAGCTTAAGCTAAACAACAAATGTTTGTAGCCTAGGTTGAGCCTACCTGGCTCCACTTTTCCTCAGAGCTTTCCCCAGTAGCAATAGTGAAATTGACTTGATAGTTACCAGTTTTCATTGCTGCCCACAGGGTTCTGAGTACAGTAGAACCTCAGTTACGAACACCTTGGGAATGGAGGTTGTTCATAACTCAGCAAAACATTATGGTGGTTCTTTCAAAAGTTTTCTATTGAACATTGACTTAATACAGCTTGGAAACTTTAATATGTAGAAGAAAAATGCTGCTTTTAACCATCTTAATGTAAACAAAACAAGCACAGAAACTGTTTCCTTATCTTGTCAAATCTTTTTTTTAAAACTTTCCCTTTATTTTTTTTAGTAATTTACGTTTAACACAGTACTGTACTGCATTTGCTTTTTTTGGTCTCTGCTGTTGTCTGGTTGTGTACTTCCGGTTCCAAATGAGGTGTGTGGTTGACTGGTCAGTTCGTAACTCTGGCATTCGTAACTCTGAGGTTCTACTGTAGCAGCAATGGACCAATGTCTTGTTCATTTCACTCTGCTACTTAGGAAAGCTGCAAGTAGCAACATAAGCATTGGAGTTGTCTGGCTTGGGAAACTGCACTGAATTTGTTCACATTTAGAAGGTTATCTTCACAACTTAAGCAACATATTGTAAGAGATCTTAAATTCTTCAAAAATTGATAGTATAAATCGCTTCAGGTACCAGGGCCAGCTTTCCCACTCATCAGAGAAAAGTAGATTTTTCAAATCATTGCTGCAGGTAGAGCATAGAAGCTGTCCTGTATGAAATAGTGCTGGCAATTCACAAGGCAGCACTTATAACTGTACTGACAATTTTCTACACCGTGCCAAAGACAGTGGACTGTTAGATGGTATTGGCTTTCAGATGAGACAAGTGAGACTTGTCCTGACCAGATAACTTGTGGTCATGGAAAAAATAGTTACATCACACTTTCTGTAAGAGAAAAACATGTAGACAGTTATAATTCTAGTAATACGTGCAAAACAATGTGTAAACTGCACTTATTTGCTGTGTAACATTATGATGGAAGTGCACTGCTTTTGAATATGAAAAATCCATTTAATATTTAACTACTGTATATTCTCTCTTGCAAATTTTTTTTTTTCCTTTTGCAGAGCTGCAGGTTATATGCAACAAAACATTTACGAGTATTGTTGAGGGCCAATGTAGAATTCTTTAGTAACTGGGGGATTGAATTACTGGTGACCCAGCTGCATGATAAAAATAAAACCATATCTTCTGAAGCACTTGATATCTTAGATGAGGCGTGTGAAGATAAGGTGAGCATCATTAGTCTACAGCAATAACTTAAGAATGTATGTAGAAAAATTATATTTTCTTTCTTTAAAAAATTAAATCAAATTTCCTTTTTTGATAATTACACTTTGCAGAGTGTTTAATTTGCCTGCTACAGAGTGCCTATATAATGAATATTAGTGAACTACAGTAGCATATATTGTAGGACATTTTTGTGATGTTGATTACTCTCTGTCATATACTTTCAATTTCATGTGCTTCTGGGTGGTTATCACTGCTATTGTAATTTTCATTCTTAAAGGTGCTCAGAGCTTCTCATAGGCTCATAGACTATCAGAGTTGGAAGGGACCTCAGGAGATCATCTAGTCCAACCCCCTGCTCAAAGCAGGACCAATCCCCAATTTTTTTTTGCCCCAGATCCCTAAATGGCCCCCTCAAGGATTGAACTCACAACCCTGGGTTTAGCAGGCCAATGCTCAAACCACATATAGATATTTCTTATTCTAAATAAATAGTTGTCTTTTTAATTTAAATGGCTTACATAAATTCAGGATTTTAAAATAAGTTTTTCTTCTCTTTTAGGCCAATCTTCACGCCCTTATCCAGATGAAACCTGCTCTCTCCCATCTTGGAGACAAAGGGTTGCTTTTGCTTCTAAGGTAGGTGTTACATGCATCTTTTCATTTCAGAAAAACGTTCATACTCAAAGTGGTTTGTTAGAGATGGACTATTCATTGTCTGTTGTTACTTTACAGATTTCTGTCCATTCCAAAGGGGTTTTCCTATCTAAATGAGAGAGGTTATGTAACAAAACAAATGGAGAAATGGCAAAAGGTAATTCTAATTATTTTTAAAGGAGGGACAGTGTGAATATAGTCATTTAGAAGCTTGGAAGGAATTCACAGTTGTACAATATTAATGTCAGGACATTCTGTTGCTTCAGTGATTAAGGGTTTGTGAGTCTTTCTAGTGAAACATCCTGTTATTAGGGACTCTTCACTCCATTGTGTGAATACTGTCTTGTCTTATTAAGAGCATGTTGATGAGATTTTTGATGATATAAAATTAACAAAAAAACCCTCCAACATTTGGCAACAGTTCCCTTTTCCCCAAATGTACACAACTACATGACAGATTAGATGCTTTAGAAGAGTGGTGGGTCTGCTGAGTTGTCAGCAGAAGGTGGTGCATAATACCTTCTCTGGGAGAGAGAATTTCTTTCACAAATAATTGCCTTTTTTCCAAATGGCTACTGGCTCTAATGGTTACCAAAGAAAGTGAAGCTTAGGTGGTCTAATGAAGATGTTGACACACTATTCTGTTAGAAAGTGAACAGGAACACTCAGACTCACTGACAACAATGGAGAGATAGGTACCCGAGGGCAGCTTCTTGCTTCAGTACACTGAGAGCCATTGGAGATGACCGCCATTTTGAAAGAGGGCAGTTCTTGGAATTCTCTATAGTAGGTCCATAATTGTTCAGCCTCTGTTGATGGAGAAAATTAGTTATTAAAATAAGTCTGTCTTTCCATTAATCCTACAAAAAATATTCAAATATAGCCTACACACAAGATTTCAGTGTTTAAACTAAAAGCTTGAATTATCTCTTGTCCTTTTAGGATTATTTGAGAGAAAAAGTGCTATATCAGGTGCTAATTCTCTTAG
Organism: Eretmochelys imbricata; assembly: GCF_965152235.1. NCBI lineage: Eukaryota > Metazoa > Chordata > Testudines > Cheloniidae > Eretmochelys > Eretmochelys imbricata. The sequence continues at coordinate 27,642,602 of NC_135576.1, read as the reverse complement.
CATCCATTTTTTAACTAATTTTATCCCCTAAAGTAGTTGGGGAGATTCACTGTAAATTTTCAGAAAATTCATTCTGTACTCTAAGTACTGTAATTACTGCACTAGCTGAAAAACTCAACCTTGATTATAGTCAGAAATAGTTTCTCCATAATACGGTAGTATATTGTAAATACTAGAAACATTTGTTGACCGTCATATTATCAACAAGGTGATAGGCTCTATATTTTAATTTTCCTTTTTAGGAGTACAATTTAAAATATGTTGAATTAATTGAAGAACAACTTAATGAAGCACTTACCACTTACCGTAAACCTATTGATGGCGATAACTATGTTCGTCGGAGCAACCAAAGGTAACTTCTGTTACACGTAAACTTGTTTTAAGAAAGACATGAATTGTGATTGCTTTTTAAAATGTCATAATTATTGCCATCTAAACAGATCATCTCTCTTTCTACCAGATTACAGCGGCCACATGTCTACCTGCCAGTTCACCTTTATGGCCAACTGGTGCACCACAAAACAGGCTGTCATTTGTTGGAAGTTCAGGTGAGGACATTGACTATAGATAAATTAAAAGTAGGGCTGTCAATTAATTCCAGATAACTCACACGATTAACTCAAAAAAAATTAATCACGATTAATCACGGTTGTAATCGCATTGTTAAACAATAGAATACTAATTGAAACTTATTAAATATTTTTCGATGTTTTTCTACATTTTAAAATGTATTGATTTCAATTACAACACAGAATACAAAGTGTACACTGCTCACTCTATTTTTTATTACAAATATTTGCACTGAAAAATGATAAAAGAAACCGTGTTTTTCAGTTCACCTCATACAAGTACTGTAGTGCAATTTCTTTGTTGTGAAAGTGTAACTTACAACTGTAGATATTTTTTTTTGCTCCATAACTGCACTCAAAAAAATTTTTAGAGCCTACAAGTCCACAGAGTCTTACTTCTTGTTCAGCCAATTGCTAAGACAAACAAGTTTGTTTATGTTTAGGGGAGATAATGCTGCCCACTTCTTATTTACAATGTCACTGATAAGTGAGAACATGTTCCCATGGGTCTTTTGCAGCCGGCATCACAAGGTATGCTAAACATTCGTATGCCCCTTCATGCTTCAACCACCATTCCAGAAAGAAACAGACTGAGTGGTCTTGTAGGCTCTAAAGTTTTACATTCTTTTTCGAGTGCTTGCTCATGTGTATTCCACAGTAGGTGTGCGTGCGCGCCATGTACACCCGTGCCGGTTTTTCCCTTAGCAGTACCCATGGGGGGGAGCAGCACTGCGACCCCTGGAGTGGTGCCTCTATATCGCGCTATAAGGGGAGCCGTGAGCTCCCCCCACCCTCAGTTCCTTCTTGCCGCCAGTGAAGGTGCGTCAGAACGTCTTGCTCCAGCGTTGCTGCAGCCTTTCCAGTTGATCTTAGTGGTACCTTTAGCTAGTGTTGTTAGCTCGTAGAAAGTAGTTTCTCAGTTATTAGAGTGGCCCACTGCATGCCCTGTGTCCCAGGCTTCAAGTCGTGCGACTCCTGTCACCGTTCCATGCCAAGGAGCAATCCACATGCTGAGTGTCTCTGCTGCTTAGCGAAACTCACGTGAGTGAATGCTGTAAGATCTGCAGGTCTTTCAAGCCGCGAACTAAGAAGGAGAGACCCATCAGGCTTCACGCTCTCCTCATGGAATTGGCGCTCGCTCCAACTCCAGCACACCGAGCGGACTCAGCACCAGGCGCCGCATCGTTGGTGCGCAGCGAAACCCCCTCCACCAGTCGGCACCGTTCCCCTTCCAAGAAACAAAGGAAGAGGTCGACCTCGCAGCAGCGCTGAGAGAATGAAGGGTGAGAGGCTGGTCCCGCGTTGGACAGCCCTCGGTTCCCCCCCCCGAGCTCGAAACCTCTGACTCGTGCTGAGCGGAGTAGCCTGGCAGCGTCGACACGCACCTCTCCCGCAGTCAGGATGCCGTCAACGCCAGAGGCTCTACAGGCCTCATGAGACATTCTGAGCTTGCTGGTGCCTGGGGCGCTGCCAGTGGCGGGCCCTTGGTCCCTAGGCAAACCGCCTCTCAGCACTCGACAGGCCTCCCTAGAACGTCGCAGCTCTCACCCTGAAGACCACTCTCTGCCTCGTTCAGTGCGCAGCAACCGGTCCACTCGCAGCTCGTGTCCATCACCCTCGACGCCAACCAGGGTTCCATCCGGGCAGGAGTCCCTGGGTCCCTCTACGCCACGCAGCAGCAGACGTAGGCACCGAGATAGGTGTCAAAGGCGCTCTTCTTCACGACGCAGCTATCGTATCTGGTCTCGGTGTGACTGACGCTTCCGCTCTGTCACACACGGGGCTCCTGCCACATGTCACCGCCACCGCAGGTCCAGGCGCCGAAGCGAGTCTTGGGACAGTACTTCCGGCAGGTACCTGTCTCGACATTGAGGTCTTGGTCCCATGGAAGACAGCATCATAGGCACCGCTGCTCCTACGGTACCGTTCGGTCAGTGGTGGCTTCGGCCTCAGCACTCAGCCACTCCTCTCTGGGTCGTACTGCCCGACCAGATAGTGCTACTGGGCCTGCAGCATGGACAGTGGCAAGGGGCCCCATGGCAGGGACAATGGTGTCAATGGGCACCGTGGCCGCCGATGCCCACCCAGCCTGGAACCCGCTCGGTGGCCGGGGTGTCTGAGGCCTCGTCGGCCTCGCTATCTAGGCAGAGGGACAAGTTGACAGGTCATGAGTCGTCGGCTCTGCGCCTGGACTCCGACCTGGGGGTTGATGCACCGGCTGAGGCCCACAGCCCTGTGCCGGCCTCCTTTCCTGCACCAGATAACACCATCACAGCACCACCGCCCTCTGCTCCACAGGAAGACTTCAGGCCTCATCAAGACCTGCTAAAGCAGGTGGCGTCGAGCCTCCAGTTGCAGGCCGAGGAGGTGGAGGGCCTGTCCAATTCCTTCTTTAATGTACTGTCCTCCTCGGGGCCGGGACATGTGGCTTTACCCCTTCACCAAGGAATAGCCAACATCTCCAACGCCTTGTGGCTAACTCTTGCCTCTCTGGCCCTGATTTCCAAGAAGGCTGAGAGGAAGTATTTCATGCCGGCCAAGAACCATGAATACCTCTACTCTCACCCGGCACCTAACTCTCTGGTGGTGGAATCTGTGAACCACTGGGAGCAGCAGAGCCAGCCCTCGCCCACCCCCAAGAATAAAGAGGCCAGGAGGCTAGACTCTTTTGGTTGAAAACTTTACTTCTCTTTGAGTTTCCAGTGTTAGGGGGCTTATTCCTTCACCCACTTACTTCCCTGGTCCTTCTCGCATGAACAGAGAGCAACAATACCCGAAGTCCAAAGGTTCAAACAATTCGATGTTTATTGGGGTGAACTTCCAGCAAGCATGATTCCAGTTTCCTTCCTTAGTGTCCTCCTTCCCAGCTCTGACACCACAGAGCCTTAGACCTGTGTCCCTGTTCCCATTGCTACCCTTAGCCAAACATGATTCCAACTTCCTTACTCCCATTCCCTGCTCCCATTTCCCTCACCCACATGCCCATGCCCACCCCCACCCACACCCTTCCTCATTGACTATAGATTATATAGTAAAACTTGAGTTCTGCTTAGCTATACCTTAACCAATCATTTTCCTGAAATTTAACTAACCAATCCTTACATATTGTAACATGATTATGTAACCAATTATATCCCACCACCTTAATTAGTTTACACCCAGCAAAATTAATTATACAGCAGACAGGAACAATCACAGAACCAGACAGAGATTATACAGACAAACAATAGCAAAGTGGGAACTATAATGGCAAAACAATACAGAAGTGAGGATTTCACATCCCAGCTATTGATAAGTGAGTTCTTGCCAGACAGGATGCTATCAAACTAAGTTTCCTTTTACATTTTCTAGGCACTTCCCTTTCTCTGGAGGTGATAGGAATACAATCCTGTCCTGATAATGCCTAACAGCCCAATAGCACCTTATTTCAATGTGACTAGTTTGGAATGTGAGGATGTGACTGTTCGCTTCCCAGCTTATGGCTGCCTCTGCTGCTTAGCCAAAGGCCTTAGCCTAAGAACAGGGCCTCAGACTGTCACAGTAAGAGAAGGCCCTTACACCGGCAGACAGTGATTTCTTTCTTTTATACCTCTAGAACTAGCCAAGCGATAAGAATACACCTAAATTCTTAGAGTATAGGCCTTTACAGACAGGCCTGAATATCTATATCCTAACATCCAGCTCTGGGTGGCCAACCATCAGGCCTTACTGAGCCGATATGATTTTAAAATATGGGAGTCCCTGCCAAAGTTCGAGCCACTCCTCCCAGAGTGGGATAGGAAGGACTTTAAGGCATTGGTGGATGAGGGGGCGACGGCAGCCAAAGCTTCCCTGCAGGCAGTGTCAGACGCGGCGGATACGTTGGCTCGCTCAATGGCCTCTGCAATCTCCATGCACAGGGAGTCATGGCTCTTCCTGTCCGGGCTTTCGGGGGAGGTCCAGTCCCTCATGCAGGACCCGCCATTCAACGGGAAAGCCCTGTTCGCCGAACAGACAGACATCAGGCTGCACGGGATGAAAGACTCTCACACCACCCTGCAGACCTTGGGCCTGTGCGTCCCTCCAGCTAAGGACAAGGCCAAACCGCAGACGTCGGCTCACCCTGCACAGAGCAGATATGAGTCCCCTTTCAAGAGGCTGAGAGACCAAAATTGCTGGCCTCAACGACAGTCCCGCTCTGCTCCACAACCTGGGCCCTCTAAGGTCAAGAGGCAGGGACAGAGGCGATTTTGACTATTTGCAGGGCGGCACCAGGGTAGTTGCCATGGAAACCCCTCTACTAATAAAGTTTGTGTTTGGCAACCGATTGTCCGCCTTCCGTGGCGAATGATCACAAATAACCTCAGACAGCTGGGTCCTCAACACCATTTCCAAGGGCTACATGTTGCAGTTGAGTTCACCCCTGCCCAACCACCTCCATCCCTGGTGGGCTCAGGGGACCCAGAGCACATTCACCTCCTAGGTCAGGAGGTGGAACGACTACTACGCCTGGGGGCGGTGGAGAGAGTGCCAGTAGAATTCCAGGGCAGGGGCTTCTACTCCCGATTATTTCCTGATCCCAAAGACGAAAGGGGGTCTCAGGCCAATCCTAGATCTGCGGAATCTCAATTGGTTTATGGTCCGCTCTAAGTTCCGCATGGTATCCCTGGCTTCTATTATCCCCTCCCTGGACCCGGGGGACTGGTACTCTGCCCTGGACCTTCAGGATGCATATTTCCACATCCATATTTTCAAAAGGCACAGGCACTTCCTCCTGTTCCTGGTGGGGCCCGACCACTACCAGTTCACAGTTCTCCCGTTTGTCCTATCCACGGCGCCCAGGGTATTCACAAAGTGTATGGTGGTGGTGGCGGCCTACCTTAGACGAGAAGGGGTCCAGATGTTCCCATATCTGGATGATTGGCTTCTCAAGGGAAACTCACGGTCTCAGATGAGGGCCCGTGTGGATCTGCTCCTGTCTACATGCGCCAAGCTCGGCCTGTTGGTAAACGAGACCAAATCAATGCTGGTCCCGGTGCAGCGCATAGAATTCATAGGGGCACTACTGGACTCCTTAAGGGCCACAGCCTCTCTCCCAGTGGGCAGGTTCGAAACCCTCAAAGGTCTCATCGCATCAGTCACGGCTTTTCCGGTGACAACAGCAAGGGCATGCCTTCAGATTCTGGGACACATGGTGGCGTGCACGTATGTGGTCCACCACGCCAGGCTCCGAATGAGGCCCCTCCAGCTATGGCTAGCCTCCCACTTCTCCCAGGCACGGGACGGCCTGGACAAGGTCCTCACGGTACCAACCCCAGTAATTGCCTCCCTAGAATGGTAGTCCTCCCCAGGCAACATGCTCCAAGGGGTTCCTTTCCGGGAGACAGCCCCGTCAATAGACCTGGTGTCCGATGCATCGGACTTGGGCCGGGGAGCCCACATAGGGAACATGCAAACCCAAGGGATGTGTGGTCAACCTTGGACGCGTCCCTCCATTCGTCACACAGTGTCATGGCAAGGTGGTCAGAGTCCTTACGGACAGCACCACCGCAATGTTCTACATCAACAGGCAAGGTGGGGCACAGTCCTCGGCCCTCTGCCGGGAAGCCCTGAGCCTATGGGAGTTCTGTATAGCCCACAACATCTCCCTGAGGGCTTTCCACCTACCAGGCACCCGCAATACACAAGCCAATCGCCTCAGCAGGGCTTTTTCCCCCCATTACGAGTGGTCGCTCCCCACGGTGGTCACTCACCGGCTCTTTCAAGAGTGGGGAATTCTCCACATGGATCTGTTCGCGCCCCGCCAGAACTGGCGTTGCCCCCGGGTTTGTTCCAAGGCGGAGGCTGGGAAGGGACTCGATCTCAGATGCCTTCCTCCTGCAGTGGTTGGACCAGCTTTTCTATGCTTTTCCACCATTTTCCCCTTATAGGCAAAGTTCTAGAAAAAGTGAAAACAGACAAGGCACATCCTCATTGCCCCAGCCTGGCCCCGTCAACATTGGTATGGGACCCTACTGGACCTGTTGGCGGCCCCTCCAAGGAGGTTGCCGCTTCGCCCAGACCTCCTCTCCCAGAACGGGGGAGCCACCTCCTTCATCCCAATCTGGCTGCTCTCCGCCTGACAGCATGGCAGCTCAGTGGCTAGACAAGGAGGTGTTCTGAGGAAGTCAGGCGGGTCCTCCCAGAAAGTAGGAAGTTGTCCACATGCCGGACGTACCTGGCGAAGTGGTCCAGATTTTCCGGGGGAGCGGGGACTTCCCTCATTGTCCACACCACTCCAGTGTATCCTTGAGGGGCAACCGCCTCTGTCAGAGTACACTTGGTGGCCATATCGGCCTTCCACCCACCAGTGCAAGGGCACTCGGTCTTCTCCCATACTATGACCTCCCGCTTCCTGAGAGGCCTTGACCGTTCATTCCCGTACGCTAGATCCCCTGTACCGCAATGGGACCTAAACCTGGTGTTGTCCCGCCTCACCGGGCCTCCCTTTGAACCCTTGGCCACATGTTCCTGGTCTCACCTCTCCTGGAAGATAGCTTTCCTTGTAGCAAGGCCCGACGTGTCTCGGAGCTCAGGGCCTTGATCTCAGAACCTCCATATATGGTCTTCCACAAGGATAAGGTCCAACTTTGCCCATCCCCTGCATTCCTCCCAAAGGTGGTCTCTGCCTTCCATATGGAACAGGACATCTTCCTTCCCATGCTCTGTCCCAAGCCCCATTCCTCCAATGAGGAATGCCGCCTCCACACGCTCAACGTATGCAGGGCACTGGCCTTCTACCTGGTTCGTACTAAACTGTTCCGTAAATCCTCACAACTCTTCGTTACCTCGGCTGAGCGTATGAAGGGGCAGCCTATTTCCACCCAGCGCCTTTGTCGCTGGATCACCTCATGCATACGCACGTGCTATGATCTGGCAGGGGTTCCGCCACCACCGATCGTCAGGGCGCACTCAATGAGGGCTCAGGCCTTGTCGGCTGCCTATGTAGCCCATGTCCTTACCCAGGACATCTGTAGGGCTGCCACCTGGTCTTCAGTTCACACGTTCACTGCACACTATACGATCGTCTCCCAAACTAGGGATGATGCCCGGGTTCGGCAGAGCAGTACTGTGTCCCAGGAACTGGTGAACTCCTACCCACCTCCAACAGATATAGCTTGGAATCACCTACTGTGGAATACACATGAGCAAGCACTCGAAGAAGAAAAGACAGTTACCTTTTCCGTAACTGGTGTTCTTCAAGATGTGTTGATCATGTCTATTCCACATCCCGCCCTCCTTCCCCTCTGTCAGAGTTGTCCTGCAAGAAGGAACCGAGGGTGGGGGGAACTCGCAGCTCCCCGTTTAGCGCGATATAGAAGCGCCACTCCAGGGGTTGCAGCGGTGCTCACCCCCTCTCCCCCCAACGGGTACTGCTAAGGGAAAAACTTACAGCACCGGTGCACGTGGCATACACGCACACCCACTGTGGAATAGACATGAGCAACACATCTCAAAGAACACCAGTTACGGAACAGGTAACAGACTTTTTTGAATGCAGTTATTTTTTGGTACATAATTTTACATTTGTAAGTTCAACTTTCATGATAAAGAGATTGCACTACAGTACTTGTATTAGGTGAATTGAAAAATACTGTTTCTTTTGTTAATTTTTCAGTGCAAATATTCGTAATCAAAAATAATAATATAGAGTGAGCACTGTACACTTTGTATTCTGTGTTGTAATTGCAATCAATATATTTGAAAATGTAGAAAACATCCAAAAATATTTAAATAAATGATATTCTATTGTTTAACAGTATGTATAATCACTTTTAATTTTTTTAATTACTTGGCAGCCCTAACTGAAAGTAAAAACAACTTTTCAAGTGTAATGTAACCCTTCTAGAATAACTGACTTGGATAACCTCTGTTTTGATCATCATTTGAACAGTCATTAAATGAAGATTCATAAAACTATGGACTTTCCAAATTTCAAAGTTATATCTTGCAAGGACAATTTTTACCTGCATTCTATCATCATGTGAAATTCTTCCCTGTTGTTGAAAACATCAGAGAAATATCTTTCAATCTGCTTCTTACAACTGATCATTCTGAATGGTCAGGACCGAAATAGGAAAGGCAAACACATCACCAATAAGAAATGCTTTCTGGAGAGTATATTTTAGCTGGATGAACACTATAAGCAATGATTAGTAAAGCTATGCTTTTGCTTTATGCATATAGAAAATATGGATTGAGAATTTTTGTTAAAACAAATGTGTATTTTAGGTCCTTGAAAATGGAGAGAGAAATAAATAAGTCTTTTTTCATTTTTAAAAATTAACTTGTAAACTTATCTTATAGAGTGAGTTTTATAGAATTGTTTAAATAAAATAACTTCAAGTGGAGGGTCAAATAATGCATTGAGTTAATTCAATGAATCCGTCCCCTTTTGAGACCTGAATTAAACTTGCATAATTCACTAACAGTTATATTTGATGCTTTCACTCAAGCTGCTGGTGAGCATCTGTCTGTTCATGTAATTAAAACCATCGCACAATTGGACAGAATGTGAAATGGTTGACAGTCTTTGTACAAAAGAGGCCCGAAACTCAGATAGTGACCGCACCAAAAGCAGGGGGAATGGTGTCTCAGCTTGCCGAGGGAAGGCAGTTGTGTTTTATGGCCGCGGGGAGGGAGGGAAATGAGGTCAGAAACTGCTGCAAAAAGTGAACAGTGGTCAGCTTTGCGGCGCTGACTCACCCCCTGGGAATGTGAGGTCGGAAGGCTATAAAGGTGCAAGACCTGGGCATTGTAAGCCCCTTTTTCCACACAGCAGGCAAGGCAGCACCCTCCGTCCCTCCCCAAGAGGTGGCAAATATCAGGTTGGTCTAGGACCTGTTGTGGGCATTGTGCTGGTTGCTCCTTTTTAAGGAAGGCTGGGAAGTAATTTTTCCTGCACCACCAGATTGGCCTTGTGGGGAAGGCAAAAAATCCTCACTCCACCAACAGGTGTCAGGGAGGACCTTTCCTGGTAAGAAGAAAAGGTGGTAGGCCTTATGTCGCAACTTATTTTGTAAGTGTGGGGCGGCTGTCCAGTGCAGGTACTCCCTAGGGAAGGCATCCACTTACCAGATAAATGACCTGGTAAAGGACTAAAAAGGATGTGCTGGATAAAGGAACGGAATGGGGGAGGGGGCTTGGAGACTCCTATGATTGGTATGGCAGGGAGCCAAATCGACTTGCCCCCCGTTCTTATAGCCAACCTTAACCCTCTACAAGTGGGGTGGATGGTAAGGTCCAAGCCATGGGTTGGCTGGGGGAACTTGGATGGAAAATAAAGGGTGGCTGGTGGAAGCCCCGGGTAACAATTTGAATAAACATGGGTTTGCCTACACTGTACACTTTATCTGCCGGGTAGTCCCATACATCTATATAATAAAGTTGTAGCCTGATTAAAATCCATATCAAGTGTCTCCTGTCCTCCTTTTGGTATACCCAGACAACAGGGGGATTGTGATTAGCTTTGAAGTATGTTGGATTGAGCTCTGCTGGGGAGATTACATAATGCCATCCCTAAATGAAGTTAATCATGTTATTAATCTCTGATTTGTAAATCATTTGGATATGAGGGAAAGGAAAAAGAATATACTAGGAATCTCTTTACCCTTTGAATTGTAAAACTGCAATGAGAAGGCTTTCCAATGGTGTAAAAGTAAGTATTAACATGTTGTATGCACTGACTACAGAATCATTTGCTCCTCTTTGGCAGATGAGGTAGTGTTAAGTTTATAATTTTCCTTCGGCATTTTTGGTGTTAATCAGTCAAAGTTTTTATATGCTGGAACTGTCCAATTTAAAGTGTGTGTATGTAAACATTTGTTAAAAGCTTTAGGAGAACCTGATGTATTAAAACTTTCAATATTTAGTCACTTTGAACTGAGTTTGTTTTGTTCTCGTCCTCTAGAGTGTTGTCCCAGATTTAAGTTACACTGTTCGTTCCCCGATGTTGGATAAGTGGGAAGGAATTAAACATCTGAAAGCAGCCCTTTGGGCCTTGGTTAGTAATAGAAATATCTGTCTATTGCTTTTCTTTCCTCTTATTTCTGCTGTAATTTTTCACATACTGAAATAATTAAGGAATTAGTTTTAAGTAAAAGTAGTTCACAAGACTTACTCTTATGGTATCCTAGCTGGTCTTGCTGATGGAATACTATGCATTGCATGTGGCTCTTTAAAAAATCTTTGGTTTCAGAGTAGCAGCCATATTAGTCTGCATCCGCAAAAAGAACAGGAATACTTGTGGCACCTTAGAGACTAACAAATTTATTTGAGCATAAGCTTTCGTGCATAGAATGGAACATATAGTAAAAAGATAGATAGATACACACACACACACACACTCCAATTTTTCATGTTCTCTGTAAGAGGCTAATTAGTTAAGATGAGCTGTTATCAGCAAGAGGAAAAAGAAAACCTTTTGTAGTGATAATCAAGATGGCCCATTTAGACAGTTGACAAGAAGGTGTGAGGATACTTAACATGAGGAAATAGATTCAATATGTGTTCTGAGCCAGCCACTCCCAGTCTCTATTCAAACCCAAGTTAATGGTATCTAGTTTGCATATTAATTCAAGCTCAGCAGTTTCTCCTTGGAGTCTGTTATTTAAAGCTTTTCTGTTGCAAAATTGCCACCCTTAAATCTTTTACTGAGCGGCCAGAGAGGTTGAAGTGTTCTCCTACCGGTTTTTGAATGTTATGATTCCTGATGTCAGATTTGTGTCCATTTATTCTTTTGCGTAGAAACTGTTCACACAAAGATGGACTACAAGCTATCAGGAACAGTATCACCGATAATGTCAGGGCAAACCTGGTGGCTGACCTTTGTGACTTTGTCCTCACCCACAACTGTTTCACATTTGGGGACAATATATATCTTCAAGTCAGCGGCACTGCTATGGTACCCGCATGGCCCCACAGTATGCCAATATTTTTATAGAACAACGCTTCCTTAGCTCTCGTCCCCTAATGCCCCTACTCTATTTGCACTACATTGATGACATCTTCTTCATCTGGACCCATGGAAAAGAAGCCCTTGACGAAGTCCACCATGATTTCAACAATTTCCATCCACCATCAACCTCAGCCTAGACCAATCCACACGAGTGGTCCATTTCCTGGACACTACTGTGCTAATAAGCGATGGTCACATAACCACCACCCTATACCGGAAACCTACTGAAGTGAAAAAACAGATTAACAGAGCCAGAAGGGTACACAGAAGTTACCTACTACAGGACAGGCCCAACAAAGAAAATAACAGAACGCCACTAGCTGTCACCTTCAGCCCCCAACTAAAACCTCTCCAGCACATCATCAAAAATTTACAACCTATCCTGGAAAATGATCCCTCACTCTCACAAATCTTGGGAGACAGACAAGTCCTCGCTTACAGACAGCCCCCCAACCTGAAGCAAATACTCTCCAGTAACCACACAGCAAAAACACTAATCCAGGAACCTGTCCTTGCAACAAAGCCCAATGCCAACTCTGTCCACATGTTTATTCAAGTATCAGATGGGTAAAAGTGTTAGTCTGGATCTGTAAAAGCAGCAAAGAGTCCTGGGGCACCTTATAGACTAACAGACGTGTTGGAGCATAAGCTTTCGTGGGTGAATACCCACTTTGTCGGATGCAACTGATGCATCCCACGAAGTGGGTATTCACCCACGAAAGCTTATGCTCCAATACGTCTGTTAGTTTATAAGGTGCCACAGGACTCTTTGCCATATTTATTCAAGTGACACCATCATAGAGCCTAATCACATTAGCCACGCCATCAGGGGCTGTTCACCTGCACATCTACCAATGTGATATATGCAGTCATGTGCCAGCAATGCTGTGTATATTGGCCAAACCGGACAGTCTCTACAGAAAAGAATAAATGGACACAAATCTGACATCAGGAATCATAACATTCAAAAACCGGTAGAAGAACACTTCAACCTCTCTGGCCACTCAGTAAAAGATTTAAGGGTGGCAATTTTGCAACAGAAAAGCTTCAAAAACAGGCTCCAAGGAGAAACTGCTGAGCTTGAATTAATATGCAAACTAGATACCATTAACTTGGGTTTGAATAGAGACTGGGAGTGGCTGGGTTTACACATATTGAATCTATTTCCTCATGTTAAGTATCCTCACAGCTTCTTGTCAACTGTCTAAATGGGCCATCTTGATTATCACTACAAAAGGTTTTCTTTTTCTCCTACTGATAATAGCTCATCTTAATTAATTAGCTTCTTACTCCACTTTTTCACATTCTCTGTACGTGTATATATACATATCTTCTTACTATATGTTCCATTCTATGCATCCGATGAAGTGGGCTGTAGCCCACAAAAGCTTGTGCTCAGATAAATTTGTTAGTCTCTAAGGTGCCAGAAGTACTCCTGTTCTTTTTAAAAAATCATTATTACTCTTCACTTTTTTACAAAGCAAAAGAATGGACTGCCATAATGTAGCATGTATGGTAATATGTGTGGCTAATCTTCAAGGGATATGACTTGCTGTGACCTGCTTAGTGTCACCATCATTTTCCCAAAACATTTGAGGGGAGACATCGACTGGTGGGTTTGAACCTACCTGGTTCAATTGGCCCACTGGGGGGAGATAGAAGGGAAGTCTGAAATCCTTTTGGGGTGGAGCAGGAACAAAACTGGACATTAGTTTCATCATATATCATGGGTCTGTCTTCCCTCCCTCACCAATGTTTTTTTCTCTGTGCCCCAGTCCAAGTTGACTATTGATGGGGACAAGTAAAGTGCCTGTATGATGAGCGGAAATGTAGGATTATCCTTGTTCTGTTATCCCAGAGCCCAAGGTGACATATGGTGCCCTGAGTCCTTCATTGCTCACAGATGAAAAATACCAGAAGGATTGGCTATCTGATCTTAAAAGTTAAAGGTTTGAAGTTATACTAAAATTGTGGCCAGGTGGCATTTCACCTTATTAGCATGCCAAGAGTTTTGTGGGCACCACTACAAATGACATCAGCAGTTAATTATATTTGATGGCAAATAACAACTTCATTCTAGGGAAATATCGGATCATCAAATTGGGGCCTTAACTTGCTTCAAGAAGAGAATGTGATTCCTGACATAATGGCACTTGCCCAGCACTGTGAAGTTCTGTCCATTAGGGGGTATGTATATCTAATTTTAAAATTAAAGTCTGAAAATAGTATTTCCTGACAAGCCTAAGATGTATAAAGATTTCTACTTTTGCTTACACTGGATGTCCTTTATTAAACATTACTGACAAAGTTTGAGAAATTTTCTAGGTCCTCTAAATAGGTCAAAAGTTTATTTGCAGGAAGTGTCATGGAAACTAGGTTAGGAAAAGGCCATCATGGAAGGCATTAATTTATTTATTTTTTAAGAAGCAAGTAAAATTTTTAGAAGTTCTTAAATCTCTACCACTATTCTTTTTGATTTTTATTCAGTAATATTTGTACAAGATTTTAGGAGGAAACCGATAAAATGTATTTGGTCTCCAAAAGCCTATTATCACATTACCCTATAGACTCTTTGAATGTAATAGAAAATGAGAAAAACACAGTTAATATGTTGAGTTAAATGGATCCCATAGCAATTTTGTGGCAGCAGAGTGCATGCTAGTGGTTTTAGACTGTTTTGTTCCCTTGTTCCCCTCTGCTCCACCCACCCAGTCTGGTTTCTGCAACCTTGTCTCCTCCTCTACTCGTATTTTCTCTCTCTTCCCTTCCACCCCATTCCATTCCTCACCTTTCTGCATTTGAATCAGAACCACTGCTTCTGTTTCTCTGTTACCTAGCTGCCAGCATGAGGAGCATTGAGAGGACAGGAGAGATGTCTCCCTTCTCTCAATTCCTGTGTGTGGCACCAGATTAGCCCCCACCTGGCAGGAAGAACAGTTGCAGTTCTGCTCAGTCCGCTGCAGCCAAAATAAATCTCTATAGAGATTGGGTGAACTGAGAATTTTAGAAGGCTTATAACTTGGCCACATTTGGCTGAATTTTCACAAGGACAGCAAAAGGCATATCCCTGACATTAGTACATCTCTTTGCATAATTTCATGTTCCTGTGCCAAAGCATGGACATGCTATAGCTTCTGCTTAAAATGGTAATTTTTTAACATTGGCAAATGACATTTTCCCCTAAACTTGTTTTTGGAATATTATCTGAAACTTCAGGAAAAGAAACCACACACCCACCAAAAAAACAAAAACAGAAAACAACCCACAACGAGCAGCAGTCTGAGGCAGATACTCAACACAGAAAATTTCAGCCCTAACAGTTAGTTTGTCATAGTTATAAACAACTGAAAAAGCAGTCTTATAATGGAAAGTGTTAGGCTACCGGTTCAGCCTATAATTTTCTATTACTGTATTTCTTGTTACATGGGCAGTTTCTTACCTTTTGTTTAGTTCTGTACCGTAAAACAAACAGGAAGTATGAACTGTTTAACATTGCTGTAGGAACCTTAACTTTAGCCTTTCCTGATTAACTTTTTAAAACTGTGGAATATTAACATTGTACTACACAAGGTTTTTTTCCTCCATTTTATAAATTTAATGTGTAGTTGTTACCTGTACGACACTTGCTCTGATTTGTTTTTCCATTAGATAGAACAAAAAAAGCCACTCAACTGGTTTGCAAGGTCTATCTATATTGGATTATCTTGCAACTTTGTTTCCTCTTAAAAATCAAATGTATGTTTGAGTAACTCAGATCTATTGATTAAATCACACTATTGTTACTGTTTTTATTAAATACAGAACCTGTGTCTACGTGCTTGGTTTAATAGCCAAAACTAAACAAGGTTGTGACATTCTGAAGCAGCACAATTGGGATGCAGTGAGGCACAGTCGTAGACAGCTGTGGCCAGTAGTCCCCGATGACATGGAGCAACTCTGCAATGAACTCTCTTCTATACCCAGCACTCTTAGCTTGAACTCGGGGTCCACCAGTTCTAGGCATAACAGTGAAAGTGAATCTGCACCATCAAGTAAGCATAACTAGAATTAATGATACAGTGGTAAATATTTCCTAGTAAGTTTTCAAAACAACGTCTAGAAAATGTTTTTGTATGTACAGTATTATTATACCTATAACCTTGGTGTAAACTTTCTAGGCTTAATAATAATAATACATTCATTTTGTAACCAATATTGGGAATTTAAATCTGCTGCTAAACATACTTTATTTAGACATCTTTAAATAGCTCTAAAGAATGCAGCATTGCTGATTGAAGGTTAGTCTGAGGTTAAGTATTAAATACAATAATGTAGCTATGTCTTTGAAATAATGAAATGCATCCGATGAAGTGAGCTGTAGCTCACGAAAGCTTATGCTCAAATAGATTTGTTAGTCTCTAAGGTGCCACAAGTACTCCTTTTCTTTTTAAAGAAATCTTTAACATATAAAGGATTTCGTAAAAGATAAGTAACCTGACAAACCAGGATTTGAAGAGATGTTTTCCTTTTCTGATGGGTACAGAAACTAGTATATGCAAGTACTGCATGTTGCAGAAATTGAAACAAAAGCATAGTAATACTTACTGCTATTGTCATTGTAAACACCAAAGGAAATGATTATTTTCAATAGCCTGTGAGGAATTTAGTAACACAAGTCTCATTGCATTTCAGTGAGACTTGTGTGCCTAAATCCTTTAGATGTTTAGACGCCTTCAGTTGTCAGGTTATTTGCCTTACTTTTTTTTTTAAAGAAATTGTACATATTGACAGGCAAAAGGATATCCTAGAAAATTTGTGACAGGCAGCTCTTTTTAAGCAATTGTTCTGTAGATCATAAGATTCAATAATTATGGTCATCAGGAATAAACAAACAGTGTAGGTTGGGAGATCACAAAAATGTAATTCTCAAAGTGTTAGCAGATGCATACGTGCAGAGAAAATACCTTTCAAAACCCTTGAAATAGCTGGTTGGTTTTTTGGTTTTTGTTCCCCTTTTATGAAGACTAAAATTTCTGGTGCAGGTGGCTATCTAGCTTATGCTCAAAACTCATATTTGTACAAACCATTTAGGCATCCACATTTTAAAAATGTCATATGAGGAAATGAACAAAATTCGAATGAATTCTAAAGGTGAAATCAAGCTGTGTAATTCAGATTTTAAGTTTCATGCAGCTTCTATTAACAAAGAATGTAACTACAGTTTGTTTTCATGGAAATTTCTTAGCGTTGGCTCTAGGTGGAATTAACAGCCATCTTTTCCAAAGCACAAAACTAAGAAAGGGCAAGGGAAGGGGATTGTTTTCTAAGCAGGAAACAAATGCAAATTTAAAATGTGATTTGTGCATCATAACGTACATGTGTACTTCTTTTTGTTTTAGAATTATTAAATGTATTTACCTGATCTTACTGTGTATCAAGTTCCAGTAATTTTTCAGGAGGTTTTTTACAGTTTAGTTGCTACACTTTCTGGAAATACCAGCATTCCGCAATAAGAATCCTTATTTAATTTCAGGTATGTTTATCATGGAGGATGACCGGTTTGGCAGTACTTCCACTAGCACATTTTTCCTAGATATCAGTGAGGAAGCAGAACAAACATTTTCTGACAAACCTGGACCCTTAAAGGATAAGGATCGTAGTCCTTTTCCCTTTTTTGCTTCCAGCAGACTTGTGAAGAATCGCATCCTAAATTCACTTACTCTGCCTAATAAAAAACATAGAAGTAGCAGCGATCCTAAAGGAGGCAAACTGTCATCATCAGACAGTAAGTCGGGCTTGAGGCGAAATCGTACAGTAACAGAGCCTTCCAGTAGTATAGACTTTACTCCTGGGGATGTATTCACTCCTGGGTTCAAAGTTCCTAAAATCCATACTTTACGCTTAGAAACTTCATTTGTTGGGAGCAAGCACATGGAAGATACAGGTAGTACCCCAAGTATTGGAGAAAATGATCTAAAGCTGCCAAAAGGTCTTGGAAATGAAAATCACAGGGAAAACACAAGCAGAGAGAGACTAATAGGAGATGGTTCTACACAAACACATTTCAAGAGTCGTAGCTTAAGTTTTAATACGGATACCACAACAAGTGGCATAAGCTCAATGAGCTCAAGTCCGTCAAGGGAGACGATGGGTGTGGACACTACAAATGTAGACACTGACTGTGGAAGTTTGAGTACTGTGGTAAGTACAAAAACAGTTAAGACAAGCCACTGTTCAACTCCACAATCTAACCACCTGCCTCTTTCAAAATCAATTTCTGTATCCCTGGTGCCACCGGGGTCTTCTCATACACTTCCTCGAAGAGCACAGTCCCTTAAAGCTCCTTCTCTTGCTACCATAAAGAGTCTTGCTGACTACAACTTTAGTTATACAAGTTCTCGAGATGCCTTCGGCTACGCTACATTGAAACGCTTACAGCAGCAAAGGATGCATCCTTCGCTGTCGCATTCAGAAGCCTTAGCATCTCCAGCAAAGGATGTGCTGTTTACTGACGCTATTACCATGAAGTCTGGGAGCTTGGATTCTCGGCTAACACCAAGCAGGTAAGAGGCATCCATGCTAACTTATTATTTCACAAGCATGTCTGCAAATTAATTTTTTTTTCTCATGAAAATTACTTCTTCAGTTTTCTGCTAATGATAGGTAACATTCAATGCCTAATGATCTGCAAGTCCTTTGGAAGAAGTGTAACTGTGTTAAGGAATAATTAATGAACTAGGGATCTGAACTTCCTAGTTGCTGTTCTAAAAGGCCCAGCACACATAACTGTCTTCATTTCCTCTCTGCCAGGTAGATCAGGCACAGGACCAACTATTTTCTTATTTACCTTGGTGTTTTTTCCCTTTTAACTTTTTTGGTAGGTTTTTGTTTTGTTTTTGTTTTTTAATAAATACTAATATTACTTAAGCTGAAATAATAATGATTCAGGATGATCTCCCTGGGCTCATGCAAGGAGAACAAACAGTGTTTTATTTTCTTGAGTTTCTCAGAGTTTCACTTACTGAGGTTTTAAACTGAGAGCACTACCTCTGGATTAGACCTGGATTAAGTCCAGCACAGGGAGTCACTAGGTGAAATTCTTGCCCCACTGAAGTCAATAGGAGTTTTGTCACTGACTTCATTGGGTCCAGAATTTCATCCGTGGGACCCATTTTTAGAGAAAGTCAATGTCTCCTTTATATGAGTGTGATATCAGGCATACTGAAGCAACGATTAGGCCATTACATAAAATGCTTGTCTCATGACATTGGCAGTCTTGCCTTTGCTAGAGAGAAACCACCAGCTGTTGAAGTCCCAGCACACGCCCCCTTTTTATCAGGTCACGGTCCCTGGACTCGGTTTCCAGAGTTTTCTCTTTTGTGTTAGTCTTTGACTACTATTGTCTCAGATTTGAGAGTGCTTCTGGCAGGGAGAAGGAGTTTTCTAGCTCTGTTCCTTGGTCCATCTCCCCCCTCTCCCTTCATCACACACATCCTTCCACCAGCATACTGGTTGATGTGAGAGAAAGGGGAGAGATTACCATAGTTGTTTCTTCTCTGGAGCCTCCTGGCTGCTGCACAGGAGGCAGGCATCTGCTGCCTGTCTCTGTTGCTCATTGCTTTCTCAAGCAGCAGCAGCAGCATGAAATAGGACATATTTGACTTTCTCATATGTTCTAAATTGAAGTGCACAGTTTTGAAAATCTTGATCTTATGATAGGATATGGTCCTTGTTTAGTCAAATGTAATTCGAGAGGTGCTTAGTGCTCGCAACTTCCTTTTAAGTTATGATTACTGAGCATCTTTCAGGTCATGCCCCAAATCATCATATAAGCTCTCACCTGTTTTGTTGTTATACCAATAAAATAAAAACCAGCAGGGTCTTAAAGGGGAAAAGGCAAAATGCCACATTTATTGTGAATACAGAAAGAATCATAATAAGCAGTTAGTTATAGCTATAATATTCCATTCAATTTCATATTTACACACACACACACACGCACGCACGCGTTCTGCAAGGTTGTTATCATAGTTACCAGCCTTAGAGTTGCGCATGCCAAGCCGCTGGCCAGGTGGCCTGGACACGAGGAGAGAGCAGGGCCTTGTCAGATGCACATCCGATGCTCCTGGAAGTTGGTTTGAAGAATCAGACCCCAAAGTTCTCACTTTCTAGAGTCCATTTTTATAGGAATTTATTCCTATGCCAGTCTATGGGAATTGCTTCATCATGCTGTTGCTGAATCAATCAGCAGATGGCACATTCCTGATGGCTCCGTGCTGCCAGATGTTATCTTGTTCTTCGGTTCTCCCATCCTTGAGGCTGTTGGGTGGATTCCAGTCTGCCCTCTGGGGGGGTCCTCTGGTTGTTTCCACTTGATGCCTTCTTCGCCAATGGACACTGGATTCTTAGGCTGGCACCTCCCTGATCATTCATTTATTATCCACACCAAGCATCCATCCACATACATCCTCAATCTCTATTTTAATCACAATTGTTAACAAAGCGAGATAAATACAACAAAACGGTGGGGAGTCTCTGTGTGCTCTTTCTGTTGTTACAAAGTATTGCTCTGAGAACAGACTCTGTCTTAGAATGTACTAACACAATTAGCAGCTTCCAAGTTTCACACAGAGAGGGAGAGAAACAGTACCAAAAACCAAGAGACCTCTTAATTAGTAAAACCCTGGAATTTAAACTATGGGGAATCAAATTCATTTGTGATTTTAATATAGAACTTCTTTAATATGATCCGACATTATTACTTACTAGATCTCAGGAAAATGTCCTCATTCTTTACCTACACTAGTGTTTTTTCTTCTGGTCTTTCCCTGAGAAAAATAAAGTTCATAGGTTAATATTAAATTCGTAGCACTGCAGTTGAAAATGAGGAAAATAGTGGCAAATAGGTGTCATTAGAACATTTAAAGTGGAATGGCTGTTTTGTGGTGTTCACTCATTGTAAAAAGTAGTTGTCTAGGTCTAGATTAATGGCATGAATTTTTTTCTGCATCAGTTGCCATTCTAATTAGTGCTGGTACACAGAGATAGTAGAATAAGTTATCAAGAATAAAATCCAGTTCTCCTACCTGCTTTAACCATGAGACCAGCAAATGAAGCACTGGTGCTACAGATGATCTCCTTCACTGCACAACCCTGATTCATGTATACTGAGTGTGCCAGGGGTCCTGTGAAAAAAGTAGTATTTGATCATGTAACTAAAGATTGAGTATGCACACAAAGGGACTGAATTAAGGTTGAACAGGTAATCTTAATTGTCCTATTTCCTAAGCTCTGAGTGCTTGACTTGGCAAACAATGTTCTTTTAACATAGTTTTTGTATTTAATTTCCTATGTTTTTAAAAAGCAAATGGGAAAGGGGGGGAAAAAGAAATTTAATTATATGTTATAATATTGACTCCCCCCTCCCCCATGGGTCATTGGTGGGGTTGAGACCTTTAGATCCACCACATACCTCTGCCACTTGAGCTAACAGAGTAACTGATAGGTGTTAGTAGGTTGTCCTCTATGTGGACCAGTACTAAAGGGGAATGAGAGAGACAGTTTGCCAGATATTTGCTGACAGCAGGGGGATGGGGAGACTCTGGAATCTTGGGTTCTGTTCCAAGATCTGTAGGGGGAGTGCTCTAGTGGGCACAGACTCTTCTTCGCATTCCCTCAAAACATGTCCCCCTTCTGCCCCATGCCCTCCAACATGTTCTTGTCTCTTCCCCACCCCTCCCAGTCCTCCTGTTCTTCCATAGCCACTCCCAGTCTCCATTCCTCAAAACTCTCATCCCATTGATCAGTCAGTCCCGTTCTCCGCTGCTTGGCACATCATATGATCTCTTTCTCCCCACTCACCCAGTCCTGCCTCCTGCATTCACTATTATCACTGGCTCCCAGTCCCAAGCCCCGCATTGGTTCATCTCATTGTGCCCTTCAGCCCCAACTCCTGTCTGTTTTTTTCCAGCCAGTACCAGTTTTTGCCCTGCATTCTGGCTCTTTATCAGATCTGTCTCCCACCTTGTCTCCCACCCCACTGGCTTTCAGTCCCAGTCTTTTGCATAGCCAGTTCCAGACTTCCCCGTCCCAATTTCCCTCTCCTCCTCTCACCAATGCCAGTCCACCCTCCCAGGTTCCTTGTCCCCATTTCTTCCATTCTCCATCCTTGGGTACAGATCTTGTCCCCTCTGCATTCAGTTCAGGTGTTTTTTTCCTCCAGTCTGCCTGAGCCCATCCAGGGTAGGGAAATCATTAAGCACATAGGAGAAAGAGTCCCTGCTCTTAGTTCTAATGCCCAGACCTGGAATGGCCTGCAGCAGCCCAGAGCTGCAATTGTAGGAAGAGATCTGCTCAGCACCAGGAACATGCCCAGTGAAGACAGAATCTTTAGAGAATTTAGCCCAGGGGTGTGCAAACGTTTGGCCTGAGGGCCATATCTGGGTGGGGAAATTGCATGCAGGGTCACGAATGTAGGGCTGGGGCGGGGTGTGGGAGGGGGTGCTGTGTGCAGGAAGGGGCTCAGGGCAAGGGGTTGGGTGCGGGGTGTACAAGGGGGCTCAGGGCAGGGGGTTGGGGTGCAGGAGGGGTTGGTGGTGCGGGCTCTAGCCCGGCACCGCTTACCTGGAGCGGCTCCGGGGTGGCAGCAGCGTGCACCGGGGCCAGGGCAGGTTCCCTGCTTGCCCTGGCCCTGTGCCACTCCTGGAAGCAGCCAGCACCATGTCCCTGCAGCCCCTGGGGGAGGTGGACAGAGGGCTCCACGCACTGCCCTCGCCTGTGGGTACCTCCCCCGAAGCTCCCATTGGCCGCGGTTCCCCGTTCCTGGTCAATGGGAGCTGCGGGGCCCGTGGCACCACGGGGGTGGCAATCCCGCGGACCATAGTTTGCCCACCCCTGATTTAGCCACTGAAATCTGAAATCTCTGTTGAGCATATGTGAAAGGTGATTTTTTTTCCATCCTGAGGCTTGTAAGTTGGCAAATTCGAACAGATATCAAAAGTCACATCCTTGGCACAGAGGCAAGACCTTGCCAGATTTCAAGTCCTTTCCCCAAATCATGGGGATGCTAGTTTCCCAAATAAAGATTGTCAGAAATTTTTTAACATTGGCAAAATGTATATATCCTTGACCTTGTTCTTGGAAGTAGATAAACTATTTTGGCTGAAATTTCTTTTGGAAAATTTCAACCTGAAGAGACACCTAGCATGGAAAAGTTAAGCCCAAGTGGTTAAAGTTTGGCCAAGTCATAAGTAACAGGAAATGGGGTCATATATTGGGATGTGTTTGGCAACCTTAACAGCTCCCACCTATAGATGCAGAATCTAAAAAGGAGTGATTGTCAGAAGTTTGTCATTTGTTCTTTTAATTATGTTACAGGTTCATGAAAGCTTTAAGTTATGCCTCACTAGATAAAGAAGATTTATTAAGCCCTATTAACCAAAACACACTGCAGCGTTCCTCCTCTGTTCGGTCCATGGTGTCCAATGCTACATATGGTAGTACTGATGATTACATTGGCCTTGCTCTCCCAGTGGATATCAATGAAATATTTCAGGTATGTACACAGCAATGTGTTTAACTGATGTACAGAATAAAAATGAGTTTGCATTTATTTTCATGAGTAATGGCAAAACTTCCCCCACTGATTCAGGATTCTGTTAGGATATGTGAAATTCTCATCTACTTCAGTGAGAAGATCTACATATGTAGGAATATCAGGATACTGAAATTTCTGAGTTGGACATGTTTCTGAACTGGGGACACTTTACTACCATTGTTGTTTACAAAAAAGTTCCAATCAGTTGTAGTGACATGATTTTGGAAGGGTGTTCTTCATTTAAGTTACCTGTTCTTAGACAAAATGCTAGTGAATTAAAGTAGAAAACCTATGCTTCTTGCGGTTCAAATCTCAGCACTCGCTAACAGCTACGTATGTGATATTACTTTCTAGTTCATTACAATAGGACTTCCTGTTGACATTGTTTTATACTAATGTCATAATTGATCATTTTGCACCCCCTACATCTGCACTTGATCTTCCCTCTTTCTGCCACTCCCAGTGCACTCCCCTCATTAAATAACTACTGCTTCATTTCTCTTCTCCTCTACATGCTCTCTCACCTGTTTCTCTTCTCTAATCCTTTGTAAGTCCTCTGCGATTTCATTTCTCCTCTGCTCCACTTAGTTGTTTTCACTACTGGCCAACTTAAAGAGGCTCTTCCATGTCCTTATCCTCTTTGATCTACTGATAGCCTGTCACTTCCACCTCTTTTAACATTCACTTGACTGTTTCTCTGCCTTTCTCATCAAACTCTCCTTCAGCAGAATTTTCCTCATTGGCTTCACCTCCTCTTTGTTGGTGGTGTTCAAGGTTTTGTCCTTGGCCCCCTCCTCTTACTGCACGCTTTTTCTAGGTAAACTTTTTCTTTTAAGACCTGCCATCTCTCTGCTGGTGATTCCCAAATCTAACTTTGTATCCCTTCAGTAATGTTCTGCAACTTTCTCTACCCATACACATACCTAAATAGCTATACAGATAACATACAATTATGGACATCAAGCTGCCAGCTCAAAACAACTATAGTGCAATGTGGAACTCTGTTCATCCCCAAAGCCCTCTTCCTCATTTCTGTTAATAATTGCACCAATCTCCCTGTTACCCTGCTTCACAAACTGGATGGAATTTTTTTTACCGTACTCTTCAGTGCACACATTCAGACTTGATAAATCCGGCCAATTCTTTCCTACTATTTGTACAGCATCTAACATGATGGGGCCCTTATCCTGACGGAGTTCTGTAAGTGCTACTGTAATCTAAGTAATGAATAATTTATCTTCAAAGTGTGACCCATCTTCTACACCCCTATGCTAAAAAACGCGATTGATGCCATGGCTATTATTACTCTCCTATCCAGCATGCTGTATCTAAAGTAATTTTCCTTGAATGTCCCTCACTCTTTGCTTTTCTGCACTCTTTTCTGATCATTTTTCATCATATTCAAACTCACTCATTCTCATCTTCTTGGCTGCAGATACCACTGCTTGTGCCTAGTTCTTCCTTCCCTATCCTGACTTCCAGCTCAGCGCACCTAGCTATTCCTAGGGGAGTATAGAATATCCTCTGATCCTGTGTGATGCAGTTTCACTCCTCCTTCAAATTCCTGCTCATGACTCACTTTGGTTAGACTTTCAGTACTGATCTCTCACCAATATTGCCTAATTCCATTAAATTTATCATATAATATATTAATATATAATATATAAAAACTATGTACACAGAGGAAAAAACAAAGAACTAATAAGATAGTAACTACATACAGTAATTTATTCCTTGATTTTTACTGTTGTAATCCTCCTTTCAACATTTCCTTTCACCCTCTACCATTAGTTGTTTTGCCATACATAAGGGCTTGTCTACATGGGCGGGGGTTGGGGGAAGCCTACAGTAGCTGGTAGTGCGGAGTAGATATGCTACACTAACTTCCGACGTGGACACTCTCTGGGGTCTCTGCACACTAACTTCCCCATGTAATCAAGCCCTTACTTGCGTCTTAAACTCCATTGAGCAGAGATCTGTCTTTAAAGCACCTTTCACATGTATGATATTGTAGAAATATTTGTAGGTGCAGCAAATGATATAATCTTCAGGTTATTGTGTGCACTTTGTCTGTTGGCTATATAGATTATAAAAACGTATCTAATTATGATCATCTTGTTTTGTAAGCTTCAGTTTCCAGCTGTTCAATAAAATCTAAAAAAAATTCTGCATATTAGTTCAAAGATCCTTTATTGACTTTCTGGAACCCTTTTGCATAACTTTCATTTAAAATGTTTCAGGTTAAGGAGACTCCTTATTTCCAAAAGAAAACCATGCCTCCATTTGATGACCGTGGAACTAGAGTCTTTGCATCTGGTGTAGGAGGTAGTTGTTTTTTCTTTTCAATACCATTTAACTATATAGCTTGACTTTACCATACTTTTTTTTTTCCTTACCCTTCTTGAAAAAGTTATTCTTAGCTGTTCAGTTTTGAGGACTGAATTTAGATTTTTCAGGATAACGGAGCATTGGCCCCTTATCAGATCTTGCTTGCAAGGTGTCCGGGTCTTGCTTGGAAGCAAGATAACAGACCAGGGAAATGAACTAGAGCCCAAATGAGAAACAACTGATCATGATGGGTTAGAGAAAGCAAACTAACTGTAAACCAGGCAGAAATTCTCTCCTGCATTGATAGTAAGGTATGTCTCCGCCAATTGTTGCTCACTGTTTGTAACCTGGAAGATTGGTTAGATTCCTGTTTCCTCTGGATGATCATCTTTGCCTGCTTGGTAACCTGACTTTCTTGCCATAAGCATATTCAACCACTGTCTCATGATCTTCTCTGACTACTTTTGTATTTCCTGGTGGTGTTGACCTACAAAGCCTTACTGCTTGTGATTTTTCTACTGAAATACCACCTCTCTCCTTGTGACATATTGTAACAATTGAAATCAGCAGGGGCGCTTGAGCTAGACACCCCACCCTACTCCAGTATGGTGTAAAAGATGGTGTTCTTTTGATGTAAAAGATGGTGGATATCATGTTTTCTTTGGGAATGTGTTTCCCTCGTAGTCCAAAATAGTCAGAATCCACTGACCTTCAGGACTCACTGCAAGACACATGTTTGTTTTTTAAAGAGCTACTGAAGAAAGAAATATTGTTAGTGGCAATGTAAAGGGAAAGTGGGGGATTTGGTTTATTTTTGGGCTTCCTGGTTATTTAATGTTATGGGGTTGCTTTTCTTCTTTGTTGTAATTTTAACTGTATGTCAGCAGCACTTGCAGTGTCTTGGTAAGTTTTGTGGTTGTCAAACTTGTCACATACAAAAACTATTATACAAAACATTTTGATTGCATACATCAGTTTGTTGCACCCGTAAAAGAGAAGGTCAAATACCAGATTCTATTTTTGTATATTGAGTTTATACCAAAGTTTCATTCTTTTATTTTGAAAGGGAGTCAATATTTATTATGTATATTTTGAAATAGATTAATTATTGGCTGTGTATATATTCTTCAGTTTGAATGTGCAATTGAATTTATGGATGTATTAATTTTGCAATATTTTGACTGTCTTACTCATAAAGAAATTGAGGTTGTATGGGATGTTGAGATTTATTACAGAAAGGAAATCAGAGTTTTAATACTAACAACTCTTCTTGGAGATACCCCACTTCCCAACTAAAAATATTTTGTTGTTTTTTGGCTAATTTTAAAAGGAATTTAATTAAAAGAATGTAATCTTAACTTTGATCTTGCTTTTTCTGATTTCTAATTGTGTGTCTACAGGCCATCCATCTGGGACTGCGGATGTTGTCAAAAGTCCCTTCCAAATGCTTAGACAGCAGATCAGCCTCACAGAGATAATGAATACAAGTCGTTCAGATGCCTCGCAGTTTTTAGAAAACACAGAAGACACTGGGTTACAGGAGCACACAGATGATAACTGCCTTTATTGTGTCTGTATCCAGATGCTGGGATACCAGCATAATAACAGAGTGAACCCTGCATATAGTCATACAGGTTAGTTTGCCTCCATTACTGTCTGCTTTTGCTTATGATTCAATGGGATTTATAGAAATGCTGAATAAAAATACTAATGTAGTCTGTTGTGAAGATGAACAAAAATAATACATCCTTTTTAATGGCTATGCTGTCTTTGTATAGCACTAAAATCTTGTGCAATCAGCAGTGATATTTCTAGA
Organism: Eretmochelys imbricata; assembly: GCF_965152235.1. Taxonomy (NCBI): domain Eukaryota; kingdom Metazoa; phylum Chordata; order Testudines; family Cheloniidae; genus Eretmochelys; species Eretmochelys imbricata. Next base: position 27,615,339 of record NC_135576.1, on the reverse strand, counting down.
TGGTAATTTCCCAATTTTCTGCATCTTCTGTTGGTGTTCATGCTGTGTGCATACATTCTTTTTCTAATTTTTTTTAAAAAGCTCACCAAAGAACGTTATTTAAAATGTGCAAGTTTGAAACCTAATTCAAGCCTGCACATAGATCAGCATGCAGAAAACTGAGACTCACTTTCAAACCAACTGGAAAAAAAAATACTTTTTTCCATGTCAGACAATATGTATGTTAAAATGGAAATAACCAGTTTATGCTTGAGGAGTCTGTCCGAGAAGAGATGTAGTGAACAGAAGTCCAGTGGAATTATGCTGGTGTAAAACTGGAGTAATGCCTCAGTTCTCCATCTGTTAAAATAGCTTAACACTTCCTTTTTCTGCAGTCCAGCCTCTCCCACAATTCTGATACATATGGGCTGTTTGCTTTCTGCCTTCCGTTTCCAGAGGCAGTTCAGTGCTGTAACATAGCCCCTTCTGGTCACATCCCATTTTCTAGCTTGGTGCAGATCTTCTGCTTCCACAGCAGCAGTTCATAGGCAATTCACTTTGCCCTCAACCATTTCTTTGCCAGCTTTAATTTTAATCATTTTTCAGGTAGTTGTGAGCTTTTACTCTCCTTCCTCCTCCGATCAGGTAAAAAGCAATGTAGTGGTATCTGCCACCAGGATCTGGCCATTACCTTGCCGGTACAGGCATGACGGAGCACTCCTTCGAACATCAAGCTAAATCTGTGTGAGGCATCATTTACAGGCTCTTCAAAGGGCCTGTTCATAGCCAGCCGACCCTCATGCTGCCAAGGCCTGGGATTTAGTCAGACAGTCTTATTGGGTCCCTCTTTACCCCAAGGAGCCATGACTTAAATGCAGAAAAGCCTGATCAGGAGTCTCAGAGCATATTGAGGAGAGAATCAAAGGACGGGGAGGACACCATCTGGCCAGCCCAAGGGGTAAATCTTGGGGCATACCAAGGTCAGAAGAGGAAACCATTAAGCAGCACCATGACCTATTCTTCTGTTCCCCACCAGATGTTAAAGTGAGTCCTAAGGTTTCTGGGGAAAGAAGTAAGACCATATGCAGCTCCGCTTCTTCTCAACACAAGTCTGGGGATTCTAGCAATGAGACCCCATCCTCCAGGAAGAGGGAGTGGAACCCGGAGCGGGAGAACAGAGAGGGAGATCTATTCAGATCGCTTAAGATAGAATCATAGAATATCAGGGTTGGAAGGGACCCCAGGAGGTTATCTAGTCCAACCCCCTGCTCAAAAGCAGGAGCAATCCCCAATTAAATCATCCCAGCCAGGGCTTTGTCAAGCCTGACCTTAAAAACTTCTAAGGAAGGAGATTCCACCATCTCTCTAGGCAACGCATTCCAGTGTTTCACCACCCTCCTAGTGAAAAAGTTTTTCCTAATATCCAACCTAAACCTCCCCCACTGCAACTTGAGACCATTATTCCTTGTCCTGTCCTCTTCTACCACTGAGAATAGTCTAGAACCATCCTCTCTGGAACCACCTCTCAGGTAGTTGAAAGCAGCTATCAAATCCCCCCTCATTCTTCTCTTCTGCAGACTAAACAATCCCAGTTCCCTCAGCCTCTCCTCATAAGTCATGTGTTCCAGACCCCTAATCATTTTTGTTGCCCTTCGCTGGACTCTTTCCAATTTATCCACACCCTTCTTGTAGTGTGGAGCCCAAAACTGGACACCGTACTCCAGATGAGGCCTCACCAATGTCGAATAGAAGGGGATGATCACGTCCCTCGATCTGCTCGCTATGCCCCTACTTATACATCCCAAAATGCCATTGGCCTTCTTGGCAACAAGGGCACACTGCTGACTCATATCCAGCTTCTCGTCCACTGTCACCCCTAGGTCCTTTTCCGCAGAACTGCTGCCTAGCCATTCGGTCCCTAGTCTGTAGCTGTGCATTGGGTTCTTCCGTCCTAAGTGCAGGACCCTGCACTTATCCTTATTGAACCTCATCAGATTTCTTTTGGCCCAATCCTCCATTTGTCTAGGTCCCTCTGTATCCTATCTCTGCCCTCCAGCGTATCTACCACTCTTCCCAGTTTAGTATCATCCGCAAATTTGCTGAGAGTGCAATCCACACCATCCTCCAGATCATTTATGAAGATATTGAACAAAACCGGCCCCAGGACCGACCCCTGGGGCACTCCACTTGGCATCGGCTGCCAACTAGACATGGAGCCAGAAGAGCTAGAGCTGCAAGAGACCCTGCTAGAAGAGCTGCAAGAGACCCTGCTCCAGCCACACCTGGGTGGTAAATCTTTCAAAGCGGGTGGGGAAAAAAGTTTTTAAAAATCAAAAAAGAATAAAAATGAGGAAAAAATGTAGAAATCTAAGAGGTGTTTGTACCCTGACTTAAAGCACCACCCCTTGAGGTAAGGAAGGAGAGCTCTCATATTCAGGCTCTGAGTAGGGAATGGAAGAAATGCAGCAAAGGTATTTTCCTCTGTTTAAATTTGAGACCATGTGATGCAACAGGAGCAGATATGTGAGGAAAAATCTCAGGGCAAATGCCTGCCTTCCAAATCTTTGTCTGAGACAGCAATCCCACTGTACCCATTCTTTGAAGGTGTGATCAGGGAGAAATGTGAATTCCTTAACAAGGGTAAGCCATAAGCAGGTATGCACATGCCTTAGCTGTGTCAGCCCAGTGAGCTGTTGGGGGGACTTTGAGATGGACACTACCACTATCACATGTATCAACAGCCATGGGAGAACTTGGAGCTCAACTCTACATGCAGAAGCAATAGAAATAATGGAATGAGATGAGAAGAACTTCTTTTCCAGAAGAGCAGTACATATACAATACAAGCAAACAAAGGGAGAACTGAACCAGAAGGTAAACTAGCTGGTTTAATGTGCAGTCAACTCAGAATTATATCTGAATTAGGAAGTCTTCAGCCTGATTTCACAGAAATATGGCCTCCAGCAGTTGACCTGTTTGCCGGTCACAAGAACAGAAAGTTGTTGAAGTACTATACCAGAGAAGCAGGTCCCTCAAAATGCATGCTTTTTGACACAGATGACCACAAGGCCTGCTTTATGCATTCACACCTTTCCCATTTTTAGGGAAGGTGATTCAGAAGATAAGACAAGAAGAAGCAAAAGTGATAGCTCGGCTTCACACTGGCTGAGTAGAGTGTTTAGATATGGCAGACTTGGCCTTGAAAGCTGCATTGTATATACCAGTGAGACCAGATATCCTTCACCAAGGTCCTCTCCTCAATCTAGACCTAGACCATCTACAACTGACAGCTTGGCTATTGACAGGGAAGCTTTAAACACTCTATCCTCCCTAGTAATTAAGACTCTAATCTCCTCGAAATTGGCTTTAATGCTAAATGCCTATTCCTCCATCTGGACAAGAACATAAGAATGGCCATACTGGGTCAGACCAAAGGTCCACCCAGTCCAGTATCCTGTCTACCGACAGTGGCCAATGCCAGGTGCCCCAGAGGGAGGGAACCTAACAGGTAATGATCTAGTGATCTCTCTCCTGCCATCCATCTCCACCCTCTGACAAACAGAGACTAGGGACACCATTCCTTGTGCATCCTGGCTAATAGCAATTAATGGACTTAACCTCCATGAATTTATCCAGTTCTCTTTTAAACCCTGCTATAGTCCTAGCCTTCACAACCTCCTCAGGCAAGGAGTTCCACTGTGCGCTGAGTGAAGAAAAACTTCTTTTTATTTGTTTTACACCTGCTACCCATTAATTTCATTTGGTGGCCCCTAGTTCTTATATTATGGGAACAAGTAAATAACTTTTTCTTATTCACTTTCTTCACACCACTCATGATTTTATATACATCTATCATATCCTTCCTTAGTCTCCTCTTTTCTAAGCTGATGTTTAGTGCATAGTGTCTAAAATCAATAAAAATCCCGTGTACCCTGATATCCCAGCTATTCTGACTTTCTTGAGGACAGTGTGGGCAAGGGACTTGAGCCCAACACCATATCATGCCAGGTGTTGGCCTTAAGTAGCATCTTACATGCAGGTTCCTTGTCAAAAAATCTTCAAGTATCCAGATTTCTCAGAGCAGTCAGAGTGGCTAGACTTGTGGTCAGACCAGCCTTTCCTAAACGGGACCTACTGCAGGTGCTGAAAGCACTACCCTTTGGAGCCATTGGTCACACCATTCTGCCTGTTCATCCAAATCTGTTTCTTGGTTGCTATCAAATTTTCAGGATGAGTCTGATACAACCGCATTTGCTCCAACCCCTCAGACAGAGACAAACACCTACAAGATCTCATCAAGCATTCTTAAACTACAATACCCACCTGCTGAAGTGAAGAAACAGATTGACAGAGCCAGAAGAGTACCCAGAAGTCACCTACTATAGGACAGGCCCAACAAAGAAAATAACAGCACGCCACTAGCCCTCACCTTCAGCCCCCAACTAAAACCTCTCCAACACATCATCAAGGATCTACAACCTATCCTGAAGGACGACCCATCGCTCTTGCAGATCTTGGGAGACAGGCCAGTCCTTGCTTACAGACAGCCCCCCAACCTGAAGCAGATATTCACCAGCAACCACACCACACAACAGAACCACTAACCCAGGAACCTATCCTTGCAACAAAGCCCCGTTGCCAACTGTGCCCACATATCTATTCACGGGACACCATCATAGGGCCTAATCACACCAGCCACACTGTCAGAGGCTGGTTCACCTGCACATCTACCAATGTGATATATGCCATCATGTGCCAGCAGTGCCCCTCCGCCATGTACATTGATCAGACTGGACAGTCTCTACGTAAAAGAATCAGTGGACACAAATCAGACGCCAAGAATTATAACATTCAAAAACCAGTCGGAGAACACTTCAGTCTCTTTGTTCACTCGATTACGGACCTAAAAGTTGCAATTCTTCAACAAAAACACTTCAAAAACAGACTCCAACGAGAGACTGCTGAATTGGAATTAATTTGCAAACTGGATACAATTAACTTGGGCTTGAATAGAGACTGGGAGTGGATGGGTCATTACACAAAGTAAAACTATTTCCCCTTGTTTATTTCCCCCCCCGCCACCCTCCACTGTTCCTCAGACATTCTTGTCAACTGCTGGAAATGGCCCACCTTGATTATCACTACAAAAGGTTTTTTCCCCACCGCTCTCCTGCTGGTAATAGCTCACCTTAAGTGATCTCTTTCGTTAGTGTGTATGGTAACACCCATTGTTTCATGTTCTCTATATATATAAATCTCCCTACTGTATTTTCCACTGAATGCATCCAATGAAGTGAGCTGTAGCTCACGAAAGCTTATGCTCAAATGAATTTTAGTCTCTCAGGTGCCACAAGTACTCCCTTTTCTTTTTGCAAATACTGAGGGTTTGTTTACACTTACCGACAATTACCATTTCTAATGCATCAACATATTGTGGACTAAACATTGCAATTTGTTTTCTTCTCCCTTCAAATGCATACTTGTATGTTTTCAGTACTTTTTGTTAATTGAAATAGGCAATTTTTTTTCCAGATTTTCCTGACATTCCATATTCTGATTGGTGCGGGCAGACCATACATAATCACTTAGATGTGGTTTCTCATTCCTCAAAGTTTTCTGGGATTTCAGGATGTAGTGATGCAGTATCGCATGGTTCAGCTAGTAGTACCAAGAGTACAGATCTTGTACTAGGTAAGCATGCAAACTTGCTAGTATTAGAAAAGTACTAATTCATTTTTTAAAGTATTTTCTTTCTTATACTTACATATTTTAAAAGACAATTTTGTTTGCATTTACTGTAATAGAGCAGCAGTGGTTTTTTTAAAATGATTTAGGTGCTTTCCTGTCAGTATCAGGAAGATAGCATGAATAGAGCACCAAAACTGGGTGTCAGGAGAGCTGAGTTCTGTTTCTGGCTCTATCATTTACTCAGTGTGGCCTTTTGGCAGGTCAGTTAAACTTCTCTGAACCTCAGTTTAAATCAAATTAATCATCTTATTTTTCCAGCCTAGTGTTAGCAGACTGAAAATTATCTTTAAAGGTGTTTGTATAATAGGTGTTTGTATCTTAAGAATATTCTATTCCATATTTTGGACCTTTAAAATAGAATAGGGGACCATATTTAAACACAATTATAAACTGATAAATGTTAAGCTTTTTATAGTTCGGATTTCTTTTAAAATATTAGGGAAGACATTTTCTCTTTGAATATAATTCCTTGTTGGTTTGTAATAATTTGAATTATTGTAATTACTTTACATATAAAGTAGAACCTTTCTTACCCAAACAGCGTATAATTCACATACAAAGGCAGATCTCCCACCTAATTCTGAGCAAAAATGTAGTGGGAAGTGTCATGTTGTGTGGAATGGTTCATGACCACGAATGCCAGCACCAGGGCAGAGATCCCAGACTGGTTGTGTGTTCTATAATTGGAATTCACCAACCCAGTAACAAATGTGAACTCTTAGAGTCGCATAGTCCACGTGGGTATTCCTGTCTTCCTTGCCACCCCAGCAAGCTGGATTTTATGATAGTTGGTTGCTGTGCAACAAGGGTCACACAAGATTCAGATTGCTTCCAGTCCCAAGAGACAAGTCACTTACCCCTGGTCAATCTGTACCTTAAATCTCTCACCAAAGACAACACTTGCAGCCAATCCAGTAATAAACTAAAGATTTATTAAGGAAAAAGAAATGAGAGAGCTATTACAAGGTTAAAGCAGGCAAGCATATATACACAAATGAGTTAGTGTGTGGTTCCAGTAGGTGACCGAGCTGTAGTAATGTCGGCTCTGAATGTCTTTTAGGGCTATCCTAGGTTGACCTTGTGGATGTCTGCTTCTGTTTCATAGCTCTGGCCCTGTGAGAGTCCAGATAGCAAAAGAGATGAAAAATGTTCTTGTCAGCTGTTTTTATTTCCTTCTTCCAGAATTCATCCCATCAGCTTGAGCCCTTTTTCATGTAGCTGCTTCATGGTGTGAGGGGGCAATTAACAAAGTCTTTCTATACCGATGTTCCACAATGGCCCATTTAGTTTGGATGGCCTTTCTTGATGGGCAGGAGATGATAGCGTCAGCGCAAACATATTTTTGTGGTTACAAAGCAAAAACGTAAATATTACTTTTATAGCATGTGATAAAGGTATGATAAGTGAGATTATTGCATGCAGCAATCTCACTTACAATACCTTTATCACATGCTATTTAAGTTTTTCGTAAAGACTCAACACCTTGATACAAGTCCAGTACCCATCTTATCCATACCAATACACGGGTGAAACAGCCTGGTTTCCAGCAGTGAATTTGTGAGTGCTTGGCCGAGGCCTAAAGCCGTGGCTAGAGCTGGCACCTGGTCTGCCAGTGCCACAGCAGGGACAGAAGTGTAGTTAGGTGTTGCATCTTTAAGACCTTGTTGTTGTAAAATATATTGCACAATATTTACTAGTTTACTTAAGAAGCTGTAATCTAACTAGTTAAAACTAAATTACTGTTGTGTGAAAATAAATGAACAAAGTATATTTAGTGATTTTTGTTGGTTTTGTATTTTTTAGCTTGTGTGTGTGTGTTGGTAATTCACAAAATGCAGCAATTTTTGTGAATTAGCACAGTTCAGCTGTATATAGTACATGACACTTCCATTTAACACAATGAAACAGTGTCCTGATTGAAATTAATACTGTGGAATTTATTTTCCTAAGGAGTAAAGTCAATCCCAGATGATACACCAGTGTGCCGAATACTGCTGCGAAAAGAAGTCTTACGCTTAGTAATCAATTTGAGTAGTTCAGTAGGAACAAAAGGCCATGAAACTGGACTCCTAACGTAAGTAAAACATGTCCTTCAAACTATAGTTTTTACCAGCATTCAGTGTAGATATCTTGTAAAATCGTAACTAATATTTTTTTTTCATTTTTTTTTCTCCTGGCTTTAAAAAGCATCAAAACTGATTTCATCATAAGTCTGTAGAGATGGGTTGGCATGATATCTCAACTAAGTGAATCCAAAATTAGGGCTCAGTTTTTGCTTAATAAGTGCACTGCTAAGCACTGCACATATTTGTTTAGGTATGGTTGTACAATTTTGTAGGAACTCTGTCATGCCTATGTATACTGGTGGGAGTTAAGGACAGGTTGAGGGATGACAAACTTTAAGGACTTGCCTTTTTAAGATTTATTAATAAATCTTAAATTAATATCTACTTGTTTTCTCTGTGTCGTTTTCTTTCATAATAGTCCCTTTAACCATTATGATATTTTGTGCATCTGATATGCAGTGGTTTTGTACATTTAAAAAAAGTTTGACTGCTTGAAGTCCTTATTGTATGAATTTTCTTAATGCTTCACTACATGCAATGAGTGAGTGCCTGTTGCTTTTAATTATATACTGTACTATTTGGTTATAAACTACTATGCTGTGCTGTTCACTTTAAAATAAAATCTAGCCTCAGGATTTGAACAGTGCTTTCCAATTTGAGATTTTTATTTGTATACTTGTATAGAACTTCATTTAATCTAAATTTCCCCTAATTGGATACAAAATATTAGCTAATGTAACCCAAACAGTATAATAATAATCGCTGTAGATCATTTGGATTAGGTGCTTCTCTTCTTACATGAGTTGATTTGTTTTGGCTATTCAAATTCAAAATTCTCAACTTCTGTTGTTGAAGAGATAAGTTTTTGTTAACCATTATGACCAACATTTAGCTGAACAATTTTTTAACAAATATATTATGATGGTTACGTGTGAGATTATATTAAAATTGCTTTCTTTTCCTAAATAATTAGCATTAAAGAGAAATTCCCCCAAGCATTTGATGACATATGCCTTTACTCGGAGGTGTCCTACTTGCTAGCACACTGCACATTTCGACTGCCATCTCGAAGGTTCATTCAGGAGCTATTTCAAGATGTACAGTTTTTACAAGTAAGTTGAAGTGAAGATTTATTTGTCATGATCCTTGGGTAAGATGCTCCTTCTGAGACCCTTTTGTCATCCCATGTGTACTCTTTTCAAGTGATAGGTCCAGGCCTCTACTTCTCTTTCGGTAGGACCCTGTAATCCAGCTACTGGATCTTTCGGTCTTTGAGTTAAATCCCCAGGTTTCCAACTATGATATCTACTAGGCCCCAGTGGTCTTGGGAAGGGTTTCCTTTCGGGAGCCTCTGTTTAGTATGCAGTAACTCAGGAGCAGTTTATTTAAAACAAAGTATGATTTACTTGCCAGAAGGTGCACATCACTCTGAGACAGGGATTTAAACAGACATCTATTCTTATAGTGTCTTACCTATATTTGGCATTCCCTCCATGGTAAGTAACCCATCAACACATAGAGGCATGCACAATGTTCATAAAAAATAGGTATTTCCCAGTTCTTCACAGTATTAATTTCAAAAGATGCACCAATTGGATTCAGGTTTCATCGTGCTGTAACTGAAGTGAGCACTCATGCCAATTTTGTGGTTCTATGATGTGTTCGTGGTAGAACACCTGTAAGTTAATACTGCATCCTCTTTGCCCTTTAGATGCATGAAGAAGCAGAGGCTGTTCTAACAACACCACCAAAACAACCAGTAATTGACACATCCGCTGAATCCTGACCTCAGTTTTGTACAGTGCATGGTATATGGACTTGCTGAAAGCCTCAGACAACTTCTGATTGACTGGACAGCAAAGAGAGGAGCACCATCTCCTAGACAGTTCCAGAAATTACTGGTACATGAAGAGTGAATTGAAGACTTTTCTCAACAAAAAGGACTGCCCCAGCCCTCTGAGCCCTTGGGGAATTGTGATTCATTACCATAGTTTTAATAATAGTAGTTACCAATATATGCAAGAAACAAGCACTGAACGCCTGCACAGGTTTTCATTTCATTTTTAATACGACAGTTAAACAATATACGACAGTGTGCAGAGACCTCTTTTAAATGGTTGACTTCAAATTCTGTTCCAGATAAACAGAATGATGCCTTGTTTATTAACCCCTGGACGCCAGGAGTCCGGATACGTGAGAGTATATCCCATTGCCAACAGTGGGGCATACTGTAACCATGGACACCAAGAGACTAATGTTGGCCCTTCTATGTTAGTTTTCTTAATGTTTGTAACACTACTTGAGGGGTTCATAACCTCAGATAGAAAGAAAAGCCTCCGTGAATCCGGGGTTTTCTTATAAGTTATTTTAATGTTACTATAGTTGCAAGATTTCTTATTTTATTAGCACTCTCTCCAGTTTTGTGGCAATTACATACAACATGTTATCTAAATTGGTTAAGGATTTTCACTACAGTTTCTGATTTAAAAAGCAACAAATCCTTTTTTTAAATCAACTGAAATTTGATTGTTTTCCCTGTACATTATGCATGTGGTGTTTTGGGATTTCTATATTCATGCTCATGTATTGAGAACATCGGTCTTATTCTTAAATGAAAATCTTTAACAAGCATGATTTGTATCAGATGGGGTGAATACTGTAACAGCTAAACTAGAAAATATTTGATCATTGTTGCTTTTTTTGGTAAAATACATAGTAGTAGGTAATTTCCACATTCCATGGGAAACATTTTTCTAAAACAAATGTTTGCTTTAATTTTCATGTCTGACTGATCACCAGATAATGCTAATAATTGTAGCGAAAAGCCTTAAATACCAAATTTTGAAAGAGCAGTACTTTAATTTTATATTGGTGTTCTTTAGGATCTTTTGCACAATTTACTTGATACAATGACCGATAAATGGGTACAATAACTGCCTTCATCATGTTATTAGTGAGGTTGATAAATTGAGTGCAACCTAAAAAAAAAAATCTTTTATGTATCTAAAGAGATTTGGAAGCCTTGACAAGAATTAAATACAAATATATGCAAATCTGTATATACAGTAGCTTGGCCACCTTCATTAGAAAGCCTGATTTTGATATGTGAATCGTTCAGCTGGACTGTATTAGATAGAACATCTTTTTAACCCATTCACTTTTACCTTTGTTATAATTAAAGTGTCAGATTAGATAGTTTAGATGAAGATAGGTTAAATTTATCCCAATATTTCATAACTCTCATGTTACCTTATTAAATAATGTGCTATTGGAGATTTCCATAGCCCTGTGAGCTAATAAGAGCAAAACACAGTTCCTAATGACATGTAGAATTAATTTTATCATATCGGAAATTCATTTTGGGGACAAAGCAATTTCATGTTGTTGCCTAACATTGCTTTGCAGAATTAATTTCACTGAGTGCACTGCATGTCACTCTATGCCAACACCTGACAGCAAAGCAGTTGAAGGGCTAAGACTGCTTCTCTCACAGTAAAATTTAGTTCCCTGAGTTTTTCATCTTTTTATGAGATCCCACTGAAGGAAAGAGCAGAAGGAAACCACTTTAACTCTTACCATCAATGACACCAATAACAGTATAATGTGTCTATGAAATATATTCGATAACGGAAAACATTACCCAACAGTAGTTATTTGGACTTCTCTGGTCTTAAGGAATAAACATTTCTGCAAAACCAAAATAACCACAATATAAGAAATAGTGATATAAACTCCAAAGCAAATAATGTAGTATTCCCATCAAAAATGGGATTAGCATATGTCATACAGTAGTTTCCAACACTACCTCAGTTAGGATAGAGTATGAACTCTTTGTTTTAAGAACTCTAGATGGTGTTAAATCAAATAAATCTGTTTATTTTTTGCAGTTAAGGCAATGTAAACCATTTATCCACCTTTATTTAAAAAAACAAAACTTTGTCAATGTTTTTATCTACAATATAGAAAGAACATTAGAAAGTCTCTCAATAAACAAAAAGCAAGCAAATGAAGATTTCAGTATACTTCTAAAAATTGATGCTACTCTGTTAACTCGTCTGTTCGCCGCCAGGTCTGGATCTCCACCCTTGAATGCTTATGTATTTTGAAGTACTCAATTATGTGGGGAATCATTACACCAAGAAGTTAATGTATGGAAACATTGCTAAAAATTTAAGGGTTGATCTCAATTGTAGCAGAAGATTAATTTTTCAAATATCTATATCAATGTTATTAGATTTCAACAAAATATGCATAATAGATGTAATGTCAGTTCTGTAAGCTTCATAGATACAGCATTTCTAGAACTCACTTACATTTAGTTCACACTAATTTTTAATGTTAATTGACAAATGAAGGGGTACTGTATGATTTGGAGTAATTTGTGACATTTGCATTAGTTATAAGCTGTGAATTTTGAATTTTAGAGTGAATTTTCAAAATATCCTTTTGCAAAGTTCCTAATTTAAGAGCATTTATTCTGCTCCTTTAATATCATTTAGGTATATTTACATAAAGAGAAAAATAAGAATTGTAAAATGCAGCTTATTTTAGACCTAATTGAAAATCCTTATGCTTAATTCCCCTCCTGCATTTTAGAAGGAGACGAGAAGCTGACAGACTCTGCCCACTCTGTATCTTTCCAAACCTAAAAATTTGTAATGCTGTTTAACATCTGCTAAAGCCTATAGCATTCAGTTACAGTATTTGCATTTTAAGTATACTCACAAGAGTTGCATTTGCTGTGACATAGAACTCATGAATAAATCAATATTACAGTATAGCCACAATGTTCAGAGGAGGGTCCCTGAAGTTAAACACCTAAAGCCATATTTAGGCATCAGATTAGAGGTCCAATTTTCAAAGGTGTTGAACACTCCTAGCTCTCTAATGTCAAGGAAAGTTGCAGTAGTTCATCACTTATCTGTGGCTAGGTGTGCACATTCAGTAATTTTGGCCATTGGACATAAAAGTATGTGAGAAACAGAATAGTGCTCATCAAAGAATTTTACTGTTTAATCTGACCTTAAATATTTACCTACAGATGTCTTCTGATTTTTGTTATGACACACTAAAATGATAAAGTATTCAATAGTTTACACCATAAAAGCTTACTTGTCTAGAGATTTTGGAGGTGGGGGTGACTTGAGGGTTGGGTTGAAACACTCAGAAGTAAGTTGCATTTATGTACATCTTAAAGTATGTTCCAGGCAGCAGTGAGAAATCATTCATATATTTTACCATTATTCTTAGAAACATATGCAGTGATCTTGAATGTGAATCTAATTTATGGTGAGAGGGAGTTGAACAAAAAACAGTAACGGCTATGATAGTAGTTTAAAGAAGAGAAATAATTATTCTAGAAATAGTTCTAAAACATTTAGAGAATGAGTAATGAGTGACGAAGTTTTCAGATGCTTCCATTACAGTCTGCACTGTAATCCACAGTTGTTTTTCTAGATTTGGGCAAATTTATGTAACATTGTAAAGTGAATGTACATTCATAATGAGGAATCCTTCTTCATGGAAGAAGTTTAGATTAGGTTTGGAAATGTCTCCTGTAGCCGTCTACTCATACCCTTTCTGCTCTTATACAGAAGGTTCTAACGAGTTGTGCTTCGCTGTGGAGGCAGCTGAAAAGATTCTGTAATCTTTTTCGGTTACATTCACTTATACCACTCTGCTTATTTAAAGGCATACTAGTAGTGAAAGTAAAATCCTAAATTTATGAAAGACCTTTGGGAACATGTTAGAAACCGTGTTAGTTTTCCCCTTGGTAGGAAGTGGGAAAGGTTAGCCTTTTGTTTCTTCAATTTGTTTATTAGCTCCATGTTCTGATTTCCTAGATATTTTTGTTCACAACAGATTTTTATGTTCATTAATGAATGTGGATTTTCTTTGGACTGTTTTTGTAAAATAGGCGGATAGCAATGCCACAGCATGCAGAAATTGCACATTTTGCTTGACTTGCTTTGTAAAATACACTATTTAATTTGAGAAATGTAATTTATGCCAAAAAAGTGTAACTTGCCATTTTGCCACTGAATAGGTTGTTTTAGCACAAAATGCAATGTCTTTGGGGAAAAAGGCAGACATTTTGTAGATGTAGTTGAAAAAATGTTCCAATATTGGCTGTCAGTATCCCTAAAACTGCATTATAAGAGATGATGTAAATTAGTCTTTCTGAAGAGGGAAGGGATTGTTAAAATCTCAAGACTTATTTTCCCTGCCCCATGTGGTTTCTTTACTTTTATTATTATTATTATTATTTAGTAATACGCTGCTACATATTTGGAGGTTCTAGTGTTTGTAGGTCACTGAACAGACATTGAAATCTGATTTATATTGTATACCTGTAACATAGAAAGAAAAAGTATTTATATATTTTCCGTAAGAATATTTCATTGAGCTGTGTATAATTTAAACAGAGGCTTGTCTCATCATGGCTTTGCCCACCTTGATCTTTTTTTGTGTTTTTTGGTTTTTGTATAGTGCGTACAGTTCATGTTCATGGGCATTAAAAGCCTCCTGAAGTATAATCTTATCAAAGGGATGCATTGTTAATAAAATGCTTAAATTACTTACATTTGTCCTGGTGTCTTAACTACCTGTAAGCACTGGAAATGAGTTGGAATTTCTTATTATACAGTGTATTTGAGTTACTAAATATAACTAGAACAACTTAAATTTTCAAATGAAAATTGGGCAGAAATGCCCATTTGAGGAAAAATTCCCATTTTCCGAAAAATATTTTAATCTATTTTTATAAATTGATGAATCAACTTTAATTTTTATCACTTAAATTACAAATTTTCATAAATGATTTTTGAATTTTGAAAAATGTTTAAACAGTTTTAACCGTATGATCTTTTACTTGTGGTAATTACCAAAGTGGTTTTTTGGAAAGTAATTCAAATTATTAAAAATCACTTTTGAAAGTTTCGTATTTTGGAAATGAATGATAACATGTTGATATATTTCAAAAAGCAAAAATTTCCATTTTGAAAACTAAATGAAAATTTCAGATTTTTTTAGTTTTTGACCAGTTCTTAATATAACCCATAAAGAAATTTTTCCATAATAGTATAGATATCAAGTGACATAGGATTCAACAGGATATACTATACTGGTGTATAGTTTTTATTACAGTGTTCCCACTATTCTTTGACTAATATGTCATTAGAAAATAACACAAAAAGGATTATCCTTGCTTGGACATCGGCTTACTAATGCTTAACTGTTTTCATATCGTATCTTATTTTGAAGTACAATTAATTTATGTGATGTGGCTGCCATTGGTCTGGACTAGTGGGTGGGTTCTCTTCATTTCTGAGGTAAGTGATAACCAGTCTTGATGTAGGATTTTCTAACGTCCTCTTGGCGAACAGTGAAGCTTTCCCAGTTGTTCTGCAGTCTAGTGTGTGTCTCAGTTCTTGACATGTAGGCTACTCTCTCTCTGCTGCTGATGGAAACAGATCAGAGTTCTGGAGTCGCATTGTCTGGCCATACTTCCACTTGTTTCCAATTTCTCTGCCTTTGTGGCAGCATGCAGACAGCTCCCACCTTCACTTCTGCTTGAAAGGTGTGGGGGACTTCTTTGTCAAAATTTGGGGCAGTGGTGATCTCCCTCTCAGCCCCTCCTCTTCCCTGGCCAGTTTTTTAGCTGGGTGTTGGAACTCCTGAGAGCTGCAGTTGCAGTGCCTCCCTGCTTAGTTCTGCAGTGCCTCCCTTGCTTCTCTGCAACTTCCAGGTATGGGAGAGTAGCCTAAAAAGCTCCAACTGAAATCCATACAGTGCTCCATCTGTCAGACTGCCCTCCTGAGGCTTGGAAGACAGTGAGTTGTTCCCAGGCTGCACCCAGCCTTCTAGATCTAACTCTTTTAGGTCCAAGGGCTATGAGTTGGACAGGCATGTGGGATCCGCTACTCACTAGAGTTGCCGTGATTTCAACATGGGTAAAATGAACCAGGAGTCAATGGGCAGAGCAGGTAAAGGCTCCGAGGACAAGGAGGACCCCAGCCAGCTGACTCAAGGGGTAAGTCCCAAGGGGCCCCTGGAAAACAGAGAGGGCAGACTTTGCAGGGTAACAAATCCCTCCCTCCTCCTCCTTCCCCTGACCCCCAAGTCCCAAAATGGGTCCTGAGCATACTGGGGAAAGAAGCAGGGCTCATAAGCACTTCCCAATTTGGCCGGGAGGACTCTAGAAACTTTTTCTCTTCTACATCCCTGGGGGAATGGGACACAGCAGGGGAAGACTCAGGAGGAGATCTTTTGAGATCAGGCTCTCGGCAATGCTAGCTGCACAAGTCTTCACCAAAGCCGCAACAGCTCATAAGCTCTCTAGGTAAGCTAAAAAAAATCAAAGGATGCAAAAAAAGAGGAAGGAAGTGTAAAAAGATCTAGGTGGTATGAGTCCTCTTCTTTTTCCCCCTCCACAGAGAATGGTGACTTGTCAGGCTCTGACTTTGATCAGGATTGGGGAAAGCCTTCCCCTGTCTCCCCCCACCATGAGAAATTCAGGGCCATATACCAACAAGGTTGTATCTACTATTCAGATTCAACCTAAAAAAATCCCAAGAGTAAGCCTCTGAGCCAATTTCTCCCCTCAAAATACTCCCCTGAGGCCGTGATTCCCCTACCTTCCTCCTTCGAGGAAGTAATCTGGGAAGAATGGGGTAAGCCAAACAAGGGCAAGCATGTTAACAGAAAGGATCTTGGGTTCTGTAGGATCTAGGAATGAAAGTTCCAGTTACTGAGATACCAAAGGTTGACCCTGCCGTAGCATCCCCCTCTCAAGATATGGTTCTATCTGAAGGATCCCATGGATAGAAAAATGGAGGCTACTCTCAAAGGCTTTGAGGTCTCCCTCAGAGAGTCCCTGACTGCTACTTGCTTTCTTAAGACATCTTTTTCCTGGCTGGAAGATTTCTTGAGCCATCAAGGGTAGAGGTCACTCTGACTTTGGATCTATTTAAAGAAAGTTTCCCTCATTGGACACAATGAATCTCAACCAAAGCTATGGCCACGAGCTCAGTGACCAGGCATCACATATGGCTCAGTCCTTGTGGAAGATGGATAGACGCTCAAAGCTGGTGCTGTGCTCTGCCAAATTCACAGGAGCCCTGCTTTTTGGAAAGAAGCTAGACAAGGCAGTGGCAGACAATGCTGCAAAATCTAGAGAGGCCCTCCTGACATCACACCATGCCTTTAAGAGAGAGTAGAGACCAGTTTTCAGATGAAAGTGCTCCTTTTGACCTTCATCCTCACAGAACTACCAACACAGAGACAGCAGGTTCTCCAGAAAAAGCTGTAGAATCTTGGTTTGGGAAGAAAGCCAAGCCCAAGGGAATTCTGCTGCTCCCAAAGCCTCTTTATGACAAAGACTGCATAGGTTTCCACCAGGAGCTGAAGCCTAGGGGCAGGATTTCCCATTTCTGGAGGAAATAGATCCGTGAGCCAGGGATCGTCCCTTGAGTTATAGGCTCCACCCCATCTGTTTTTCATTCAGCTCCCCCATCTCAAATGACCCTTTAAAGCAAGGTCTAGTCCAGAACAAAAATTTTCACCTCCTGGATATGGGAGTAATAGGGACCATTCCCTCAGAAGAAAGAATCTCAGTGTTTGTGGTGTTTAGATGTTGCTTGTAATTATTCGAATTGGGAGCACTGGCTGTTGGGAGTCTGAAAGGACAGGAAACAGGAAGGAGGAGGGAGGAGTTGAAGAGGCTGAGGGAGAGCTATAGAGGGTGCAGCAGCAGCTTGGAAAAGAGGTTTCCACTTTAAAAATAAAGTCCTATTGAAGTTTGTTAGTACCTTGCCTGGCTACTACAAAAGTGTTCTTCTCCATATTTATCATTCAGAAGTGTTGGGGGGAATCCAATCCATTCTAGATCTCAAGAGGCTCAGAAAGTAGATGAAGAAAATTAAGTTCTGAATGGAGACCCTAATCTCTGTGGTGTCATCGCTGTCCCAGGGCAATTTTCTGACTTTAGTAAAAAAAAAAAAAAAAAAAAAAATGGAGTCCTTGTGGCACCTTAGAGACTAACAAATTTATTTGGGCATAAGCTTTTGTGGGATATAACCCATTTCATCAGATGCCCCTACTCTACTTGCGCTACATTGATGACATCATCATCATATGGACCCATGGAAAGGAGACCCTTGAGGAATTCCACCTAGATTTCAAAAATTTCCACCCCACCATCAACCTCAGCCTGGACCAGTCCACACAAGAGATCCACTTTCTGGACGCTACAGTACAAATAAGTGATGGTCACATAAACATCACCCTATACAGGAAACCTACTGACTTCTATACTTACCTACATGCCTCCAGCTTTCATCCAGACCACATCACACGATCCATTGTCTGCAGCCAAGACCTCAGATACAACCGCATTTGCTCCAATCCCTCAGACAGAGACAAACACCTACAGGATCTCCATCAGACATTCTTAAAACTACAGTACCCACCTGGTGAAGTGACGAAACAGACTGACAGAGCCAGAAGGGTATCCAGAAGTCACCTACTACAGGACAGGCCCAACAAAGTAACAGAACACCACTAGCTATCACCTACAGCCCCCAACTAAAATCTCTCCAGCGCATCATCAAGGATCTACAACCTATCCTGAAGGACGATCCGTCACTCTCACAGATCTTGGGAGACAGGCCAGTCCTCACTTACAGACAGCCCCCCAACCTGAAGCAAATACCAGCAACTACACACCACACAACAGAAACACTAACCAAGGAACCAACCCCTGCAACAAACCCCGTTGCCAACTCTGTCCGCATATCTATTCAAGGGACACCATCATAAGACCCAACCACATCAGCCACATCATCAAGGGCTCATTCACCTGCACATCTACCAATATGATATATGCCATCATGTGCCAGCAATTGCCCTCTGCCATATACAATGGCCAAGTCTCTACGCAAAAGAATAAATGGACACAAATCGGACATCAAGAATTGTAACATTCAAAAACCAGTAGGAGAGCACTTCCATCTCACTGGGCACTCAATAACAGACTTAAGTTGCCATTCTTCAACAAAAAAAACCCTTCAAAAACAGACTTCAAGAAGAAACTGCAGAACTGGAATTAATTTGAAAATTTGACACCATCAAATTAAGCTTGAAAAAAGACTTGGAATGGCTGGGTCATTACAAAAAATAATTTCCCCTCTGTTGATACTTAGACCTTCTTGTCAACCATTGGGAATGGGCCACATCCACTTTGATTGCATTGGCCTTGTTAGAACTACAAAATGTAATTTTCCCTCTGTTGATATTCACCCCTTCTTGTCAACTGTTTGGAATGGGCCACATCCACCCTAATTGAATTGGCCTCATTAGCACCGATTCACCACTTGGTTAGGTAACTCCCATCTTTTCATGTGCTGTATATTTATACCTGCTTACTGTATTTTCCACTCCATGTATATGATGAAGTGGGCTATAGCCCATGAAAGTTTATGCCCGAATAAATTTTCATCTCTAAGGTGCCACAAGGACTCCTGTCTGTTTTTACTGATACAGACTAACATGGCTACCCCTCTGAAACCTTTCTGACTTCAGTGGACCTGGCAGATGCATATAGCCACATCCCTGGCAGACTGTGCCATCACAGGTTCCTAGGGTTTTCCTATAGCAGGAAGCAATCTCAATATCAGATGCCTCCCATTCAGCCTGTCTCGAGCCCCACATGTTTTTACAAAGGTGGTGGTGATAATCATAGCCAGACTCAGGTTTCAGGGGATCCATCTGTACTTGTTCCTGCATGACATCTTAATCAGAAACAGCACACACTGTTACATCCCTAACCTTGAATCTCCTGTACGCGAATGGCTTTATTATCTACCTCGAGAAAAGCGCCTTGATTCTGTCCACCCAAATAACTCACTTGGGAGTGGACATAGATACCTTGATAGCAAGGATATATCCCTCTTCTAGAGAGGTTCCAGAAGGTTCAAGAAGACCTCACATTGTTTTGGAACTGCAGGAGCGCCCACTATTGCAGTGAAAATTCAATTGCTAGGCCTTCTAGTATTGTGCATAGGGATCACTCCATGGGACAGGCCTGTGCATAATCACACATCAGGTGCCTTCATCTTCAAGGTATGGAACCCATTTCCCAGAATGCATGAAAGATCAAATAAGGATTCCGGCACAGGTGATCAACTCCTTAAATCAGTGGTCAGCCCAGGGCAATGCCTGCCAGAAAATGCACATATGCCTTCCAGATCCCCTGATCCTGACAACCGATGACAGTCTGGAGGGCAGGGGAACACACCTGGCATCCCAAACAGCTCAAGACATCTACAACATGGAGGAAAGGACCCACAACATATAGCTCATAGAACTATGCAGTCAAGCTTGAGCTTACCCAAGGTTCATTCCAGCCTAGAGAGGAACCAGTCGGATAACATGACCACAGTCACATATGTGAACAACCACAGGAGAACAAGATGATCAGGGTTACATGCCAGAGCAATGGAAATCACGTAATGGGCGGAGCACTTTCTCGTCTCTCTGAGGGCAGTTCATGTAAAGGGAGACCTGAACCAGAAGGTGAACTGGCTCAGCAGGCCCAAGGTGAGCAATTCTGAATTGTGCCTGTATCAGGAAGTCTTCAAGTTAATTGTCCAATCTTTCAGCCTACCCTCAACTGACATATTCACAAACCGCATGAATGTGACAAGATCAAAGTACTTTACCAGAGGAGTGGACCCCAGATCCAAGGAGACAGATGCACTATCACACAGACGGCCACAGGGCCCCCTCTGCATTTCCATCCTTCCCATTATTAGGGAACGTGACCCAGAAAATAAAATGAGAACAGGTGACGGTAATATTGGTAACCCCACATTGGCCAAGGAGACCTTGGTTTTTGGACTAGAGCTGAAATAGTACTGCCACTACAGCTTCCAAAGAGACAGGACTTCCTCTCACAAGGTCTTCTGCTTCATCCAGACCAAACTGGCTGCATCTAACAGCCTTCCTATTGGAAAGGGAAGCACTAGTACTGTTGGGTCTGTCGTCCAAAGTCATCAGATCACTTATTTCATCTAGAAGACTATCAACCTTGAAAGCATACTCTGTCTGGACCAAGTTTTGCAGAACATGAAGCAGCCAGAATTCCTGGATTTCTAGGGCTTATCTTCAATTTCTTCAAGAAGGCTTTGATGAAGGTCTCTAACCAAGCACTGTCTACACTATGAAATTAGGTCGAATTTATAGAAGTCAATTTTTTAGAAAGCGATGTTATACAGTCAATTGTGTGTCTCCCCACTAAGCTCATTAAGTTGGCAGAGTGTGTCCACAGTACCGAGGCGAGTGTCAACTTTTGGAGTGTTGCACTGTGGGTAGCAATCCCACAGTTCCAGCAGTCTCCAGCGCCCATTGGAATTCTGGGTTGAGCTCCCAATGCCTGATGGGGCAAAAACATTGTCGTGGGTGGTTTTGGGTACATGTCGTCAGTCACCCCTCTCTCTGTGAAAACAAGGGCAGACAATCGTTTCGCGCCTTTCTTCTGTGCGGGCGCCATACTGCTTTCAGCAGACGGTGCAGTAGGGCTGCAAACCGTCGTCATTGAACGACCGCTTCCGCTTCCACTCTGCTCTCCTGGTGGTCTCGCAGGTCCTCTATATGACTGTTGTCATCTGCCGCTTCCGCTGCAACTCTGCTCGGCTGCTCTTGTCTCGCCATACCATGGCAAGCGTGCAGCCCGCTCAGCTGTTGTGTCCTGGCAGCAGACAGTGCAGTAGGTCTGCAAAACTGGTCATCCAAACCACCGCTTCCCCTGCAATTCTGCTCTCCTGCAGACACCATGCCACAGCAAGCATGGAGCCCACTCAGCTCACCATGGCAGTTATGAGCATTGTAAACACCTCATGCATTATCATGTAGTCTATGCAGAATGTAGTCAGGAGCTGTTCAACTACAGGCTGAGCAAGCGCAGAATGGTGGTAGAATGTGCATTTGGACGTTTAAAAGCACACTGGTGCAGTTTACTGACTCAGTTAGACCTCAGCAAAACCAATATTCCCATTGTTATTACTGCTTGCTGTGTGCTCCACAATATCTGTGAGAGTAAGGAGATGTTTATGGCAGGGTGGGAAGTTGAAGCAAATTGCCTGGCCACTGATTATGCACAGCCGGACACCAGGGCAATTAGAAGGGCACATCAGGGCGCGCTGCGCAATAGAGAAGCTTTGAAAACTAGTTTCATGGCTGACCAGGCTATGGTGTGACAGTTCGGTTTGTTTCTCCTTGATGAAAACCAACCCCCTTGGTTCACTTTACTTCCCTGTAAGCCAACTGCCCTCCCTTCCCCCCTCTTTGATCACCGCTTGCAGAGGCAATAAAGTCATTGTTTCAAATTCATGCATTCTTTATTAATTCGTCACACAAATAGGGGGATAACTGCCAAGGTAGCCTGGGAGGGGTGGGCCAGGACAGAAGCATCGGGTGGGGTGGGGGAGGAGGGAAGGACAAGGCCACACTGCACTTCAAAACTTATTGAATGCCAGCGTTCTGTAGCTTGGGCAGTCCTCTGGGGTGGAGTGGTTGGGTGCCCGGAGGGGCCACCCCCACTGCGTTCTTGGGCGTCTGGGGGAGGAGGGCAGTTGATTACACAGGGGCTGCAGTGGTGGTCTGTGCTCCTGCTGCCTTTCCTGCAGTTCAACCAGACACCGGAGCATATCAGTTTAATCCCCCCAGTAGCCTCAGCATTGCATCCTGCCTCCTCTCATCACACTGCTGCCACCTCTCCTGTTGCTCCAGCCATTTGTCCTTTCACGTGTCCCTCCTGTCCTCATGTTCATTTTGTGCTTTTCTGGACTCTGACATTGTCTGCTCCACAGATTCTGCTGGGCTCTTTCAGTGTGGGAGGACTGCATGAGCTCAGAGAACATTTCGGCACGAGTACTTTTTTTTGGCTTCTTATCTGCGCTAGCCTTTGGGACGGAGATGCTAGTGGCAGCGTTGAAACATTTGCAGCTGCAGGAGGGAAAAAAAGGGAGAGTAAAACTGAAAAAGACACACTGGCCATTTAAAAGGAGGAGCTGATGTTTTCAGGTTAACGTGCAGCACAAACCCAACTAAACCCTCCCCACGCCCAATTTTCTGGGATGATCACTTCACCCCTCCCCTCAGCACGTGGCTAACAGCGGGGATGATTTGTTTTCAGCAACAGGCAAACAGCCCAGCAGGAGCGGCCACCTCTGAATGTCCGCTTAATAAAATTCCCCTATTGCAACCAGGTGACCATGAATGATATCACTCTCCTGAGGATAACACAGAGAGCTAAAGAACGGATGTTGCTTGAATGCCAGCAAACACCGGAACCACATGCTGCCAGGCTTTGTTATGCAATGATTCCAGACTATGTGCTACTGGCCTGGCATGGTAAAATGTCCTACCATGGAGGACGCAATAAGGCTGCCCTCCCCAGAAACCTTTCGCAAAGGCTTTGGGGAATACCTCCAGGAGACCTTCATTGAGATGTCACTGGAGGATTTCCGCTCCGTCCCCAGACATGTTAACAGACTTTTCCAGTAGCTGTACTGGCCGTGAATGCAGCCCAAGTCTTCAGGGCAAATTAATCATTAAACACGTTTGCTTTTAAACCGTGTATTATATTTACAAAGGTACACTCACCAGAGGTGCCTTCTCTGCCTTCAAAGTCCGGAAGCCCAGGTTGGGAGGGTATTGGCTGCAGGGTGATAAACAGTTCCTGGCTGTCAGGGAGAACTGTTTCTCCGCTTGCCTGGTGTGCGCTATCTTCAACCTCCCCCTCCTCATCTTCCTTGTCCCCAAAATCCTCATCCCTGTTGCATGAGATTCCCTTGCAGGAGTCCACGTACAGGTGTGGGGTAGTTGTAGGGGCACCCCCTAGAATTGAATGCAGCTCATCATAGAAGCGGCATGTCTGGGGCTCTGACTCCGAGTGGGCGTTTGCCTCTTTGTTTTTTTTGGTAGGCTTGCCTGAGTTCCTTAAGTTTCACGCGGCACTGCTGTTAAAGCCTCTGTCCTTCATGCCCTGGGAGATTTTTGAAAATATATTGGCATTTCGTCTTTTGGAACAGAGTTCTGATAGCACAGATTCGTCTCCCCATAGAGCGATCAGATCCAATACCGCCCGTTCAGTCCATGCTGGAGCTCTTTTGCGATTCTGGGACTCCATGGTCACCTCTGCTGATGAGATCTGCACGGTCACCTGTGCTGATCAGCTTGCCACAGTGGCCAAACAGGAAATGAAATTCAAAAGTTTGCGGGGCTTTTCCTGTCTACCTGGCCAGTGCAGCCGAGTTGAGAGTGCTGTCCAGAGCGGTCACAATGGAGCACTCCCGGAGGCCAATACTGTCGACTTGCATCCATACTACCCCAAATTTGACTCTGTGATGTCGATTTCAGCGTTAATCCCCTCGTCGGGGAGGAGTACAGAAATTGATTTTAAGAGCCTATTAAGTCAACAAAAATGGCTTCGTTGTGTGGACGGGTGCAGGATTAAATCGATCTAATGCTGCTAAATTCGACCTAAACTCGTAATGTAGACCAGGGCTGAGCTGCAGACTGAACTCAGCAGTCAGAAGTGAGGGTGCCTGGGCCCTAAGCTTAGGTAAAATTGAGATGTATGTAATTCTTGTGTTAAAACACCCTTGCTCTTGTTATGCTTTGTTTCTACTGTTGAGATGAAACAATCCTTTGTTTCTGAAAAGGCCATTCTGGGTCCTGATATTCACTTCTGATCAGAGTTGCTGCAGGGTTTGCAAGGCCGAACCCAGTTGGGCAATCATGATTGGTACACGGAAGGAGGGCTGTTGCCTGAGATTCAGTCTTAGAGTGAGAGAATCATGGAATTCCCCCCTAGAGGCAGGTGGTGAAGGCATGGGGTGCACTCAGAGAGCCCAGAGAAGGGTCAAAGGTGCAGCTAGTGCTGTGTACCACAATAAATTCCTTTAAGCACTTAGCCCCCAGAATGAAGGCTTCAGCTGATCTTTCATGGCAATTTTTTTTTATTACTGTTATGTGGAAAATTAAATAAACACAGTTAACTAACATTCTGACCCCAACCAATCAAAGCCAGGGAGTTCAAAGTTAGGAGTAATGTTCCATGCTGAGGTTCACAATACATGCCTTCTATGCTAGCGTTAGCAATGCAATAAGTCCATGCCGGATAATACATGTGAAGGGTGTCCCTTGGCTGTGATCAGAGAATGAAAATGTTCTCTGTTGTAGTTTAGTGACCTTGCACAAATCATGGTGCATCTTATCTCTCGCATTCATAGATTTTAGGGCCAGAAGAGACAGCTGTGATCTGAATGTGTAGATACTACAGGCCATACCATCTCACCCTGTAATTCCTACTTAATGCCCTTAACTTCTGATTGAACTGCAGCATATGGATTGTTTAAATGTGCAGGTCAGTTTTTAATGCCGGCCTGGAAGCAATAACGCTGTTGAGTTGCTAGAAGTAGAGCTGTCCTGACTCTGAATGCCTTCATCAGATGTAGATGTGACCAGCTCTGAACCCAAGACTGTTTGTATTTTGTAACTTGAATGTTCTATGGGCTCAGTGAAATGGGGCAAATCACTCAACTTAGCCTCAGAACGAGGTACTTCCATTTGTGAAATATATCTCAAACTACCTTCTCTCTCAGTGATTTCTCTTAATGATGTGACAGTGTCTTTACTCAGAATTTCAATGTAATGCTGTGGCTGGTACAACAAGATAGACAACTGTGGCTCACTCTTTTCTGACATCCACAGGTTCTGATAGAGGCTGGAACCAAGTGCAGTCTGGGAAGAATAGGCTAAGTTTTCAAATGAAGTGCAAGCTTCTGGAGCCGACTGTGTGCACATCAAATTTCCCACTTCATTTTGAATAAAATACACCCAGGAAGGATTGATAACTTTGCTTTCACTTTCTAAAATAGTCCCATGGCTCCTCAGCTGTAGTGTATTGGCTTCTGATGTATTCTCCAATACTACAGTATCAGGAATGCAGTCACTTAGCTTCAGTACTGCTTCAGAATTAAGCTGCAGAGCAATGAGAAGACAGTTACTTTAGAACAATGAAAAACACACTGACTAGGTGAAAAGGGAATGATTATTTTAAGCATTTTTAGAAATGTAGAGTAAATTCTGTATAGTCAGAATTTTTACAAGATGTATAGGATCAGAGGGGGAGGGCATACACATCATTCTAGTTCGCTGGAAGTTTGATCTTCAGCTGGATCTAATTACAAGACAGTTTTGGAGAGCTCTTTTTCTCATCTCAACAGAGGAAATTTGCTGAGCAATGAGAGACC
The DNA here is from genome assembly GCF_965152235.1 of Eretmochelys imbricata. Lineage (NCBI taxonomy): Eukaryota > Metazoa > Chordata > Testudines > Cheloniidae > Eretmochelys > Eretmochelys imbricata. The sequence continues at coordinate 27,589,229 of NC_135576.1, read as the reverse complement.
ATGCCCCTTTGAACAGATGTACAAGTTCTTAAATTAGTGTCCGTCATGTAACACTGCAAACCATAATTAAGACTGCAACTGAGGGTATGTCTACACTTACCATTTAAAGTGCAAAAAGTCCCTTTTTTGCGCTAAAACCACGGGAGCATCTACACTTGTTAATGACTTTTTGCATTGAAACTCAGAAGTTTCACTGCAAAAACAAAATCACCTTCACGAGAAGCATACAGTTCTAACCACTGTTCTTTTTGCGCTGCTGTGAAAGTGAAGACACGTTCTACTATTGTAAACCCCTTTTGACCTCCGAAGGATATCCCACAGTTCCAAAAGCGACCACTCTGTTCAGCACCTCCTCTGCTCTGACACACAGACATCTGCCCCTTTCCTTGTAAGCCCTGGGACGTTTGAAGCTCCCTTTCCCTTAGTTTGTAGATGTGACGGGGAAAGCAGCCAGACAGCAGGAGATTTTTAAAAAAATGCCACAGAAGAAACAAGGAAGGAATGGGGCTGCTGGGACATGAAGCACGGCAGCACGGGACCCAGAATGCCTTCCGTTCGCACACCCCCCTTCCGACAAGACCTATTGAGAGAGCTGCATTGTGGGATAGCTGCCCTACAGCGCTGCTCTCATTGGCGATGGAAGTGCTGGTAGTGTAAACACTCTCTGACACCTGAGGAATTGAGTGAGTACACAAACCAGCGCTTTACTTTCACCAGTTCCCTATCACTGGTGAAACTTACAGCGCAAAAACTCTGTAAGTGTAGACATATCCTGACTGTGTTAAACCTGTCTGGGGGGCTTGTCCTAAAAATCCACAAGGAACAAAAACATTGGCAGGTTAAGTTCTCCCGGAAGTCTAACTTCTTGCTGTAGCAAACATCAGGAGAGGGAGCAGCAATCATGCATAGTTTACAGGACTCCCATAGTCAAGATGTAGTGCATGTCTCAGAGGAATAGTCAAATTTAAGCTCTAATTTTGAAAGCTAAGATATCAAAGGGCATTAGAAGGACTTTGCTCTGACAGGTCTGAGAGTGTGGAAAGAGCTTTTATAACTTTTGAAGTAACTGTCTAGAGCCTATCCTTGCAAAGATAGACTTCAAAGCGTAAACTAATCACCACAGAGTCATGTCGATGGAAAATGGAGACTTTTTTCAACCAAAAGTAAAGTTAATCAGACAAGCCATTTGTAAAATGAGCTTCATTATTAAAAATAATTGTCAATACAGAAAGAAAATTCTTCTAATATGTTTTGCTGGACCTTAGTTTGAGAATAGAAAAATTAAAGTTATTGGATTTGTCTAATGACTTCACCTTTAATCCATTAAATGAGAGGACTTGGCTCTTGTTAGGATTGGGAATTTCAGGATAACAGCAATCCTTCACCCTAGAAAAACATAGACAAACAAGTAAACTTTGTTCTCTTCATTTGTCAACATTCATTCTCCCTTCACCTTTACAGCAGGGCTAAGATTCTTACAGAAATAAGTGGAGATGCCATGTACTATATACCACAGCAAGCCAAATATTCAGGGCATCCACTTACTAAGACGCTCAAAGAGAGAAATGAAGGAGGTATTATGAAGGGGGGTTAAATAGACAAACTACAACTCCATTTTGAATTAAAACAGACCATTTCTCTATTTACAGAAGGAAAATGTATTGTAATGAACTTACCACTTGATTTTCCAGAAGCATACAGCAGTTATTACTACAAAAGGAATGATCACTAGCAGAACTGGAAGGTAAATCTTTGCTATGAAAGAAAAATAGTATTTCAAAAAACAGTTTTCTAACTTTCCCTTGTTTGAATCAATACAATTAGAGCTTCTGGGATAAAAGATCATCTTTAAATCAAGCATGGATGTCTTTCTAAAAGATCTGCTCTACCTCGACTACCTGTCACTAGAGCTGATAACGGAATCACTTAATGAAATTCTGTGCCCGGCATTATGCAGAAGGTCAGACTAGATTATCATAATGGTCCCTTCTGGCCTGCAAATCTATAAGTGAACACGTGTATTTTTTGGCATTTATTTTTATTGCCAAAAGTTCAGCTTTACCAGTCCTTTTATTTTTTAATTGCCTTTTACTTACAGACACCATCATTTTACCTGAGTTGATTTGCTAACTATCAAAGATTTCAAGGAGTAGCTATGTAAATAAATACCCTCCCGTTGGCTATGTCTTCACAGCAAAAAAAGGTGTGTTTTTATGCTGAGATTGCTATCTTGCAGTAAAACCCCAATGGAGACAAAGCATGGGTAGTTCTGACCTCGATGTAACTGCTCAAGTTCAGTCCCCATGTCCCTCTAGGAGTTACCTCAAGCAGCTACACTGAAGCAAAACCTGCCTGTGCCCTGTCTCCACTAGGGTGCTACACTGAAATGGTTACATCAATGTAAAAATTACATTTTTGGGTGGGGGGGGTTGCACTGAAGACACTTACTTAGCAAAGCACTTAAACATCTCTAGTCCATCTATCCCTGTGCAAGAAAGAATTGCCGTAAATAGGACGTAAGGACATGCTTAACTGTTTTAGTTAATGGGGGCCAAAGGCCCCAATACTACAGTGTTCCAAGTGCCAAAGCAAGGGAGTTGCGGGAGCTCAGCACCAAACCGAAGTGAGTCCCCAGAGCTTAAGTGTCCACAACAGTTACCAACAGAGTCATGCAGTGGTGTAATGAAGAAGGAAATTGAGTTTTGATATTAAATTAACCAAGGGGGGACAGAAGGGATGGCTTCTCTTGGGACATTTTTAAGTGTTAGTTTATGGATTTTTATTTTACTTCTCACTGGTTTGGGTTAGGAGACCTTGCTTTTACATACAATTCACTAGCTGTCGGGGAGGGTCTAGGCACTGAGGTGTAGTGGCAATGCATGCTGCTCCGTGTAAAATGTACGGCTCTCATGCACTAATCCACTCTCCACCTCTTCTGAGGACAAAGCTGGGGAGTTTCAGCTTGGGAACACAAGTCCCAAGAGTGAGATTCTGGTGTGATATCTTCAAGCGAACAGAATTACAGGTAAGTAATTAATTACTTTTTTTTTTTCTGGATGTCTAATTTGGCCACAGTGAGCATGATTCTAATGCAGCAACCCTTCTTTGGTCACATCTAGCATGGAATGCAAGAGTTGGTGGATTTGTAAGCCAGTTTTTCATACAAACCAGTGTTAGGAAGTCTAGAGCTCTTATTTGCACAAAAATTAGCTACATGGTCGTGAAAGCAACAGCCAATATATGCTAAGTTTTATATTCTTCTATAGTTTATAAAATTAGCTGGAACTAAATAAAATTCCTCTCTAATATTTGGAGAAGAGGACCAGGAGTCAGCATTCCTGGGTTCTCGTTTCAACTCTGTCACTGGTTCCATTCTGTAAATGAGCCTCAGTGTTGCTATCTGCAAAGTAGGTATAAATTTGCTTAGCTACCTTACAGGGGGATTATGAGGTTTAAATAACATGGTAAAATGCTTTAAATATGCGGCAATGTTTCTAGGGTGAAAGGAGCTATTCAAGTACTATAACATTTAATTTGGCAATTAGTATTATTTGACTGCATCCATTAATAAATCTTCTAACTGGGATACTTCTCAAATCCATTCATCTCTACCTAATCTTTTTAGAAAACAAGCCAGCAGTGACAGCTGCTAATTTCCCTTCTTGCCCCCCTCCTCTGCTGGCTCCTCCAAATCATATTTTCATTTTCTAAACTCACAGTCATGTAGTGTATCTACGTTTATATAGGCATCAATGGGGGTCTCTCCTCCTCCAGTGTAAGCTTTAACTGCCAATGCATATGTTGTTTCTGGCATCAGGTGTTTCACCACGTATCTCTTTTCTTCTGGGTTTTCTATAGTGTATTTACATAGGACTGAACCATCTATAATCAAAGGAGATGTTACAAACCATTACTCTCAATTGTTTTTTAATATGCATTGCCTTTCAGGAAGGGGGATATGCTTTAGCTCAGTGGTTCTCAGATTTATTTGATCGCGTCCCCGTTCTTTGTGTCTGTAGTCCTTTACGTCCTCCCAGCTCCCGCCACACAAATACACATGCTGCTGCCCAGCTCTGAAGGCAGAGCAGAGAATGGCAGCTGCTGGCCAGGCGCACAGCTCTGAAGGCAGCGCTGCCGCGAGCAGCAGCAGAGAAGTAAGGGTGGCACATTGCTCCCTGGAAGCCTCCCAGCTTGAAGGCAGAGCGGCTTCTCATACCCCCACAGAATACATTCCTTTGAGAATCTCTGCTCTACCTCATTACTGCTGGGTTGGATGGTGCCTCTTCTGATTGGACTGGAGATAGCAGCAGCAGTGTGTCTCAGAGAGCCAATCCAATAGGGGACCAGCCACCAACTTCCTGTCAGAAGTCTCTGCTCCTGCCAAGCTACGAACTCTGTTTCCACTTCCACAATTCACTTACCTTTTGCTAGTAGCTTTTCAGCAGGTTTTGTTTTCTTGGTCTGCCTCTGTCCATTTCTTCTCTCTGCACCCTCCATCCCCCACCCCGCAACACCTTACTGGTAGCTGAGAGGCAGAAATGCGTTCAATACAAAGGACACAGAGAAACCAGGGCTAGCAATCTGTTCCCACTTCAAGTGTTTCTTAGCCACATCCTTCATCCTTCCCAGCCTCGACGCCGGTTCTGCCTGAGATAACAACCCCCCTGCCCCAGCCCCAATCAGTACCTCAGATGGGGAGGTGGTTGGGCTTTGCTCTTACACCCTTCCTGGGTGGGAATATTTGCAAGTATGTACAGTTACAGTAGTGCCAACTGTTCCACAGTTAATCTTATTCTGACAGGATGTTGGTGGGCAGGCCCCTGACAGCCCAGGGTCACACAGACACGCAGCTTTACCTGACACCAGTCCCCTCAGAAGCGGGGAATGGACCTACAGATGGTGAATCAGGACACGGTCCATGTTGGAGAAGAGAAATCAACAGGTAAGAATAAACAATTTTTTTTGCATTCAGTGGGAGGGTCTGAGAATTTGGCTGCACTGAAATTTTGTCATCTCGAGTAGAGTTCAATGTGAGACAAGAAAATCAGAGACGATACGCCAAGTAGCTCCATGCTGCAAATGCTTAACACAGTCCCCAGGTCAGCTTCACCACTAGACAAACAGGCTGTGTAGAGCAGAGCTACGCACATCTTCATTTAATGGAATAAATGGGGAATTTTCACAGAGCCACAACCCTAAAGCTATGAAAACATCAGCACACAAATCGGACCCAACTACCTCTAAAAAATCCCCACTGTCATAATAAAACTGATAGCAGCTTCTTTGTCTATCTTCCAAAAAGAGAATGAGTGGGAATTTTGAAAACTCTGCCAGAGCTCAGTTCATCAGAGATGAAAACTCAGTGCCGCACAGGGAGCTGATACTGCAGCCATTCCACCTGTGAAGTGCACTTTGAAGTCAATGGAAGCTCCCTGCATAATTGCCTACAAAATGGGGCCCTATGTAATCCTCTGTATATTGGTAGAGTCCTGCTTCTGTCAATTAAAAGCACTCTACACTCAGTTCTTGGAGAGAAGGCAACAGCTACCTCACTTTAGAGGTCAACATCATTCCATTTATTCCCCAGTGTGTTTGTTTATCTGCCTAACATGTACGTGTGAGGAACTTTTCAGGAGGCTCCAATTTATTGATCTCCTGAGCAAAAAATCTGCAGCTTTTCACACATTTCAGCATGTGATGGATTGATGGGTGTACAGCTTTCTGGGTTCAAAGAATCAATTACCTGAAAGAGCATGTTTTGCTGATCCCTTCAAACTGCATTCTTCTTCCATGGTTTTCACATAAACATGATAACCTCTTATGAATCCAGGCTGTGACTCATTTACGGGATAAGAATCCCAAGTTACGGTCACAGTATGGGAAGTCATCTCAGCTATTTCCCCTTGAGGGTTAAGTCTAGGAGCTGGAAGGAAGGAAATTGATAAACATGTTTGATTTCTAGAAAGTTTATCTCCCCACTTGGCATTGCTCCTGAATTCCCATCTGTTGCCTCTTGTTAAATTTGCGTTGTTTATAAACTGAACATCACTGATTTTCAAATAAAAACTGAACTAAGCCTGTTCTTCCTGAAAGCCTCCTGGTACCACAGAACACCTGTGGACCCATCTACGTCATGCACAGAAACAACTGTTTAATCATAGTTATTGCTAATGTAGTTATAGCTCAGTTTTCCTGACTGGTGTGGACTCTTGTTTTCCTGACATCTGTACTAACCAAACTGCCTCATAGCAGTCACCAGAGGCCATTTTGTAGTGTTTTATTAAATATATGCAACGGGAATGGGGGAAGCAATATTGTGTATGTCAAACATTGCTTGTAGTTAGTGCAAGGAGGCAGAGAAAAGACAGTACAGCTACAGAACTCCCCTTTATTTTCATGAGCCCCATTTAGCAAATATGTACACATGTAAAATATTTTCAGCTTACCCAGTTCTTTGGTGTACCCAACCTTCTTCCCCAGGAAAAAATCTTCATTAGCTAGAGATCCATAAACCCTGAAGTTGTATCTGACCCCAGGCATGAAAGCAGCTAGAAAATAATAAAGCCATTTTTAAAAAATTAAGCTTCAGTAGTTTTAGGTAACAAAATGGAACCACATTTGATTTATATGGAGCTCTATAATTCATTAAAAATCCTGATCTTGCACCACTGAAGTTGCCAAAAGGAGGCCCTAGAAAACACAGCTCTTACTTAGTGCTGGTAAGACAACTGGAGGTGTTTAAACCAAATCCCAGCTAACCCTAGTAATGTTGACCACCTGTTTGTGGTGTTTGATCAAAATAGTAAACAAAACAATACCACAGATGGTCCTGATGGACAAACACCTGTCAGCAATGGTCTTTACTTGGTCCTGCCTCAGTGCAGGGGGCTGGACTTTATGACCTCTCAAGGTCCTTGCCCAACCCTACCTGTCTATGATTCTGTGAAAGAAAAAACTGACACACTGGGCAGTTGTTAGATTTTAATAATTGAGTTCCCAGAATCTGTTTCCTAAAATTCAGGTGCATGCCACTCAATGCCCTAACAAAGAGTTGCAGCATAAACATCTTAATAAAGAATTGTTCTGCTTTCACCTGACTTGATAAAACAACTGGAGGTGTTGAAATCGAATCTCTTCCATTGAAAGTCACAATGCTGGGACCTCGGAAAGTTGCACCAATCGACAATGTATCCATCAAATGCATTTGTGGCCTTCCAAGAAATATAAATGCCATCAACTGTGCCATTAACTCTTTCTTCTTCAAGGTCAGTGCGATCAACCTTTTCTTCAGCACCTTGGAAAGAATGGACTAAAGCACTTCACAAAATAGTATATTTATCATCTATCTATAATATATGTTTTCTAGCAGGAAGACCTATACTTTAGGTCTAATTAAGATTGGTAGAATTACTATGCTAGTATTCGCAAAAAGAAAAGGAGCACTTGTGGCACCTTAGAGACTAACCAATTTATTTGAGCATGAGCTTTCGTGAGCTACAGCTCACTTCATCGGATGCTAGTATTGCCATTACTATACCTGATGACTGGATACCGGTAAAACTGCAGATTTTGTCTTTTCAATAATGTTTCATCATTATGAAATACTCGCCCCCAATAGGGAAAGGACCCTGAAAGTTGATCCCTACCACTAAGAGGCTAATCACTCAAATACCTGGTAGTTGGTTAACTGCATTAAAATTTGTAACATCAGGAACTGAACTGCAGGCTCACAAAACTGGAGCCTGAAATAATAGGTCACTAGACCCTGATTCTGCAATGAGTTCTGTGTGAGTGGGATCCTTGCATCCATATGCAAATGCAGGATAGAGGACCTTGTTGGTTAAACCTATATGTATTTTGCTCACTGGGATAACCCCATGAATGTACCATATTATATTTGTGAAAAAACCCAGGTGGGTGGAGAATGGGGAATATATAAAGATACATATACTGCTATTATCTTACAGACTAAGTGATCTCCATTGATAGAAGGAAGTAGTTTTTAAACACATCAGTGGCAAACAGTCATTTTAATTCCAAGACTAGATTAATTATTCCATGATAAATAAAATATTACTGACTGTAAAATAACTATACAAGATAAGCGCCCACAAAAGTTATTTTAATTGGATTGAAGATACACAAACCATTATCTGTCGCTCGGGAGATGATCATCACTGAAGGAAGTGAAGAATTAATATTGTTCCTTGCTGCCACGCTGATTTTGTAGGAATGGTTATCGATGGAAATTGTTGTACTGTTTTGTAATGCAGAAATGGAGATGTGTTCAGGTTCAGAGGCTTTCTTTAACTTTTCCCAGGTTATCTCAAATGAAATATCTCCACCATTAGCTCTAAAGTCTGGTAATGGCTGGGGAAAAAAATGGAAAATATTTCAAGACCTATTTAATCTGCAGCTAAATTTACACTACTACAAATTGTATTTGGCATGATTCTTATAGTAGAAGCTTTTAAGGGTACGAAGGATACTGTACTTGTGATATTCTGTTTTACAGAAAAAAGAAAATTGGTTTTCACTTGATGGATGACATTAAACAAATGACAGAATTATTTCTACTTAACCCGTAAGTATATAGAAATATTTTTTTAAATGACTGGGAGTTTTGAAATAAGGCAACCTGAAGGTTTTGTGTATGTTGTTTCCTATTTGTGCTCACTGAATGGACAATTTTAAAAAAGTAGGCTTTCATTCACTTTTTAAAAAACATTTTGGCACCCAAACTACATTTTCTTGGGGAGAAATGCAGGTTCCACTAAAAGAAAAAAAAAAAAAGCAACATATGGTCCAAATCCATGGCTTGAACAAAAATCCAGACTCTCTCAGCACCAGTGTAAGCAGTATGGTGATTATGGTTTCCATTGTCACAAGAGCCACACATCATAATGGAAAACTAAAATGAGAGAGAAATCTTGCACCCTGCCAGGAAAAATACCCCAGATACTGTGCCGGTCATTTCTGTAAACTTTCTTAACCATTTCTGTGCCCAGACTCACCTTCCAGAATAAGGTCACATTCCGTCCTCCCAAAACTGGGGTAACTTCTCTCCAGACATCAAGTTTCCCTGAGGGAGCTGTGATCAATCACATAAAACAAAGCTGTTGTATATTGGGAAGGGTGAACTGTCCAAACCTTTGCTAATATTTGTTAAGGAGACCATCCCACCTGCAACTCAGCTAGACCTCAAAACTCACCGACCCTGTGCCTCCATACCAAAACTGGAGCTCCCTTGAAACTACAAAAACTACTCCTGGCTCATTCCGTGCCGAGCCCCACTTCCCCTCCCTCCCCAACACACATGGATGTTCCCACCACTGAATGATGCCTCCACAAACAAAACGCACAGCAACTTCTATGCCCATTCAGTGGTCCAGCTGCACCCACTTCATATCTCACCAATTCTGATTCATCTGGTGCATTCTGGGCTCTATCAAGTACCACAACTTCAGATTTAAAGCGGTGGAGACTTAGGAGGTTGACAGATTCCAGACAAACAGAACCTTTTAAAGATGTGGTATGCCAACAGTCAGGGGAGGCATAAGAAGAGGGGGTTACAGGGAGGAGGGAGCCAAGGCAGAGGTACCATAGAAGATAGCTGAAGATATGCTGGGAGTTGCAGAGGGAAGAAGAGGAGCTGGCCAGCACGTCTCACTGATCAGGGAAAAAAGTGATGGGATTGAGTTTGGCACAAGGTTCAGATAATGCACCTGGAGTTCTGAAACTTTATCTGGTTTCACCCGAAGCTCGAGTTTCACCGATCAGTCTGTTCTGTGCACATGTATGCTGTCATAAATATAAAGGGAAGGGTAAACCCCTTTGAAATCCCTCCTGGCCAGGGGAAAGCTCCTCTCACCTGTAAAGGGTTAAGAAACTAAAGGTAACCTCGCTGGCACCTGACCAAAATGACCAATGAGGAGACAAGATACTTTCAAAAGCTGGGAGGAGGGAGAGAAACAAAGGGTCTGTGGGTCTGTCTATATTCTGTCTTTGTCGGGGATAGACCAGCAATGGAGTCTTAGAACTTTTAGTAAGTAATCTAGCTAGGTACGTGTTAGATTATGATTTCTTTAAATGGCTGAGAAAAGAACTGTGCTGAATAGAATAACTATTTCTGTCTGTGTATCTTTTTTGTAAATTAAGGTTTTGCCTAGAGGGGTTCTCTATGTTTTTGAATCTAATTACCCTGTAAGGTATCTACCATCCTGATTTTACAGGGGGGATTTCTTTATTTCTATTTACTTCTATTTTTATTAAAAGTCTTCTTGTAAGAAAACTGAATGCTTTTTCATTGTTCTCAGATCCAAGGGTTTGGGTCTGTGGTCACCTATGCAAATTGGTGAGGCTTTTTATCCAACATTTCCCAGAAAAGGGGGGGTGCAAGTGTTGGGAGGATTGTTCATTGTTCTTAAGATCCAAGGGTCTGGGTCTGTAGTCACCTAGGCAAATTGGTGAGGCTTTTTACCAAACCTTGTCCAGGAAGTGGGGTGCAAGGTTTTGGGAAGTATTTTGGGGGGAAAGACGCGTCCAAACAGCTCTTCCCCAGTAACCAGTATTAGTTTGGTGGTGGTAGCGGCCAATCCAAGGACAAAGGGTGGAATATTTTGTACCTTGGGGAAGTTTTGACCTAAGCTGGTAAAGATAAGCTTAGGAGGTTTTTCATGCAGGTCCCCACATCTGTACCCTAGAGTTCAGAGTGGGGGAGGAACCTTGACATATGCGCATATTTTAAAATGGTTTTGACCCAATACCTGCAGCTCTTAGGCTTGCAGCCCCATACACCAAAAACAACGAGCTTTCTGGTATTTCCAGACATCAGTCTGGCAGATGGTGAACAGCAACTTGAAGAGCAAGTTTCAGCTGCAAACCCCTCCCTCCCCCCACCCCATTTCCCAATGGATTGAACTCACCTGCTTCATTTGTTCTGACTCTGAGGGTTTTGCTCCATTCACTCCATTTCCAGAAGTGGCTAGCTGCACCACAGCGCATTCTAAAGGTGTAATAGGTGAAAGGCTGCAAGCCACCTAGGGTGAGGTGTGGATATGAATTTGACTGAACAGGTGAACTATTGTGCTGCAAAAGCAAAGGAGAAATGTGACGTGGTTAGGGTTCAGACATCTTTCATGAGAAAGAGGTTTTTGGCTAAGATTCGGGAAGTCATTCTGTCCCCTGCTTCAACCAACAGCACGTTTATTACATCTGCCTTGTCAGGTTTGACCCAATGCAGAAAATTATGTGGAAACATGCTGGAAAAGTCAGAGTAGGTCCAAATACATGGACATATGGGAGGCGCACAGAGAGCTCTATTAACCCCTTTGGCCAATGCTGTTGACAGGATCCCTTCATGTTGGTCTGCCAAAATTGCTACTTAATTTTTTATCTATGTAGGTTGAAAAAGGTGTAATTAGTGAGCCTATTTCTCCCACTTCTGCCTGTGGTGCTTCTGTTGTTGTCCATATGCCCCTTTCTTTTATCATATATTTAAAATATCTAAAACTTAAATTTAAAATATTTAAAACATGGACCTCCTTACTAGGATCAGGTAAATAGGATGCTGTTCTGGACACATACATACCATTGGGATATTAGCAAACACATGTTCCACATTGGACTCTCCCTTTGGGTGTCCCCACAACTTGCTACCATCCTCAAAAGGATTAGGATGAACTCTGCCCAAGATAAAGTGGGTATGTCGTAGGGACCCCATGTTTTGTATAGTCCCCTCCTCTAAACGATCATCTGTGATGATCTCCCGCAGCTGGCACACTTGAAGCAGAACATCCACTGGGAGGTCTCCAGGGAGGCCTGTCCATCTACATCTAAAGTGGAGCACTCCTGCTTGTGCTTTAGTTAGAGAAGCAAGGTGGGTGAGGTAATATTTTTTTATTGGACCAACTTCTCTTCGGTGAGAGAGACAAGCTTTCAAGCTTTACTTGTCCTGTAATACTCTGGAGATGAGCTGCCCCTGTGTGGACTGGACCACAGGGAAACCTAGATGAACTTGTGAAGAACAGGCGAGCTGAACACCCACTAAAGTATGTGGAACAAGGTTATGGACTCTGCTGCAACCTTCCTCCCCCTCCAGGAAGCTATATGTTCACACAGGTCTTTACGGACATCAGCTATACTACATGCTGTAGCTGCACAGACACCAAGCTGTAATTCAGGACATTCTGCCCCCTCCACATCAGCCTCTACTACTGGAACTGATGCTGAAATCTCCATTAGTTCCAGTAATATTAGAGCTTATAAGGCCTCCTGCCAGTACATGGTAGCAAGCTCTTACACACTGCAGCAAGTCTAGCATTCTATCCAACAGAGGGCAGTAATGTATATGCAGACTAGTCTGCATAATACATCTGGAATTCTAAATGCCAACTGCAACAGTTCTTTGGTCACAGTGACATCACAGTCATCAGCAGTACTCTGATGGAGTTGACTCTGACATAGCCTGATGGTTTTCAGCTCCTCAAGCTTTCACATGGCCAAGCCTGAGCAATTTATTTTCCTTCCTAAGCTTTCTGCATTCTCTCCTTTCACCATTACTATTCACACAGCCATTTTTTCCTGTGTCTCAGGCTCACAAGCTAGAGGGCATCTGTGATTCCTTCCTTTCCTGCTCCTCATCCAACCAGGTTGTCACTAAATCTTGTTGCTATTTCCTCCACAACATTTTAAAAACACTTGTCCATGGCCCGATTCCCTTCCCACCACCGAGACACATGCACCTTCCTCACCTGAAGCCTCGATTATTGCTTCTCCCAAGATTTCCAGTGACTGGAAAGTGAAAGTTCAAATTGGAAACAAATGCCCATTTTTAAGTGAAGGTTATTAACAACTGGGACAGCTTGCCTGCTGATGTCTTTCTACAAGTTTTGTTCTTGTTTAACCATGTTGGGCTAGATGCAGAAATCATTGGGTGAAATTCTATGGCCTGTGTTATGCACAAGGTCAGACTAGATGACAACAGCAGTCCATTTTGACTTTAAATATCTATTAATTATGCAACTGCTACGATTCTCTTCCTCACTTGCTCAGACCACATCACTCACTACTAAAGTCTCTCCATTGGCTCTGTCCCAACCTAGCTCTTGAATTTCATCTCTCATCAGATCTCTTTTGCTGCTCCTACAGAGACTCAATAATTTGTATGTTCTCAGTGGCCTTTGCAGTGGTGGTGTAGCCATGCTGGTGGCAGGATATGAGACAAACAAGGCAGGGGAGATAACATCTATTGGTGGTGTGATACTCTGATTATCTTCTCTAGACATGAGGAAGAGCTCTGCGAAGCCTGAAAATTTGTCCCTTCTACCAACAGAAGTTGAGGTAATAAAATATATGGACCTCACCCACCTTGCCTCTCACAATAGCTTTGTCTCTCACCTGGTCTCCACCAACACTGAAAGCCTCAAAGACCTGAACATTTCTCCTAGAATGTGATTCCATCACACATATTGTGCACGTTTGGCATTCCACCTACTAAGGGCCAGTGATTCACCCACCCACTACCGATGGCATTAAAAACCATGAAACAAATATACTATACTCCATACCCCAAAACCCCAGTTGCTTGTTTAGACTGAAACTTAAGTTTCTTACCAGTTCCACTTGCCCACTTGGGTGGCGATTTTCAATCTGACATAGCAGCTTAATTGCTTTGTACTTGGGCTGCATACGCCAGTATAAACTGACTTCTGTGGCTTTCATATGTTCCACAGAAAGGTCAGAGGGGGGATATGGATGAACTGCCAAAGGGAAAGATAAGTTAGATTCTGAAAAACTTGAATTCAAGAACTTTCAAAATGTTCTCATTGAGCAATGAAAGTGAATACGAGGCTTAGTCTAGGATTTCCTCATTACATCTCTCCCAGTGGGATTCCAGGCAGAGAGACATATGTATTAGTAAAAATAAGTGATGCTTTTAGAAATTGAGTCTTTTATTGTTTATCTACTTCTCTAGTGGGGCTCTGCATCCCAGAAGTAGTTCACTGGACTTGGAGCCAAAGACCTGCAGTTCTATTCACCACTCTTCTATTGACTGAATGTGAGCAGATCAATTAAACTTTCTGTGGCTCAGCTTCTGCATCCAAAAAAAGGGCCTACTTCTATTCATCTTCCCTTGTTAAAGTCCTTTGAGATCCTCAGATGATATTTGCTCTATAAGCAGTATTAGGCTAGATGGTGTCCAAATCTGACCCTTGAATGCTTCCATTATTGATACTGCAGAGCTACAATATAGGGTGTAAATTTTGTTTTGCTTTATTTGCTAATGTTTTTTAAATCTGCAAAAAATCTACAGCAAATATCTGTAGCAATAGAAAAATGGCAAGACTTGCCTAAAAAGACTGGTTAGAAGAGCGCTCAAGCTTTATGCCATCAGAAAGAGACAGCTAGTACTGTTACAAGAAGCACCCACAATTCCTAGAACTGAAAGCAGTTGGAGAAAGAAACTCATTTTCTTGTGTTTTCAGTGTGTTTCCTTTATGCATTTGAAAGCATTTTGTGTATAGTCAATTTTTCTGCTTCACTTATGGTAAATTGCTCTTCTTGTCTCATGCACTAGCATGTTGGTACTCCTGTCATCCACTGCTCCTGAGGGGCATATGCCCACTCCCTCAGGCGCTGTAATAATGCGTTTACCACTCAAATGCCAATCATTATGAGGGAATCATTCATTCTAGTGCCAAAATCATGTCCATCCACAAATTTGGTGTCCTCTCCCTTTTGTTTTTGAAGATTTACATCAGAAACGTGTAATTGTGAAACTGTGGTGTCAAAGTTCTGTACGACAAAGGAATGATCCCACAGCACTTCGTTTCCTGAGTGGCTCCTTTTTTTGTGCCTCTCATTTAGGCCCTTTGTTGCATATCACTCCCCACATTTGGACATTTGGCAGATTCTGAGGCCACAAAAGGGATCATTTTGATCACTTAGCTCTCAACCTGGAGATCGGATTGTGTTCATCAGTAACAGCAGCGGCAAAACTGAAACTGAAGAGGGAGCAGGCAAGTGTGGGCACAGAGAAGATGGGAATCAGGGCAAGCTGGGAAGGAAAAATCATTTATCTTTAAATCTGAGAGGTTTTCAGACAATACTGCCCCATTGAGAAATAGGACGGGCGGCCCCAGAATGTTTCATGGTGGTGATCTTCAGCCTACCCAAAAGACCCTTCAAAACATCAACAAGGAGCAGAAAAACCCTTACCTCTGTGAGCTACATCAAGGACAAAATTAGCACTTCTCTTTCCAAGAGGGTTTTGGGCAGTCAGTGTTAGGTTGTATATCATCTGCTGGTCTATAGCCCAAGAACAATGGATGGGTTCTAGATAATGTGCTGTTTCTTGGTAGCAAAATGTTTTTTGGGAAAACCTTTCAAGAGAGAGGAAAAAGTCATTGGTTTATTTTTCTTTGGTTTAAAATCATAGATGCTGCAGAAGCGCAATAATGGATTCAGAAACTGTGATGCCTACCTAGAACAGAACTAAAACTTAAATAAAAATACAGTTGTTGTATGTGCATAATTCTCTATCAACAAATGTAACAGAAATAGTAATTTCTATTATATTTTAAAAGAACTGTGGTATAAAGGAGGGTACCCAGGAATGGTTTATTTGAAAAGCAAAAGGCTTTCAGAAGTTGGTAAGCAACTGTGGCTGATTATCTAATGAGGTTGTTTGGGTGATATAATACTTCTATCTTGTTTCATGGGCTGACTGTTCATGCCACTCAGTATTCTGCAGGAGATCTGTGGGGATGGAGAATTGGATGAATTCCCCATGTTCTTGCTGTTGACCACAGAAAACTTCCATGGGAGTTAAATGCTAAAATTCTGACCAATTCAATTCCAAAATGGCCTTGTGCAAGACGGTTCAGTACAGCCCATAAGTATTTTCAGTACTGTTGGCTTTTCAGCAGAGGTTAAGCTGTTATACTGAATGGATTGAACTCAAGTGAGCTGTAGCTCACGAAAGCTTATGCTCAAATAAATTGGTTAGTCTCTAAGGTGCCACAAGTACTCCTTTTCTTTTTGCGAATACAGACTAACACGGCTGTTACTCTGAAACCTCACATGCACAAAGTTACTCATGTCTATAGCTGTTTGTAGGATCCAGGCCATAGAACACTGATGCTTTCCAGACTGTCCAACAACTGTGTGTGTGTGTGGGGGGGGGGCATGGCATAGGCATAGTTTGACTGCTATTTTGTGGGGGAGGTACGACATGCACACTGAAGCCAGTTCCCCTGGTTCACTGTCTCTTTCCCCCATCTGGAGTGATACCTAGGCTGCCAGTGCTGGGGGGGAGAAGGACCGGCTTAATGGGGGAGCACCATCTGCTGCATGTGACCCTGGGTGCCCCCACATGCCTCGCCTCTGTTTGGGGGGAAATGCTGCCCAAACTACACCTATGGGGAGGGTGGGTATGGGATGTGGGGGGGAAAGGGGCTGGGATGAGTTTGTGCAAGTAAATGTGTGTAGTCTCTAAACAAAAATTAATTAGCAATGCCTAATCTTAGGCAGGGCTAGAAGGGGGAAAATTAGTGTGGCTCACTCTGAGAACAGATCTGGGCTTCTGGGCTGTCTCTGACTACCACAAGGTGGTGGGAACAGAATGAGCCATCCAGCCCTTTTGACAACAAAATAGTGAGTAACAGAGAATATATTTCGAGGACTCACTTGGACACTCAAAAAGCTTTGACAAAGCCTCTCACAAGAAACTATTAAAGAAAATTAGTCAGTCCTGGTTAAAGAGGTAATTTATTAGTGTGATGGATCAGAAACTGGTGAGGAGACAAAACGAAGAGTGAGGCTAGTTGGTCAGTTTTCAACATGAGAAAGTGTTAATGGTGGGTGCTCCAAAGTCCTGGGCTGTTAAACCTTTCTTGTTTGAATGTATTGCTTAATGATCTGGAAAAGGGTGCAACTTCTTATAGCAAACAGAGAAAAATACTTTAATAGATTGTAAATAATAGATTCCAAGGGCAGAAGGGACCGTTAGATCATCTCGTCTGACCTCCTGTATAGTGCAGACCATAGAACTAATTTAATCAGTTGAGAAAACTTACCTTTCAAACAAGTGGTATTTTGTTGAATGAGCCCCATAAAGATAGGTATTTTTTCCTGGATTCCAAGTACAAGTTAATGTCTCAATGTCCCGAGTGTCACAGGAAATATCTTCAGGCTCATAAGGTGGTTCTTGTAATTAAAACCAAGGAGAAGATCAACATGACAAACTAACGATTAACATGTACAAAGCCTGGCTGACTACAGACATTATTATTTCAATTGCACTCATACAAAGACAGCCTCAGAGAAGAAAGCAGACTAAAATGTACTGTACTCTGAAAGATCACTGCACTCCAAACATGTTATTTATGTAAAATAAAGATCTATTCAATGTTTAGGGTGTCACCCAACTTAAAACTTACGTCTATACTTGGAGGGGAAACATTTTATGCTATGCTAGTATTATGCATATTCAGGCTGAATTCTTAGGTGACTGTGTTTGACCAGAAGAAGAGCTGTGTAAGCTCGAAATCTCTCTCTCTCTCCAATCTTGTTCAATAAAAGATCCTCACCCAGCTTGTCTGTGGTTGTTAATTCAGTGTTGTAGCTGCGTCAGTCCCGGGATATTAGAGAGACAAGGTGAGGTATCATCTTTTACTGGACCAACTTCTGTTGGTGAGAAAGACCAGCTTTCGAGCTTAGCCTCAGACCTGAAGAAGAGCTCTGTGTATGTCTACACTACAGCAGATGCAGCACCAAGAGAGCTCTCTCCTGTCGGCTTAACTCCTGCTTTAGCGAGAGGCGATAGCTATGTCTGACAAAGTGCTGACCACACCGGAGTTTAGATCAGTATAACTTTCGTCACTCAGGTGTGGATTATTTACACCCCTGAGAGATGTAACTTTTACCGAAGTAATTTGTTGTGGAGACATAGCCTGGGAAATGTATTCAGAATGTCATAGGGAAATACAAAGTAGAACAGATTGTTTAGCATAAGTAGTTAACACACATTTCAAGGGACTGTTCAAGGTGAAGTGGCTTGTTAACACCCCTCCAGTTGGGGAAGGAAGGCAGCTGCAGGGGGAAAAGGAGGGGTTGTTAATGGGTTGTAAATTGCTGTAATAAGCCATAAATCCAGTGTCTTTATTCAGTCCATGATTTTTAGTATCTACCAAAGTTATTAATTTAAGCTCCCTGGTTTATCTGTTTGCTAAAGCATTAATAGGTTTTGGGATTCATCCATGAACCTCTTTTAGTCAAAATCTACTTGCACTCTTTAAACTTGAACACACAGTTTTCTCTTTCTTCTCTGGAATGTGTAATGTAAGGACATGCTGTTGGAGCCAGTTCCTCAGCTGGTGTAAATAGGCATAGCTCCACTGAGGCTACCAGAGCAATGCCAATTTATAGCTGCTCAGAACCGACCCCTTGAACTTTACAAGTGATTTTTGTAGAGCGCAATCCCTCCCACACGCATCAGCAACAGAAAAAGAGACCCAAAGCAAAGTGTGTACTTACTGCCCACAAAGAGAAGCGTTGCACTGTATTTTTTGTTTTCTTTACCAGTGATTTTACAAAAGACAGGAATGCCAGGCACTTCTGCATGCAACACCTTCTTCATAGTAATCACCATGTTTTGCTGGCTGGTGTTTGAATCTGGGTAATAATAATCAGTGTAATTAAACAAAAGATACTCAATTCTGCTATCTTTGCCTCCAATGCAGCAAAAAGTGACATTTGAACCTTCCTCTACAACTTTATCTTCTGGGAAGATGTATGGTGTGTTGTCATCTGAAGTATCTAGGCCTGCAAGATACAAAAGAATAAATCTTTTAACTTGAATATTCTTTCTTTATGCTGTGGAGTCTCTTGTGAACAGTCTACCCCATGACTAGATAGCTGAGAAAGCACTAGGGACAAGTTTTCCAAAGGGTGTTCAAGATAGGTGATTGTGACTTTGAATGCATAACTGGGCATTTGCACACATCTGGTAATTGTACCTCAACTATCAACATGCAAACATCCATTTGTACACCCTCCTGTGATGTTCTCCCACTTCAGTCCTACTTAAACCCGTAAGATATAAAACTTAAGTGGTGCATGAGCCTTTGTACAGTGGTGAATTTCACCCCCTAGGACCTGATCCAGATCCCAATGAAGTCAATGGAAAGACTCCCATTAACTTGGCATGCATCCGACGAAGTGGGTATTCATTCACGAAAGCTTATGCTCCAATACGTCTGTTAGTCTATAAGGTGCCAGAGGACTCTTTGCCCCATTAACTTTAGTAAGCTTTACATCTGGCCTCTAACACAGGATTTGTACATACGATTTTGCAAAGGCAAGCTGGGATGATAGGTGTGAACATTTCTTCCTTAATGACCAGGAAATGGTGTGTTTGATCCCTATCCAATGTTAATTCATAAATGGATCCCTTATGGCTTCAGTCTAACAAGCATAAAAAGATTTCATCCATTAAAAGGTGAGTTTGAAAAGCTTGTTATCTGCCAAGACCCAAGTTAAGGGCTCTGTGCTTCCCCTGCTACATTTGGTAACATTTCTAGTATCTAAATCCAAGCACGACCTGTGCAAACCTGAACCAGTGTGGATAACTAAACTTGGCAGATAAAAAGCTTTTCAAACTCACCTTTTAATGGACGAAATCTTTTTATTCTTGTTAGACTGAAGCCATAAGGGATCCATTTATGAATTAACATTGGACAGGGATCAAACACACCATTTCCTGGTCATTAAGGAAGAAAAGTTTAGTGATCCTTTCAAAACACATTTTTAAAAATCATCTAAGTTCACCAGAAACTATGCTGTTCCAGTCAATCTGAAAGAGCTAATCACTGCCTTGTATTCAGCCAATTTTTCCTGGGTTCTATGATTACATTTCACAGAAGTTCATTCAGAAGTGACGTAAGTAGTTGGTTTACTGCTAGTTTCTCTTGTCCTTAATATTAATTACGATTGCCAGACACAAACCTGTGAGAAACTAGTTAAGGTTATAAGTCTGTATCAAAACATAAAAAAAGAAAAAAGAAAAAAACTTACTAGAGAGCTGTAGTTGAAATCCTAACCCCCAACCTCATCCCTTCCCCATCCCACACCCACACTAATTAAATGATAAAAATGTCTAGAAATTCTAAATTAAGATTACATTTTTGAAAAAATGTAGAAATATTGAAATACAGAGTTAAGGGGTGAAATCCTGGCCCTAGTGAAGCAAATGGGAGTTCTACCATTGACTGCCATGTGGCCAGGAGTTCACCAAGGGAGCCTAAACCATTGTGGATCTAAGTCCCAGAAGACTTATAATAGAAACCTTGTTATAACCTTAGCTACAGAGAGATTTCTGTGTATTCATATTAAACTAGTACATGAATGCAGAGCCAAATCAACAATCTTGCATTAGGAAAAAAGAAGCATAAAATATAAACTTCAGAGAAACATTAATAACTCTTGGTTCTCAGTATTAGTTTATATGAATACTACAGCCTGATGACAGTGAAGCAAGAATCACAGGTGGTTAATTTATGCCCCACATTCACAGAACACATGATGCTGTTACAAATTTTGTGAAATTGTTGAAGTGATTCTGCACTGAGTCCAAGAATTATTATGCAACAGCTTCCGAAGAGACATTTTCTTCCTAGAAAAGCCCTAATCAAAGGAACAAGTCAGACTTCAGTGGTAAGGATATTACACCTTCCTTGTTTACTACAGCAGCATTGCCAAGGACATCACGGATATACAATGAAGTAGGACTAAATTTATCCTCAAAGACTAAGGCCTTGTCTACACTGGCACTTTACAGGGCTGCAACGTTCTTGCTCAGGGGTGTGAAAAAACACCCCCCTGAGCACTGCAAGTTTCAGCGCTGTAAAGTGCCAGTGTAGACAGTGCACCAGCGCTGGTAGCTACTCCCCTCGTGGAGCTGGTTTTTTTACGGTGCCAGAACTATACAGCCATGTTAAAGCGCTGCTGCAACAGTGCTTTAATGTTGCTAGTGAAGACATGCCCTCAGGCTGTCTCCACACTGCATTTTCATCGTTAAAACTTTTCTTGCTCAAGGGTGTGAAAAAATTATTCCTCTGAGTGACAAAAGTTTTAACCATGAAAAGCGCCGGTATGGACAGCACTTCATCAGTGGAAGACGCTCTCCCACCAACAAAGCTACTGTTCCCCTCGTTGGGGGGTGGTTTTATTTATTTTATTTTATTTTTATATTTGGTATTTATTTTTTATTTTATTTTATTTTGAGCTCTCTCCTGGCAACAAAGAGCGGCTACCGCGTACAACGGCTCGGCTGTAGCTACACAGCAGTGCCGCTGTAAGGCATGCAGTGTAGACATAGCCTAAGAGATCCTGGAGTTGTACAACTCAATTGCCTTCTAGCCAGGTATAACATTTAATTTACATAACTTTACTGAAACTAAAATTGAACATATTTTAAATACATGATTTAATATAATCTGGATTAACAGCATTAAAAGTTTCCTATAAAATAAAAACATCATATAGCGTGCTAATTAACTAATTCAATACTTACATTTCTCATTTCCTTCAGTAGAAACCTTGAAATTAAGAATGCAGGTAAGAAATCTGCCATTCAACCAGATGCTGAAAACATAACACTCTCGTCTCCTATAGTCTTTTGTTCTTTGATAATAAAAAACACACACTCAAAACATATAAAAGTCCATTTTAAATTTAACTCCATTTATTGTGATCAGAATCCTACTGACCTTACGCATGTGACTAGTCCCAGTGGACACAGGCTGCAAGACTGAGCCCTTTAGAGGAAATTCCATGCACACAAGTTTGTTTTCTAAATAAAGTTAATGAGATCTATACTACTTTTCACAGTTTTACTACTTTTATGCAATGATTGGTGTTAGTGAGCAGGCTGTCTCAGACTTTATACTTTGCAGTTGTACTGTAGTTTTCACCTGAGGATCTCAAAGTGCTATACAAAATGTAATCAATCCTCATTATCTCCTATAAGGAAAGTGAGCCTTGTTCTATCTATCCTACAGTTGGGTAAAGGGAAGCACGGGAAGGTGAAGCAATTTTCCCAGGTCACATAGCAAATCAGTGACAGAGCTAGGAAAAGAAGCAAGAGTTCCTGGCTCTACCCAGCAGCTATCTTTCTTCTCTGCTTTTATACAGTAATACTCCTACCTGTTGTTTTAATTTGCGGACTACAGTTTTTCTAATGAGATTAAACAATACTTGGAAGTTCTATCATTTTTCTAGGACATTAAAAACATTTTAAAAAATGCACTAAATGACACAATTGTTCAAACCTAGAGGAAACTAGGGTGATAAGTAATAGCTAATGTGAATTTGTCAAAAACAAATCATTCCAAACCAATCTAATTTCCTTCTTTGACAGGTTTATGGCCTATTCAATAGCGGGGAAGCAATAGATACAATATATAAGGAAGGTTTTTGGCACAGTCCTACATGACATTGTCATAAGCAAACTAGGGACGGTGGTCTAGATTAAATTACTATAAAGTGGATGCACAACTGGCTGAAAAATTATACTCAAAGAGTAGTTTGAAATGGTTTGCTGTTAAGCTGGGAGGATGTATCAAGAGGGGTCCTGCAGAGGTCTGTTCTGGGGCCAGTGCCATTTAGTATTTTCATTAATGATTTAGATAATGAAGTAGAGAGTATATTTACAAAATGTGCAGATGCACCAAGCTGGAAGGGGTTGCGAACACTTCGGAAGACAGGATTAGAATTCAAAATGATCTTGATAAACTGAAGAATTGGTCTGAAATCAACAGGATGAAATTCCATAAAGACAAGTGTGAAATATTTCACTTAGGAAGAAAAGGATCTGGGGGTGATAGTGGATCACAAATTGAATACAAGGTTGTCAATGTCACAGAGCGTCAAATGTAAGGCACAGGAAGTAACTGTCCCAGCACTGGTCAGTACTGTGTCCAGTTCTGGGTACTACATTTTCAGAAAGATGCGGACAAACTGAAGAGTGTCCAACAAAAAATGGAAAAAGGGCTGGAAAATGTATGAGGAAAAATTGAAAACTGAACATGTTTATTCGAGTCAAGAGAAGGCTGAGGGGAGACCTGATATTTGGTTTCCAATCTGTCATAAAGAGGACAGTGATCAATTGTTCTCCATATCCATTGAAGAAAGGACAAGAAGTAAACATTCTAGTTTGCAATAAGGAAGATTTAGGCTAGATATTACGAAAAACTTTCTAACTATAAGGATGTTGTTGTTGTTCGTCCTTCGAGTTTGAAGATGACCATGACATCACTGATTGACTTGGTTTCTGTGAACACATGACTGTCTGATCAGGCCAATTTGAGGTCTGATCAGGCCAATGATTTAGTTGGGACTGGTCCTGCTCTGGGCAGGGGGTTGGACTAGATGGCCTCCAGAGGTCCCTTCCAATTCTGTTATTCTATGATTCTCTGAGCTTTGAACTGTCTGTAGCACACTGAACAAGAGATGCCACTATGGGTTACTTGATTAACAGTGGACATGCTGCTGTTGTGAGATTTATGCTGCTGGCACTTCTGTTCTGCCTCAGTAGTTCTCCTCTGCTCAGACTGGTGCTCCAGTATGGATGAGACTTCTCCAGGTAGAATGATCATGAGCAAGATCTTCCCAAAACTCTGTTGAAATGCCTCGAGGACAACTTCAGGGAGTCTTTGAAACATTTCTTCTGGCGTCCCTGACAGCACTTTCTCTGCTTTAGTTCACCATAAAAGATCTTTGGTAGTCGCCCATCTGACATTCTGGTGACATGGCCTACCATCTCAACTGTGATTTTATCAACAGAGTATGGGTGCTTGGAATACCTGCCCATATGACAATCTCCCTCTCTGGAACCTTGTCGTGCCATCTTATCCTCATCAGTCTCCTCAGCCCATGTGAAAGTGATTCAGCTTCATAACATGGCGTCTATACACCATCTAGGTTTTTCATGCACACATCAAAGTTAGAAACATGATAGCTTTGTAGCTCATTATACATGATAGCTCAGTTTTGTTTGTTGACTAATCCCTGTGCACTCCCACACATTTGCACATAGGCCACACTAGCTTTGGCAATTCTGGTGTTGGTTTCACTATCAATATGAACTGCATGTGACAGTGTACTGCTGAGGTAGGTGAACTTGTCCAGTGACTGGAGGGTTTGGCCATGCACTGTGATAATAGGCTCTACATAAGGCTTTCTTGGTACAGGCTGGTACAGCACTTCTGTCTTCTTGATGTTGATTGAGAGACCAAAACTATAAGGATAGTTAAGCACTGGAACATGTTACCTAGGGAGGCTGTGGAATCCTTGCCAATGGAGATTTTAAGGCCAGGTTAGACAAACGCTTTACAGGGATGTGCTAAGTATACTTAATCCTGCCCCAGCACAGTGCTGAGGGGTGGGGCAGGAGGGAAGGCGGAGGAGGACTAGATGACCTCATGAGGGCCCTTCCAGTCCCACATTTCTATGGTTCTGTGAAACCGCGCACACAAGTACAGTAGAACCTCATTTATCTGACCCTCCCTTAAATGGCTCCCTGCATTTACCGAACAAGCAGGACTCCAAGGCCAGAAGCGGGTGATCTCTCCTGTGGCCACTAGATGGCGCTGCAGCATCACA
This sequence comes from Eretmochelys imbricata, assembly GCF_965152235.1. Classification (NCBI taxonomy): domain Eukaryota; kingdom Metazoa; phylum Chordata; order Testudines; family Cheloniidae; genus Eretmochelys; species Eretmochelys imbricata. The sequence goes on along the minus strand of NC_135576.1, from coordinate 27,564,566 downwards.
TTTTTCCATTCTCTGGTTTATCCGGATTTTTGTTTGTCTGATCTAGCCCGGCCTATCCCAATTAAATCAGATAAACAGGGTTCTGCTGTATTAGCAGTATATTCTAAAATGGTCCATTGATGTTGCATAGCTACTGCTGACATGAACTCCAGTATTTTACTGGCTTTACACTAGCAAATTAAACCACAGCATTAAATCAGCAAGGAAATATTCCAAAGTCTTGCTTTGCTTACCCAGCACAGTCTCCCACTGACTCCAGTGACTCCAGAGTTTAGAGAATCTTTCATCATTCACCATGCTCCTGATTCTTACAGAGTGGGACATGCATTCCAAAGGTAATTCTGAATCCCAACTCCAGTGCAGAGTTTTTTTCAATTTACTGAGAGTTGTGTTATAATACTCCTAAAAACAAACAATAGGTAAGCATGCTATTAAGGCGGAGTGTGGTGAACAAAGACACGTGTAGAATGCTTAGTTTGGAATTAGGTTTAGCTGTTACAACATAAAATAGGCTCAGTAGGAGTTGCTGTTACCCTGGAATTGACATTCCTGTGTGTGCCCCAGAACTTGACAGTACCACAGTCAGCCATTTTGTATGTTCTGCCAGTGCCAACTGAAAACCAAACATCACATTGCTAGGAATAATCTTAGGCCTTTGTGACACAAGGTCAGACAGCTGCATGCTTGTAGTTTGTTAATCAGAATAATAAAATAGGACAAAAATTATTAAAAGTATGTCAATCGCAACCTGGGTTTAGGTGCCCCTGACATGTTGTTGTTAGGTAAAAATATTTTAAATATTTAAAATAAATTTATTAAAATTTTAAAAATTGGTAACCCAGTAGAGGTTGTTATGCTAACCGACTAGGAGTCACTATAGGTTATGTGCTTTGTTAAAGTTCGCCATAGAAATTAGGCAAAAGTAAATACCTCAGAGCAGTCTGAGAGAGCTTTTCTTCGGGCAAGGAGCTGACAGCTAAACTCCCCATCAGCTGTATGGGGAAAGGGCCCCAGAAACCCGGCTGTTTATCACTCAAAACCATCTCAGATTGTTGGTAACTATATCTGGAATTTCCTAAACCAAGTGTGTGTGTGTGTGCTTAATATCTAATAAATAGTAGTTTTAAATAAGACCATGCTTCCTTATATCAATCATTTATCAGACAGAAGCACTGTGTTCCTATTAATTTATTCCTAACACAGCCTGAAAAAAAATGGTAAGTTACCACTGTTTTGGGTTCTGAAAACTCCAGGTAATATTGGTGGTGTAACTCCCTAAAGCTCCTTGAAAATCCCACTTGTAATCCTGCATCTCAGATTTTCAGAAAAATGTGTGTGTAACTATGGACCTCATTTACACATGCATGATTACAGGCTTGATTCACGATCATATTGTTTCCACTCCATGCCGGTGCAATTCTACTGAAATCAATTAAGCTATGTCCGCATAAAATCAGAGTCATGCAGTGGTGGATCAGGCCCTGTATGTTCAAAAGCAGTAATTTCACTTTCAGGTGACCAATAGGTTGATTGTGCTTGCAGTTATGCTAATTTGCACACACACCATTCCACGCACAGCTGCACACTTGATAGTTTTCTGATCATCTGGAGGCTTATGTACATCCTCACTCTACACTACTACTATATATATCTGTATTGGTGGAGAATTAATTTTATATTTGACTGTAGTCCTCAGACTGAAAGAGAGCTCAAAGTCCTACAATGGGATGGGGAAAAAAAGGCATGGTAGGAAATGGTTTAAAAGATATGGTGGGGCTTTGTAATCTGCAAAAAGTAATTTTAAAATATACTACTATTGAAAGGATACTTATCTGTCTGACAGGTTTCAGAGTAGCAGCCATGTTAGTCTGTATTCACAAAAAGAAAAGGAGTACTAGTGGCACCTTAGAGACTAACAAATTTATTTGAACATAAGCTTTCGTGAGCTACAGCTCACTTCATTGGATGCATTCAGTGGAAAATACAGTGGGGAGATTTATATACATACAGAACATGAAACAATGAGTGTTACGAGAGTGATCACTTAAGGTGAGCTATTACAAGCAGGAGAGCGGGGGCGGACCTTTTGTAGTGATAATCAAGGTGGGCCATTTCCAGCAGCTGACAAGAAAGTGTGATGAACAGTGGGGGGTGGGGGAGGGGGGGAATAAACATGGGGAAATAGTTTTACTTTGTGTAATGACCCATCCACTCCCAGTCTTTATTCAAGCCTAAGTTAATTGTATCCAGTTTGCAAATTAATTCCAATTCAGCAGTCTCTCATTGGAGTCTGTTTTTGAAGTTTTTTTGTTGAAGAATTGCAACTTTTAGGTCTGTAATTGAGTGACCAAAGAGATTGAAGTTGTCAAGGTTCCTCCCCCACTCTGAACTCTAGGGTACAGATGTGGGGACCTGCATGAAAACCTCTTAAGCTTACTTTTACCAGCTTAGGTTAAAACTTCCCCAAGGTACAAATTAATTTTACCCTTTGCCCTTGGAATTTCCACTGCCACCACCAAACTTTAACTGGGTTTACTGGGAAACGTAGTTTGGACACGTCTTTCCCCCAAAAATCCTCCCAACCCTTGCACCCCACTTCCTGGGGAAGGTTTGGTAAAAATCCTCACCAATTTGCATAGGTGACCATAGACCCAAACCCTTGGATCTTAGAACAATGAAAAAGCATTCAGTTTTCTTACAAGACAACTTTTAATAGAAGTAAAGGAATCACCTCTATAAAAGAATGGTAGATACCTTACAGGGTAATTAGATTCAAAACATAGAGAATCCCTCTAGGCAAAACCTTAAGTTACAAAAAAGACACACAGACAAGAATAGTCATTCTATTCAGCACAGTTCTTTATCAGCCATTTAAAGAAATCATAATCTAACACATACCTAGCTAGATTACTTACTTACAGTTCTAAGACTCCATGCCTGTTCTGTCCCCGGCAAAAACAGCATACAGACAGACACAGACCCTTTGTTTCTCTCCCTCCTCCCAGCTTTTGAAAGTATCTTGTCTCCTCATTGGTCATTTTGGTCAGGTGCCAGCGAGGTTACCTTTTGCTTCTTAACCCTTTACAGGTGAGAGGATTTTTCCTCTGGCCAGGAGGGATTTTAAAGGGGTTTACCCTTCCCTTTATATTTATGACAGAAGTGTTCTCCAACTGGTTTTTGAATGTTATAATTCTTGACGTCTGATTTGTGTCCATTTATTCTTTTATGTAGAGACTGTCCAGTTTGACCAATGTACGTGGCAGAGGGGCATTGCTGGCACATGATAGCATATATCATATTGGTAGATGTGCAGGTGAACGAGCCTCTGATAGTGTGGCTCATGTGATTAGGCCCTATGATGGTGTCCCGTGAATAGATATGTGGACACAGTTGGCAACGGGCTTTGTTGCAAGGATAGGTTCCTGGGTTAGTGGAAGGATCTACAACCTATCCTGAAGGATGACCCATCACTCTCACAGATCTTGGGAGACAGGCCAGTCCTTGCTTACAGACAGCCCCCCAACCTGAAGCAAATACTCACCAGCAACCACACACCACACAACAGAACCACTAACCCAGGAACCTATCCTTGCAACAAAGCCCGTTGCCAACTGTGTCCACATATCTATTCAGGGGACGTTCTTGTCAAGTGCTGGAAATGGCCCACCATGATTATCACAACAAAAGGTCTCCCCCTCCCTGCTCTCCTGCTGGTAATAGCTCACCTTAAGTGATCACTCTTGTTAGAGTGTGTATGGTAACACCCATTGTTTCATGTTCTCTATGTATATAAATCTCCCCACTGTATTTTCCACTGAATGCATCCGATGAAGTGAGCTGTAGCTCACGAAAGTTTATGCTCAAATAAATTTGTTAGTCTCTAAGGAGCCACTAGTACTCCCTTTCTTTTTATCTGTCTATGAAAGTCAAGAGGATAGTGACTGTCTAAAATATACAATGGAAAAGACGCTGATGATAGCAAAGAGGTCTTAGGAAATCATTTATACAGAAAGTCAGTAGTTTTAATCCCATATAAAAGGGAATGATAACATACTAGCAAAATTAATGAAGGGCCGGACAGAGGCTGGTTCCTGCCTGGTGGAAGATCCCTTGCAATCTCACTCCCAACACCCTCCTGAGTACAGAGACCATGTGAGGCTATCCCTGCCAGTGCACATAGTGCACAGGAATAGCCCCTGGTGCTCACGACTCAAACTGATTCAAGGACCAGACTAGCCATGCAGGCAAACGTTGCTCTGTTTTCTGAAGGGGCGGGGGGTGCATTTTTCCCAGCATGCTGCAAGTCTGCACAACCCCAGTGCAGGAGCATGGCTCAAGGCCATGACAAAACAACCCACACACACACTCCTAATTAAATTGCCTGCTGCAAGTGTACAGTTCAGAACGCTTCTCACTTTTTAAAAACAATAAACTGGGTCCAATCCTCAGCTGGTGTAAATCAGCATAGCTCCACTGACAGCTCTGACTAGGATTAGAATTCACCTATCTCTGTTCATAAGATAACACCTGGGCTTTCTTCAACGGCTTTGCTCCCCAGACTTTTACAATTGATTTCAGTAGTATTTTATGATTTAATGTTAGTTTTTAATTACAGGGAAACTCTTTAGCTTCTGTTCTGAATAGTATGCAAACTGTACTTGCTTCAATGTGAACTATATCACTCATCCACTGTATTATTATGGTACTTACTACTATTTTATTGTAAAGAAGAAAGAACATAAGCTGCTGGTACTGACACACAACAACTGACCAAATGGAGTTTGTATGTTAAGCTTTTACCCTATGCATTGGATACTAGTCATATAAATTCAGCCTACTGACCTGGGATTTACAAGCCTGTCAGTCTTTCGGTGGAAGACAAATCAAGCATACACCATGTTGATTTTGAATCCATCACTTCAATTTCTATGGGAAGTGATAATACCTAATGAGCTCCCATATTCTTCCCTAAATGGTAAATAAATCTAAATAACTATAATGAGTCTATTACTCTTTAAGTAAGGGTGCCACAAATGGCCATTTATTTTATACTGAAACATTAGCTTTATTGCTAGACTAATGGGACGCCATGTCTGTTTCCAAGCACTAGCTATTATCTTAATCAAGGCTATTTGTCCTCTTGGCATTAATCACATTTTTTTCCAAAATGGATCTACAGCCAAAACTCTCTCTTCCTAAGGCCTTGGCTATACTTGCAAGTTAGAGCACATTAAATCAACCCCGGGTGCCCTAGCTCCTCAGGTGTCCACACTGGCAAGGCACTTAGAGCGCCCGGACTCCGCAGCTGAAGCGCTCCTGGTAATCCACCTCCACAAGAAGCATAAAGCTTGCTGTGCCCTGGCTGAAACGCCCGGGTGTCAGTGTGGATGATGTGTTGCATTACGGCGCTGTGACTGGCCTTCAGAAACGTCCCATAATTCCTTGAAGTCAAGTGGCCACTCTTGTCATTGTTTTGAACTCCGGCTGCAGGCACGCAGATATCCCCTTTCAAAGCTCCGTGTCTGACACCTGGCCTGCTTATCTGCTCCAGGACAAAGCAAACCATTACTGTGGAATGCTGCTGCTACTAAGGCAGGTGTGTGGGGGTGGGGGGGCTGCTGTCTGGGTTTCCCCCTGCTGCTGTCTGAACTTACAAGACAGCATGCTGACATACTCTCTGCCCCCCAAAAGTCTCTCCCCCCCATACACACAACACACTCCCTGTCACACTCCACCCTCCCCATTTGAAAAGCACGCTGCAGCCACTTGCACACTGGGATAGCTACCACAATGCACTGCTCTCTGTGGCGTTACAGAGCTGCTAATGTGGCCACGCCACTGCGCTTGCAGCTGACAGTGTAAACACACGGCAGCACTTTCCCTGCTTCTGTCTCCTGAGGGATGGTTTAACTCCTGGCGCTCTACATCTGCAAGTGTAGCCATGCCCTTAGATGCAAAAGGCCCAAAAGTCAGTTTAGCTTGTGTAAGGTATGAGAGTGATAGCGTTTCATTGGAAAGAAGCATCCTCTGTGCTGCATACACAAATTAGAGAGGTGTAAAGGGCAATTTACTGTGAACCATACTCAGCCTGGGAGGCATTTTGCTTCCTTAAAACACAATGGGCAAAATCCTGGCCCTATTTAAGTTCCTGGGAGTTTTGCAATTCTTGCTTTCAGCTGTGTGGACCCTCCCTTCCTCTAGTATAGACTAGTTTTTAACAGGCATGATTCTGTATGTTGCATTCTTGATGTCCTAGCAGATGGGATTTTCAAAAGTATTCAGCATAAGTTCTAATTCTGCTCCCATTGACTCAACAGAAGCAGAGTTCAATCAACACTGAATGCATCTAAAAATCCCACCCTTTCGGTCTATTCTCCTGGGTAGTGGCTTTCTTGTATAATAAAAACTGGCCTTGAGAATTAGAACATTCCTCAGATTTTTCTAGGTTTTAACATCTGTGGTTAATATTCTCCCACATTTCAATCAACAGATGGTTTAAAAAAATATATTTAAAAGCCCTACAAACACAGATTTCAAAAATATCACTTTTGTTAAAGCACTTCTGGAGCATATTTGTTTCACACCAGCTTACTAGGCGATTTAACTTGGTCACTTGGAGCATAAGCTTAGCAGCAATTTTAGGCTATTCCCTCTTGATTATGTTGTGACATTCTATACCTTGGGGGAGAGTCCTGTAACCCCCATATTACTCATCTGTATATAATTGTGATATTGCATATAAAGCGGGCTGTGTGCGGTATCAGGAAAAGGTTATGATCTGCTGAAACTCATTTTTTTAATCTAAATGTGTCTATCATTAATGCATATGAAGTTATGAGAATGTGTTGTATGGTTGTCACTAAAATATGCTGTGGGTTTGGGAAGTGCCCAGATACTAGCTCTCCAGAAACAATGAAAAGGGAAGAGGTAACCAGTGCCCGGGTGAGTGCTGAACAGACATCACCAGCCACTGTCCAGCAGAGGAGTTACAATTCAATGACTCACTCACAGGAGACACACCCAGGGATTGCTTCACCTTGTTACTCAGCAATGCCCACCAGACATGCCTGGACTTGTGTTCTCCAAGCACATGGACGCAGGGTATAAAATAGAACACAGGGGGCCCATGCTTCACTTTTCTCCTTCCCCCACCTACGCTGCAAGCAACAAGGGCACTCAGAAGACTGAAGACTTCAACAGAGGAGACTGGCCCAGGTTTAAGGGACAAACCTGTATATTAAGGACTGCAATATCCAGTGGAGTGAGAAAAACTGCTTAAGCTGGATGTTGCCCACTCTAATAGGGTTGACAGTTTAGACTGTTTGCTTATATTTTATTTTATTTTGGTAACTAACTGACTTTTTGCTTATCACTTTTATATTCACTTAAAATCTATCTTTTGTAGTTAATACATTTATTTAACTGTTTATCTTTACCAATGAGTTTGCCTGAAGTGTTTGGTAAGGGTGTTTGCTCAGGTTTACAAAGGCTGGTGTATATCCACTTTTCATTGATGAAGTGGTGAACCAATTAATAAATTTGCACAACTCGTCTTGAGCAGTGCAAGACAATATATTCCTGAGGTACAAGGCTGGGAGCTGGCGGGGTTTGGCTGGTGCCTTTCTCTATGTGATTCATGAGTGGCTCTGGGGGCATTCATGCAATCTAGCTGGGTGTGGACCTCCACATGCTGTTGTGCTGAGTGATCACAGCGCCTGGAGGAGTTTGCTGCTTGTCACTAGCAAAGCATTGTGAGAGACAACCCAGACTGGAGAGTTAAGGGGGAACAGCGGTCCCGCAGTGCCAGGCTTCACCTCGGGGATCCCATCTCACATATATTCCCAGTGTGTGTTGATTCTCAGGAAGGCACAGAAAAATATACAAACAATGCAATGCACTGGATTCTGGTAGGTAATGCCTCAGAGGCAGCAGTGGCATCAACTGTTAAGGCCTATGCTTGCTCTTTCCTCGGCATGGAAAACAAGAAGGGCAATAGCCATCTAAAGTAGGTGAGTAGAAGAAAACAGGAATAAAATTCACAAATCAATAGTCAGGCTTGATGGCCTAGCTGTAGTGTGCTCACACACAGGAGACCAAAGCTTGTTTCCCCATTCTAGACTCATGTTTCTTGAGGGAAGCTACGAGAAACTCTAATGGAAATTATGTCTTATCTTTCTTAGCGAGAAGGATAGAGGTTCTAATAAGGGACCCTTAGTATGGAGTTTAGAGCAGTGTGGAGGAGTCCTCAAGGCACCTCATGCACTTGGGAGAAACCTTAGTAATGGACTTAGAACTCAATGATCCTTCTTAATATATTCTGTTTCCATGATCAGACGATGTTTCTATGTTAAACTGAGTGTAGCGCTAGTAAAATATATAGACCAGGGATCAGCAACCTTTGGCACACGGCCCATCAGGGAAATCTGCTGGCGGGCAGGGACAGTTTGTTTACCTGTAGCATCTGCAGGTTTGGCCGATCACAGCTCCCACTGGCTGCAGTTCGCCATTCCAGGCCAATGGGGGCTGCGGGACGCGGCGGCCAGCACATCCCTCGGCCCACGCCACTTCCTGTACCCCCATTGGCCTGGAACGGTGAACCACAGCCAATGGAAGCCATGACTGGTCGAACCTGCGGATGCTACACGTAAACAAACCGTCCCGGCCTGCCAGCAGCTTTCCCTGACAGGCCGCATGCCAAAGGTTGCCAATCCCTGATGTAGACCTTTCTTTTGAAGCCTTGGACATGTCCATGTGACAAAGCTACCTCTACACATCAGAATGTTTGATTTTGATCATATTGATACATGAAGACATTTGAAATATATGTTTTTTAAAAGATACTTACTGTCCAGACAACATTCATTTCTTCAGTTCGACTAACTTGAATGTCAAAAACCATTTCTAGTTCAAACTTGTGGGCTGAGTCACTAACATCCCATTCCACCAACAAACGCTGCAGAGGCAAATTCTTGGAAACTTTAAGGAATGTAGGTGGAAATTCCTGGATTTCTGGAAGAATAAATATGGTTTAAAAATATTAACACTGATGCCTGTTTAACTCCATCAAATTTGTTTGAGCCAGGACAGGCTGTAATACCGGGGCCACTAGAGAAATGGCCTGTCAACATTTTCATCACAAACCTGAGAGTTCAAAAAGCTTCCTTTAGCCTCGTTTCAAAATGAACTTAAAAGGACAGCTTTATGAAGACAAAACTGAGCCAAGATTTCCTTCTCATACGGAAAGTCTGACTCCACCTGGCAGCTCGACCAAGCTCCTCAGAGCATACCCCTCTTTTAATCTAATTGACCATACCTGGGCCCAGCCACATATCCCCTCACAGTCCCTGAACCTGGGGCATGCAGATGTTGACATTCCTCCTTTCAGGGCGACAGCAAATAATAAATTTAAAAACTACAAACAAATGTGAAACTAGAATGCTGTTGGATACCACCGTGTTTGTTCATGCTGATGTTCTATCTCTTTCCTCCACCCTGTGCCTGCTACGTACTGTACAAACACAGAACAAATAGTCAGTCCCTCTCCCAAAGAACTTCTGTTCAAAGTATAAGACAAGAGACAACAGATGGATACGGAGGACATCGATGGGGGAGTACAAGAAAACAAAGTGACAGTATTGCTCAGCATGGCAGACAACGGTTTTAGCACACCAGAAACCTAATTGTTAAGGTTTTTTTGTAGGCTTCATGGCAGAAGAGTTTTAAGGAGAGATTTGAAGGTGGATAATGAATAAGTTTAAGATTTTGTCATGGTTATTTTTAGTAAAAGTCACAGGTAGATCATGGGCAATAAACAAGAATTCATGGAAGCCCGATCCCCGCCTGAGAGGGGGGCGCTGACAGCCCTGGGATGGGAGGGCTGACAGCCCGAGCCCTGCCACCCACCTGGGGGCAGGGGAGGTACACTGATAGCCCAACCCCTGAAGTCACGGAGGTGCCCTCTTTTAAGCCTAATTAGGAGTCAGCGGGCCCCACACAGCTGCATTGGCCTCTTCCCTCATAAAGGGCCGGTGGCACCCTGTGACATTTAGGCACTATCATAATAAAAACAATAATAACTCCACAGATGGGGATGATCTATAAGCGTCATTGCATCTATCTAACATTTATTCTCTGTGAAAGCTGAGAGGGAATTGCCACTGTATTTCAGCCCAGCAATTAGTATATTAGTACTGTCTGGTTGTAAAGAGTTCTAAATGACTAGAAAGTGCTGAGTTTTAGTTAGGTTTCCTACCTCACTACTTTCTCCTTCAGGTTTTTTCATATAAAGAATCATCCTTATTCCCCCCCAACTAACTACTGGGGTCCTTCACCCCCATCTCTTCTTCCTCTGCATCTTGTTTCTGGGCAGTATTATTTGCAAACACAAATTCAACCAGTGACTCACAGGTTTGGAGCAGAGAGATAGGATCTATCTCTTTCTGTCCAAGCTAAAAATCTCAGCTTGTCTGTCTGACATCTCCTCATGGATGTCTAAGCCCACCATGACCAAAGCAGAGCTTTTAATCCCTCCCCTTCCATACTTTCTCCTCTAACCTCATTTCTCAGTCACTGTGGTCAGTGCCACCATCCTCTCTGGATGCATCTGAAGAAGTGAGGTTTTTATCCACAAAAGTTTATGCTCAAATAAATCTGTTAGTCTTTAAGGTGCCACCGGACTCCTTGTTACCATCGTCTCTGTCACTCAGCCTGTGTTCCCGGTAAAGCTGCGCACTTGAGTGGCTGCCCTGGAGAGATTTAAGTGCCACCCAGCTGATTAGGAGAGCCCTCACAGCTGGCATCATGTGTTCAGGTACCCCTCCCCCCATGTTGCTCCGTCCTGCAGCTGCTCCCCTGGCTGTGCAGGGGGGGAGGGTGCTGATGTCAGGGTGCCCCCTTGTCCCCCACCCCATCTCCACAGAGCAGGGGAGACCGCCTGACTTGGGACTCAGAGCTGTTGCAGGGAAGGGTTGAGTGGCTGAGTGCCTTTTTTAAAGAGACAGTACATGTTTCTGAGATTTCCCCAGCAGCCACTCACACAGTCTCTCTCTCTCCCTCCCTATGTACCCCATCTCCGCGGAGCAGGGGAGGGGAGACAAAAGGGCTAAGGACAGAGCCGGAGAGCTTTCAGTGAGTGTCTTAAAGAGACAGCGCAGCGTGTCTCTCAGAAACTTTCCCAGCAGCCAGCACACGCTGTCTCTGTGACATGCACACACTGTGTCACACATTGTCTCTGTCAAACACACACGCTGTCACACACACACAATCTGTCACACATGTCACATTGTGTCACACACACACTATCAGTCACAAACTCCGTCATACACTGTCACAGTGTTACAGACACTATCACACACGCACACACACTGTATCAGTCACACATACACTCTCTCTGTGTCAGTGTGTCTCTCACACACCGTCACGCACACACACACTCTGTCACACACACAAAAACACCATCTGTCACACACAGACACACTGTCTCTGTGTCACACTCACCTCCCAACATATACTTGTATTGTTGTTGTTGTTACTTCTTGGTACTTCCTGCAATGCACATATATTCTCTCTAATTTAATTCTTTCAAAGTGTGTTATTTTAGTGTTTTGACTGGTCTAGGTATTTCATCATTTTTATTTCTCTTACACTGAAATTTAATTCTTTGAGTAGTGAGTTGTAAAATGCCTAACCAGTTCTGACTGGAGTACTTGTCCCTATTTAACTTTTTTAAAATGTATATTATATCTAGGTTTTTTGTTTCTACTGGTGGCGCACATCCACACATAGCTCGGTGCAATAACAAAATTTATTCCATACATGGATGGAAAAAATTAGAGGGAACATTGCTAACCTGGACACCCTCTTCAACTCAGATCTCACTCTAAAGCCTCACATCCAGGCCATGTCTAAATCTTGCTTATTCTTCCTGCATAATATCTCTAAGATCTGGCCTTTCCTATCCATCCACACAGTTAGATCTCTCATCCAGGCCCTCATTATCTTGTATCTTAATTACTGTAACATCCTGATCTCTGGCCTTCACAAATGCAGTCTTGGCCCACTTATATCCTAGCTTGTCACTTTAATCATGTCACCCCTCTTTTGCATCCCTTCACTGGCTCCCCCTACTGCATAGCATCAAGCACAAACTACTTGCCTTCACATTCAAGCTCCTTCATGGCCTATTCCCAATGCCACTTATCTCTCACACACTATCACAATGTTGGCACCAACCTTCACTCTGCCAATACTGCCAGTCTTCATCATCCCCTTGTTAAACAAGCACCTTTGTACTTTTTCCCATGCTGCCTGTAACAGGATAACTGTACCCTTAAAGGTAGTAGGGACTAGATGTCAGTCAATCCTTGCTCGGTGGTATGTCTGTTTAAGGTCTTTGGGATTACTGGAGATGAAGAAGACCTAGAGAAGGGCAGAGGCAAGTGTTGAGAGAGGATGGTTATCCCAGATGAATGCTTGGAGAAGACCCAGGTTACTGTATCTTTAAGAGTTTGGGACCTGACCCCTCTCTGCCCAGAAATTACAAAGGGAGGCCAGGTGAGGAGAAGCTAGTTATAGGGCTGCAACAAGCCTGACAGAACAGACGCGGCCCCTGAGGAGTTGTAGGAGTCCTAAATGAAGAAGGGTGGGGGCTGAGCTGTGTTTTTGGGAAAAGACTAACTAAATAAGACTGCATGGGGGGAACCTTGTTTAAGTACTCTGCCCTGAGAGCAAGTCATTATAAAGAACTAAGATGAAACTGAGGGCAGGGTGCCTGCCGGGGTAGACAAGAGAGGGTTCCCTGGGACGGCATCCATCCACAACCGGCGTAGTTGCCGGGATCCAAAATGCCTTCCCATAAAGAAAGAATGACTGAGTGATAGAGCATGGATACCTTCTTTGGCAGGCAGATGTTCCCCCTCCCCAGGTGGCATATAGAGGGGGAGCAACAACCTTGGGAGTGTCAGCAGCAGCAGCATGTCAAAGAGGTCCAGTGACCAGGAGAATTCGGCTGCTATGGATACTGACAAGGAAAAAAGTGAGGGGCTTGGCCACTTGTGTGCACAAGTGGGGCATGTAAGATGTATTTGCCCCATATGGACAATGACTATATAAAATATATTGAATAGAGCATTGGGCTGTTAAAGGTACCCTGCCAAAAGGTGCTGTAGCCCAAGCTACTGCAAAGCCTCCACAGAGGACTGTGAAGACCCAACTTGGGGCAAGGAAGGGTGAGAATCCAGAGACAAGCTGTTCAAGTTGTGGGGACCTGGGGCACATAGATGTTGTCCAGCTAATATTTTTGACTTTGAGTGGATGGACAGATGAAACAGGATAGAGGCTGAGAAGAAAGACTGAAGAAGCAGCTAATTGAACAAGCAGAGGTAAACAGGAACCATAAAAAAGCAGTTTCCAATATAAAGTCCTGACAGAAAAAGTTAGAAGACTTGCTTGTTGAAAGGTTGGAACATACGGAAATAGAAGTGTACAGGAACACGAGACAGCAAACCTCTCCTTCAACAGAGGAGTAAGCTCTGAAACAGAGGCTGGAGCTAGAGAAGGTCAAGTGTTCCCTGGAGAGCTAGATGAAAAAGGAGCCGAAGACTAAGACCAGTGAGCTCCAGGAACTGGTCAATGAAACAGTAGCACTACGCACCCTGGCAGAAGAAGCTGGGTTGCCAAGAAAGCCGGACCAGCACTACATAGAAATGCAGGACCGAGGCATTGAAATATTGATAAGATGTACAATAAAATGGTGGAGCATGTGAGGGGATTACCAGGAGGCCTGTGTTGATACAGAGAAGCTGACTGACATCACTCCTCCAGAAAGACTTTCCAAAAAGGACAATTAGTAGTTCATCAAAGGACTGTGTATTCTGTGGCACAAACATTGAGGATGGGCATAAAACAGAATCATAGAATATCAGGGTTGGAAGGGACCTCAGGAGGTCATTTAGTCCAACCCCCTGCTCAAAGCAGGACCAATCCCCAATTAAATCATCCCAAGATGTGATAGAAGATGTGATAATTGCAATAGATCCCTCAGCTACCTAGCAGACCCATACAATAATGGACTGGAGAAAGCTGGAAGAGAAGACTGCTACTGCTGATGGGACTACAGACGCACATTGCTAAATACCTGTAGGAGCTGGAAGAGACAAGTGCTTCACATGGAAGGCTCTTAGTGCAGGTTACACAGCAAGAGCAGGAGCTGACCTGCCTCAAAGGGGACCAGGGAACAGCAGTGTTTACTGCTACGTAAGGAGCTGATTAAGCTCCAGAATCAACCTCAGGGTACATCTACACAGCAAAATAAACACCCACAGCTGGCCCTAGTCAGGTGACTTGGGCTCATGGGGCTTGGGCTGCGGAACTATAAAACTGCTGTGTAGACAAGGGGGGAGGGTTCCAGAGCCCAGGCTCCAGCCCAAGCCTGAATGTCTATCCAGCAATTTTTACTCCTGTGAGCCCAAGTCAGCTGACCCAGGCCAGACATGGCCATACCGTGTATTCCAGTGTAGATGTACCCTCAAAGGAAGGGAGGATTGAAATCTGATTCTGAGATGGATAAAAGCTAGAAATCCTAGAGGCTGAAGTAGCTGCCTTGCAAAGGGAACTGGACATATGCAAAGAGAGAGGCTGGCTCCTCAAAGGTACCTCTGCTGGAGGAAGATAAGAGCTACCCTGATGTGAACGCAGAGGAAGTAGAATTAGAAAAGAAGAAGGTGAAAAAGGCCCTTTCACCGATCAGAGGAACTACAATGCAGAGCCGCAACCAGAACAGGACTAAGATGAAGCGGTTCACCCCACAGAGAGAGACAAGGATGCCTCCATGTACAGAATATCAGTAAAGCAATGCAGGTGGAAAAGGAACAGAAATGGGTCATGCTAATTAACATACTAAAAGCAGCAGGCAAACATATGCAGTCCTTAGCATTTGGGACCCCTAAAAAGAATATGAACATAACTAGAGATGTCCTGAACTTTACGGGTGGTGGTGTGTGTGTATTCAGGGAGGCTGCTCTCCAGGAGACCAGGAAGCCACCCTGTATCAGTTTAACTTGGGTAAAAGTCCCTTTATGTGGACTAAGATGGAAGTAGGAAGAAGACTGTACATTCTAGGAATTCAGCATGTGACAACTATAACATTCCAAAGAATGAAGAACTACATTCACCACATGGGCAACATATGGCATGGAGACACTGAATACCCCATGTTCATCCTTTTTACAAGATGATGATAAATTTTGTACAAATTATGCCTTGTGAGGTATCATATGAAAACTCAATCTGCGGAACATTATGTCCTGGTAAAATGTGTGTCAACATTGTATGTAAAGTTATATGATTCTACTGTACGAAATTGCTAAGACATGTCCCAAGTTTAGAAAAATAGCTTCAGACCAGTTCCCCAGAAACAAAATGCTAGCCAACACCTCAACCAGGTATCAAGAAAATCAAGTGGACCATCACCTAGTTAAGTGGACATTCTTTGGCAGGAAGAAGGGGTTTTGCGAGAACCTTACATATTGGCAATGGAGCAGCTGGAGGTTTCCATGGATTGAAGTGTTTGGGAACCTCCATTTGAGATAACAGCATTTGTACATATCATTTTCTATTAATGAAATGACAGACTTTCTATGAGCTTGTATTGTCCAGGAGGGTGCTGGGCAGTACAAGAAGCACATTTCTGGAAACAAGTCTAGGACTGAGAATTTGCTGGTGTCGCTCTGCAATTAATTCAGGAGTGACTGGCTAGAGCACTCATATAATCCAGCTGGGAGTGATTTTGCATGCTAGAGGCTGTGTGTGAATAGGCCAGGAGTGATTGTTCTCACAGCAAAGCAATGTAAAATGCACCCCAGGTTGGAGAGTTGAGGGGACACCGCTGTTCAGATGTCCAGATTGTAGCCTGGGTAATGTCACAGAGACCCAACTTCTGGTTACTTCATTTTTTTTTAATTATAAGAACATGGAGTTTGGTAGGGATTTGCTAGACTTCCTTGTAGTGCCATGCCAAGAGTGTTCTGGTGCTGGTTTAAAAACTCAAATCCTACCCTTCCATCACCCTCCCACCCCGCAAAAATGCTATCATCATCAAGTTCTTTTACAAAGGAACCTTCCTAGCCTTCCCTGAAGCAATCTCAGTAATCAGATATTCTGAATCTATCCGCTTTGTTTGAGTTCTCTATAGAAAAACTGTGAGATCGCTTAACCTTTCCTGTATCATTTATGTTCTGAAATCATAATTAATTTTACGTTGCTAAAACACCTTTCATAAGCATCTGCAGTTGCACAAAGACAGCAAAAAAATGCACAGTGCTGTTTCTGTGTTAGGGAGCTCCCAGCTAAAGGCCTTTTGTGAATGTAGCTAGGGAGATCAATGGGCGCTTTCATAGCACTTACAACACACTATCATGACTTGCAAGCAATTCAAGTAAACCCAAAAACTGCCTGTCAAGGTTCCTTCCCCACTCTGAACTCTAGGGTACAGATATGGGGACCTGCATGAAAGACCCCCTAAGCTTATTCTTACCAGCTTAGGTTAAAAACTTCCTCAAGTTACACACTTTGCCTTGTCCTTGAACCCTATGCTGCCACCACCAAGCGTGTTAAACAAAGAACAGGGAAAGAGCCCACTTGGAGACGTCTTCCCCCCCCACCCCAAATATTCCCCCAAGCCATACACCCCCTTTCCTGGGGAAGGCTTGATAAAAATCCTCACCAATTTGCATAGGTGAACACAGACCCAAACCCTTGGATCTTAAGAACAATGAAAAAGCAATCAGGATCTTAAAAGAAGAATTTTAATTAAAAGAAAAAGTAAAAGAATCACCTCTGTAAAATCAGGATGGTAAATACCTTACAGGGTAATCAGATTCAAAACATAGAGAATCCCTCTAGGCAAAACCTTAAGTTACAAAAAGACACTAAAACAGGAATATACATTCCATTCAGCACAGTTATTTTACCAGCCATCAAACAAAAGGAAATCTAACGCATTTCTAGCTAGATTACTTACTAACTTAAGGAGTTATGAAAAGCATCACACAAACAGACAGACCCTTTGTTTCCCACCCGCCTCCAGCTTTGCAAGTATCTTGTCTCCCCATTGGTCATTTTGGGTCAGGTGCCAGCGAGGTTATCTTAGCTTCTTAACCCTTTACAGGTGAAAGGGTTTTGCTTCTGGCCAGGAGGGATTTTATAGTTCTGTATACAGAAAGGTGGTTACCCTTCCCTTTATATTTATGACACTGCCATTGCGAGGCTTGTATAATTTCTCATCTGCACTGCACCTCACCTCTCAATTAAGTGCAGCAAATTACCCATGAGATGACGCAAAATAATGTTCCACGCGTCCTTCTACAACTTACAGCAGGTTTGCATGCCTTTTGTGAGACCCTTTTCCAACCAGATCCATCCAATAAGCAATGTGTTCCTTTGAACGCTCATGTTGGCATACATGCTCACTAAGATGGAAAAAAGAGAGTGAACCCAATTTGACAGTGCGCAAAAGAAGATGAAGAATGTGGCTGGAAAAGCAAACAAAGCAAAGGTAAAAGTCCGACTGTACATCAACCAAGCTTACTGATGTAACTTCCCATTAGAACTTTTGAGAACCATGATTTTAATACTTGCCTTCCTTTGCATTTGCTAGGCAAAAAGTCTTGTTCTAAATTAGCAACAGGACTGTTCTCTATGAAAAAATAGTGAACAAAATTAATCTCCTGTGGCCAAGTAGCCAGATCTGCCTTGTCAAAGTCAAAATTCTGCCCCATGCTTTCAATAGTTGAACCTCTTTCGGCATCCATGCCCATAACAGTTGCACTAGCAACTAATGGACAACTTTCTGTCCCAGAATCAGACACTCTGGGTCCCAACAATTCAGCACTAAACTCCGTGCTGGAATCAGAGACTCTGACATTCAACAAGTCTGACAAACCCAAATCAACATCCTCACTAACTAAGAAAAGCTCAGAAGTGCAAGTTGCAGAACAATCTGTGGATTGTTCATCAAAAACATGGTCAAACTTTGCATGTTTCAAGAAACTTTGTAGATCACTCAGTTTTCTGATCTTAATGGGTCTGCTGCAGCCTGCATTTTTGAGCACTACTCTTGTGCTTGTAAGGGCTCATCTTCTAGTTCAAGACTCTACAGACATTTGAGTTACAATAAGTGGATTAAAAGCTTTCCTCCTTTAATTTACACTTACACATACAGAGTCAACTCCTTTAAGAAACCATCAATTGGCACTTCTGTGATGGAGATTTTTAGAAAAGGGAAATAACTGTGGTATCTCAGATAATGGCTTGTCTACATTAGAATGTTTTTCTGCTTTAATTATACTGATCTTGTATAAGCACCCGTCTCCCGGTATAATTGCATCCACACTAGAGCTAATATAACTGTTTATTCCTGGAAGAATTCTGCATCACTGCACATGCGCAGAATTGATGTCCCCCACAGATTTCTTTACTTCCCTACAGAAAAAGGGCTTCTGACGGTGAAGCAAAGGGAAGCTGCAAGAGCGGTCACACGCCCGTCCCCAGCAGTGCAGGCAGATTGGTTCAGGTGCCCGGAGCAGCCAGTAGAAATGTAAATCACTGAGAGTGGTGAGGGGAGGGAGGGGGTTTAGGAAGTCATGTGTGTGAGAGAAAGAGACACTCTGTCCCTCTCGCTCGCTATTGCAGCACGCTTGATGTGGTGGGGCAGGGCTTCGGGGTGTTTCTGAGGAGGTAGGTGTGGGACAGGCTCTGTCTCCTCAGGAGAGCAGAGTACAGCAGCCTGTCTGCTTAGTGAATTTTTCCCATTGTCTTTGTGAATTCCCCCAGGAGCATAAAACAGGTGTAAAAATTTTAAGGCTCCTTTACATTGCCAGAGTGGTGTAAAGGATAGTATGGCCTTATAAATGCATATGTTGCTTTAGCTATTAGAACTGGTCTAACTTTTTGGACAGAAAAAATTTCCTATCGAAATGTGCTCCATGAACTGTTTGCTACTTCCTTTTCTGGAGATGGTCAGTAGCCAATATAAATTATGAATTTGATTCCCCAGTCCTCACTTGCTCTTCAGTTGCCCATGATGTAACACTGAGCATATGGTTGCATATATTTGTTGACTAATAACTAGAAATAAAGGGTGAAACCTATCTACATTACTATTAGGCAAGGGGATTTGAGGATTTCATTCAATGCTCCCCATTCCCAATCTCCATCCATTGTATTGTAGTTTAAATAAATTGCCAAAATAGTTGAAACCAGAGTGATTATACTGCATTACTTTGACAAATAAAATATGCAGAATTTTAAAATATTGTGCACAGAATTTTTAGGTGCAGAATTGCCCCAGGAGTATATAACTATGCAAAAAATCAACCACCAAACTAATATAGTCAAACCAGTATAACTTTTCTAGTGTAGATCAGCCCTTGGTAACCGCTGTCTTTTCATGATAACCACTGAAAATACAATAACACAATAACCTACGCAATGCTTTAATTATGGATTCATGCGCATGGTTCCAAAACTATTGTTACAAGCCATGTTCATTTAAATATACACAGGCTTAGTGAAAGGTGTCCACACAATTTCCCTTGCCATCTAAGCATATGCATATGTGCTCGTGTCCGGAAATAGCACATGCATTTGTGGTGCAAAATTTTGAGGATTTAGCCCTAAGATTTGGATAAGTGTGACTAGAAGGCAGAAGACCAATGCTGACATTTACATGGATGAGACAACCAAGACAAATGCAACAAGAAGTGTGATGCTTCCTTGGGATGCCCAGAACTGTGAGTCACCTTGTTATCCCCCTGCCTCAGTGAGAGAGAGAGAGAGAGAGAGAGAGACTTGCTTGTGTTTAAGTGAGCGTCAGCTCCCTGTCGTCACCCATTTGTTGGCTACACAAACAATCTCCTCAGGGCTCTGCCAGCCCTTACTTTGCAATAGGTGCATCCCAACCCCTGAACCCCCTTGAAGCACTTCCCCTGTAGTGTCCAGCCCTTAACCACTGGACACTCCCAGAAATTACCAGCTAAGCTGTTCCCAAAGGAACGGTACAAACATCAGCTTGTTTGGTTCAACTGAGGATCAGATGCAGTATAACATCACAGCACTGAGATATATTTACAGTGAAAACAATCATAAGTTTATTATCAAAGGCTAAGATTTAAGAGATAATGAATGAGTATAATGGTGTAAACAGAAATGGTTACATATAAAACAAAAAGTATACCATGCTTTCTACAATCTAAACTTAACTTTAACAGGCTAAACTGTTGTCTAAATTTGTTTTAGGTGAGAGGGTTTCTCTCTCAACATCTCCAACCAACACGATGTGGATCCCCCTTTCATAAATGCAAAAACTGCTGTCTTTTTTGTTTTTTCAGTGAGGGATGAAGGATATCTTTCTGCCTTCTCCTTATACTTCCCAAAGTCATTGTTTTCTCCCCAGAGTCAGGATGACCCCATGCGGTTTACTCCCTGGTGTGCTGGCTCCATGTTGACTTACATCTTCATGTTGACATTGTATGCAAACCAGATTCCATTGTGTTGGCTTACAATTCTTGTTTAACATATGAATCGAGTACACATGTGACTACATCCTTTGTCTGGCCAAAACCTGTATGTCAACCCTGCCTGAGACATATCCCTAAAACATATTTTCAGTACATATACATAATTCCTTAATATCATCTGTACATACATTTCACAACAATTATGAGGATCAGTATGCCTGATTAGAGACTTCAATAACCCTTTTTGGATAGGATTCAGAGTAGCAGCCGTGTTAGTGAGTATTTATCCAAAAAGGAAAGGAGTACTTGTGGCACCTTAGAGACTAACAAATTTATTTGAGCATAAACTTTCGTGAGCCGAAAGCTTATGCTCAAATAAATTTGTTAGTCTCTAAGGTGCCACAAGTACTCCTTTCCTTTTTGGATAAATACTCTAAAAGTGGTGCGCTAGGTGTAATGAGTTTGTGAGGCCTGTTTGGACTTGCTGTTACAGAACAATGAACCCTTTGCAAGCTGGCAGCAATGGGCCTCCGTGTCACATGAAGGAGTCTTGGAGGAGTACAAAACTGGGCAAATTGGAAATGAATAATCCAGAGAAGAAAATACAGGTCAAAAATGGCTGAGAAAAGTAGTAGTAGATAGATAAATGTGTCTGATTTCAAATCAATGTGAATTATTGATTTAACAAAAGGTAATTTTACAAGGTGAACTGTGGTGCTTTTGACCCTCCCTCATGCTTTGTAATGAAGACAGACTGATTTATTAGCATGATAGGTTACCTAATAACAGTAGAGCTGGAAATGAGTCAGCCCTAATTTCTACAGAGAAAGTTCTGTTTGTTGTATATGCATTTCTAAGTAAAAAGCATGCATTCAGATCTCTACCTTGACCTTGGTATATACTGAAGCACAACGCCGTGTAGAGGAATATTGTCCAAAGCACAAAATTATCCATCAGTTATCCACCTTCTCCTGAAAAGGACAAATTGTGAAAGAATAAACTTTCTTTTAGTTTGAATTTTCATGCTAGAAAATTGAGCCTCATATCACTTAAATATAGGAAGCATGAACAAAGGAAAACAAGACATAAAGAGAAATTACAGTTATCTTTTTGGATCTGGTTACACTATGTGGAAACATCCACAAATCCCATCAAAGATTAAATTAAGCTAATTTAACAAAACAATCGGTCTTTAAAATGCTGTGAGGGTTTTCCTTTCAAGGAATAAATCTTACTAAATTGAACAATAAACATGAATATTCACCCTCAGCTCCACATATCTTATCTCCTGGGGTCTGCCATGTAAGTGAAAGAGAGATTCCCCTCAGCAAGGAGAGAACAACAACAAAATTGTAAAATACCGTGTGGCTCTAGGACCAAAATCTGCCTTACACAGGTTCTGAGTCAAAGCTCACTGAAGTCAATGGAAAGACTCCCATGAACATCAGTGTGCTTTGGATCAAACCCTTAGCACCTACTTGAAATTAAATGAAAACATTTTGTTTTCACACTTTGCTTTAATATGACATAAATGTACAGTTCTCTGCCTTTCCGGAAATTACCCACAGCCTTGTCTAAACCATTTACAGGCTGAGTTGCTCTCTGGAACTCACATTGCGATAGGTAGGAATTCTGCTTTGACTTGCAACATTGGAACCTAATGGTCTGATTGTCTGATGTTGTGAGATACATAGCACCCTCAATTCCCATCACAGTCTCAACACCTTGCCCTGTCACTGCAGAAGATATTTTCCACAGGAAACAGTTATTCCAACTTAGTATCCCTGGGCAGTTGTGAAAAGTACTCCATGCTTAATGGACCTGATTTAGGTCAACTCTATTTGAGGACTCTTTGAATTGGTTAATGGGTGCTCAGAAACTCGCAAAATCAAACCTCCTCTTTGGAAGTTTTTCTTTTCCACTCAGTCAAGAGGATCTTCCCATTTGCATTCTGCTTTCTTCAAAATTGTTTAAACCATGAAATACTAGCTGATGCTCATGTTCCTGTGATAATCATGGTGTTGATGTCACCATCTGTTCTTTGTGTTAATGATGTGACCTGTGACATTATTTAAGTTTTAACCATCATCTGACACATACATACTACAAAAATCAGGACAAAATCTCCTCAATTTATCACTAACTAAAACTGCCAACTATAGAATATTTGTGGTGGAGCTGGGTTTACTCATCTCATGAGAAATAAACAATTGTGGTAATCTTAACCTAGTACAAGAAAAGGACAATTCCTGATGGTAAAAGAAATGCTGATCAGAGAGAAACACCCCCAAAGCATGAATCAGCTATGGCATTCCAATCTCATGTTACTGTTTAGGAAAAGTTGAAGCACAGAACCCCTGCCCTAAAGCACTGCACGTAGTAGCAGGAGTTTAACTGTTGCTCATCTAATTTGATGCTGCTGCTTGTCTCATTCTAGTAAAGGCAAACAGAATGCAGCCACATTTGTTTCTGTATTAGCACAAGGCTTTAAAAGTAAAATCTGTGTTTAAACCATACTGTGTATAGATCTATTACAGCCGGCATGGAAAACTTCTCTAAAAACTCTAACATACATATATTATAAGATTAAAGAAAGCTAATAAGATGTCTTTGTGGATGCACGCAACATAAATCCACTGTTCTCATGTCTGTCCAAGACTCAAAGAACTGATAACTATAGCTTTGTCAGGCTCACTTTGCAGGTAGAACAGAATCTGAAAAGCGCTATGTGAAACCATGTGGGTTACTTTACAAAATAATAAATTACAGTAAACTGAATGTAGACAAAGAGAGGAACTAGTGCCTGCTTACAATAAGCCACAGAGTGCTGGACATTAGAACTTGTTTTACTGAGAGAGAGAATGCTGATTAGGATATTCAGGTTATTCTCAACTCTCTTTGAACAGTGCTATGCAATCTTTCATTTTCTAAAGACACAGGCAGAAGCAATTTTGGTTTAATTTCTCATGCTAGGGAAGCAAGAAAAACCACTCCCCTACCCACTGTAAAAAATTCTTACAAGTACAAATGTATTCAGTGGACTCTCCCAAATTTGAACATCAATTATCTTTACATACTGTACTACGAGCGCCGACTTCAATGAGTTTCCCTGCATTTATGCTGAAGTAAGTGAACACAGAATCTAGTTGTATGAGACTGCCAGTTAAGAGGGGTCAAAGGAATGGAAATACCTACTTTATTTGTTTAAAATATTACCGATTCAGGGATATATTAATTTGTCATGTGGAGTGAATTTTTGTACTGTTTGGCCAAATAATTGATCTCCCTACTTATAACACATAGTATGTTCATATTCAGTGAATTCACATATAACCAAAGGACCGCTGCAAGAGCTAGCTATAGCAAACCAGTTATTTGCACTGTTAAAAGTTTAGAAATTTTTTTTCTAGCTGATCTAATTTAAGAGAGATCAATGGAAAATTATTCATATGAGTTTTGCACAAATTTCCCTTTCTGATAGACTAATGGATGGTCTCTGCTGCATAAGTGCAATATGCACCGAAGCAGAATCCTTTCAAAGCAAGTAACATTAAACCTCAGACAACATTCTATTTAATGGATTTTATTTCAATTATACCAAAGGAGTTCAGAGACACAGCTCTTTCTCTCCTTATTTAGGGGAAAAATCATTTAAAGTCAGTGGTGCTGAGTCTGTTTGCACTCGCACCAATTTCATGCCAGTATAACTCTGTTTATTTCAGATGCATTATTCCCTGTTTACACTAGTATCAGTTTGAAGATAATTAAGCCCGAAAGGAGTCATGTCTTGTAGTGTTTTGTAGGATTTAGCCCAAATTATTTTATCTGATTTGTTGCTCATTATGGGCTTGATATTGTGAAATGCTGAATACCCTGGCCCTGATTAAGCACAGCATTTAAGTACATGCTTAACCATAAGCACATCAGCAGTCCTAGCAACTTAAAATTAAATACTTACATAAGTGCTGTTCTAGATTGGAGCTAGCATACTCAGCAATTTATAGGATCAAGCTCACTCACGACACACACACAATGAAATGAGAAAGCAGAAATTATCTGGTCTTTATCTCTAACCAGGGGGGTCAATCCTGTAGTCCTTATACAAGCTAACTTTCCATTAAACAAGTCACTGGGGGAAACCTAATGTGAAAAAAGTTGACAACAGGTCGCCTTTCAACTAGCATGGGCAGGCGAGAGAGCACATCTGCATTTGCGTGCACTTCTGTTCTTTGACTTTGATGTCATAGATGTAACCAGCTAAGAAAAACTTCCTAACTGTAAGTATGGTAGGACAATGGAATAAACTGCTAGGGAAGTCGTGGAATCTCTTTCACTAGAGGTTTTCAAAAAGAGGCTGGATAGCCATCTGTCTTGTATAGTATACACACAAATCCTGCATCTTGGGAGGGGATTAGACTAGATGACCCTTGCGGTCCCTTCTAACCCTATGGTTCTATTATTCTAAATTCACTGGGAATTTTGACTGAGTAAGAACTGCAACATCAGGCCTTTTGCCTAAACTACTTTCGTTTAAAAAAAAAAGTTTTTATCTAAACTGAAATTTTAAACTACTTTCTAAATATGAATACAAATGTGACCACCTAACTCCATCCATGTGCAGCATCAATTGATTTAGTGCATTTCATTTAGGATATTGTATTGTTACTTATTATACATTAAGAATGGCTGGTACAATATTATATTCCTTTCTATGCATCATATATATTCCTGAGCTAGCTGCAGCATTCAGCACTATAATGATCTAATGTAACGTTTCTCAAACTGGGATCTGCGAGGGTACTCCAGGGGGTCTGCCAACCCTGCTGCTCAACTCCTCCCCCTCCTTCTCAGTGCCTCCTGCACACCGAGGAACAGCTGTTTAGTGGCATGCAGGAGGCGCTGGGAGGGAGGGTGAGGAGCGGGGATGGGGCATGCTAGGGGAGGGGCAGGAAGAGGAGGGGCAGAGGTGGAGACGGGGCAGAAAGAGGCAGGGACAAGAAGGGGCAGGAGTGGAGTGGGAAGAGGGGGGACAGGGTGGGGTCTCGGGGGAAGAGGTGGGGTGCGGGTAGGGCCTGGAGCTAAGTGGGGGGTTTGGGGGTCTGTGAAAAATGTTAAACCAAAATGGGGGTCCTCGGGTTGCTAAAGTTTATGAACCACTGATCTAATATAATGCTATATTTTGATCATATTTGTATGTGATTGTAGTTAATTAAACCAAATAACAAGGAGAAAGGCTATAACACCCCATTAAAAACCAAAAAATATGTATTAAACATTTAAATAACTAACATCTGATTAGGAATTAGGTAACGAACAGAATTCTTAATATGTAAAATATATAGTTATGGCTAATGCTTTGACTCAAGTGTCTTCCACAGAGCCATAAACATTCAATCTTCATTTATACAAAAGCTTCAGATTGCAAATACCTGTAGTAAACAAACTACCTCATGATTAATACCAATTACTGTCAATCACTTATTTCATAAAAATAATCATTATAAACGGCACAACAGAGCAGCATTCACAAAGTGTCTTTAACAGCATAAAACATTGCAGTCAAGGCTATGCCTTTGTAGAGCACAGAGGATATAGCTTCACCCACTGTCTGCAAAGCGTACAAATTCCATCCTTTTATAACCATTGTATTCAGGCAAATTTCCAGACTGTGAACTAATCCAGAGGGGAGAATGTTAACTTTGGCACCTGTATCCACCATGCATTTAGAGGTATATCATAAATTTATCTGATATGGGATCCCAGGGCCTTGCCATATGAAAGGAAACATCAGAGTCCCTGATAAAAGTGGTCTCATGTGGCTCCATGTTTACAGCATGCATTTCAGGCCTCCCATCATTGCGAACCAGTATATGACAGTACTCTAATTTAAAGTGTTCTTCATTCCCACGAGCCCAACACACAGCAGTTCTATACAGGCAGGCAGGGAAGTTGACCAAGTGACTCGTACTACCACAGCAGAAACAGTGAGAAGCTGGCAACTTTTGCTGCTGAGGGTGTGGAGCAGGAGTAGGTAGCATTATATGACTTTCTTTGGGTGATGGAAGCAGGAGCAGCTAATGGTTTTGTTGGCGACACTGGGGCATGGCCACTAGGTAACTCGAGGGGATGGAAGACCACGAGTGTCGATGAAGCCCCCTTGCACTAGGCCCAGGTGTCCTTGGCCCCCCCTCCCGCCTGGAGCCACTCGCAGCAGCTCCGCGTACTAGGCCCAAGTGTCCTTGGCCCCCCCGCCTGGAAGCACACACAGCAGTTATGCTGAGAATCTGCAACAATATGTTGCAGAGTCAGACTGCCTGAAACTAAGCAAGGCCACACAGGGCAGATATGGAAGAACAATGCTGAATAAAGCAGCTTTATGTATAGTTTAATAAATGATACAGAGAATCAGGGAACTAGCTGGTAACTGGATTGGCTGGCTATATGGATACTTGGGGCAGCTTGCTATTGGATAAGTATGCTGGGAAAAAGGATGTATAAAAGCCTGTGTAACTTCCTGCTCTGGGTGCAGGATTTGAGATTTTATTCTCCCTCTACCTTTTTGCAGCTGCAAATAAACTTTTCTGCTTCTCCACCCCGTTGTGATTATTGGGTATAGCACACCGGGTAACGAACCAACTCAAGTTGTTGTTCAGCCTCTCGGCACTGGGTGCTGGCAACAGTTTAAGGGTAGACACAAGGGTAGCAGCAGTCTGAGACAGACCCCTTTCAACCCGAGCCCTCTCAAATGCCTCACTGTTAGCAACTGAAGCATCAAAAGTTAGAGCTCTAACATCTTCAGCCAGTAACTGTTCACCCAGGGAGTCCTTGGCTATGCTAGTCACAAAAATATCCCTAAGCATAGTCATCATAATGTTCCCAAATTCACAGTCCTGGGCCAACCACCACAAATGATACGCAAACTCACATATCGTTTTGTTGGACTGCTGGCAAGCTTCAACATATGTTTTCCTCTTTAGCAAAACAGAATCTCCAGTCCCAAAATTGACGTGGCTGTGCAGCGCCTCAGTGACTAAGGAGGACTTGGGCTCTGGGAGTCCATCATAAATATCAACGGCATCATGGGCTAAGCAGTTCTGTAGCGAGGGTAATCTAGCAGCATCAGAAAGTTCAGAATCTGCACATAGTTCAGAAAATTCCAAATAAAGTATTGCCAGTCAACAGCCAAAGGATGTGCAGGTAGCGTGTGTTGCAGAATAGAAGCACTCGTTACCATAATGTTACACTCTGGTCCACCCCAGAACAGTTATCCCAAAACACAAGGAAATCAAAGCAAGTAAGTGGTCAATCAAACCAAAACATATAATAACCATGAACCACGCAAGTCAGCAACAGTGTGAACAAAACATAATAACAGTACAAATGGCAGGTTTGTAGCAGCAGGCCCTGGGTAACTGCACACACCCAATGCTATGTACATACACAGGAATAGGAACTGGAACACTGAGTTTAGAGAGCCAGAAAATGAACAGGAACAGGGATCAGGAAGCAACACACAGGAAGGCAATATACATGCACAGCTGTCATCATGAGGACAAAAAGAATTGCAAGCTCGGAATAAAATGCAAATTCAATTTCAATAAAACATAATTCTTGAACAGTCATTTTAAGATTAACTCTCACTCGAGTAGCCTGAATAAGGTAGACATGGAATTTTCATACTTTTTCCTTGCCATTTACTTGAGTCATCAAAATAATTCCATATTTTGAAATAGCAATTCTTTGGTAGTTGACTACGATGGTTCAACCAAATATTTTATACTAGTATCACTCAGTGATTAGATTAAAAAGATAGCATCATATTTTGGGATGGATTCTGTGACCTGCACATACAGTCCCATATTAGAGTATGGCACAACAGGACCAGGCTGTATATGTGTAGATTTAATAGGCTATATGTGAGTAGATTTACACTAAACCGCTTTACACCACTCTAGTAATATAATGGGGCCTTAAATGGATGTTAAATGAAACTCACTTTAAGACCCATGCCAGAGTGCTGTAAACTACCTTTACTATAAATGATAATCAGGCCCTGTTTCCAAAGTCTTTTATTTTACAGTTTACTGCTAATTTGACGTATTTTTATTTACAAGTTTCATTAGCTTGAACAGAAAAATCTGCTGCTTCAGATTACATTTATGGGCTAATTTTGTGTCTGCAAAGATGCCTGTTTACATAAATTTTACCAGCAAGAAATTAATTCCATAAATAAACTATTTTACTAAATTGTGGGTTTAAAAAAAATATTTTCCATAGTACAATAAACAGCGGAATTTGCATGCTTGCATAACAGTATTTTTCACATCTGCACTAAAATCAGAAATACACATAAGGCTAACTGATTACTTGCCAAATATTTTTTTCTCCTTATTTTAGTCATGTACATTTTTCTTCTGGACATTTCAACACCCAGAGTCAGATCCTCATTTGGTGTAAATCAGTGTAGCTCTATTGGTTTCAGTACAGGTATGCCATTTTACACCAGCTAAGGATCCAAGTTTCCACTATTCTTTGAAATGTTTGCTCTCTGTTTGGCCTGTTTCCTCAAGTTTAAGGACCCTCAGTTTGTGACTTTTAAAACCTGATAATGCAAACTCAATTCATGTGAGTGAGGTCAGCTTATGAAGAAAGGTTTGATTCGTAGAGGGGATAAAAAGTCAAAGGAGGACTTGTGGCACCTTAGAGACTAACTAACAAATTTATTTGAGCATAAGCTTTCGTGAGCTACAGCTCACTTCATCGGATAGTTGATAATTGATGTTAGGCACACCTAGCAATCCACCAACCTTATTCCTTCAAGAACTGTCCCGACTAACATGTTACCTTTCCCTTTCCCCGCAGTGGCTATGGGAAGAACCCTTTAACAGCAACATTGCTTATACCAATCCTTCCCATCCCTTTTCAGGTCCGGCTTAAGAACTGTCAAGCATGAAAGTGAGTGTGACAGTGAAGGAATTAAAAAACAAAACAAAAAAAAAGAAACTGTGGGAGACAGATGATGACAGAAATAAAGAAACTGCAGCTGAAGAGGAAAAAAAGAAAAGACAAATGATAACAAAGAGTGTCCGAAGTACGGGACATTATTCTAAAAGGCCTGTCCTTTTCAAAAGCAAAAACAAACCAAAGAAAACTGTTAAAAACAATATGCAAAAAGAAAAGGAGTACTTGTGGCACCTTAGAGACTAACCAATTTATTTGAGCATAAGCTTTCGTGAGCTACAGCTCACTTCATCGGATTTTATGCATCCGATGAAGTGAGCTGTAGCTCACGAAAGCTTATGCTCAAATAAATTGGTTAGTCTCTAAGGTGCCACAAGTACTCCTTTTCTTTTTGCGAATACAGACTAACACGGCTGTTACTCTGAAAAACAATATGCTAACACAAATACCTACCAGGTTTCAGCTGAGTTTTTCCCTGTAGGACTTTCTTCTGCAATTTTCTTGTCCTTCAGTCCCACTTTACTAATTCCTTTCTCCCTTTCCCTGGCTTACTCCTCTCTCTCTCTCGCAACCCTGCACGTATTTCCTGTTTTCCTCTTCTCACTCTCTCTCTTTCCTCAGGAAAATGTGTGAAGAGCAGCCAAAGGAAACTCGTAATCTAATGCTGCTCTGTGACAACGTAGGTTTTGCTCTGTGCAGTGAGAGGAGTTGCAAGGGTTGGGAGAATCACATGGAATGCTGCCACCAGGAGCATTCCCTATGCAGTATTATAAAACTGGTGCCCCTATGCCTGACGGCAGCCCGGGGGGCAGAGGGGAGGCAGCAAAGGATACCAAGACACCTGCCCGCCTCACGGCGGTGGAGAGTCATCGTTCCCCGCAGAGACCCCCGTACCTTCTCCCTCACACAGAATGCGCAGCGCCAGCGTATTCGGCTCTGTGAATACGGCCCCTGCCTAAGGAGACTGCAGTGCGCGCTGGGTGTGCGGGAGCTGACCCACTCTTACCTGCTGTCATGGGCAGTGGGTGAAGCTGCCACTTGGGGAGGCTAGCTCCCCAGCCCACCTCTTCTGCCTGTGGCCCCGCATATACTTGACCCTTGCTCTGCCCCAGGTCCCGCCCCCACTCTGCACAGGCCCCACCCCTCCCCACTGTCTCCCTCCTCTCTTCCCTCCCTCACCCTGCTCACCACCTTCCAGCCAAATCCCTGAACCCAAATGAAACAAATGACATTTGAAAAAAAACACCCTTCTGCAATTTCTTTCTAAAGAAAATGTAGCATGTTTTCCACTGCAAGCCAGATGGTGAAGACTGGACATGCAGAAGGTACCTAATTAAAAGCACTAAACTTGTGAATAATAAATGTCAGTCACAGGTTTTTTGAGATGCCCTGAAGTTTGTCAGATTTATTTCCAAAAACTTTGTAGTAAGGGCAAGTCAGCTGTCTTGCTGAATACAACATTAAATATTATGGAATACATGATGCAGCTCTTCTCTTTTTTTACATTTTCTTAATCAGTATTTCTAAGCTGATTTTATATTTTAAATGTACTCTTAAGCCTTCATAAAGTAATCATTCCAGATCACTACATATTTAACTCACTGAAACAAAGACATTATTTTAAAATAATAAGTCACAGAGATTTAGTGTGTTCATAACAATGTTCATTGCCCTTAGAAAAAGAGAACACTATTTTACTTTGTGTGATCTCCATAACAATAGACATGTTTATGAAATTTCACCAACTTTAAAAAATATGTTTCCATGGATTTTAGGCATGGCATAAAGGATTTTATATCTTGCTAGGTATTGATTTTGCTGGAGGGTTCTTTTAAAACTAGTTCATCAGATAGTCAGAAGTAAAGAAAGGGAAACTCTCTGTCCAGCTATCTGGAAGGAAAGGGGTGTTGTCTCTATAAGGGCTCTCTTCATCCGGGGCAAGGGGGAGAAGGGAGAAAGGGATGGATCAAAAGGACAGGAAGATTTTGGAAGCAAGTTTTTTTTACTATAGTAATTAAGATTAAAATGTGTATTTTAGATAAATGTGGTCTTTTGAAGGATTTATTTAAAAAACTGTATGTCTGAAGATCCAAGCATTTAAGGCTAAAGATGATTGTGCATCTAAAAATCTATGCAAGGATTTTTTAGAGATGTGATTTTATAATCTTCACCAACTCACTAATGAAATATTTTTTAAGCAAATTTTAAACTCAGATTCTGTAGACTAACATGTTCTGAGTAAATATTACAGTAATGCACAACTGCTTTTGTCAGTAAATTCAGAAATTGACAGGAATATGCCTGGGGTTTGTCAAATGCCTGTTAAATGGCTTTATTACCACTTGCATGACTCTTTAACAGTTTCAACGTTGTGCTAATAGGTCTGGCAGGCTGGAAGTCTTTTTCACTTTTAAGTTACTAGATCTCCTCTCGAGTAACATACTCTTTTACACAGGTTTTTTACACACCTCTGAACAACATACTAACCCACAGAGACCTTCCTACCAAGACTACAAAAAGAAGGATTCTGGGTGGACTCCTCCTGAAGGTCGAAACAACAGGCTGGACTTCTACATAGAGTGCTTCCGCCGACGTACACGGGCTGAAATTGTGGAAAAGCAGCATCACTTGCCCCATAACCTCAGCCGTGCAGAACACAATGCCATCCATAGCCTCAGAAACAACTCTGACGTCATAATCAAAAAGGCTGACAAAAGGAGGTGCTGTCGTCATCATGAATAGGTCGGAATATGAACAAGAGGCTGCTAGGCAGCTCTCCAACACCACTTTCTACAAGCCATTACCCTCTGTTCCCACTGAGGGTTACCAAAAGAAACTACACAATTTGCTCAAGAAACTCCCTGAAAAAGCACAAGAACAAATCTGCACAGACACACCCCTGGAACCCTGACCAGGGGTATTCTATCTGCTATCCAAGATCCATAAACCTGGAAATCCTGGATGCCCCATCATCTCAGGCATTGGCACCCCGACAGCAGGATTGTCTGGCTATGTAGACTCCCTCCTCAGTCCCTACGCTTCCAGCACTCCCAGCTATCTTCGAGATACCACTGACTTCCTGAGGAAACTACAATCCATCGGTGATCTTCCTGAAAACACCATCCTGGTCACTATGGATGTAGAAGCCCTCTACACCAACATTCCACACAAAGATGGACTACAAGCCATCAGGAACAGTATCCCCGATAATGTCACAGCAAACCTGATGACTGAACTTTGTGATTTTGCCCTCACACACAACTATTTCACATTTAGGGACAATGCATACCTTCAAATCAGCAGCACTGCTATGGGTACCCACATGGCCCCACAGTATGCCAATATTTTTATGGCTGACTTAGAACAATGCTTCCTCAGCTCTCATCCCCTAATGCCCCTACTCTACTTGCGCTACATGGGATGACATCTTCAAATCAGACATCAAGAATTATAACATTCAAAAACCAGTTGGAGAACACTTCAATCTCTTTGGTCACTTGATTACAGACCTAAAAGTTGCAATTCTTCAACAAAAAAACTTCAAAAACAGACTCCAATGAGAGACTGCTGAATTGGAATTAATTTGCAAACTGGATACAATTAACTTAGGCTTGAATAAAGTCTGGGAGTGGATGGGTCATTACACAAAGTAAACAATTTCCCCATGTTTATTCCCCCCCCTCCACTGTTCCTAAGACGTTCTTGTCAACTGCTGGAAATGGCCCACCTTGATTATCACTACAAAAGGTTCCCCCCTCCCCCGCTCTCCTGCTGGTAATAGCTCACCTTAAGAGATCACTCTCGTTACAGTGTGTATGGTAACACCCATTGTTTCATGTTCTCTATGTATATAAATCTCCCCACTGTATTTTCCACTGAATGCATCCGATGAAGTGAGCTGTAGCTCACGAAAGCTTATGCTCAAATAAATCTGTTAGTCTGTAAGGTGCCACAAGTACTCCTTTACTTTGTTCTTAGTATGTATTTGGAGGCTCACAAAGATTCTGTGGAGTAGCATCCACTGAGGCAGCCTGGAACCGAATAGAACCCTTAAGAAATTAAATATGGCATTGACTAGTCATAATATGACCTGCTAACTCTTAATATATTGAAAAAATACACAGCTGAATTCGACAAATTAGTCAATCTCTTTTACATATGCAGTCTTTTTCTGAATATATATATATAAAATCTTCATGAGAGAGAAACAGAAAGCATCTCATGAGCTGTTGTGTTTAATGGGTAAATAACAGGCTTCTAAAAATGCATATGTAAGAAATGAACGGATACCATTCAGCTCACCTAGACACATAAAGTTGTACTTAAGTCATCACTTACTCTTGTTTTTCTGATAAATACAAAGCTCTTTAGAAACCTAACCTCATGCATTATTACCCAAACAGGGAAGATATTATGTAATTAATAATAGTCTCCTGTGAAGGCTTTTATTCCCCCCCCCCCGGCCCAAAAAAAAAGAGCATTACATGCTCATGTGTCTCTTCAAATATGTGAAGTCCTTGCACTCCCCAAACCTCTCAAGGAAGACATGCTATATCGCAGTCTGTAAAGTGCCAGGGTCCAGGTCTGTGACTGATACTGATGGAATCAGTAGCCCAACGTAAGGGATCCTGCAGCAATAAGAGGGCTAGTATCATGATCTACTTCAGGCATCAGCTATGTGAACTGATGTTGGGATTTGGTTTACTCTGGACTAGGGGAAATTGCATATCTCCTAAATTAGGGTGGTAAAAGGGGGGCAATGTGGGTTGCGGGGGTGGAGGGGAGGGAGACATGCAACCAAAAATTAGCCTGATCCAGCAGGATACAGGTGATCTATTGAAGTTTTTGTTGCTTGCTTCCACCCAAATATGTTGAGGTTTGCTGAAGTAAGTGTGAGGGATGAGGAGAGAGAGACAGCAGAAGCAATACAGTACTTCTTTCCTCTGTTTTGACTTACAGTTGCATTTGTGACCAAAATTTGGTATGATTTGACAGGATCCAGATGAGAAAGCTGAGTTTTTGCAGGGCTATTGTGATCAGATGCGTCCAGGTCTGGATTTCTGAGATGCACTAGGAGCAGGTAAACATGTTCTCTAAAGTAGTGGCATCTTGGAAACTGGAGCCAAAATCTGGCAGGATCTAGCAGCAGGATTTGCAGCATCGTTGTTGGGATGTGTTCAGCTTTTTGTTGTTGTTGCTGGAACAATGTATTTAAACAACAAAACAAAGTATCGGGACCAAGTATTAGTTGGTCCAGCAGATACTAGATGTCGTATTTGACTGTATTGCTGGGCCAGGATGCATCAGGGTCAGGGTGTCTGAAGAGGAGCATTGATATTTGTTCTCTATTTATGCAGTAGAAATTGTTGCACTGAGACCAACAAGTGTCAGGATCCAGCTTTTAGCTCCCCCTCCCAACATTCTTTCTAAGTTCTATGACAAATGTGTCTAGAGTCAACACACCAGCCACTTTATGGTCACGGTTGGAATATTTGAGGCTACAAATTTACCCTAGTTGTAACCTCATTTGTAAAAAGTATTGTAACATCTTGTGAACTTTCATATAACATATAATAAAAAAATGGTGGTGGAAAGTAGGTTAATTTGCTTTCAGTAATAAATGTTATAAACAGGTGCAAGAGAATCAGACAGTGAGACTACATTACTCCAAACAGTAAAGGCCATGCTGATATGACTAAGGACTATGCTTGGAAAAAATGGAAGATAAATGAATCAAAGTTGGTGTGTCAGATAATAGGCCTAGGTCTGTCGATTAATCACAGTTAACTCACGCGATTAACTCAAAAAAATTAATCGCACTTTTAATCGGACTGTTAAACAATAGAATACCAATTGAAATTTATTAAATATTTTTGGATGTTTTTCT
Organism: Eretmochelys imbricata; assembly: GCF_965152235.1. Lineage (NCBI taxonomy): Eukaryota > Metazoa > Chordata > Testudines > Cheloniidae > Eretmochelys > Eretmochelys imbricata. Next base: position 27,529,205 of record NC_135576.1, on the reverse strand, counting down.
ACATTTTCAAATATATTGATTTCTTTTACAACACAATACAAAGTGTACAGCACTCACTTTATTTTTATTACAAACATTTGCACTGTAAAAATGATAAAGAAATAGTATTTTTCAATTCACCTAATACAAGTACTGAAGTGCAATCTCTTTATCATGAAAGTTCAATTTACAAAATGTAGAATTATGTACAAAAAAAATAACCGCACCCAAAAACAAAACAGTGTAAAACTTTAGCGCCTTCAAGTCCACTCAGTCCTACTTCTTGTTCAGCCAGTCAAGTTTGTTTGTTTGTTTACATCTATGGGAGATAATGCTGCCCGTTTTTTATTTACAATGTCACCTGAAGGTGAGAAAAGGCATTTGCATGGCACTTTTGTAGCCGGCATTGCAAGGTATTTACGTGCCAGATATGCTAAACATTAGTATGTCCCTTCATGCTTCGGCCCCCATTCCAGAGGACATGCTTCCATGCTGATGACGCTCGTTAAAAAAAATGCGTTAATTAAATTTGTGACTGAACTCCTTGGGGAGAATTCGCAAAAAGAAAAAGAGTACTTGTGGCACCTTAGAGACTAACCAATTTATTTGAGCATCAGCTTTCGTGAGCTACAGCTCACTTCATTGGATGCATCAAATAAATTGGTTAGTCTCTAAGGTGCCACAAGTACTCCTTTTCTTTTTGCGAATACAAACTAACACGGCTGCTACTCAAACTTGGGGAGAATTGTAATCTTGGATGATGACCAGCACGTGTTGTTCGTTTTAAGAACACTTTCGCTGCAGATTTGACAAAAGAAGGTACTAATGTAAGATTTCTAAAGATAGCTACAGCACTCCACCCAACGTTTAAGAATCTGAAGTGTCTTCCAAAATCTGAGAGGGATGAGGTGTGGAGCATGCTTTCAGAAGTCTAAAAGAGCAACACTCCAATGCGGAAATTACAGAACTGAACCACCAAAAAAGAAAATCAACCTTCTGCTGGTGACATCAGACTCAGATGTTGAAAATGAATATGCATCTTTCTGCACTGCTTTGGATTGTAATCAAGCAGAATGTGTTATCGGCATGGACGCATCTGGCATGTAAATATCTTGTGATGTCAGCTACAACAGTGCCATGCGAACGCCTGTTCTCATTTTCAGGTGACATTGTAAACAAGAAGCAAGCAGCATTATCTCCTGCAAATGTAAACAAACTTGTTTGAGTGACTGGCTGAACAAGAAATAGGACTGAGTGGACTTATAGGCGCTAAAGTTTTACATTGTTGAATACAGTTATTTTTTGTACATAATTCTACATTTGTAAATTCAATTTTCATGATAGAGATTGCACTACATTATTCATATTAGGCGAATTGAAAAATACTATTTCTTGTTTTTTACAAATATTTGTAATAAAAAATAATATAAAGTGAGCACTGTACACTTTGTATTCTGTGTGGTATTTGAAATCAATATATTTGAAAATGTAAAAAAATCCACAAATGTTTAAATAAATGGTATTCTATCATTCTTTAACAGTGCGCTTAATCACAGTTAATTTTTTTAATTGCTTGACAGCCCTAATTAGGCCTAATTTGTGGGCAAAATATTCATCCCTCTCTGGGTCACCGCAAGAGGAGTCGGAGAACAAAACTGCAGGATGTGTTAATTAATTAGACCCTTACCAAGCAATAGGAGGTTTGAAATTCAAAAAGGAGACCTTTGCAATAAAGACTTGCTAGTGATAGAAAAGCCCACTTTCAAACGCCACCAGTGGAACCACAAGGGCTTTTGTTGGCCATGGATGGTGTGTGGGGGAGATAAATTTGAACTCCCACCGTCCCTCAAATCACCACCCATGTTAAGTGCCCAGGAATCATCCTGCCCTGGAAAATAAACGGAGTAAAGAGAGCGGGAGAGAGCGCCAGCAGGAGGGGGTGGGGGAAAGGGGTACTCACTGCCTTGGCTGCTGGAGCTGCCGGGGGCTGGGTAGCCGCGGGCTCGCTACGAAGGCGTCTAGCCTGGCTAGGGGAAGGCACCTGAAGCGGGGCACACGCCGCATGCAGAGCCCTCCCTTCCCCGCTCGCTCACCAGGGATTGGGAAGCTGGGAGTTTTAGCAGCTGGGCCGGGCTGCCGTGTGGGTTAGCGGGGACCGGCCCGACTCCGTGCTCGCCAGCTGCCCCCGCGGTGAATCAGCCGCCCCCAGCTGGCTTTACGGGAACGGCGGCTTGGAGCGGGAGGGGGCTGCGCTTCCCAGGCTCCTGGGGACCGGCGGCGCGGGGGACTGCGCCGCTGCCACAGCGCCTCAGGCCGGGGCCGGGTGCTTCACCCCCGCCAAGGCTGACGGGCGGGCAGCCAGCGCATTCCTCCTGGGGCCGCCGCTCTCCGCCGCGACGGTGCGGTGGGAATTTCCCTGCCTGGCTGACTCCAGCTCGGGGAAGCTGAATCAGTTCCGCGGGCTGGAGGCGCCGTTTTCCCAGGCGGAGGAGGCTGGGACTTGCTTTATCTTGGCCCGTTGCCCCCGGGGCCTGCTGGGGAGGCAGGCCCGAGGAGGAGGATTGAATTAGGGCCGCGGGCGGGGTGCAGGGAGCTAGTCCGACAAGCAGGCGAGGGGCCGAGAGCGCTGCTGGTGTCCCGCGTGCGGAGAGGGGCCGGGGTTGAGTCTCGCACCGGGTTCGCTAACACGTGTTAGCTACCCCGGACCTGCGCGCGCTGGCCTTAGGAAGCACTTTTAGCTGGTCGGGTTCTGGGCTCCTGCCTCCAGGCTGTCACCCAGCCAGAGTGTGGGCTAAACCCAACCTCAACTCGACCGCTTTTCGTACGGGGGCGGGGGAGACTGGAGGTTGAATGCGGAGCCTCCAGGGCGAGACTGGGGACGGACACAGCAAAGAGACAGGACTCGGGCCACGAGGAGGAGCAGTTGTGGGGGTATAAGAAGGAGTTGGTGCAGGGACAGAAAGGGGTCGACCTGGGGCTGGGGGAAGAGGGCGAACAGGCAGAAGAGTCTGATCACTAGAACACGCTTTCTCCAAAACCTGGAATGGAATCCAAGACTCCTGAGTCTCATCACCCTTCCTGTGCTCTCAGCAAACATCCCTGTATCTCAAATCTCCCTCTGTCTAGTATAGTGGATGAGGACCAAGTACTGTTATCTGTTACTCAGGTGGCTGAAGTGGAAGGGGTCTGTGCAGTGGATCTAAAGGTTCCAATCCTGTTAATGACCCAGTATGATTCTGCATGACTGAAATTCTGTTTTTAAAGTTTGGGGTTTTTTGAGAAACCTAGGAAATTATATAGTATACACACACTATGTTAAACGAATGCTAGATTGAAAAGGCAAGCAGTTAAAAATTAGGAAATACCAGTATTAAGGCTACCTCTGCATATGCATTATGACAGTCTTTAATTATGGGATCCCATTCTATTTTTCCACAGAATCCTGCTTCATTCACTACACAGGATGGACCAAGTTCTGTGACTGAATCAGGGTTGGGTAGTGAAGGAGACTGTTGTCTGTAAGTGCCCTGTCTCATTTTGTGCAAAAGCTGGAAGGTGTGTAGTGAATGAATGTAGTGAAGTAGGGGATTGCAGGTAGAGCAAGGGTGGTTTCATGGTTAAGCCAGTTGAATGCTGCCGTGGAGAAGTGGATTATATTGCTGTCTCTTCCACAAAGTTTCGGGTGAGTCACTTAAAGCAAACTTTTCTCAGATGGCCATTGTATGTTCGTCATTTTTTGAGGGCTCTACTTGCAACACTGGGGCTAAGCAGTCACAGCTGCAACTGAAGTCGATGGGAGTGCTGCTTTGAATCAGTACAATCCTATATAATGCTAAGTACCTTGAAAATCAGATCCTAGGCAACCAAAATTAGTGGACACTGGATTTTAATCTCTCTGTGTCTCAGTTCCCTCCCACCTCACAGGGATACTATGAAAATAAATCAGTTAATGTTTATGAATCGCTCAGATACCATTGTGATGAGCAGCACAGAAAAGCCTATGAGGAAATGAATAATTCTGTATTCAGATCATGGCTTGAATAATAAAGATGGCACGGAGTATATTTTTCCTCTGGGAAAAATAGTGTGTAATCAAGTAATTAAAGACTGTATCATAATGCATGTAACCAGGGGGCTGAATTAAGTTTGCACAGGCAACCTTACTTCGGACATTTCCTAACTTTTGAGTGCGACATTGCAACCTTAATATCTTCTTAAGGTAATGTGTGGTGGGGGTCTTATTTTAAAGACACGATATGAAGCCAAGTCCATCTGAGTTTCCTAGTCTGTATTTGAATATTTGTCTTTTAGGCCGTGCTTCTGCAATTACATCCACATAAGCATCCACCTGGAACATTGCTGAAATCAATAGGGTCATGGGTGGCGAATTCTGTGGGCACCTGGTGCCTCGGCACCAGGGATATTCCTGGCCCGGGACCCAGCTCTAGCAATGTTTGCGGCCGGGTCTCTCCCTCGGCCCCACCTTCCACCCCTGGGTGCTCCCCTCACCGCTTGTCCCCCAGGCAATTTAAAACAGCCCAGGGCCCCCACCCACCACCAGGCAGCACAGCGGAGCTGAGCAGCTTCCTGCCTGCTTGCTACACATGGCTGCCGGCCTCTCCCTGCGGTCCCTGGGGAGGGCAGGTCTGTGTCTACCCACACTGCTCTCGCCCCAAGTGCCTCTGTGGCCAATAGGATGCTGCAGGGGCTGTGCCTGGGGGTAGCAGCACACGGAGGCCCCCCCAGTCTGCCCTGCCTAGGAGCCCCCAGTAAGGGCTGCACCCCCCCACCTCCTCCCATAGCCTGCATCCCCACCCCTTTCCCATGCCCCCTCCCACCCCCAAACTCCCTTCCAAAGCCTGAACCCCCACCCCAGAGCCTGCACCCAAACTCCAACCCAGAGCCTGCACCCCTCACCCCTTCCTGCCCCCACACCCCCTACCCCAGCCTGGAGCCTGCACCCAAACTCTCTCCCAGAGCTTGCACCCCTCATCCCCTCCTGCACTCCCACCCCCTGCCCCAACCTGGAGCCTGCACTCAGCACCGAAACTCCATCCCAGAGCCTGCACCCCAGACCCCCTCCCCCACCCAAATTACCTGCCAGAGCCCAACCTCTCACCCCTTCTGCACCCAAACTCCTTCCCAGAGCCTGCACTCCAATCCCCTGCCCCAGCCCAGGGCCTGCACCCCAGACCTCCTCCCTCCACCCAAACTCCCTCCCAGAGCCTTAGGCAGGTCGGGGGTGAAGTTTGGGGGGCAGGAGTTTGGGCACCACTAAAATTTCTACAAATCTGCCGCCCCTAAATAGGGTTCTTCTTCTTCGAGTGCTTGTTCACGTCCATTCCGCATTAGGTGCACGCGCGCGCTGCGTGCACAAGAGTCGGAAACTTTTTCCCACAGCGGCTCCCTTTGGGCGGTGGCCTCCCCCCCCCGAGTGGCACCACTGCGCTGTGCATAAATATCTCTGCCGGCCCAACCCCCTCCAGTTCCTTCTTACTGTCCATGGTGGCGCTGGAACAACCTCTCTCTCTCTCGTAGAAGAGCAGTCCCTTAGCCTTTTCAGAGTAGCTGTTATCAGTTAGTTAACATACCTTTTTTGTGGACACTTAAGTGATTAGGTGCTTGGAAGCTTCCAGCCCCCGCCCCAGGCCGCAGGGCATGCGGCAAGCGCACGGCTTCAAGGCTTGCGCCACGTGCCACAAACCTATGCCAGTTAGTGACCCCCACGACTCGTGTCTGTGTTGCCTGGGGGACGGACATCAAACTGTGGTGTAGGATTTGCAAGGCGTTTAAGCCAAGAACAAGGAAAGAAAGAGACTTTCTTTTAAAGCCACGTTGCAGCCAACGGGCCTGGAGTGCCCGACATGGCTCGGGCTTCCTCGGTGCATAGTGCCCCGGAGCCGTCGAGAGAGCCGGCACCAGCTATGCACCATAAACTGTCAGCCCCAGAGTGCCAGACTAGGCCCCAGCACTGCTCGTCCTCTCTGGTGCGGCCCCCGGTGCAACTGAAAGGAAGGCACAGTCGTTCCCCGTACAGAAGGCCAGCGCCTCCCAAGGCCCCAAGCACCGGGAAGGCCGTCGTACCGACACCGGTGGTCCCGGCAGCACAAGCCGCACCAAGCCCAGACCTAAATGAGCTCAGTGCGGACAATGCGCTCGAGGACATAATGGATCAGCCCTCCAGGCCTGGCACCTTTTAGGCTGCAAAGGACCTCATCGAGCTGTCGGCAGCAAGTCCCCTCCAGCATAGGGAGAACCCTCTGGCACCCATGCCACAGGTGCTGTCGAGGGGTAAGCTGGCAATGGTGTGCCGCTCGATGACGCCATCCTGGCACCGCTCCCAGAGTTGGTCCTGGTCAAGCTCCAACTCCGCAGACTTACAGTTACCAGCAGCCCAGAAGAAGGTCGCGGCACTGGGAGTGGGTCGGCACGAGGAAGCACCGGAAAGGGCACACCGCTCTCCGGCACCACCTAGAGACTGGCACTGGGAGGGGTTGAGACGGCCCTCGCCAGAGGACTTCTGCAGACGGTCCCGGTCCAGGGAATACTGGCACCTTTCCTGGTCCAGGTCCAGGTCCCGGTCCTGGGGATACCAGTACCGCTCCCGCTCAGTCAGGAGCCGCTCGTTCTCCCACCAACACAGATTGTTGGCACCACTGTGGCCTTCGTGATCAGCATCGCTGCAGTCTGGCACCAACTCCAGCTGCTATAGTTACCCGCACCGGGCCCCGGACAGTAGGGACCCTCAAGTGGGCTGGCAACCACAACAGGGGCTGCCAGGCCATTGGCCCTTCTGGACCCCCTGGGCCTATTAGGAGCACCAAGGGGCCCTGTCAAGGGCAAGTTACTCGGTGCAGCAGTCCTGGTCCTCGCACCGATGCCAGACGGTGCCAGAGGCTACAGTATCCAGGCCTCCAGCATCCCCCCAGGATAAACTGGAGAGACTGGCACCGAGTCTGGTGCCATCCCATGGACTCCTGCCCCAGCCCAAGCCGGAGGCCCCTCCCATGGGAGAAGGGGAGCAGGAGGACCAGCCAAAGGGGGTCGAGCAGCAGCTATCCTCCTCATCATCCCTGGATGAGGCGGTGGCGGGTACGGCAGTGTCCGGCCCTCCACCGATAGACCATAGAGCCCATCAGGAGTTGCTGCGCAGGGTCATCCAGAACTTGGGATTGCAGGCTGAGGAGACGGTTGAGCAGGAGGATCCCATGGTGGGCATTTTGAGCCCCAAAGGTCCATCCAGAATAGCACTCCCGCTCATTAAGACCATTCAGTCCAACTATAAGACTATATGACAGACCCCGGTCTCCAGCACTCCAGTGGCCAAAGGAGTGGAGCGTAAATACTTTGCCCCATCTAAGGGCTATGAGTTCCTGTTCTGCCACCTGAGTCCATGCTCCCTAGTGGTCTCAGTGGTAAATGAAAGGGAGCACCCTGGACAGCAGGCCCCAGCCTCTAAGGCCAAGGAGGCGAAACACCTGGAACTTTTTGGCAGAAAGGTGTACTCATCTGGGGGCCTTCAGTTGACGATTGCATACCAGCAGGCCATCCTCAACAGGCATAATTTCAACTCCTGGGCGGCAGTGGAGAAGTTTAAGGACAACCTCCCGCAAGGTTCCCAACAGAAGTTCATGGCCCTGGTGGACAAGGGCAAGGCAGTAGCCAAGACCTCTCTGCAGGCCTCCTGGATTCGGCAGACGCGGCAGCTAGAACAATCGCATCAGGGGTGGTCATGAGGCACTCGGCTTGGCTCCAGGAGTCAGGCCTGCTGCCCGAGGTCCAGAATACACTCCAGGACCTCCCTTTCAAAGAGTCCGGGCTTTTCTCGGACCAGACAGACACAAGGCTGCACAGCCTTAAGGACTCGTGGGCTACGCTTAAGTCACTGGGTATGCACACCCCAGCAACCCAGAAGAAGCCCTTTAAGCCGCAGCCTCCCCCTCAACGCCAGTACCAGCCTCGCCATAGGCATGAGCCCTACTGTAGGCGAGGCAGGGATAACAGGCGACGGTGCAACAACAAGAGTAACAATAATGTACCGGGCCAGAACCAAGGCCAGCACAAACCCCAGCCGGTCACTAAGCCAGGTGCGCTCGAGGACAGCGTACCAGACCAGTCACCGGATCCGTCCCTTTGTTTCCTGAACTGTCTGTCCCGTTTCTCCCGTGCATGGTCCAACATTACATCAGACCAGAGAATTATAGAATATCAGGGTTGGAAGGGACCTCAGGAGGTCATCTAGTCCAACCCCTGCTCAAAGCAGGACCAATCCCCAATTAAATCATCCCAGCCAGGGCTTTGTCAAGCCTGACCTTAAAAACTTCTAAGGAAGGAGATTCTACCACCTCCCTAGGTAACGCATTCCAGTGTTTCACCACCCTCCTAGTGAAAAAGTTTTTCCTAATATCCAACCTAAACCTCCCCCACTGCAACTTGAGACCATTACTCCTTGTCCTGTCCTCTTCTACCACTGAGAACAGTCTAGAACCATCCTCTTTGGAACCACCTCTCAGGTAGTTGAAAGCAGCTATGAAATCCCCCCTCATTCTTCTCTTCTGCAGACTAAACAATCCCAGTTCCCTCAGCCTCTCCTCATATGTCATGTGCTCCAGACCCCTAATCATTTTTGTTGCCCTCTGCTGGACTCTCTCCAATTTATCCACATTCTTCTTGTAGTGCGGGGCCCAAAACTGGACACAGTACTTCAGATGAGGCCTCACCAATGTCAAATAGAGGGGAACGATCACGTCCCTCGATCTGCTGGCTATGCCCCTAGTTATACATCCCAAAATGCCATTGGCCTTCTTGGCAACAAGGGCACACTGTTGACTCATATCCAGCTTCTCGTCCACTGTCACCCCTAGGTCCTTTTCTGCAGAACTGCTGCCGAGCCATTCGGTCCCTAGTCTGTAGCGGTGCATTGGGTTCTTTGGGTCTTACGCACGGTGTGGAACAGGTACTCTCTGCAGTTCTCCTCCCTCCCATCCCCCTTCTCTGTCCCTCTTTAGGGACCCCTCTCACGAGCATCTCCTAGAGAAGGAAGTCTGCTTGCAGCTAGAGGCGGGGGTGGTAGAGACGGTGCCGTACAGCCTAAGGGGAAAGGGGTTCTACTCCTGGTACTTCCTCATCCTCAAGGCCAAAGGGGGCCTTCGCCCCATCCTAGATCTGCATGGGCTCAACAAGTTCCTGGTCAAGGCTCGGTTCCACATGGTCTCTCTGGGCACCATCATCCCTTCCCTGGATCCGGGGGACTGGTACGCCGCCCTCGACATAAAGGATGCATACTTTCATATCGCCATCCACCCAGCACATCGGTGGTTCCTATGCTTCACCGTGGGCCAAGAACGTTACCAGTTTGCGGTTCTCCCATTCGGTCTAGCCGCGGCTCCATGGGTGTTCACAAAGTGCGTGGCGGTGGTGGCAGCCTTCTTACAGAGGCAGAGAATCCGGGTGTACCCATACCTCGACAAGTGGCTCCTGGCGGGTTGATCCGAGGCGGAAGTGTGGGGCCATGTGGAGGTGGCTCTGAGATTGTTCCGCGAGCTGGGGTTCCTGGTCAACGTCCCCAAGTCCACACTCGTACCCACGCAGAGAGTGGAATTCATACGGGTGGTCCTGGATGCAGTGCAGGCCAGAGCAAGCCTTCCAGTATCCCGATTCCAGGCTATCCAGCAAGCGGTCACCTCCCCACACCAGTCTCCAATGACAACGGCCAGGTGCTGCCTGCGGCTGCTGGGTCACATGGCACCATGCACGCACGTGGTCAGACATGCCAGACTGAGACTCAGGACTCTGCAGGCATGGCTCGCTCGGGTGTACCGCCCAGGCAGGGACCCCCTGGATTTGGTAGTCACAGCCCCAAGGGACATGCTGGACTCCCTGCGGTGGTGGCAGTCCCAGCCCGTGATTTGCGAAGGCACCCCCTTCGCCGCCCCACAGCCGGACCTGCCGCGTCAGACCATGGACGGGGGAATGACCTGGGGGACCTCATGATGCAGGGGTTGTGGTCCGGAGCAGAGCGGTTGCTCCCTATTAATGTGAGGGAGCTCAGGGCGGTTGGTCTTGCCTGCCAGAACTTTCACACCACTCTGAGTGGTCACAGCATGACAGTTCTGATGGACAACACTACTGCCATGTTTTTATATAAACAAGCAGGGCGGGGATTGTTCCTCGCCACTCTGTCGCGAGGCTCTCCTCCTCTGGGACCTTTGCATAGCCCACGCAATTCATCTCGAGGCGTCCTATCTCCCGGGGATATGAAACGAGCTGGCAGATCTCCCTCAGTAGGTCATACCGCATGCACGAGTGGACGCTCAGGGTGGACGTCATGCTTTTGCTCTTCTGCAGGTGGGGGTTTCCCCAGGTAGGCCTGTTTGCCACCAGGGCCAACGCCCAGTGCCCACGGTTCTGCTCATTCCAGGGCCGCAGCCCGGGCTCGCTCGCAGATGTGTTTGCGATCCCGTGGAGAGGGGGCTTGATGTATGCCTTCTCCCTGCTCCCCTTGGTACACAAGGTCCTACTCAAGGTGCACAGGGACAGGGCAGTGGTGATCCTCATCGCCCCAGCCTGGGCCCGCCAGCACTGGTACACATCGCTCCTAGAGCTGTCCCCAGTAGTCCTGCCCCTACACCGGGACCTCATTACGTAGGACAGCAGGCGGCTTCTTCACCCTGATCTGCAGTCACTGCACCTGATGGCTTGGAGTCTCTGTGGGCTAAACGCCCTGGAGAGCCAGTGTTCCCTTCCCGTGCAGCAGATTCTGCTTGGCAGTAGAAAGTCCTCTACCAGGGAAACCTATATGGCCAAGTGGAAAAGTTTCTCTGTTGGTGTGAACCTCGACAGGTGTGGCCATGCCAGGCCCCGGTGCAGGCCATTCTGGAGTACCTCCTGCACCGCAAGCAGCAAGGGCTAGCCCTGTCCTCACTCAGAGCACACCTGGCAGCCATCTCCACCTTCCATCTGGGGTTCTCGGGGGGCTTGGTGTTTTCCCACCCAATGGTGGGATGGTTCCTTAAAGGGTTGGAGAGGGTGTTTCTGTACTCATGCCCCCCAGTCCCTCCATGGAACCTTAACCTGGTCCTCTCTAAACTCATGGGACCCCTTTTCGAGCCCCTCACTTCCTGTTCTCTCCTCCACCTTTCCTGGAAGGTGGCATTTCTGGTTGCCATTACTTTGGCCAGAAGGGTGTCTGAACTGAGGGCCCTCACCTCTGAGCCACTGTATACAGTATTTCACAAGGACAAGGTGCAGCTCCAACCGCACCCCAAATTCCTCCCTAAGGTATTCTCCCAATTCCATTTGGGCCAGGGCATTTTTCTGCCGGTGTTCTTCCCAAAACCCCATATGGACCCAGGTCGCCGCAGCTTGCACACCCTGGATGTGTGTCGAGTGCTGGTGTTCTATTTGGAGCGCACCAAGCCCTTTCGCAAATCCGCACAGCTGTTTGTGGCTGTAGCCAAGAGAAAGAAAGGCCTCCTGGTGTCAGCGCAACAGATTTTGTCTTGGATTACAAGCTGCATCCAGAGGTGCTATGAGTTCGCAGGTGTTTTGACCCCGGCGGTCATGGCCCACTTGACCAGGGCGCAAGCGACTTCCATGGCGTTCCTGGCACAGGTCCCAATCCAGGAGATCTGCAGAGCAGCCACCTGGTCCTCAGTGTACACCTTCACGACCCACTATGCTGTCAACCAGCAAGCCAGAGAGAATGCGGCGGTTGGCAGAGCGGTCCTCCGAGCAGTTGTTTCGTGACTCCTACCCTCCTCCAGAGGTAAGCTTGTAATTCACCTAATGTGGAATGGACATGAACAAGCACACGAAGAAGAAAAAATAGTTACTTACGTTCTCGTAACAGCTGTTCTTCGAGATGTGTTGTTCACGTCCATTCCACCACCCACCCTCCTACCCCTCTGTCAGAGTTGCCGGCAAGAAGGAACTGGAGGGGGTCGGGCTGGCAGGGGTATATATGCACAGCACAGTGGCGCCATTCAGGGCGGGGGCCTGCCAGCCCGACGAGAGCCGCTAAGGGAAAATGTTTCTGACGCTCGTGCACGCAGCGCGTGCATACCCAATGTGGAATGGACATGAACAACAGATCTCGAAGAACAACAGTTACGAGAAAGTAAGTAAACATTTTTTCCATGTGCACTCTACTCTGGGGGAATTCTGTGCCAAAAATTCTGAGCATAATATTTTAAAATTCTGCAAAATTCTGTGTATTTTACTTGTCAAAATAACACAATATAATCAAGTTTCAATTATTTTTGGTCATTTATTTCAAAATACCTGTTAGCAAGTATGCCTGTAACAATACAGACAACAAAAAAGTTTCAGGAGATTTTTTTTGACAAATAGATTTCTTACTAGGCATAGGTTTCAGAGTAGCAGCCGTGTTAGTCTGTATCCATAAAAAGAAAAGGAGTACTTGTGGCACCTTAGAGACTAGCAGATTTATTAGAGCATAAGCTTCCGTGAGCTACAGCAGAAAATATAGTGGGGAGATTTTATATACACAGAGAACATGAAACAATGGGTTTGTACAGTTACAGTCTGTATGGTAACATTGTAACATAATGGTAACCCATTGGACACAGTTGGCAATGGGCTTTGTTGCAAGGATAGGTTCTTGGGTTAGTGTTTTTGTTGTGTGGTGTGTGGTTGCTGGTGAGTATTTGCTTCAGGTTGGGGGGCTGTCTGTAAGCAAGGACTGGCCTGTCTCCCAAGATCTGTGAGAGTGATGGGTCATCCTTCAGGATAGGTTGTAGATCCTTGATGATGCGTTGGAGAGGTTTTAGTTGGGGGCTGAAGGTGATGGCTAGTGGCGTTCTATTATTTTCTTTGTTGGGCCTATTCTGTAGTAGGTAATTTCTGGGTACTCTTCTGGCTCTGTCAATCTGTTTCTTCACTTCAGCAGGTGGGTATTGTAATTTTAAGAATGTTTGATAGAGATCTTGTAGGTGTTTGTCTGAGGGGTTGGAGCAAATGTGGTTGTATCGTAGAGCTTGGCTGTAGACAATGGATCGTGTGGCGTGGTCTGGATGAAAGCTGGAGGCATGTAAGTAGGCATAGCGGTCAGAAGGTTTCCGGTATAGGGTGGTGTTTATGTGACCATCGCTTATTAGCACCATCGCTTATTAGAAACCTACTGACCGCTATACTTACCTACATGCCTCCAGCTTTCATCCAGACCACACTACACAATCCATTGTCTACAGCCAAGCTCCACGATACAACCGCATTTGCTCCAACCCCTCAGACAGAGAAAAACACTCAGCCTCTACCCCAGTCTGTCCTCCCCCACTAGCCCTTATGAGCCTATGCCTGACCCCTCCTCCACTCCACACTGTCTGTCTCCCCAGACCTGGCCTGACGGATGCTGCAAAAAAGGCAGGCTCTTTCTCTTCCGTGGCTGGCTGAGAGCTGCTGCTGTTTTGATGCTACAGCACCCTCTGGTGGTCAAAAAGTGGAACTGTAGCAACATTTCAGCAGAAGCTTTTTTCTGTGCAAAAAAATTAAAAGATGCATGGCTCATTAATCTTGCACAAACGCAGTAGTGCAGAATTCCCCCAGGAGTAATATTCCCATCTTGTATGTTGCAGGACTGGGACCTTGGATTATAAACTCAAGGAAGAAACCATGTCTCGCACAGGGCAGAGCACACTAGTAGCACTGATCAAGTAATACATGAACAATATATGTACATCTGGAATGCACTTATCAAGAGACCCACCTACTGCAGACTCTGTTTTCCCCACAGGGTCAGAGAGCTATAGACACAGCTGGGAGCATCTAGCTTAGGCTCAGCCCTGATAAAATGGAAATGGAGTTGATAAGCAGGGGTGGGGGTGGAGGGAGGCAGAAGATTGCTTTGAAGGATAAGGGCACATTCTGTTGGAGGTGCTGTTAAGTCCTTATAGACTAGTGCATGGAGTACTGGATGGGGATTCATGAGACCTGGTGTGTGTTTCTGGTGCTGCCATTGGCCTGCTGGGTGACCTTGGGTAAGTCATGTCACTCTGCATCCCTATTTCTAAAATGAGGGTAATCATAGGACTGCAAGGGACCTCAACTCATCTAGTCCAGTCCCCTGCAGTCATGGCAGGACTAACTATTTTCTTGACCATCCCAGACAGGTGTTTGGTTAACCTGCTCTTAAAAGTCTTCAATGATGGAGATTCCACAATCTCCCTATGCAGTTTATTCCAGTGCTTAACTACCCTGACAGAAAGTTTTTACTAATGTACAACTTATACCGCTCTTGGTGCAATTTAAGCCCATTGCTTCTTGTCCTATCCTCAGACGTTAAGGAGAACAATTTTTCGCCATCCTCCTTTTAAACAACCTTTTATGTACTTGAAAAGTGTTGTCATGTTCCCTCTCAGTCTTCTCTTCTCCAGACTAAACATACCCAGTGTTTTCGATCTTCTCTCTTAGGTCATGTTTTCTAGACCTTTAATCAACCATTTTTGTTGCTCTTCTCTGAACTTTCTCCAATTTGTTCACATCTTTCCTGAAATGTGGCTCTCAGAACTGGACAGAATACTCCAGTTGAGACCCAATCAGCGTGGAGTAGAGTGGAAGAATTACTTTTCGTGTCTTGCTTTCAACATTCCTGCTAATACATCCCCAGTAATGATCATGACTCCCTTTGCTTTGAGATCTGCTGATGAAAAGTGCTACATAGGAGCTAGGTATTAATAGTTTCTGGATCACATTACATTTGTCTCTGCTCCTGGGTGGTCAGAAAATTGCCTTTTCCCAAATTCTGTGGCTGGCTTACAGGGGCTGTGACTTCTCTGATGTGGCTCTTCCATACTACAGAAGCTCTGCTTGCAGCAACCCTTCTGGAAAAGTCTGAAAAAGTCTCTGGAAGTTGGCTAATGCAGAATGTAGCAGCTCATCCTTTGAATGCACCACAGCATTATGCTCTGCACTGGCTACCTATCTGCCTTCTGGTAGAATTCAAGGTATGGTTATGTCTGAAATGACACTGCATGATCTGGGAGCATGTTATTTGAGAGAGCAGCTCTCTCTGGCAGCTGTGATTAGCTGGGGTCACTCTTGCTGTTGCACCTAGACACGTAAATATAGAAAAGCTTATTGCAAATATTTGTTAGACTGCTACATGAATTTGATGTAGTTACGTTCTTGTCCCTTTTGTGTTCACTTTCTGCAAATATTCATGTAAATTAGTTTTACCAGTAGGGATGCTCAAGGAAAATTACTTTTGAGCTCATGCTAATTTTAAATGAGTTTCCAATTCGGAAACAGAAACAGCATCATGTGATTTATGTGAACAGTCACAAATTTGCAATACAGTCCATGTTTTGGATTTTCAATAAAAAAACATAGAATAAACAAATTAAGGAAAATGTGGTTGCATCATTTTGAACAATGAATAAATGCAAGATGATTGTGATCTGTTCAAACAGAGAGAGGAATCAGATCTACAGAAGGATTGTCTTGTGGTGGACACCAGGAGATCGGGGTTCAGTTTCTGACTTCAAGTGTAACCTTGAAAGTCACTTAACTTCTACTGACTCAGTTCCCCAACTGGGAATTGGGGATAATACTTCCTTTCTGTCTTGTCCATGTATACTGTAATTTCTTCAGGGCACAGATTCTCTTTCTATTGTCTGTACAACACCTAACACAAAAGGACCCCAATCCCAGCTGGAGCTTTTAGGCACCGCTATAAAATAATGTTTCTGGAAATGGAAAAGGTGTATTAACTAGCTACATAACATGATAAATCAGGTGCTGATTTTAGCCTTAGATTTGAATATCAACCTTACTTTTGTCAGTATAAATCTAATGATTTAATAGATCTTTATATGAACAATAAACCTTTCACTTTTGTGGCGTTATCTATACTTAAAACTGAAGATGATGTGTATACATTTACACATTAAACTCAATTACGATAGCATCTGAGCCTTTAAACCCAGCTCTTCTCTGGTAAGGTCTATATTTCACAAAAGCACTTATAGCTTTACCCGCATCTTCTTTCATCTCTCTTTAAATACAGATTAAGCATTATATTTACTTTGGCGTGCCAATTATTTTTACTGAGTACTGACTTTTACAATGTGGTAAATATGCCCCTTATGAATAACTTGCAGGTTTTTCAATTATTTGGGATGGAATGAAGCCAGTGGAACAATGCTACCTACATTCACAGTGACTCTTCTAAAGAAAAGGGGAAAATATGTACAGTATCCGTGGTGGAAACAGTGTATATGAAAAAGCACTGCATGTGGCAGGCACTGATTCAGAGACTCCACAGAATAAGAGTAACAGGCTTGTGAAATGTTTCACAAAAGACCATGGCAATGGAAGACCTTCCAGGAACACATTATCGAAGAAATATCTTTTTCTATATTTTATGAGTGTCTGTTGTTTCTTGAAAACAGTCTTCAGGAATTCATTGTGAGCATCCCCTGGGATACTCTGGGCAGCTCACTCCATATGTGGAGCCTCTTTTAAAAGCCAACTAACTTGTATGAAAAAAATCTAAAGCCCTTTTAAATGGAAAATAATACATGGGAGCAGTTGACAAAAAAGTAATAGCAACCCTTTTCTTACTCTGTGGGCAGGTTCCTCCCGCAAGATTTTATTTCTAACCAAAATGGATTTTAAAAAGGAGTTAGTACATATAAAAGGTGCAGCATTGGAGTGAGAAACCACTTTAATTGTTAGCTGACGTGCTATGAGATGGTGTTTGGGAAGATAAAGTGTACTATTTGTTTGGACCATAAAATGGCGAGGTTTATGGCAGATCTTCGTTCCTGTGGGAGTTTCAATCTTTGACCAACCCCTGAGAAAATTAAAATCTACTGAACAAATGAGCTTCACTATTGCAGTAGCCAAGGAGGAGAGTTGTCGAGAGAAATATCTGAGCACATGCTGACTGTACCACAGCCTTGTACTGCCCTGGCATCAATTTCTTCTTTAAAAGTCTGAATTCATAAGTCGTATCACTGATTGGGTAACAACTGTAGTACATAGCAGCATGGTGATGCAGAGAAGTGTTATATCAAGAGATATCTGATTGGCTCAGTATGACTACATTTATTATAACATGTAAGAGAATGCTTAGGTTTGTACAAGAATGAAAATTTAATACCATAAATAACAGTAACAAGATCATTATCAGAAAAAATACTCAGGGTCATATGCCATTATTTAAGGAAAACAATTACACACACACACACACACACACACACACACACTTTTAAAAAAAATTTCAGGTTCCAAAGTCAAGCACTAAAAAGTTAGGAAATGACAGATTTAATATTACAAACCTAATTCAGCCCCCTTGTACCTATCCATTGTGATACAGTCTTTAATTACATGATCACATCCTATCTTTTCCAGAGGACCCCTGCCTCATTTGGTGCACAGGATAGGCAGTGTTCAGGGGAGGCAGTGGAGGCCAGGAGCAGTTGTGGGGAGGGAAGCCCAGGGAGGCAGTGGGGCCAGAGGGGATTGGGGGACCAAGGAGGCAGTGGGGAGGGGTGGGAGTCCAGTGGAGGCGGGAGGCAGTAGGGGCCAGGGTGCCATTTTCCCTAAGGCTGACCTTGACAGGACCAGCCTTAAGGGTGGGCGATATGAGTGACCTCCCAGTGTGGCACAGATTCATAGATACTAAGGTCAGAAGGGACCATTATGATCATCTAGTCTGACCTCCTGCACAACACAGGCCACAGAATCTCACCCACCACTCCTGCGAGAAACCTCTCACCTATGTCTGAGCTATTGAAGTCCTCAAATCATGGTTTAAAGACTTCAAAGAGCAGAGAATCCTCCAGCAAGTGACCCATGCTACAGAGGAAGGCAAAAAACCTCCAGGGCCTCTTCCAATCTGCCCTGGAGGAAAATTCCTTTCTGACCCCAGATATGGCGATCAGCTAAACCCTGAGCATATGGGCAAGATTCACCTGTCATGGTCAGGGGGGCCCCGTGGTCAAGAGGGTGTTGTTGGAGGGTGCCTTGGCAGTCACCAGGAAGTTGACCATGACTGTGGTGGTGAGGGGAAGTGGCCTGCCATTGTAACCACCCACTATCAGCAGTTACCAGTTGCCTGTGCTGGGCACAGTACTCCAGTTGAGGCCTTATCAGTGCTTGGTAGAGTGAAAGAATTACTTCTCATATCTTGCTTACAACAATCCTGCTGATACGTTCCAGCATGATGCCAGATACTACCCATTTACACTGATGTTCACTATGTTCATTGTCCGATCACTGCTAACCTTTTTGGTGAAAACTGAAACACAAGAGGGATTTAACACTTTAGCCATTTCTACATTTTCTGTTGTTGTCTTTCCCTCCTCACTGAGAGTTGGCAACACTGCAACAGTAATTTCTTCTTTACAAACCACATAACTTAAAACTGAACTTCCAATTGTCAACTCAAAACTTCCAGTAGACATCTCATAAAGAAAGTATATTCACTCTGGTGAGAGAAGAAACAGCTACAATTATTATTTATTAATATTAGTATTATGGTAGTGCCCAAAGATCAGCCAAGAATGGGACCCCTTTATGGTTGGCACTGTACAAAGACAGAGTAGTAGATGGTCTTTGTCCTGAAGACTTTAGAATGTAAACGGATGAGACGGACACAGGGTGCAGGAAGGGGATAGAACACAACAAGCAGAGTGAGCTATGTGTTGGTAGCAAACATCCTGTTAGTTTCATGATTTGCGGGGGCGAGTGTTATTTGGAGGGAGATCAGCTAAATGGAAAGAAAGGTGAAGGGATGGGAACATGGAAGGGAAGTGAGGGGGACAGGTTAGGGGAGAGGAAGATTGGGGGCAGGTGTAGAGACGTGAAAGAAGTAGGGCAAGAGGATTGGAGCAAACAGTCAATCAGCACAGGGCAGAGAAAGTCCAGTCAAAACTGTAGATAGTTCTCTGAATGTCTGAAGCTACTTCTGCAGCTGCTCCTACTGCCTGGAGTCTCTGGTGGTTCCTCTCTGCAGTAGGGGGTGGGGAGATGTCATCTTGTTTCCCTGGGGTATGGGGATGTCTCCCCTGCACAGTTTCAGGTTCCAGGGGGAACATGCTGGGGAGGGAGAGGTAGCCCCACCTGGGCCCCATTTTACCTCCTCCCCCCTTCAGTGTTTCAAAATTGGCTTCAGGCAAAGTAGGTTGATCAAATTTTTAAGTGTTGACTAGGCCACACTGTTACACAGTCACAAAAATTAAAGGCTTGTCTACCAGGGAACGTTTTACCAGTCATAATAGTAGAGTTAAACCAATGTAGTTATAACTCCCTGCGTGGATGCTTGTAGGCCTTAAAAGGGTTTGCTGTCATAGATGTACCATTAGAGCTATACTAACAAACACCCATAATGGAGATGTAAGAACTCTTTTTCCCAGATAGCTTATGCCAGTTCACAAAGCGAAATGAGCTATGTCGGCAAAGGGATATTTTTTGCTGGCCGTGTTAGTTAGGGGTGTTATTTTTTTCATATAGGGAGGTATATTGATATAACTATATCTGTTTAATTTCACACCTTCACTGGTACCAGTGGTTCCCAAACTTTAACAGCCTGCGAACCCTTTTCACTAAATTGTGAAATCTCGTGAACCCCCTCCTAAAAATGAATATTTCCAGGGATTTAAGTGTAAATTTCCTCAGTGAGATGGATGCGCTTGCTTTGCTCTGCATAGCTCTTGGAAGTCCGGAACCACTGGAGAAAGATAAAGTCTCAGGTCTGGTTTGGCATCAAGTCTGTTTCTGTATTTGGTTTTCAGATGTCCATACGAGGAAAACACTTTCTCGCATAAGTATGTTGTCAAAAATGGTAACAAAACTGCAGCAGCTTTTTCTGCCAGAAGGGGGTACTCGTTTCTTAAACTCAGCCAAAAGTTGATCAATGACAGATTTCTGAAACTCCTTTTCAGTTCGTAATCACAGGAGATCTTAATCAATTTCTCTTTTTCCTCAGTGTTCAATATCTGTGTTGAGATAGTGGTATCATCAAAAGGGTTGTGAATCCAATCATTATTGCCTGACATAGCTGGAAAATATTCTCTGAAAGTTGTGCAAAGTCCTTGTAGGTGTGCAGTTATATTGGTTTTAGTGCACTGATCCAACTGAAGTTTATGTTCTGCCAGGAAGTCATGAAGAGTACTGAAACGCTCAGTTTAATTGTTTTCCAAACAACTTTCCCAGAACTGCAACTTCTTTATCATGGATTCAACTCGCTCTTGTATATTGAAAACTGTTATACTGAGGCCTTGAAGAGATAAATTTAGGTAATTAATTCTTGAGAAAATATCTGCTAAATAAGCTAGGCTCTGGAGCCAGACATTATTTTCCATACAGCTGGCAAGGTGGAAAGGGTGGCTGTTGAAAAAAACTAGGATTTCCATTTTAAGCTCAAACAAGCGCACAAGGATTTTGCCCTGTGAGAGCCATCTAACTTCCGTATGGGTCAACAGACAATTGTGTATACTACCCATTTCTTCACAAAGTACGTGAAGTATTCTGGAATTTGTTGCCCATGATTTTAGGAAATTCACCATTTTCACTGCATTGTCTAGCACTTCCTTCAGTCCCTCAGGCATGCATTTCGTTGCGAGGGCTTGTCTATGGATGCTGCAATGAGTCCAAGAGGCTTTTGATACAACCTCTTTTGTTCGAGCTACAAATCCAGTATACTTCCCCATCATTGATGTGGCCTCATCAGTGCAAATACCTAGGCAACGAAACCAATCTATTTCCTTTTCTTGAAAATATGCATTAGTCACATTGAAGATATCTTCTCCAGTTGTATGTTCTTCCAGTGGTCGGCAAAATCACAAGTCTTCTTCAACCATACCTTCGTTCACATAACGTACAAATAGTAGCAAAATAGCTAGATTAGCTACGTCAGTTGATTCATCCAACTGTATAGCATAATATGGACTATTTTTCACTCTATGTACAATTGTGGTCTTTACATTATTTGACATGTCATTAATTCTTCGTGATAACATATTATTGGACAAAGGTACCATGTCAATCCTTTTTGCAGCCTTTTCTCCAAGCATATGAACTACATCTTTTATACATGGATCAATCAAGTTCTCTGCTATGGTATAGGCGTCTGATGCTTTCGCTACTCGGAAGCTCACGCGGGATGACACTTCAAGTGCATTTTATTATCAGTACTTGCTTTGGATATAAAACTGGTAATGTCACTTTTCCTCTCAGCTGATTTTCACTTGGAAAAAAACAAGCTTGTCGAGTTGTGCAGGATGCCTAGTTTCTAAATGGCGCCGAAGTAGAGAAGGTTTGAGGCTGCTGTTTGCTCGAACATCACCACAAATCACACACAGTGGTTTTGGACATTCTTGATCACCAATGCATGTAAAGCCATATTTTATATAATTATCATCATATTTTCTTTTCTTTGTAAGTGACTTTCCAGGACCATCATGATCATTAGACTTAGATTTTCCAGGGTGGACTTGAGGAAACACTAGCTGATCCTTGCGTCTTTACACTCTCCTTTTTCAGCCACTTATCCATTGAACTTGTGTACAAAAGTTGTAATAAAAATAACAGAGAGACTGCGAACAACCAACAAACTAGAAAATGAGAAGATTCACTCAAGACTCACTGAATTAAAACAGCACTCCAGAGAGAATGACAGTTACTGAGGCACCTTAACACTGCTACACTGGCTACAATGTGCTTCCGGCTGGTTTGGGTCGTAAACAGCTTTTCTTTTGCCACAAGGTCTGTCCCTATGAGGGTGCCCTGCGAGGGACAAATTAGCTTGGACCACCCCCCACATACAGCGCGGCCCCTGCTCACTCTGCCCTTGATGCCAACTTCCCTTTTCTGACAAGGACAGGGGTCCGAGCTGCCACCTGCAAGCCTGAGGTCTCAGCTGCCTCCCTGCCCACCACAGGACTCAGACTACTGGCCCTGTGCCACGGTCTAGGCTCCCAGCTCTGCACGCCGTGGGGCTCCTGCTGCTGGACCCCTTTGACTCCCTGGTCAACTGAGCTCCACTGAGCTTGGGCTGCAGGTCCTGCTGACCATCAGGGCTCGGGCTGCCAGCCCCAACTGCCCAGTCCCACTCTCCCTGGGGCTCGGGCTACCAACCCCACGTGGAGCGCTGGGGTTTGGGCTACCAGCTCCCTCGCTGACAGGGGCAGGGCTCGGCCTGCCAGCCCAAAGCACCCGGCCCTTCTCTTGCTGGGGCTTGGGTTGCCAGTCCTCCACGGAGCATTTGGGTTCGGGCTGGTGGCTCCCCCACTGACAGTGGTAGGGCTTGGGCTGCAAGCCCCAACTGCCTAGCCCCGCTCTTCCTTGGGCTCGAGCTGTCTGCCCTGCAACCAGGTCCCACCTGCTGCCTCCAATGCCCTGGGTCCTCTCTCCGCCATTAGTGAAATTTTTCTGGCGAACCCCCTGTAACTTTCTGCAAACCCCAGTTTGGGAACCACTGACTTATAGCAATACCTTTCGTGTGTAGACAAGGCCTAAGAGAAAATACCCACTAGTGGCCGCTAGGTGGCGCCATAGATTAATACATTATAAAATATCCAGAAAAGTTTAGTCCCTAAAATCCTGTAAATTTCCACAGAGTCACATGTTTGACACAGTGAAGCATTAATAAACATGGGAGCAGCACATTCCTCTTTGTGGCTTTAATGAATGGGAACTTTTCATACTGGTTGTTAAATGAAAGTCCACATAGAAAAGCCATGTGCAGACTCTCATGACATAACAATGACAGTCCTTTGCATCAACTTTGTTAGAATGTTGGCTAAGTACTTGGGGAAGTTAATTAGTTAATTAGGCCTCACTACTGGCTTTTTAGGGAAAATCTCAGGTTTATAGAGTACTCCAAAAATGTGCAATTATGGTTTCTTATAAATATTTTGCTCTTTTCCATGAAAACAGGAGTTGATTTCTGGAGGTGAAAAGCTGCTATTTTTAATTGAGGAAAAATCACAAAACCAAAATGGATAGTTTTGCAAAGCTTCATGAACTAAGGTTAGATCTAGCACATCTTTGCTACTAAATTAGCATTTTGCGTGAAGGCAATTTGTCAGACAAAGACATGATTTTGTTAAGTTAAATGAGGCCAAATATAAGAGTGCATCCCATATATCATTATGTGCAGGAGATAACAGTATGGCAACTAATAATTTATTTATATTCTCTAGAAAAGGTCAGCACACAGAAGTTATCATTACTCAGGCAGCTGTATGTAAGAAAATTGTTGCAGCTGAGGAATTTTAAATACCTCAGCTGGGGAACAGGTGGGTTTAAAGCCTGACAGTTAATTTAGCATCTATTTCTGTGAGGTGTTGAGTGCCAGCCTCAGTGAGGCACTGCGTGAGCCCAAATTACATTAAAATAATGGGAATTGAGGGAACTCATTTCCTTTCAGGAGGTTCTTAGCTACTGGCAGGATAAGGCCATTAGCATTCAGTCAGTGATGGAAAGCAAGAAAAATCCAATTCCCTCTTCTGTTTATCTTTTAGAAATTTTTGGCATGGACCAAGCTGATGCTGTTTTTAATGGCAGATTACTTCTGCGTAGACTGTTGCTTCTGGGCCAAGGCCACACATTGTGATGGAAACATGGGATGACCAGCAGTGGGCCCATACATGGAGCTGTGTGAGGAGCTTGCCCCAGCACTTGAGTGGCAGAGCACCCAGATATGAGAGAGCCAACAATGGTCCAAAAGCGTGATGCTATCACCTTGAGGAAATTTGGAACCCCAGACTGCTATGGATCTTGGCCATCAATTTGGGGTTGGAAAATCTATGGCTGGCACACAGGGGTTTGCAAGACAACTAATGCTGTGCTGTCCCCCAGGATTGTAAAAACTAGAAATATTGTAATTCTGTAATATTTGAGGGGTTTGAACAGATGGGTTCCTGAATTGCACAAGTGCAACTGATGGGACGCATACACCTATCCTATGCCTGCCATTTCAAACAAGCAAGTACATTATCAAGAAAGGATCATATTCCCTCTTTAAGCAGGCCCTTGTGGACCACAATGGCATATTCGTGGACATCTATATTGTATGCACCGGCAGAGTGCATGATGCAAGGGTGCTGTGGCGATCTGGCCTGTTTCAATGTGGGCAAGCTGGTACATTGTTCCTCCCTAACAACTCAGTCATCATCAGTGGGGTGTCTGGGCCAGCTGTCATTGTAGGTGACCCAGTTTCCACACTGCCTTGGATGATAAAGTCTTATCGTGATCTGCACCAATAGGACAAAAGACAGTTCAGCTACAGGCTGAGCAATTGCAGGATGGTGCGGGAATGTGCCTTTAGTCAACTAAAGACAAGATGGCAGTGCTTACTAATTCGGTTGGATTATAGTATCTTTAATGCCATACATGTGACTGGGGCGTGTTTTGTATATGTGAGGATCACAGGGAATACTTTGGGATGGACAGTTATGAATTGGGGTGCAGTTACAGATAACTAACAAATTAGTTTTTTACTGCCATAGGATTTGCTAAAGGAAAGGCTGTATGGGATGCCATTTCATTTGTGATAATGGAACTGCATGACAAGTACCGTGGGGCTAAATAATGGGGTTGCTTGGCACACTGGGGTTGTTTTATGGTACACTGATGCTCTTGACTGGTACTCAAATGTTGTGTTTCTTCGGGCATTAAATACAAGAGAAAAGAAAGGGATCTATATTTATTGAAATTCACTTGAGACTAAAAAAGTGGGCATATCAGCAGCCCTAGCTTGGTGAAAGTATGTGCAAACATAAGACTCTAGACAAAACCTTGTCACTCATAAGAACTGTATGCTCACTAATGTATCTCTTTCTGGCACACAGGATCAGTTATGGAGTGAATTTGATACTGCTGATGGTGTAGTGGTCTGTGGCTCAGTGTCTGTCTCTCTCAGGAATTGTTCCGCATATTTTGTACTACATAGTAACTTTAAGGCAATTCCATGGGGCTCCAAGATTCATGGGGGCTCATCCCTCTGGCTCATGACCTTGAATAGATTCTCAAACATGTCCCTCATGTTTTGAGAGAAACTCCATGTCTCATTCCCTCATCTCACAATCATGGCAGACATACTCTGCCAGCAGCTCCTTCTCTTCCTTCCTTCTCTTCTCCTCAGCCTTCTTCCCTTTCATCTTTTGCTTCTTCTTCAACTCCACACGTTTTTCTGATGGTCTGGAGAACTCCTGATGCACCAGCATTAATAAATCATCCCTGCTCCTCCATTGCTTTGTCCTCAAATTCAGAATCTTGCACAGACACTGTGTGGTCTCCTAGTTGCCAGGCCATCCCTTGACAAGTCTAATACTGTTGTATTTATTCCTAACCGACAGAAGAACCCTGATCTCAGTTAGTGTCTTCAGAGTATAATATACTACTGTTAATAAGAATACCAGGAGTCTTATGAGTCTGGAATGTAAGGCTGGTTGCTAGACCTGGGAGCAAGTGTTTAGCTCAAATCTGACCTTGTAATAAATAGCTATATAGGCAAGCTAAATTTATCCAGTGTTTATTCCCACAGTCTTTTTCTGTGAGGCATGAAGATTTAATAATGCCCTTCTCAACATAGAGAATGTTTATTTTGCCTTGATGAATACCCTTTTGCTCATGACTCATTTGTTTGAATCAAAAACCCAACAATTTGGAAACTAACATTCAGTTTATGTCTAGGAAACTTAAGCTCAACTACACTGTAGCACTGGTTTTCAGAAATATTCTGAATTTGGAAGTTCTTTTATTCAATTTTTCAAGTCAGGTTAATTGGAATAGAAACATTAAGGGGCTTCCCAGAGATTAGAGAACTGGTTGCTCAGCTAGCATTCTCCCTGTTCCCAGGCCTTTCCTCATACCAAAAGACCACCTGGTCTCTTTTCTGAGGAGAACCATGGTTAACATGTCT